>NW_026527258.1:0-600000 GCF_022682495.2 Desmodus rotundus | reverse complement strand
CGCACGAGTTCCTATAATTGCTGAATGACGCAGGGGAGCGCAAAGTCTTCACTGCTGTATTCTCAGAGTGGAATGAATGCCCTGCTAGGCCCATGGTGTACGTTTAGCTTGTTCGTCCCCTAATGCTTCACGAACGGGTGGAGTCCAAGGGACGTAGTAGTCTCCGTGCGTTTCCTAGGCTACACCCTTAGTCTCCCATTCCATCTACTACTGAAAAGAGAACATTCAGAAGACGTTCCACGCTGAGACGGCTTTGGCTAAAAAAACCCGGTTCCTACGAAATAGGTTTATTCGCGGGTGATGTTGAGGAGAAAACACAACTTCACCAATGTATTATCTTCCACTGGGAGCCCCGCAGGGTGCTCTGAGATCCATATTGCCTTAGATCTTCAGAGCCTTGGAGTCCAAGTCACGTAGCATGGCCTAGCGGCCTTCCAACGTCCGGATACGCTTTCCTCCCAGAACGCATAATTTGGCGAAAACAGTGGTAGCCAAGCTGACTGTAGTTCATAGTTGGCGTAGTCCTGTGCTCCCGTTCATTCCTTTGTCTGGGGGAACGTGATCCCTGAACTCTTTGCCTAGCAAAGTTACCGCCTAGGTGATCATACGGAAAACAAATTGGAATGATTGGCCAAATCGGTCGGTTATATCGGCACCCCATACATTTCGCACTCTACAGAAACGAGTCCAATGACCTAGTGTTTCCCGCTGGACATGAATTTTTCCAATAAGGCACTTGTGTGAAACATCCTGATTCCCTAGTCGTGTGGCAGCTTTCCATGAAATCCTTCCTGTTCTCTGAGAAGGAAATTCAGCCGCATAGACTCTATGGACTGTGAGCTTCATGTGCATATGTACGTTCGAGTAACAGTTTTATCCACAAGTCATACTAGTCAGTACTTGCAGGAAATCGTCGGACTGTGAGTTTTTCAAGGAAAAAATAGAGGGGCGAAACCCCACACTCGCAGCTCACTGTCCTGAAACGTTCAGATACTGCTATGCCCCAGCTCATTCACTCCTGATGGAAAATGATTTCAGGAGCATTTTGGTTAGAACAACACCCACAGCTCCGATATATGAGACGACTTCTGTTTCAAGATAGAGTTAGGGTTAGGGCTAGCATACGGGATATGGTTAGGATTAGCTTTATTATTAGGGTTAGGGATAGGGTTAGGGTTCGGTTTGGGGATTGGGTTCGGGTTAGGGTGAGGGGTAGGGTTAGGGATAAGAGTAGGGTTAGGGTTAGGATGATGGTTTGGGCTAATGTTACATGTAGGCTTAGGGCTAGGGCTATAGGCAGATGACGGCCGCCGGTCGAGGAAAGTGTGTCATAGAAGATAGTGCACTTCATAGCAGTCATAGTCCTGTACTGTCTTTGAGTCCGTGGATGACGAGAAAGTGATTCTGTAGATCGTTGGACTCAAACACAGCAAGGGAAATGATAAGAGAGCAAAATAGCTGATCATAAGTTCTGAAGAGGTTGTGTGATAGGGTACAAGGCACTCATTTCCACTTCAGCTGATATGAACACATTGATCGAGTGCTGCGTTCATGCTTAAAGCCACTTCTCAGGAACATGTTCATTCCCGAGTCCTTGCCAGCTTTCAAACCGTTGACTCATGTGCTGTGTCCGAGACGTTCACTCGAATAGAGTAAGGGGACTGCTAGCTTCACATGCGTTTCTGCGTCGAAAACACTGTATGGTCAAAGTGAGGAACTAGGCCGTTCCTTCTCTTCTTCTTGGGACTACGCTTTTCGGATGCGAAAAGTACCTAGGAGAAAACTCTACTGTGGAAGCTCATCCCCCTTCAAGGATCACAAAGTGCTATGCTGGCATTCCCTCCTTTGCTGAAGGGAAATGATTTCAGTAGCTCTTGGGCTATGACACGAGCCAGAGATCCTACATTGCAGCAAGGTACTTCGACGGGATGCTGACAAGTGTACGCACTATGTGGCACACCACTGCTTTCATCCCCTACTGAAATGAGAACATTGATAACACGTCAAATAGTGTGGATGGCTTTTGTGGAAAACACTTTTCGCACGAGTTCCTATAATTGCTGAATGACGCAGGGGAGCGCAAAGTCTTCACTGCTGTATTCTCAGAGTGGAATGAATGCCCTGCTAGGCCCATGGTGTACGTTTAGCTTGTTCGTCCCTTAATGCTTCACGAACGGGTGGAGTCCAAGGGACGTAGTAGTCTCCGTGCGTTTCCTAGGCTACACCCTTAGTCTCCCATTCCATCTACTACTGAAAAGAGAACATTCAGAAGACGTTCCACGCTGAGACGGCTTTGGCTAAAAAACCCGGTTCCTACGAAATAGGTTTATTCGCGGGTGATGTTGAGGAGAAAACACAACTTCACCAATGTATTATCTTCCACTGGGAGCCCCGCAGGGTGCTCTGAGATCCATATTGCCTTAGATCTTCAGAGCCTTGGAGTCCAAGTCACGTAGCATGGCCTAGCGGCCTTCCAACGTCCGGATACGCTTTCCTCCCAGAACGCATAATTTGGCGAAAACAGTGGTAGCCAAGCTGACTGTAGTTCATAGTTGGCGTAGTCCTGTGCTCCCGTTCATTCCTTTGTCTGGGGCAACGTGATCCCTGAACTCTTTGCCTAGCCAAGTTACCGCCTAGGTGATCATACGGAAAACAAATTGGAATGATTGGCCAAATCGGTCGGTTATATGGGCACCCCATACATTTCGCACTCTACAGAAACGAGTCCATTGACCGAGTGTTTCCCGCTGGACATGAATTTTTCCAATAAGGCACTTGTGTGAAACATCCTGACTCCCTAGTCGTGTGGCAGCTTTCCATGAAATCCTTGCTGTTCTCTGAGAAGGAAATTCAGCCGCATAGACTCTATGGACTGTGAGCTTCATGTGCATATGTACGTTCGAGTAACAGTTTTATCCACAAGACATACTAGTCAGTACTTGCAGGAAATCGTCGGACTGTGAGTTTTTCAAGGAAAAAATAGAGGGGTGAAAACCCCACACTCGCAGCTCACTGTCCTGAAACGTTCAGATACTGCTATGCCCCAGCTCATTCACTCCTGATGGAAAATGATTTCAGGAGCATTTTGGTTAGAACAACACCCACAGCTCCGATATATGAGACGACTTCTGTTTCAAGATAGAGTTAGGGTTAGGGCTAGCATACGGGATATGGTTAGGATTAGCTTTATTATTAGGGTTAGGGATAGGGTTAGGGTTCGGTTTGGGGATTGGGTTCGGGTTAGGGTGAGGGGTAGGGTTAGGGATAAGAGTAGGGTTAGGGTTAGGATGATGGTTTGGGCTAATGTTACATGTAGTCTTAGGGCTAGGGCTATAGGCAGATGACGGCCGCCGGTCGAGGAAAGTGTGTCATAGAAGATAGTGCACTTCATAGCAGTCATAGTCCTGTACTCTCTTTGAGTCCGTGGATGACGAGAAAGTGATTCTGTAGATCGTTGGACTCAAACACAGCAAGGGAAATGATAAGAGAGCAAAATAGCTGATCATACGTTCTGAAGAGGTTGTGTGATAGGGTACAAGGCACTCATTTCCACTTCAGCTGATATGAACACATTGATCGAGTGCTGCGTTCATGCTTAAAGCCACTTCTCAGGAACATGTTCATTCCCGAGTCCTTGCCAGCTTTCAAACCGTTGACTCATGTGCTGTGTCCGAGACGTTCACGCGAATAGAGTAAGGGGACTGCTAGCTTCACATGCGTTTCTGCGTTGAAAACACTGTATGGTCAAAGTGAGGAACTAGGCCGTTCCTTCTCTTCTTCTTGGGACTACGCTTTTCGGATGCGAAAAGTACCTAGGAGAAAACTCTACTGTGGAAGCTCATCCCCCTTCAAGGATCACAAAGTGCTATGCTGGCATTCCCTCCTTTGCTGAAGGGAAATCATTTCAGTAGCTCTTGGGCTATGACACGAGCCAGAGATCCTACATTGCAGCAAGGTACTTCGACGGGATGCTGACAAGTGTACGCACTATGTGGCACACCACTGCTTTCATCCCCTACTGAAATGAGAACATTGATAACACGTCAAATAGTGTGGATGGCTTTTGTGGAAAACACTTTTCGCACGAGTTCCTATAATTGCTGAATGACGCAGGGGAGCGCAAAGTCTTCACTGCTGTATTCTCAGAGTGAAATGAATGCCCTGCTAGGCCCATGGTGTACGTTTAGCTTGTTCGTCCCCTAATGCTTCACGAACGGGTGGAGTCCAAGGGACGTAGTAGTCTCCGTGCGTTTCCTAGGCTACACCCTTAGTCTCCCATTCCATCTACTACTGAAAAGAGAACATTCAGAAGACGTTCCACGCTGAGACGGCTTTGGCTAAAAAAACCCGGTTCCTACGAAATAGGTTTATTCGCGGGTGATGTTGAGGAGAAAACACAACTTCACCAATGTATTATCTTCCACTGGGAGCCCCGCAGGGTGCTCTGAGATCCATATTGCCTTAGATCTTCAGAGCCTTGGAGTCCAAGTCACGTAGCATGGCCTAGCGGCCTTCCAACGTCCGGATACGCTTTCCTCCCAGAACGCATAATTTGGCGAAAACAGTGGTAGCCAAGCTGACTGTAGTTCATAGTTGGCGTAGTCCTGTGCTCCCGTTCATTCCTTTGTCTGGGGGAACGTGATCCCTGAACTCTTTGCCTAGCAAAGTTACCGCCTAGGTGATCATACGGAAAACAAATTGGAATGATTGGCCAAATCGGTCGGTTATATCGGCACCCCATACATTTCGCACTCTACAGAAACGAGTCCAATGACCTAGTGTTTCCCGCTGGACATGAATTTTTCCAATAAGGCACTTGTGTGAAACATCCTGATTCCCTAGTCGTGTGGCAGCTTTCCATGAAATCCTTGCTGTTCTCTGAGAAGGAAATTCAGCCGCATAGACTCTATGGACTGTGAGCTTCATGTGCATATGTACGTTCGAGTAACAGTTTTATCCACAAGTCATACTAGTCAGTACTTGCAGGAAATCGTCGGACTGTGAGTTTTTCAAGGAAAAAATAGAGGGGCGAAAACCCCACACTCGCAGCTCACTGTCCTGAAACGTTCAGATACTGCTATGCCCCAGCTCATTCACTCCTGATGGAAAATGATTTCAGGAGCATTTTGGTTAGAACAACACCCACAGCTCCGATATATGAGACGACTTCTGTTTCAAGATAGAGTTAGGGTTAGGGCTAGCATACGGGATATGGTTAGGATTAGCTTTATTATTAGGGTTAGGGATAGGGTTAGGGTTCGGTTTGGGGATTGGGTTCGGGTTAGGGTGAGGGGTAGGGTTAGGGATAAGAGTAGGGTTAGGGTTAGGATGATGGTTTGGGCTAATGTTACATGTAGGCTTAGGGCTAGGGCTATAGGCAGATGACGGCCGCCGGTCGAGGAAAGTGTGTCATAGAAGATAGTGCACTTCATAGCAGTCATAGTCCTGTACTGTCTTTGAGTCCATGGATGACGAGAAAGTGATTCTGTAGATCGTTGGACTCAAACACAGCAAGGGAAATGATAAGAGAGCAAAATAGCTGATCATAAGTTCTGAATAGGTTGTGTGATAGGGTACAAGGCACTCATTTCCACTTCAGCTGATATGAACACATTGATCGAGTGCTGCGTTCATGCTTAAAGCCACTTCTCAGGAACATGTTCATTCCCGAGTCCTTGCCAGCTTTCAAACCGTTGACTCATGTGCTGTGTCCGAGACGTTCACTCGAATAGAGTAAGGGGACTGCTAGCTTCACATGCGTTTCTGCGTTGAAAACACTGTATGGTCAAAGTGAGGAACTAGGCCGTTCCTTCTCTTCTTCTTGGGACTACGCTTTTCGGATGCGAAAAGTACCTAGGAGAAAACTCTACTGTGGAAGCTCATCCCCCTTCAAGGATCACAAAGTGCTATGCTGGCATTCCCTCCTTTGCTGAAGGGAAATCATTTCAGTAGCTCTTGGGCTATGACACGAGCCAGAGATCCTACATTGCAGCAAGGTACTTCGACGGGATGCTGACAAGTGTACGCACTATGTGGCACACCACTGCTTTCATTCCCTACTGAAATGAGAACATTGATAACACGTCAAATAGTGTGGATGGCTTTTGTGGAAAACACTTTTCGCACGAGTTCCTATAATTGCTGAATGACGCAGGGGAGCGCAAAGTCTTCACTGCTGTATTCTCAGAGTGGAATGAATGCCCTGCTAGGCCCATTGTGTACGTTTAGCTTGTTCGTCCCTTAATGCTTCACGATCGGGTGGAGTCCAAGGGACGTAGTAGTCTCCGTGCGTTTCCTAGGCTACACCCTTAGTCTCCCATTCCATCTACTACTGAAAAGAGAACATTCAGAAGACGTTCCACGCTGAGACGGCTTTGGCTAAAAAACCCGGTTCCTACGAAATAGGTTTATTCCCGGGTGATGTTGAGGAGAAAACACAACTTCACCAATGTATTATCTTCCACTGGGAGCCCCGCAGGGTGCTCTGAGATCCATATTGCCTTAGATCTTCAGAGCCTTGGAGTCCAAGTCACGTAGCATGGCCTAGCGGCCTTCCAACGTCCGGATACGCTTTCCTCCCAGAACGCATAATTTGGCGAAAACAGTGGTAGCCAAGCTGACTGTAGTTCATAGTTGGCGTAGTCCTGTGCTCCCGTTCATTCCTTTGTCTGGGGCAACGTGATCCCTGAACTCTTTGCCTAGCAAAGTTACCGCCTAGGTGATCATACGGAAAACAAATTGGAATGATTGGCCAAATCGGTCGGTTATATCGGCACCCCATACATTTCGCACTCTACAGAAACGAGTCCATTGACCGAGTGTTTCCCGCTGGACATGAATTTTTCCAATAAGGCACTTGTGTGAAACATCCTGACTCCCTAGTCGTGTGGCAGCTTTCCATGAAATCCTTGCTGTTCTCTGAGAAGGAAATTCAGCCGCATAGACTCTATGGACTGTGAGCTTCATGTGCATATGTACGTTCGAGTAACAGTTTTATCCACAAGACATACTAGTCAGTACTTGCAGGAAATCGTCGGACTGTGAGTTTTTCAAGGAAAAAATAGAGGGGCGAAAACCCCACACTCGCAGCTCACTGTCCTGAAACGTTCAGATACTGCTATGCCCCAGCTCATTCACTCCTGATGGAAAATGATTTCAGGAGCATTTTGGTTAGAACAACACCCACAGCTCCGATATATGAGACGACTTCTGTTTCAAGATAGAGTTAGGGTTAGGGCTAGCATACGGGATATGGTTAGGATTAGCTTTATTATTAGGGTTAGGGATAGGGTTAGGGTTCGGTTTGGGGATTGGGTTCGGGTTAGGGTGAGGGGTAGGGTTAGGGATAAGAGTAGGGTTAGGTTTAGGATGATGGTTTGGGCTAATGTTACATGTAGGCTTAAGGCTAGGGCTATAGGCAGATGACGGCCGCCGGTCGAGGAAAGTGTGTCATAGAAGATAGTGCACTTCGTAGCAGTCATAGTCCTGTACTCTCTTTGAGTCCGTGGATGACGAGAAAGTGATTCTGTAGATCGTTGGACTCAAACACAGCAAGGGAAATGATAAGAGAGCAAAATAGCTGATCATAAGTTCTGAAGAGGTTGTGTGATAGGGTACAAGGCACTCATTTCCACTTCAGCTGATATGAACACATTGATCGAGTGCTGCGTTCATGCTTGAAGCCACTTCTCAGGAACATGTTCATTCCCGAGTCCTTGCCAGCTTTCAAACCGTTGACTCTTGTGCTGTGTCCGAGACGTTCACTCGAATAGAGTAAGGGGACTGCTAGCTTCACATGCGTTTCTGCGTCGAAAACACTGTATGGTCAAAGTGAGGAACTAGGCCGTTCCTTCTCTTCTTCTTGGGACTACGCTTTTCGGATGCGAAAAGTACCTAGGAGAAAACTCTACTGTGGAAGCTCATCCCCCTACAAGGATCACAAAGTGCTATGCTGGCATTCCCTCCTTTGCTGAAGGGAAATCATTTCAGTAGCTCTTGGGCTATGACACGAGCCAGAGATCCTACATTGCAGCAAGGTACTTCGACGGGATGCTGACAAGTGTACGCACTATGTGGCACACCACTGCTTTCATCCCCTACTGAAATGAGAACATTGATAACACGTCAAATAGTGTGGATGGCTTTTGTGGAAAACACTTTTCGCACGAGTTCCTATAATTGCTGAATGACGCAGGGGAGCGCAAAGTCTTCACTGCTGTATTCTCAGAGTGGAATGAATGCCCTGCTAGGCCCATGGTGTACGTTTAGCTTGTTCGTCCCTTAATGCTTCACGAACGGGTGGAGTCCAAGGGACGTAGTAGTCTCCGTGCGTTTCCTAGGCTACACCCTTACTCTCCCATTCCATCTACTACTGAAAAGAGAACATTCAGAAGACGTTCCACGCTGAGACGGCTTTGGCTAAAAAACCCGGTTCCTACGAAATAGGTTTATTCCCGGGTGATGTTGAGGAGAAAACACAACTTCACCAATGTATTATCTTCCACTGGGAGCCCCGCAGGGTGCTCTGAGATCCATATTGCCTTAGATCTTCAGAGCCTTGGAGTCCAAGTCACGTAGCATGGCCTAGCGGCCTTCCAACGTCCGGATACGCTTTCCTCCCAGAACGCATAATTTGGCGAAAACAGTGGTAGCCAAGCTGACTGTAGTTCATAGTTGGCGTAGTCCTGTGCTCCCGTTCATTCCTTTGTCTGGGGCAACGTGATCCCTGAACTCTTTGCCTAGCAAAGTTACCGCCTAGGTGATCATACGGAAAACAAATTGGAATGATTGGCCAAATCGGTCGGTTATATCGGCACCCCATACATTTCGCACTCTACAGAAACGAGTCCATTGACCGAGTGTTTCCCGCTGGACATGAATTTTTCCAATAAGGCACTTGTGTGAAACATCCTGACTCCCTAGTCGTGTGGCAGCTTTCCATGAAATCCTTGCTGTTCTCTGAGAAGGAAATTCAGCCGCATAGACTCTATGGACTGTGAGCTTCATGTGCATATGTACGTTCGAGTAACAGTTTTATCCACAAGACATACTAGTCAGTACTTGCAGGAAATCGTCGGACTGTGAGTTTTTCAAGGAAAAAATAGAGGGGCGAAAACCCCACACTCGCAGCTCACTGTCCTGAAACGTTCAGATACTGCTATGCCCCAGCTCATTCACTCCTGATGGAAAATGATTTCAGGAGCATTTTGGTTAGAACAACACCCACAGCTCCGATATATGAGACGACTTCTGTTTCAAGATAGAGTTAGGGTTAGGGCTAGCATACGGGATATGGTTAGGATTAGCTTTATTATTAGGGTTAGGGATAGGGTTAGGGTTCGGTTTGGGGATTGGGTTCGGGTTAGGGTGAGGGGTAGGGTTAGGGATAAGAGTAGGGTTAGGTTTAGGATGATGGTTTGGGCTAATGTTACATGTAGGCTTAAGGCTAGGGCTATAGGTAGATGACGGCCGCCGGTCGAGGAAAGTGTGTCATAGAAGATAGTGCACTTCGTAGCAGTCATAGTCCTGTACTCTCTTTGAGTCCGTGGATGACGAGAAAGTGATTCTGTAGATCGTTGGACTCAAACACAGCAAGGGAAATGATAAGAGAGCAAAATAGCTGATCATAAGTTCTGAAGAGGTTGTGTGATAGGGTACAAGGCACTCATTTCCACTTCAGCTGATATGAACACATTGATCGAGTGCTGCGTTCATGCTTGAAGCCACTTCTCAGGAACATGTTCATTCCCGAGTCCTTGCCAGCTTTCAAACCGTTGACTCATGTGCTGTGTCCGAGACGTTCACTCGAATAGAGTAAGGGGACTGCTAGCTTCACATGCGTTTCTGCGTCGAAAACACTGTATGGTCAAAGTGAGGAACTAGGCCGTTCCTTCTCTTCTTCTTGGGACTACGCTTTTCGGATGCGAAAAGTACCTAGGAGAAAACTCTACTGTGGAAGCTCATCCCCCTTCAAGGATCACAAAGTGCTATGCTGGCATTCCCTCCTTTGCTGAAGGGAAATCATTTCAGTAGCTCTTGGGCTATGACACGAGCCAGAGATCCTACATTGCAGCAAGGTACTTCGACGGGATGCTGACAAGTGTACGCACTATGTGGCACACCACTGCTTTCATTCCCTACTGAAATGAGAACATTGATAACACGTCAAATAGTGTGGATGGCTTTTGTGGAAAACACTTTTCGCACGAGTTCCTATAATTGCTGAATGACGCAGGGGAGCGCAAAGTCTTCACTGCTGTATTCTCAGAGTGGAATGAATGCCCTGCTAGGCCCATTGTGTACGTTTAGCTTGTTCGTCCCTTAATGCTTCACGAACGGGTGGAGTCCAAGGGACGTAGTAGTCTCCGTGCGTTTCCTAGGCTACACCCTTAGTCTCCCATTCCATCTACTACTGAAAAGAGAACATTCAGAAGACGTTCCACGCTGAGACGGCTTTGGCTAAAAAACCCGGTTCCTACGAAATAGGTTTATTCCCGGGTGATGTTGAGGAGAAAACACAACTTCACCAATGTATTATCTTCCACTGGGAGCCCCGCAGGGTGCTCTGAGATCCATATTGCCTTAGATCTTCAGAGCCTTGGAGTCCAAGTCACGTAGCATGGCCTAGCGGCCTTCCAACGTCCGGATACGCTTTCCTCCCAGAACGCATAATTTGGCGAAAACAGTGGTAGCCAAGCTGACTGTAGTTCATAGTTGGCGTAGTCCTGTGCTCCCGTTCATTCCTTTGTCTGGGGCAACGTGATCCCTGAACTCTTTGCCTAGCAAAGTTACCGCCTAGGTGATCATACGGAAAACAAATTGGAATGATTGGCCAAATCGGTCGGTTATATCGGCACCCCATACATTTCGCACTCTACAGAAACGAGTCCATTGACCGAGTGTTTCCCGCTGGACATGAATTTTTCCAATAAGGCACTTGTGTGAAACATCCTGACTCCCTAGTCGTGTGGCAGCTTTCCATGAAATCCTTGCTGTTCTCTGAGAAGGAAATTCAGCCGCATAGACTCTATGGACTGTGAGCTTCATGTGCATATGTACGTTCGAGTAACAGTTTTATCCACAAGACATACTAGTCAGTACTTGCAGGAAATCGTCGGACTGTGAGTTTTTCAAGGAAAAAATAGAGGGGCGAAAACCCCACACTCGCAGCTCACTGTCCTGAAACGTTCAGATACTGCTATGCCCCAGCTCATTCACTCCTGATGGAAAATGATTTCAGGAGCATTTTGGTTAGAACAACACCCACAGCTCCGATATATGAGACGACTTCTGTTTCAAGATAGAGTTAGGGTTAGGGCTAGCATACGGGATATGGTTAGGATTAGCTTTATTATTAGGGTTAGGGATAGGGTTAGGGTTCGGTTTGGGGATTGGGTTCGGGTTAGGGTGAGGGGTAGGGTTAGGGATAAGAGTAGGGTTAGGTTTAGGATGATGGTTTGGGCTAATGTTACATGTAGGCTTAAGGCTAGGGCTATAGGTAGATGACGGCCGCCGGTCGAGGAAAGTGTGTCATAGAAGATAGTGCACTTCGTAGCAGTCATAGTCCTGTACTCTCTTTGAGTCCGTGGATGACGAGAAAGTGATTCTGTAGATCGTTGGACTCAAACACAGCAAGGGAAATGATAAGAGAGCAAAATAGCTGATCATAAGTTCTGAAGAGGTTGTGTGATAGGGTACAAGGCACTCATTTCCACTTCAGCTGATATGAACACATTGATCGAGTGCTGCGTTCATGCTTGAAGCCACTTCTCAGGAACATGTTCATTCCCGAGTCCTTGCCAGCTTTCAAACCGTTGACTCATGTGCTGTGTCCGAGACGTTCACTCGAATAGAGTAAGGGGACTGCTAGCTTCACATGCGTTTCTGCGTCGAAAACACTGTATGGTCAAAGTGAGGAACTAGGCCGTTCCTTCTCTTCTTCTTGGGACTACGCTTTTCGGATGCGAAAAGTACCTAGGAGAAAACTCTACTGTGGAAGCTCATCCCCCTACAAGGATCACAAAGTGCTATGCTGGCATTCCCTCCTTTGCTGAAGGGAAATCATTTCAGTAGCTCTTGGGCTATGACACGAGCCAGAGATCCTACATTGCAGCAAGGTACTTCGACGGGATGCTGACAAGTGTACGCACTATGTGGCACACCACTGCTTTCATCCCCTACTGAAATGAGAACATTGATAACACGTCAAATAGTGTGGATGGCTTTTGTGGAAAACACTTTTCGCACGAGTTCCTATAATTGCTGAATGACGCAGGGGAGCGCAAAGTCTTCACTGCTGTATTCTCAGAGTGGAATGAATGCCCAGCTAGGCCCATGGTGTACGTTTAGCTTGTTCGTCCCTTAATGCTTCACGAACGGGTGGAGTCCAAGGGACGTAGTAGTCTCCGTGCGTTTCCTAGGCTACACCCTTACTCTCCCATTCCATCTACTACTGAAAAGAGAACATTCAGAAGACGTTCCACGCTGAGACGGCTTTGGCTAAAAAACCCGGTTCCTACGAAATAGGTTTATTCCCGGGTGATGTTGAGGAGAAAACACAACTTCACCAATGTATTATCTTCCACTGGGAGCCCCGCAGGGTGCTCTGAGATCCATATTGCCTTAGATCTTCAGAGCCTTGGAGTCCAAGTCACGTAGCATGGCCTAGCGGCCTTCCAACGTCCGGATACGCTTTCCTCCCAGAACGCATAATTTGGCGAAAACAGTGGTAGCCAAGCTGACTGTAGTTCATAGTTGGCGTAGTCCTGTGCTCCCGTTCATTCCTTTGTCTGGGGCAACGTGATCCCTGAACTCTTTGCCTAGCAAAGTTACCGCCTAGGTGATCATACGGAAAACAAATTGGAATGATTGGCCAAATCGGTCGGTTATATCGGCACCCCATACATTTCGCACTCTACAGAAACGAGTCCATTGACCGAGTGTTTCCCGCTGGACATGAATTTTTCCAATAAGGCACTTGTGTGAAACATCCTGACTCCCTAGTCGTGTGGCAGCTTTCCATGAAATCCTTGCTGTTCTCTGAGAAGGAAATTCAGCCGCATAGACTCTATGGACTGTGAGCTTCATGTGCATATGTACGTTCGAGTAACAGTTTTATCCACAAGACATACTAGTCAGTACTTGCAGGAAATCGTCGGACTGTGAGTTTTTCAAGGAAAAAATAGAGGGGCGAAAACCCCACACTCGCAGCTCACTGTCCTGAAACGTTCAGATACTGCTATGCCCCAGCTCATTCACTCCTGATGGAAAATGATTTCAGGAGCATTTTGGTTAGAACAACACCCACAGCTCCGATATATGAGACGACTTCTGTTTCAAGATAGAGTTAGGGTTAGGGCTAGCATACGGGATATGGTTAGGATTAGCTTTATTATTAGGGTTAGGGATAGGGTTAGGGTTCGGTTTGGGGATTGGGTTCGGGTTAGGGTGAGGGGTAGGGTTAGGGATAAGAGTAGGGTTAGGTTTAGGATGATGGTTTGGGCTAATGTTACATGTAGGCTTAAGGCTAGGGCTATAGGTAGATGACGGCCGCCGGTCGAGGAAAGTGTGTCATAGAAGATAGTGCACTTCGTAGCAGTCATAGTCCTGTACTCTCTTTGAGTCCGTGGATGACGAGAAAGTGATTCTGTAGATCGTTGGACTCAAACACAGCAAGGGAAATGATAAGAGAGCAAAATAGCTGATCATAAGTTCTGAAGAGGTTGTGTGATAGGGTACAAGGCACTCATTTCCACTTCAGCTGATATGAACACATTGATCGAGTGCTGCGTTCATGCTTGAAGCCACTTCTCAGGAACATGTTCATTCCCGAGTCCTTGCCAGCTTTCAAACCGTTGACTCATGTGCTGTGTCCGAGACGTTCACTCGAATAGAGTAAGGGGACTGCTAGCTTCACATGCGTTTCTGCGTCGAAAACACTGTATGGTCAAAGTGAGGAACTAGGCCGTTCCTTCTCTTCTTCTTGGGACTACGCTTTTCGGATGCGAAAAGTACCTAGGAGAAAACTCTACTGTGGAAGCTCATCCCCCTACAAGGATCACAAAGTGCTATGCTGGCATTCCCTCCTTTGCTGAAGGGAAATCATTTCAGTAGCTCTTGGGCTATGACACGAGCCAGAGATCCTACATTGCAGCAAGGTACTTCGACGGGATGCTGACAAGTGTACGCACTATGTGGCACACCACTGCTTTCATCCCCTACTGAAATGAGAACATTGATAACACGTCAAATAGTGTGGATGGCTTTTGTGGAAAACACTTTTCGCACGAGTTCCTATAATTGCTGAATGACGCAGGGGAGCGCAAAGTCTTCACTGCTGTATTCTCAGAGTGGAATGAATGCCCTGCTAGGCCCATGGTGTACGTTTAGCTTGTTCGTCCCTTAATGCTTCACGAACGGGTGGAGTCCAAGGGACGTAGTAGTCTCCGTGCGTTTCCTAGGCTACACCCTTAGTCTCCCATTCCATCTACTACTGAAAAGAGAACATTCAGAAGACGTTCCACGCTGAGACGGCTTTGGCTAAAAAACCCGGTTCCTACGAAATAGGTTTATTCCCGGGTGATGTTGAGGAGAAAACACAACTTCACCAATGTATTATCTTCCACTGGGAGCCCCGCAGGGTGCTCTGAGATCCATATTGCCTTAGATCTTCAGAGCCTTGGAGTCCAAGTCACGTAGCATGGCCTAGCGGCCTTCCAACGTCCGGATACGCTTTCCTCCCAGAACGCATAATTTGGCGAAAACAGTGGTAGCCAAGCTGACTGTAGTTCATAGTTGGCGTAGTCCTGTGCTCCCGTTCATTCCTTTGTCTGGGGCAACGTGATCCCTGAACTCTTTGCCTAGCAAAGTTACCGCCTAGGTGATCATACGGAAAACAAATTGGAATGATTGGCCAAATCGGTCGGTTATATCGGCACCCCATACATTTCGCACTCTACAGAAACGAGTCCATTGACCGAGTGTTTCCCGCTGGACATGAATTTTTCCAATAAGGCACTTGTGTGAAACATCCTGACTCCCTAGTCGTGTGGCAGCTTTCCATGAAATGCTTGCTGTTCTCTGAGAAGGAAATTCAGCCGCATAGACTCTATGGACTGTGAGCTTCATGTGCATATGTACGTTTGAGTAACAGTTTTATCCACAAGACATACTAGTCAGTACTTGCAGGAAATCGTCGGACTGTGAGTTTTTCAAGGAAAAAATAGAGGGGCGAAAACCCCACACTCGCAGCTCACTGTCCTGAAACGTTCAGATACTGCTATGCCCCAGCTCATTCACTCCTGATGGAAAATGATTTCAGGAGCATTTTGGTTAGAACAACACCCACAGCTCCGATATATGAGACGACTTCTGTTTCAAGATAGAGTTAGGGTTAGGGCTAGCATACGGGATATGGTTAGGATTAGCTTTATTATTAGGGTTAGGGATAGGGTTAGGGTTCGGTTTGGGGATTGGGTTCGGGTTAGGGTGAGGGGTAGGGTTAGGGATAAGAGTAGGGTTAGGGTTAGGATGATGGTTTGGGCTAATGTTACATGTAGGCTTAGGGCTAGGGCTATAGGCAGATGACGGCCGCCGGTCGAGGAAAGTGTGTCATAGAAGATAGTGCACTTCATAGCAGTCATAGTCCTGTACTCTCTTTGAGTCCGTGGATGACGAGAAAGTGATTCTGTAGATCGTTGGACTCAAACACAGCAAGGGAAATGATAAGAGAGCAAAATAGCTGATCATACGTTCTGAAGAGGTTGTGTGATAGGGTACAAGGCACTCATTTCCACTTCAGCTGATATGAACACATTGATCGAGTGCTGCGTTCATGCTTAAAGCCACTTCTCAGGAACATGTTCATTCCCGAGTCCTTGCCAGCTTTCAAACCGTTGACTCATGTGCTGTGTCCGAGACGTTCACTCGAATAGAGTAAGGGGACTGCTAGCTTCACATGCGTTTCTGCGTTGAAAACACTGTATGGTCAAAGTGAGGAACTAGGCCGTTCCTTCTCTTCTTCTTGGGACTACGCTTTTCGGATGCCAAAAGTACCTAGGAGAAAACTCTACTGTGGAAGCTCATCCCCCTTCAAGGATCACAAAGTGCTATGCTGGCATTCCCTCCTTTGCTGAAGGGAAATCATTTCAGTAGCTCTTGGGCTATGACACGAGCCAGAGATCCTACATTGCAGCAAGGTACTTCGACGGGATGCTGACAAGTGTACGCACTATGTGGCACACCACTGCTTTCATCCCCTACTGAAATGAGAACATTGATAACACGTCAAATAGTGTGGATGGCTTTTGTGGAAAACACTTTTCGCACGAGTTCCTATAATTGCTGAATGACGCAGGGGAGCGCAAAGTCTTCACTGCTGTATTCTCAGAGTGGAATGAATGCCCTGCTAGGCCCATGGTGTACGTTTAGCTTGTTCGTCCCTTAATGCTTCACGAACGGGTGGAGTCCAAGGGACGTAGTAGTCTCCGTGCGTTTCCTAGGCTACACCCTTAGTCTCCCATTCCATCTACTACTGAAAAGAGAACATTCAGAAGACGTTCCACGCTGAGACGGCTTTGGCTAAAAAACCCGGTTCCTACGAAATAGGTTTATTCCCGGGTGATGTTGAGGAGAAAACACAACTTCACCAATGTATTATCTTCCACTGGGAGCCCCGCAGGGTGCTCTGAGATCCATATTGCCTTAGATCTTCAGAGCCTTGGAGTCCAAGTCACGTAGCCTGGCCTAGCGGCCTTCCAACGCCCGGATACGCTTTCCTCCCAGAACGCATAATTTGGCGAAAACAGTGGTAGCCAAGCTGACTGTAGTTCATAGTTGGCGTAGTCCTGTGCTCCCGTTCATTCCTTTGTCTGGGGCAACGTGATCCCTGAACTCTTTGCCTAGCAAAGTTACCGCCTAGGTGATCATACGGAAAACAAATTGGAATGATTGGCCAAATCGGTCGGTTATATGGGCACCCCATACATTTCGCACTCTACAGAAACGAGTCCATTGACCGAGTGTTTCCCGCTGGACATGAATTTTTCCAATAAGGCACTTGTGTGAAACATCCTGACTCCCTAGTCGTGTGGCAGCTTTCCATGAAATCCTTGCTGTTCTCTGAGAAGGAAATTCAGCCGCATAGACTCTATGGACTGTGAGCTTCATGTGCATATGTACGTTTGAGTAACAGTTTTATCCACAAGACATACTAGTCAGTACTTGCAGGAAATCGTCGGACTGTGAGTTTTTCAAGGAAAAAATAGAGGGGCGAAAACCCCACACTCGCAGCTCACTGTCCTGAAACGTTCAGATACTGCTATGCCCCAGCTCATTCACTCCTGATGGAAAATGATTTCAGGAGCATTTTGGTTAGAACAACACCCACAGCTCCGATATATGAGACGACTTCTGTTTCAAGATAGAGTTAGGGTTAGGGCTAGCATACGGGATATGGTTAGGATTAGCTTTATTATTAGGGTTAGGGATAGGGTTAGGGTTAGGTTTGGGGATTGGGTTCGGGTTAGGGTGAGGGGTAGGGTTAGGGATAAGAGTAGGGTTAGGGTTAGGATGATGGTTTGGGCTAATGTTACATGTAGGCTTAGGGCTAGGGCTATAGGCAGATGACGGCCGCCGGTCGAGGAAAGTGTGTCATAGAAGATAGTGCACTTCATAGCAGTCATAGTCCTGTACTCTCTTTGAGTCCGTGGATGACGAGAAAGTGATTCTGTAGATCGTTGGACTCAAACACAGCAAGGGAAATGATAAGAGAGCAAAATAGCTGATCATACGTTCTGAAGAGGTTGTGTGATAGGGTACAAGGCACTCATTTCCACTTCAGCTGATATGAACACATTGATCGAGTGCTGCGTTCATGCTTAAAGCCACTTCTCAGGAACATGTTCATTCCCGAGTCCTTGCCAGCTTTCAAACCGTTGACTCATGTGCTGTGTCCGAGACGTTCACTCGAATAGAGTAAGGGGACTGCTAGCTTCACATGCGTTTCTGCGTTGAAAACACTGTATGGTCAAAGTGAGGAACTAGGCCGTTCCTTCTCTTCTTCTTGGGACTACGCTTTTCGGATGCGAAAAGTACCTAGGAGAAAACTCTACTGTGGAAGCTCATCCCCCTTCAAGGATCACAAAGTGCTATGCTGGCATTCCCTCCTTTGCTGAAGGGAAATCATTTCAGTAGCTCTTGGGCTATGACACGAGCCAGAGATCCTACATTGCAGCAAGGTACTTCGACGGGATGCTGACAAGTGTACGCACTATGTGGCACACCACTGCTTTCATCCCCTACTGAAATGAGAACATTGATAACACGTCAAATAGTGTGGATGGCTTTTGTGGAAAACACTTTTCGCACGAGTTCCTATAATTGCTGAATGACGCAGGGGAGCGCAAAGTCTTCACTGCTGTATTCTCAGAGTGGAATGAATGCCCTGCTAGGCCCATGGTGTACGTTTAGCTTGTTCGTCCCTTAATGCTTCACGAACGGGTGGAGTCCAAGGGACGTAGTAGTCTCCGTGCGTTTCCTAGGCTACACCCTTAGTCTCCCATTCCATCTACTACTGAAAAGAGAACATTCAGAAGACGTTCCACGCTGAGACGGCTTTGGCTAAAAAACCCGGTTCCTACGAAATAGGTTTATTCCCGGGTGATGTTGAGGAGAAAACACAACTTCACCAATGTATTATCTTCCACTGGGAGCCCCGCAGGGTGCTCTGAGATCCATATTGCCTTAGATCTTCAGAGCCTTGGAGTCCAAGTCACGTAGCATGGCCTAGCGGCCTTCCAACGTCCGGATACGCTTTCCTCCCAGAACGCATAATTTGGCGAAAACAGTGGTAGCCAAGCTGACTGTAGTTCATAGTTGGCGTAGTCCTGTGCTCCCGTTCATTCCTTTGTCTGGGGCAACGTGATCCCTGAACTCTTTGCCTAGCAAAGTTACCGCCTAGGTGATCATACGGAAAACAAATTGGAATGATTGGCCAAATCGGTCGGTTATATCGGCACCCCATACATTTCGCACTCTACAGAAACGAGTCCATTGACCGAGTGTTTCCCGCTGGACATGAATTTTTCCAATAAGGCACTTGTGTGAAACATCCTGACTCCCTAGTCGTGTGGCAGCTTTCCATGAAATCCTTGCTGTTCTCTGAGAAGGAAATTCAGCCGCATAGACTCTATGGACTGTGAGCTTCATGTGCATATGTACGTTTGAGTAACAGTTTTATCCACAAGACATACTAGTCAGTACTTGCAGGAAATCGTCGGACTGTGAGTTTTTCAAGGAAAAAATAGAGGGGCGAAAACCCCACACTCGCAGCTCACTGTCCTGAAACGTTCAGATACTGCTATGCCCCAGCTCATTCACTCCTGATGGAAAATGATTTCAGGAGCATTTTGGTTAGAACAACACCCACAGCTCCGATATATGAGACGACTTCTGTTTCAAGATAGAGTTAGGGTTAGGGCTAGCATACGGGATATGGTTAGGATTAGCTTTATTATTAGGGTTAGGGATAGGGTTAGGGTTAGGTTTGGGGATTGGGTTCGGGTTAGGGTGAGGGGTAGGGTTAGGGATAAGAGTAGGGTTAGGGTTAGGATGATGGTTTGGGCTAATGTTACATGTAGGCTTAGGGCTAGGGCTATAGGCAGATGACGGCCGCCGGTCGAGGAAAGTGTGTCATAGAAGATAGTGCACTTCATAGCAGTCATAGTCCTGTACTCTCTTTGAGTCCGTGGATGACGAGAAAGTGATTCTGTAGATCGTTGGACTCAAACACAGCAAGGGAAATGATAAGAGAGCAAAATAGCTGATCATACGTTCTGAAGAGGTTGTGTGATAGGGTACAAGGCACTCATTTCCACTTCAGCTGATATGAACACATTGATCGAGTGCTGCGTTCATGCTTAAAGCCACTTCTCAGGAACATGTTCATTCCCGAGTCCTTGCCAGCTTTCAAACCGTTGACTCATGTGCTGTGTCCGAGACGTTCACTCGAATAGAGTAAGGGGACTGCTAGCTTCACATGCGTTTCTGCGTTGAAAACACTGTATGGTCAAAGTGAGGAACTAGGCCGTTCCTTCTCTTCTTCTTGGGACTATGCTTTTCGGATGCGAAAAGTACCTAGGAGAAAACTCTACTGTGGAAGCTCATCCCCCTTCAAGGATCACAAAGTGCTATGCTGGCATTCCCTCCTTTGCTGAAGGGAAATCATTTCAGTAGCTCTTGGGCTATGACACGAGCCAGAGATCCTACATTGCAGCAAGGTACTTCGACGGGATGCTGACAAGTGTACGCACTATGTGGCACACCACTGCTTTCATCCCCTACTGAAATGAGAACATTGATAACACGTCAAATAGTGTGGATGGCTTTTGTGGAAAACACTTTTCGCACGAGTTCCTATAATTGCTGAATGACGCAGGGGAGCGCAAAGTCTTCACTGCTGTATTCTCAGAGTGGAATGAATGCCCTGCTAGGCCCATGGTGTACGTTTAGCTTGTTCGTCCCTTAATGCTTCACGAACGGGTGGAGTCCAAGGGACGTAGTAGTCTCCGTGCGTTTCCTAGGCTACACCCTTAGTCTCCCATTCCATCTACTACTGAAAAGAGAACATTCAGAAGACGTTCCACGCTGAGACGGCTTTGGCTAAAAAACCCGGTTCCTACGAAATAGGTTTATTCCCGGGTGATGTTGAGGAGAAAACACAACTTCACCAATGTATTATCTTCCACTGGGAGCCCCGCAGGGTGCTCTGAGATCCATATTGCCTTAGATCTTCAGAGCCTTGGAGTCCAAGTCACGTAGCATGGCCTAGCGGCCTTCCAACGTCCGGATACGCTTTCCTCCCAGAACGCATAATTTGGCGAAAACAGTGGTAGCCAAGCTGACTGTAGTTCATAGTTGGCGTAGTCCTGTGCTCCCGTTCATTCCTTTGTCTGGGGCAACGTGATCCCTGAACTCTTTGCCTAGCAAAGTTACCGCCTAGGTGATCATACGGAAAACAAATTGGAATGATTGGCCAAATCGGTCGGTTATATCGGCACCCCATACATTTCGCACTCTACAGAAACGAGTCCATTGACCGAGTGTTTCCCGCTGGACATGAATTTTTCCAATAAGGCACTTGTGTGAAACATCCTGACTCCCTAGTCGTGTGGCAGCTTTCCATGAAATCCTTGCTGTTCTCTGAGAAGGAAATTCAGCCGCATAGACTCTATGGACTGTGAGCTTCATGTGCATATGTACGTTTGAGTAACAGTTTTATCCACAAGACATACTAGTCAGTACTTGCAGGAAATCGTCGGACTGTGAGTTTTTCAAGGAAAAAATAGAGGGGCGAAAACCCCACACTCGCAGCTCACTGTCCTGAAACGTTCAGATACTGCTATGCCCCAGCTCATTCACTCCTGATGGAAAATGATTTCAGGAGCATTTTGGTTAGAACAACACCCACAGCTCCGATATATGAGACGACTTCTGTTTCAAGATAGAGTTAGGGTTAGGGCTAGCATACGGGATATGGTTAGGATTAGCTTTATTATTAGGGTTAGGGATAGGGTTAGGGTTAGGTTTGGGGATTGGGTTCGGGTTAGGGTGAGGGGTAGGGTTAGGGATAAGAGTAGGGTTAGGGTTAGGATGATGGTTTGGGCTAATGTTACATGTAGGCTTAGGGCTAGGGCTATAGGCAGATGACGGCCGCCGGTCGAGGAAAGTGTGTCATAGAAGATAGTGCACTTCATAGCAGTCATAGTCCTGTACTCTCTTTGAGTCCGTGGATGACGAGAAAGTGATTCTGTAGATCGTTGGACTCAAACACAGCAAGGGAAATGATAAGAGAGCAAAATAGCTGATCATACGTTCTGAAGAGGTTGTGTGATAGGGTACAAGGCACTCATTTCCACTTCAGCTGATATGAACACATTGATCGAGTGCTGCGTTCATGCTTAAAGCCACTTCTCAGGAACATGTTCATTCCCGAGTCCTTGCCAGCTTTCAAACCGTTGACTCATGTGCTGTGTCCGAGACGTTCACTCGAATAGAGTAAGGGGACTGCTAGCTTCACATGCGTTTCTGCGTTGAAAACACTGTATGGTCAAAGTGAGGAACTAGGCCGTTCCTTCTCTTCTTCTTGGGACTACGCTTTTCGGATGCGAAAAGTACCTAGGAGAAAACTCTACTGTGGAAGCTCATCCCCCTTCAAGGATCACAAAGTGCTATGCTGGCATTCCCTCCTTTGCTGAAGGGAAATCATTTCAGTAGCTCTTGGGCTATGACACGAGCCAGAGATCCTACATTGCAGCAAGGTACTTCGACGGGATGCTGACAAGTGTACGCACTATGTGGCACACCACTGCTTTCATCCCCTACTGAAATGAGAACATTGATAACACGTCAAATAGTGTGGATGGCTTTTGTGGAAAACACTTTTCGCACGAGTTCCTATAATTGCTGAATGACGCAGGGGAGCGCAAAGTCTTCACTGCTGTATTCTCAGAGTGGAATGAATGCCCTGCTAGGCCCATGGTGTACGTTTAGCTTGTTCGTCCCTTAATGCTTCACGAACGGGTGGAGTCCAAGGGACGTAGTAGTCTCCGTGCGTTTCCTAGGCTACACCCTTAGTCTCCCATTCCATCTACTACTGAAAAGAGAACATTCAGAAGACGTTCCACGCTGAGACGGCTTTGGCTAAAAAAACCCGGTTCCTACGAAATAGGTTTATTCCCGGGTGATGTTGAGGAGAAAACACAACTTCACCAATGTATTATCTTCCACTGGGAGCCCCGCAGGGTGCTCTGAGATCCATATTGCCTTAGATCTTCAGAGCCTTGGAGTCCAAGTCACGTAGCATGGCCTAGCGGCCTTCCAACGTCCGGATACGCTTTCCTCCCAGAACGCATAATTTGGCGAAAACAGTGGTAGCCAAGCTGACTGTAGTTCATAGTTGGCGTAGTCCTGTGCTCCCGTTCATTCCTTTGTCTGGGGCAACGTGATCCCTGAACTCTTTGCCTAGCAAAGTTACCGCCTAGGTGATCATACGGAAAACAAATTGGAATGATTGGCCAAATCGGTCGGTTATATCGGCACCCCATACATTTCGCACTCTACAGAAACGAGTCCATTGACCGAGTGTTTCCCGCTGGACATGAATTTTTCCAATAAGGCACTTGTGTGAAACATCCTGACTCCCTAGTCGTGTGGCAGCTTTCCATGAAATGCTTGCTGTTCTCTGAGAAGGAAATTCAGCCGCATAGACTCTATGGACTGTGAGCTTCATGTGCATATGTACGTTCGAGTAACAGTTTTATCCACAAGACATACTAGTCAGTACTTGCAGGAAATCGTCGGACTGTGAGTTTTTCAAGGAAAAAATAGAGGGGCGAAAACCCCACACTCGCAGCTCACTGTCCTGAAACGTTCAGATACTGCTATGCCCCAGCTCATTCACTCCTGATGGAAAATGATTTCAGGAGCATTTTGGTTAGAACAACACCCACAGCTCCGATATATGAGACGACTTCTGTTTCAAGATAGAGTTAGGGTTAGGGCTAGCATACGGGATATGGTTAGGATTAGCTTTATTATTAGGGTTAGGGATAGGGTTAGGGTTAGGTTTGGGGATTGGGTTCGGGTTAGGGTGAGGGGTAGGGTTAGGGATAAGAGTAGGGTTAGGGTTAGGATGATGGTTTGGGCTAATGTTACATGTAGGCTTAGGGCTAGGGCTATAGGCAGATGACGGCCGCCGGTCGAGGAAAGTGTGTCATAGAAGATAGTGCACTTCATAGCAGTCATAGTCCTGTACTCTCTTTGAGTCCGTGGATGACGAGAAAGTGATTCTGTAGATCGTTGGACTCAAACACAGCAAGGGAAATGATAAGAGAGCAAAATAGCTGATCATACGTTCTGAAGAGGTTGTGTGATAGGGTACAAGGCACTCATTTCCACTTCAGCTGATATGAACACATTGATCGAGTGCTGCGTTCATGCTTAAAGCCACTTCTCAGGAACATGTTCATTCCCGAGTCCTTGCCAGCTTTCAAACCGTTGACTCATGTGCTGTGTCCGAGACGTTCACTCGAATAGAGTAAGGGGACTGCTAGCTTCACATGCGTTTCTGCGTTGAAAACACTGTATGGTCAAAGTGAGGAACTAGGCCGTTCCTTCTCTTCTTCTTGGGACTACGCTTTTCGGGTGCGAAAAGTACCTAGGAGAAAACTCTACTGTGGAAGCTCATCCCCCTTCAAGGATCACAAAGTGCTATGCTGGCATTCCCTCCTTTGCTGAAGGGAAATCATTTCAGTAGCTCTTGGGCTATGACACGAGCCAGAGATCCTACATTGCAGCAAGGTACTTCGACGGGATGCTGACAAGTGTACGCACTATGTGGCACACCACTGCTTTCATCCCCTACTGAAATGAGAACATTGATAACACGTCAAATAGTGTGGATGGCTTTTGTGGAAAACACTTTTCGCACGAGTTCCTATAATTGCTGAATGACGCAGGGGAGCGCAAAGTCTTCACTGCTGTATTCTCAGAGTAGAATGAATGCCCTGCTAGGCCCATGGTGTACGTTTAGCTTGTTCGTCCCTTAATGCTTCACGAACGGGTGGAGTCCAAGGGACGTAGTAGTCTCCGTGCGTTTCCTAGGCTACACCCTTAGTCTCCCATTCCATCTACTACTGAAAAGAGAACATTCAGAAGACGTTCCACGCTGAGACGGCTTTGGCTAAAAAACCCGGTTCCTACGAAATAGGTTTATTCCCGGGTGATGTTGAGGAGAAAACACAACTTCACCAATGTATTATCTTCCACTGGGAGCCCCGCAGGGTGCTCTGAGATCCATATTGCCTTAGATCTTCAGAGCCTTGGAGTCCAAGTCACGTAGCATGGCCTAGCGGCCTTCCAACGTCCGGATACGCTTTCCTCCCAGAACGCATAATTTGGCGAAAACAGTGGTAGCCAAGCTGACTGTAGTTCATAGTTGGCGTAGTCCTGTGCTCCCGTTCATTCCTTTGTCTGGGGCAACGTGATCCCTGAACTCTTTGCCTAGCAAAGTTACCGCCTAGGTGATCATACGGAAAACAAATTGGAATGATTGGCCAAATCGGTCGGTTATATCGGCACCCCATACATTTCGCACTCTACAGAAACGAGTCCATTGACCGAGTGTTTCCCGCTGGACATGAATTTTTCCAATAAGGCACTTGTGTGAAACATCCTGACTCCCTAGTCGTGTGGCAGCTTTCCATGAAATCCTTGCTGTTCTCTGAGAAGGAAATTCAGCCGCATAGACTCTATGGACTGTGAGCTTCATGTGCATATGTACGTTTGAGTAACAGTTTTATCCACAAGACATACTAGTCAGTACTTGCAGGAAATCGTCGGACTGTGAGTTTTTCAAGGAAAAAATAGAGGGGCGAAAACCCCACACTCGCAGCTCACTGTCCTGAAACGTTCAGATACTGCTATGCCCCAGCTCATTCACTCCTGATGGAAAATGATTTCAGGAGCATTTTGGTTAGAACAACACCCACAGCTCCGATATATGAGACGACTTCTGTTTCAAGATAGAGTTAGGGTTAGGGCTAGCATACGGGATATGGTTAGGATTAGCTTTATTATTAGGGTTAGGGATAGGGTTAGGGTTAGGTTTGGGGATTGGGTTCGGGTTAGGGTGAGGGGTAGGGTTAGGGATAAGAGTAGGGTTAGGGTTAGGATGATGGTTTGGGCTAATGTTACATGTAGGCTTAGGGCTAGGGCTATAGGCAGATGACGGCCGCCGGTCGAGGAAAGTGTGTCATAGAAGATAGTGCACTTCATAGCAGTCATAGTCCTGTACTCTCTTTGAGTCCGTGGATGACGAGAAAGTGATTCTGTAGATCGTTGGACTCAAACACAGCAAGGGAAATGATAAGAGAGCAAAATAGCTGATCATACGTTCTGAAGAGGTTGTGTGATAGGGTACAAGGCACTCATTTCCACTTCAGCTGATATGAACACATTGATCGAGTGCTGCGTTCATGCTTAAAGCCACTTCTCAGGAACATGTTCATTCCCGAGTCCTTGCCAGCTTTCAAACCGTTGACTCATGTGCTGTGTCCGAGACGTTCACTCGAATAGAGTAAGGGGACTGCTAGCTTCACATGCGTTTCTGCGTTGAAAACACTGTATGGTCAAAGTGAGGAACTAGGCCGTTCCTTCTCTTCTTCTTGGGACTACGCTTTTCGGATGCGAAAAGTACCTAGGAGAAAACTCTACTGTGGAAGCTCATCCCCCTTCAAGGATCACAAAGTGCTATGCTGGCATTCCCTCCTTTGCTGAAGGGAAATCATTTCAGTAGCTCTTGGGCTATGACACGAGCCAGAGATCCTACATTGCAGCAAGGTACTTCGACGGGATGCTGACAAGTGTACGCACTATGTGGCACACCACTGCTTTCATCCCCTACTGAAATGAGAACATTGATAACACGTCAAATAGTGTGGATGGCTTTTGTGGAAAACACTTTTCGCACGAGTTCCTATAATTGCTGAATGACGCAGGGGAGCGCAAAGTCTTCACTGCTGTATTCTCAGAGTGGAATGAATGCCCTGCTAGGCCCATGGTGTACGTTTAGCTTGTTCGTCCCTTAATGCTTCACGAACGGGTGGAGTCCAAGGGACGTAGTAGTCTCCGTGCGTTTCCTAGGCTACACCCTTAGTCTCCCATTCCATCTACTACTGAAAAGAGAACATTCAGAAGACGTTCCACGCTGAGACGGCTTTGGCTAAAAAAACCCGGTTCCTACGAAATAGGTTTATTCCCGGGTGATGTTGAGGAGAAAACACAACTTCACCAATGTATTATCTTCCACTGGGAGCCCCGCAGGGTGCTCTGAGATCCATATTGCCTTAGATCTTCAGAGCCTTGGAGTCCAAGTCACGTAGCATGGCCTAGCGGCCTTCCAACGTCCGGATACGCTTTCCTCCCAGAACGCATAATTTGGCGAAAACAGTGGTAGCCAAGCTGACTGTAGTTCATAGTTGGCGTAGTCCTGTGCTCCCGTTCATTCCTTTGTCTGGGGCAACGTGATCCCTGAACTCTTTGCCTAGCAAAGTTACCGCCTAGGTGATCATACGGAAAACAAATTGGAATGATTGGCCAAATCGGTCGGTTATATCGGCACCCCATACATTTCGCACTCTACAGAAACGAGTCCATTGACCGAGTGTTTCCCGCTGGACATGAATTTTTCCAATAAGGCACTTGTGTGAAACATCCTGACTCCCTAGTCGTGTGGCAGCTTTCCATGAAATGCTTGCTGTTCTCTGAGAAGGAAATTCAGCCGCATAGACTCTATGGACTGTGAGCTTCATGTGCATATGTACGTTCGAGTAACAGTTTTATCCACAAGACATACTAGTCAGTACTTGCAGGAAATCGTCGGACTGTGAGTTTTTCAAGGAAAAAATAGAGGGGCGAAAACCCCACACTCGCAGCTCACTGTCCTGAAACGTTCAGATACTGCTATGCCCCAGCTCATTCACTCCTGATGGAAAATGATTTCAGGAGCATTTTGGTTAGAACAACACCCACAGCTCCGATATATGAGACGACTTCTGTTTCAAGATAGAGTTAGGGTTAGGGCTAGCATACGGGATATGGTTAGGATTAGCTTTATTATTAGGGTTAGGGATAGGGTTAGGGTTAGGTTTGGGGATTGGGTTCGGGTTAGGGTGAGGGGTAGGGTTAGGGATAAGAGTAGGGTTAGGGTTAGGATGATGGTTTGGGCTAATGTTACATGTAGGCTTAGGGCTAGGGCTATAGGCAGATGACGGCCGCCGGTCGAGGAAAGTGTGTCATAGAAGATAGTGCACTTCATAGCAGTCATAGTCCTGTACTCTCTTTGAGTCCGTGGATGACGAGAAAGTGATTCTGTAGATCGTTGGACTCAAACACAGCAAGGGAAATGATAAGAGAGCAAAATAGCTGATCATACGTTCTGAAGAGGTTGTGTGATAGGGTACAAGGCACTCATTTCCACTTCAGCTGATATGAACACATTGATCGAGTGCTGCGTTCATGCTTAAAGCCACTTCTCAGGAACATGTTCATTCCCGAGTCCTTGCCAGCTTTCAAACCGTTGACTCATGTGCTGTGTCCGAGACGTTCACTCGAATAGAGTAAGGGGACTGCTAGCTTCACATGCGTTTCTGCGTTGAAAACACTGTATGGTCAAAGTGAGGAACTAGGCCGTTCCTTCTCTTCTTCTTGGGACTACGCTTTTCGGATGCGAAAAGTACCTAGGAGAAAACTCTACTGTGGAAGCTCATCCCCCTTCAAGGATCACAAAGTGCTATGCTGGCATTCCCTCCTTTGCTGAAGGGAAATCATTTCAGTAGCTCTTGGGCTATGACACGAGCCAGAGATCCTACATTGCAGCAAGGTACTTCGACGGGATGCTGACAAGTGTACGCACTATGTGGCACACCACTGCTTTCATCCCCTACTGAAATGAGAACATTGATAACACGTCAAATAGTGTGGATGGCTTTTGTGGAAAACACTTTTCGCACGAGTTCCTATAATTGCTGAATGACGCAGGGGAGCGCAAAGTCTTCACTGCTGTATTCTCAGAGTGGAATGAATGCCCTGCTAGGCCCATGGTGTACGTTTAGCTTGTTCGTCCCTTAATGCTTCACGAACGGGTGGAGTCCAAGGGACGTAGTAGTCTCCGTGCGTTTCCTAGGCTACACCCTTAGTCTCCCATTCCATCTACTACTGAAAAGAGAACATTCAGAAGACGTTCCACGCTGAGACGGCTTTGGCTAAAAAACCCGGTTCCTACGAAATAGGTTTATTCCCGGGTGATGTTGAGGAGAAAACACAACTTCACCAATGTATTATCTTCCACTGGGAGCCCCGCAGGGTGCTCTGAGATCCATATTGCCTTAGATCTTCAGAGCCTTGGAGTCCAAGTCACGTAGCATGGCCTAGCGGCCTTCCAACGTCCGGATACGCTTTCCTCCCAGAACGCATAATTTGGCGAAAACAGTGGTAGCCAAGCTGACTGTAGTTCATAGTTGGCGTAGTCCTGTGCTCCCGTTCATTCCTTTGTCTGGGGCAACGTGATCCCTGAACTCTTTGCCTAGCAAAGTTACCGCCTAGGTGATCATACGGAAAACAAATTGGAATGATTGGCCAAATCGGTCGGTTATATCGGCACCCCATACATTTCGCACTCTACAGAAACGAGTCCATTGACCGAGTGTTTCCCGCTGGACATGAATTTTTCCAATAAGGCACTTGTGTGAAACATCCTGACTCCCTAGTCGTGTGGCAGCTTTCCATTAAATCCTTGCTGTTCTCTGAGAAGGAAATTCAGCCGCATAGACTCTATGGACTGTGAGCTTCATGTGCATATGTACGTTTGAGTAACAGTTTTATCCACAAGACATACTAGTCAGTACTTGCAGGAAATCGTCGGACTGTGAGTTTTTCAAGGAAAAAATAGAGGGGCGAAAACCCCACACTCGCAGCTCACTGTCCTGAAACGTTCAGATACTGCTATGCCCCAGCTCATTCACTCCTGATGGAAAATGATTTCAGGAGCATTTTGGTTAGAACAACACCCACAGCTCCGATATATGAGACGACTTCTGTTTCAAGATAGAGTTAGGGTTAGGGCTAGCATACGGGATATGGTTAGGATTAGCTTTATTATTAGGGTTAGGGATAGGGTTAGGGTTAGGTTTGGGGATTGGGTTCGGGTTAGGGTGAGGGGTAGGGTTAGGGATAAGAGTAGGGTTAGGGTTAGGATGATGGTTTGGGCTAATGTTACATGTAGGCTTAGGGCTAGGGCTATAGGCAGATGACGGCCGCCGGTCGAGGAAAGTGTGTCATAGAAGATAGTGCACTTCATAGCAGTCATAGTCCTGTACTCTCTTTGAGTCCGTGGATGACGAGAAAGTGATTCTGTAGATCGTTGGACTCAAACACAGCAAGGGAAATGATAAGAGAGCAAAATAGCTGATCATACGTTCTGAAGAGGTTGTGTGATAGGGTACAAGGCACTCATTTCCACTTCAGCTGATATGAACACATTGATCGAGTGCTGCGTTCATGCTTAAAGCCACTTCTCAGGAACATGTTCATTCCCGAGTCCTTGCCAGCTTTCAAACCGTTGACTCATGTGCTGTGTCCGAGACGTTCACTCGAATAGAGTAAGGGGACTGCTAGCTTCACATGCGTTTCTGCGTTGAAAACACTGTATGGTCAAAGTGAGGAACTAGGCCGTTCCTTCTCTTCTTCTTGGGACTACGCTTTTCGGATGCGAAAAGTACCTAGGAGAAAACTCTACTGTGGAAGCTCATCCCCCTTCAAGGATCACAAAGTGCTATGCTGGCATTCCCTCCTTTGCTGAAGGGAAATCATTTCAGTAGCTCTTGGGCTATGACACGAGCCAGAGATCCTACATTGCAGCAAGGTACTTCGACGGGATGCTGACAAGTGTACGCACTATGTGGCACACCACTGCTTTCATCCCCTACTGAAATGAGAACATTGATAACACGTCAAATAGTGTGGATGGCTTTTGTGGAAAACACTTTTCGCACGAGTTCCTATAATTGCTGAATGACGCAGGGGAGCGCAAAGTCTTCACTGCTGTATTCTCAGAGTGGAATGAATGCCCTGCTAGGCCCATGGTGTACGTTTAGCTTGTTCGTCCCTTAATGCTTCACGAACGGGTGGAGTCCAAGGGACGTAGTAGTCTCCGTGCGTTTCCTAGGCTACACCCTTAGTCTCCCATTCCATCTACTACTGAAAAGAGAACATTCAGAAGACGTTCCACGCTGAGACGGCTTTGGCTAAAAAACCCGGTTCCTACGAAATAGGTTTATTCCCGGGTGATGTTGAGGAGAAAACACAACTTCACCAATGTATTATCTTCCACTGGGAGCCCCGCAGGGTGCTCTGAGATCCATATTGCCTTAGATCTTCAGAGCCTTGGAGTCCAAGTCACGTAGCATGGCCTAGCGGCCTTCCAACGTCCGGATACGCTTTCCTCCCAGAACGCATAATTTGGCGAAAACAGTGGTAGCCAAGCTGACTGTAGTTCATAGTTGGCGTAGTCCTGTGCTCCCGTTCATTCCTTTGTCTGGGGCAACGTGATCCCTGAACTCTTTGCCTAGCAAAGTTACCGCCTAGGTGATCATACGGAAAACAAATTGGAATGATTGGCCAAATCGGTCGGTTATATCGGCACCCCATACATTTCGCACTCTACAGAAACGAGTCCATTGACCGAGTGTTTCCCGCTGGACATGAATTTTTCCAATAAGGCACTTGTGTGAAACATCCTGACTCCCTAGTCGTGTGGCAGCTTTCCATGAAATCCTTGCTGTTCTCTGAGAAGGAAATTCAGCCGCATAGACTCTATGGACTGTGAGCTTCATGTGCATATGTACGTTTGAGTAACAGTTTTATCCACAAGACATACTAGTCAGTACTTGCAGGAAATCGTCGGACTGTGAGTTTTTCAAGGAAAAAATAGAGGGGCGAAAACCCCACACTCGCAGCTCACTGTCCTGAAACGTTCAGATACTGCTATGCCCCAGCTCATTCACTCCTGATGGAAAATGATTTCAGGAGCATTTTGGTTAGAACAACACCCACAGCTCCGATATATGAGACGACTTCTGTTTCAAGATAGAGTTAGGGTTAGGGCTAGCATACGGGATATGGTTAGGATTAGCTTTATTATTAGGGTTAGGGATAGGGTTAGGGTTAGGTTTGGGGATTGGGTTCGGGTTAGGGTGAGGGGTAGGGTTAGGGATAAGAGTAGGGTTAGGGTTAGGATGATGGTTTGGGCTAATGTTACATGTAGGCTTAGGGCTAGGGCTATAGGCAGATGACGGCCGCCGGTCGAGGAAAGTGTGTCATAGAAGATAGTGCACTTCATAGCAGTCATAGTCCTGTACTCTCTTTGAGTCCGTGGATGACGAGAAAGTGATTCTGTAGATCGTTGGACTCAAACACAGCAAGGGAAATGATAAGAGAGCAAAATAGCTGATCATACGTTCTGAAGAGGTTGTGTGATAGGGTACAAGGCACTCATTTCCACTTCAGCTGATATGAACACATTGATCGAGTGCTGCGTTCATGCTTAAAGCCACTTCTCAGGAACATGTTCATTCCCGAGTCCTTGCCAGCTTTCAAACCGTTGACTCATGTGCTGTGTCCGAGACGTTCACTCGAATAGAGTAAGGGGACTGCTAGCTTCACATGCGTTTCTGCGTTGAAAACACTGTATGGTCAAAGTGAGGAACTAGGCCGTTCCTTCTCTTCTTCTTGGGACTACGCTTTTCGGATGCGAAAAGTACCTAGGAGAAAACTCTACTGTGGAAGCTCATCCCCCTTCAAGGATCACAAAGTGCTATGCTGGCATTCCCTCCTTTGCTGAAGGGAAATCATTTCAGTAGCTCTTGGGCTATGACACGAGCCAGAGATCCTACATTGCAGCAAGGTACTTCGACGGGATGCTGACAAGTGTACGCACTATGTGGCACACCACTGCTTTCATCCCCTACTGAAATGAGAACATTGATAACACGTCAAATAGTGTGGATGGCTTTTGTGGAAAACACTTTTCGCACGAGTTCCTATAATTGCTGAATGACGCAGGGGAGCGCAAAGTCTTCACTGCTGTATTCTCAGAGTGGAATGAATGCCCTGCTAGGCCCATGGTGTACGTTTAGCTTGTTCGTCCCTTAATGCTTCACGAACGGGTGGAGTCCAAGGGACGTAGTAGTCTCCGTGCGTTTCCTAGGCTACACCCTTAGTCTCCCATTCCATCTACTACTGAAAAGAGAACATTCAGAAGACGTTCCACGCTGAGACGGCTTTGGCTAAAAAAACCCGGTTCCTACGAAATAGGTTTATTCCCGGGTGATGTTGAGGAGAAAACACAACTTCACCAATGTATTATCTTCCACTGGGAGCCCCGCAGGGTGCTCTGAGATCCATATTGCCTTAGATCTTCAGAGCCTTGGAGTCCAAGTCACGTAGCATGGCCTAGCGGCCTTCCAACGTCCGGATACGCTTTCCTCCCAGAACGCATAATTTGGCGAAAACAGTGGTAGCCAAGCTGACTGTAGTTCATAGTTGGCGTAGTCCTGTGCTCCCGTTCATTCCTTTGTCTGGGGCAACGTGATCCCTGAACTCTTTGCCTAGCAAAGTTACCGCCTAGGTGATCATACGGAAAACAAATTGGAATGATTGGCCAAATCGGTCGGTTATATCGGCACCCCATACATTTCGCACTCTACAGAAACGAGTCCATTGACCGAGTGTTTCCCGCTGGACATGAATTTTTCCAATAAGGCACTTGTGTGAAACATCCTGACTCCCTAGTCGTGTGGCAGCTTTCCATGAAATGCTTGCTGTTCTCTGAGAAGGAAATTCAGCCGCATAGACTCTATGGACTGTGAGCTTCATGTGCATATGTACGTTCGAGTAACAGTTTTATCCACAAGACATACTAGTCAGTACTTGCAGGAAATCGTCGGACTGTGAGTTTTTCAAGGAAAAAATAGAGGGGCGAAAACCCCACACTCGCAGCTCACTGTCCTGAAACGTTCAGATACTGCTATGCCCCAGCTCATTCACTCCTGATGGAAAATGATTTCAGGAGCATTTTGGTTAGAACAACACCCACAGCTCCGATATATGAGACGACTTCTGTTTCAAGATAGAGTTAGGGTTAGGGCTAGCATACGGGATATGGTTAGGATTAGCTTTATTATTAGGGTTAGGGATAGGGTTAGGGTTAGGTTTGGGGATTGGGTTCGGGTTAGGGTGAGGGGTAGGGTTAGGGATAAGAGTAGGGTTAGGGTTAGGATGATGGTTTGGGCTAATGTTACATGTAGGCTTAGGGCTAGGGCTATAGGCAGATGACGGCCGCCGGTCGAGGAAAGTGTGTCATAGAAGATAGTGCACTTCATAGCAGTCATAGTCCTGTACTCTCTTTGAGTCCGTGGATGACGAGAAAGTGATTCTGTAGATCGTTGGACTCAAACACAGCAAGGGAAATGATAAGAGAGCAAAATAGCTGATCATACGTTCTGAAGAGGTTGTGTGATAGGGTACAAGGCACTCATTTCCACTTCAGCTGATATGAACACATTGATCGAGTGCTGCGTTCATGCTTAAAGCCACTTCTCAGGAACATGTTCATTCCCGAGTCCTTGCCAGCTTTCAAACCGTTGACTCATGTGCTGTGTCCGAGACGTTCACTCGAATAGAGTAAGGGGACTGCTAGCTTCACATGCGTTTCTGCGTTGAAAACACTGTATGGTCAAAGTGAGGAACTAGGCCGTTCCTTCTCTTCTTCTTGGGACTACGCTTTTCGGATGCGAAAAGTACCTAGGAGAAAACTCTACTGTGGAAGCTCATCCCCCTTCAAGGATCACAAAGTGCTATGCTGGCATTCCCTCCTTTGCTGAAGGGAAATCATTTCAGTAGCTCTTGGGCTATGACACGAGCCAGAGATCCTACATTGCAGCAAGGTACTTCGACGGGATGCTGACAAGTGTACGCACTATGTGGCACACCACTGCTTTCATCCCCTACTGAAATGAGAACATTGATAACACGTCAAATAGTGTGGATGGCTTTTGTGGAAAACACTTTTCGCACGAGTTCCTATAATTGCTGAATGACGCAGGGGAGCGCAAAGTCTTCACTGCTGTATTCTCAGAGTGGAATGAATGCCCTGCTAGGCCCATGGTGTACGTTTAGCTTGTTCGTCCCTTAATGCTTCACGAACGGGTGGAGTCCAAGGGACGTAGTAGTCTCCGTGCGTTTCCTAGGCTACACCCTTAGTCTCCCATTCCATCTACTACTGAAAAGAGAACATTCAGAAGACGTTCCACGCTGAGACGGCTTTGGCTAAAAAAACCCGGTTCCTACGAAATAGGTTTATTCCCGGGTGATGTTGAGGAGAAAACACAACTTCACCAATGTATTATCTTCCACTGGGAGCCCCGCAGGGTGCTCTGAGATCCATATTGCCTTAGATCTTCAGAGCCTTGGAGTCCAAGTCACGTAGCATGGCCTAGCGGCCTTCCAACGTCCGGATACGCTTTCCTCCCAGAACGCATAATTTGGCGAAAACAGTGGTAGCCAAGCTGACTGTAGTTCATAGTTGGCGTAGTCCTGTGCTCCCGTTCATTCCTTTGTCTGGGGCAACGTGATCCCTGAACTCTTTGCCTAGCAAAGTTACCGCCTAGGTGATCATACGGAAAACAAATTGGAATGATTGGCCAAATCGGTCGGTTATATCGGCACCCCATACATTTCGCACTCTACAGAAACGAGTCCATTGACCGAGTGTTTCCCGCTGGACATGAATTTTTCCAATAAGGCACTTGTGTGAAACATCCTGACTCCCTAGTCGTGTGGCAGCTTTCCATGAAATGCTTGCTGTTCTCTGAGAAGGAAATTCAGCCGCATAGACTCTATGGACTGTGAGCTTCATGTGCATATGTACGTTCGAGTAACAGTTTTATCCACAAGACATACTAGTCAGTACTTGCAGGAAATCGTCGGACTGTGAGTTTTTCAAGGAAAAAATAGAGGGGCGAAAACCCCACACTCGCAGCTCACTGTCCTGAAACGTTCAGATACTGCTATGCCCCAGCTCATTCACTCCTGATGGAAAATGATTTCAGGAGCATTTTGGTTAGAACAACACCCACAGCTCCGATATATGAGACGACTTCTGTTTCAAGATAGAGTTAGGGTTAGGGCTAGCATACGGGATATGGTTAGGATTAGCTTTATTATTAGGGTTAGGGATAGGGTTAGGGTTAGGTTTGGGGATTGGGTTCGGGTTAGGGTGAGGGGTAGGGTTAGGGATAAGAGTAGGGTTAGGGTTAGGATGATGGTTTGGGCTAATGTTACATGTAGGCTTAGGGCTAGGGCTATAGGCAGATGACGGCCGCCGGTCGAGGAAAGTGTGTCATAGAAGATAGTGCACTTCATAGCAGTCATAGTCCTGTACTCTCTTTGAGTCCGTGGATGACGAGAAAGTGATTCTGTAGATCGTTGGACTCAAACACAGCAAGGGAAATGATAAGAGAGCAAAATAGCTGATCATACGTTCTGAAGAGGTTGTGTGATAGGGTACAAGGCACTCATTTCCACTTCAGCTGATATGAACACATTGATCGAGTGCTGCGTTCATGCTTAAAGCCACTTCTCAGGAACATGTTCATTCCCGAGTCCTTGCCAGCTTTCAAACCGTTGACTCATGTGCTGTGTCCGAGACGTTCACTCGAATAGAGTAAGGGGACTGCTAGCTTCACATGCGTTTCTGCGTTGAAAACACTGTATGGTCAAAGTGAGGAACTAGGCCGTTCCTTCTCTTCTTCTTGGGACTACGCTTTTCGGATGCGAAAAGTACCTAGGAGAAAACTCTACTGTGGAAGCTCATCCCCCTTCAAGGATCACAAAGTGCTATGCTGGCATTCCCTCCTTTGCTGAAGGGAAATCATTTCAGTAGCTCTTGGGCTATGACACGAGCCAGAGATCCTACATTGCAGCAAGGTACTTCGACGGGATGCTGACAAGTGTACGCACTATGTGGCACACCACTGCTTTCATCCCCTACTGAAATGAGAACATTGATAACACGTCAAATAGTGTGGATGGCTTTTGTGGAAAACACTTTTCGCACGAGTTCCTATAATTGCTGAATGACGCAGGGGAGCGCAAAGTCTTCACTGCTGTATTCTCAGAGTGGAATGAATGCCCTGCTAGGCCCATGGTGTACGTTTAGCTTGTTCGTCCCTTAATGCTTCACGAACGGGTGGAGTCCAAGGGACGTAGTAGTCTCCGTGCGTTTCCTAGGCTACACCCTTAGTCTCCCATTCCATCTACTACTGAAAAGAGAACATTCAGAAGACGTTCCACGCTGAGACGGCTTTGGCTAAAAAAACCCGGTTCCTACGAAATAGGTTTATTCGCGGGTGATGTTGAGGAGAAAACACAACTTCACCAATGTATTATCTTCCACTGGGAGCCCCGCAGGGTGCTCTGAGATCCATATTGCCTTAGATCTTCAGAGCCTTGGAGTCCAAGTCACGTAGCATGGCCTAGCGGCCTTCCAACGTCCGGATACGCTTTCCTCCCAGAACGCATAATTTGGCGAAAACAGTGGTAGCCAAGCTGACTGTAGTTCATAGTTGGCGTAGTCCTGTGCTCCCGTTCATTCCTTTGTCTGGGGCAACGTGATCCCTGAACTCTTTGCCTAGCAAAGTTACCGCCTAGGTGATCATACGGAAAACAAATTGGAATGATTGGCCAAATCGGTCGGTTATATGGGCACCCCATACATTTCGCACTCTACAGAAACGAGTCCATTGACCGAGTGTTTCCCGCTGGACATGAATTTTTCCAATAAGGCACTTGTGTGAAACATCCTGACTCCCTAGTCGTGTGGCAGCTTTCCATGAAATCCTTGCTGTTCTCTGAGAAGGAAATTCAGCCGCATAGACTCTATGGACTGTGAGCTTCATGTGCATATGTACGTTCGAGTAACAGTTTTATCCACAAGACATACTAGTCAGTACTTGCAGGAAATCGTCGGACTGTGAGTTTTTCAAGGAAAAAATAGAGGGGCGAAAACCCCACACTCGCAGCTCACTGTCCTGAAACGTTCAGATACTGCTATGCCCCAGCTCATTCACTCCTGATGGAAAATGATTTCAGGAGCATTTTGGTTAGAACAACACCCACAGCTCCGATATATGAGACGACTTCTGTTTCAAGATAGAGTTAGGGTTAGGGCTAGCATACGGGATATGGTTAGGATTAGCTTTATTATTAGGGTTAGGGATAGGGTTAGGGTTAGGTTTGGGGATTGGGTTCGGGTTAGGGTGAGGGGTAGGGTTAGGTATAAGAGTAGGGTTAGGGTTAGGATGATGGTTTGGGCTAATGTTACATGTAGGCTTAGGGCTAGGGCTATAGGTAGATGACGGCCGCCGGTCGAGGAAAGTGTGTCATAGAAGATACTGCACTTCGTAGCAGTCATAGTCCTGTACACTCTTTGAGTCCGTGGATGACGAGAAAGTGATTCTGTAGATCGTTGGACTCAAACACAGCAAGGGAAATGATAAGAGAGCAAAATAGCTGATCATACGTTCTGAAGAGGTTGTGTGATAGGGTACAAGGCACTCATTTCCACTTCAGCTGATATGAACACATTGATCGAGTGCTGCGTTCATGCTTAAAGCCACTTCTCAGGAACATGTTCATTCCCGAGTCCTTGCCAGCTTTCAAACCGTTGACTCATGTGCTGTGTCCGAGACGTTCACGCGAATAGAGTAAGGGGACTGCTAGCTTCACATGCGTTTCTGCGTTGAAAACACTGTATGGTCAAAGTGAGGAACTAGGCCGTTCCTTCTCTTCTTCTTGGGACTACGCTTTTCGGATGCCAAAAGTACCTAGGAGAAAACTCTACTGTGGAAGCTCATCCCCCTTCAAGGATCACAAAGTGCTATGCTGGCATTCCCTCCTTTGCTGAAGGGAAATCATTTCAGTAGCTCTTGGGCTATGACACGAGCCAGAGATCCTACATTGCAGCAAGGTACTTCGACGGGATGCTGACAAGTGTACGCACTATGTGGCACACCACTGCTTTCATCCCCTACTGAAATGAGAACATTGATAACACGTCAAATAGTGTGGATGGCTTTTGTGGAAAACACTTTTCGCACGAGTTCCTATAATTGCTGAATGACGCAGGGGAGCGCAAAGTCTTCACTGCTGTATTCTCAGAGTGGAATGAATGCCCTGCTAGGCCCATTGTGTACGTTTAGCTTGTTCGTCCCTTAATGCTTCACGAACGGGTGGAGTCCAAGGGACGTAGTAGTCTCCGTGCGTTTCCTAGGCTACACCCTTAGTCTCCCATTCCATCTACTACTGAAAAGAGAACATTCAGAAGACGTTCCACGCTGAGACGGCTTTGGCTAAAAAACCCGGTTCCTACGAAATAGGTTTATTCCCGGGTGATGTTGAGGAGAAAACACAACTTCACCAATGTATTATCTTCCACTGGGAGCCCCGCAGGGTGCTCTGAGATCCATATTGCCTTAGATCTTCAGAGCCTTGGAGTCCAAGTCACGTAGCATGGCCTAGCGGCCTTCCAACGTCCGGATACGCTTTCCTCCCAGAACGCATAATTTGGCGAAAACAGTGGTAGCCAAGCTGACTGTAGTTCATAGTTGGCGTAGTCCTGTGCTCCCGTTCATTCCTTTGTCTGGGGCAACGTGATCCCTGAACTCTTTGCCTAGCAAAGTTACCGCCTAGGTGATCATACGGAAAACAAATTGGAATGATTGGCCAAATCGGTCGGTTATATCGGCACCCCATACATTTCGCACTCTACAGAAACGAGTCCATTGACCGAGTGTTTCCCGCTGGACATGAATTTTTCCAATAAGGCACTTGTGTGAAACATCCTGACTCCCTAGTCGTGTGGCAGCTTTCCATGAAATGCTTGCTGTTCTCTGAGAAGGAAATTCAGCCGCATAGACTCTATGGACTGTGAGCTTCATGTGCATATGTACGTTTGAGTAACAGTTTTATCCACAAGACATACTAGTCAGTACTTGCAGGAAATCGTCGGACTGTGAGTTTTTCAAGGAAAAAATAGAGGGGCGAAAACCCCACACTCGCAGCTCACTGTCCTGAAACGTTCAGATACTGCTATGCCCCAGCTCATTCACTCCTGATGGAAAATGATTTCAGGAGCATTTTGGTTAGAACAACACCCACAGCTCCGATATATGAGACGACTTCTGTTTCAAGATAGAGTTAGGGTTAGGGCTAGCATACGGGATATGGTTAGGATTAGCTTTATTATTAGGGTTAGGGATAGGGTTAGGGTTAGGTTTGGGGATTGGGTTCGGGTTAGGGTGAGGGGTAGGGTTAGGGATAAGAGTAGGGTTAGGGTTAGGATGATGGTTTGGGCTAATGTTACATGTAGGCTTAGGGCTAGGGCTATAGGCAGATGACGGCCGCCGGTCGAGGAAAGTGTGTCATAGAAGATAGTGCACTTCATAGCAGTCATAGTCCTGTACTCTCTTTGAGTCCGTGGATGACGAGAAAGTGATTCTGTAGATCGTTGGACTCAAACACAGCAAGGGAAATGATAAGAGAGCAAAATAGCTGATCATACGTTCTGAAGAGGTTGTGTGATAGGGTACAAGGCACTCATTTCCACTTCAGCTGATATGAACACATTGATCGAGTGCTGCATTCATGCTTAAAGCCACTTCTCAGGAACATGTTCATTCCCGAGTCCTTGCCAGCTTTCAAACCGTTGACTCATGTGCTGTGTCCGAGACGTTCACTCGAATAGAGTAAGGGGACTGCTAGCTTCACATGCGTTTCTGCGTTGAAAACACTGTATGGTCAAAGTGAGGAACTAGGCCGTTCCTTCTCTTCTTCTTGGGACTACGCTTTTCGGATGCGAAAAGTACCTAGGAGAAAACTCTACTGTGGAAGCTCATCCCCCTTCAAGGATCACAAAGTGCTATGCTGGCATTCCCTCCTTTGCTGAAGGGAAATCATTTCAGTAGCTCTTGGGCTATGACACGAGCCAGAGATCCTACATTGCAGCAAGGTACTTCGACGGGATGCTGACAAGTGTACGCACTATGTGGCACACCACTGCTTTCATCCCCTACTGAAATGAGAACATTGATAACACGTCAAATAGTGTGGATGGCTTTTGTGGAAAACACTTTTCGCACGAGTTCCTATAATTGCTGAATGACGCAGGGGAGCGCAAAGTCTTCACTGCTGTATTCTCAGAGTGGAATGAATGCCCTGCTAGGCCCATGGTGTACGTTTAGCTTGTTCGTCCCTTAATGCTTCACGAACGGGTGGAGTCCAAGGGACGTAGTAGTCTCCGTGCGTTTCCTAGGCTACACCCTTAGTCTCCCATTCCATCTACTACTGAAAAGAGAACATTCAGAAGACGTTCCACGCTGAGACGGCTTTGGCTAAAAAACCCGGTTCCTACGAAATAGGTTTATTCCCGGGTGATGTTGAGGAGAAAACACAACTTCACCAATGTATTATCTTCCACTGGGAGCCCCGCAGGGTGCTCTGAGATCCATATTGCCTTAGATCTTCAGAGCCTTGGAGTCCAAGTCACGTAGCATGGCCTAGCGGCCTTCCAACGTCCGGATACGCTTTCCTCCCAGAACGCATAATTTGGCGAAAACAGTGGTAGCCAAGCTGACTGTAGTTCATAGTTGGCGTAGTCCTGTGCTCCCGTTCATTCCTTTGTCTGGGGCAACGTGATCCCTGAACTCTTTGCCTAGCCAAGTTACCGCCTAGGTGATCATACGGAAAACAAATTGGAATGATTGGCCAAATCGGTCGGTTATATCGGCACCCCATACATTTCGCACTCTACAGAAACGAGTCCATTGACCGAGTGTTTCCCGCTGGACATGAATTTTTCCAATAAGGCACTTGTGTGAAACATCCTGACTCCCTAGTCGTGTGGCAGCTTTCCATGAAATGCTTGCTGTTCTCTGAGAAGGAAATTCAGCCGCATAGACTCTATGGACTGTGAGCTTCATGTGCATATGTACGTTTGAGTAACAGTTTTATCCACAAGACATACTAGTCAGTACTTGCAGGAAATCGTCGGACTGTGAGTTTTTCAAGGAAAAAATAGAGGGGCAAAAACCCCACACTCGCAGCTCACTGTCCTGAAACGTTCAGATACTGCTATGCCCCAGCTCATTCACTCCTGATGGAAAATGATTTCAGGAGCATTTTGGTTAGAACAACACCCACAGCTCCGATATATGAGACGACTTCTGTTTCAAGATAGAGTTAGGGTTAGGGCTAGCATACGGGATATGGTTAGGATTAGCTTTATTATTAGGGTTAGGGATAGGGTTAGGGTTAGGTTTGGGGATTGGGTTCGGGTTAGGGTGAGGGGTAGGGTTAGGGATAAGAGTAGGGTTAGGGTTAGGATGATGGTTTGGGCTAATGTTACATGTAGGCTTAGGGCTAGGGCTATAGGCAGATGACGGCCGCCGGTCGAGGAAAGTGTGTCATAGAAGATAGTGCACTTCATAGCAGTCATAGTCCTGTACTCTCTTTGAGTCCGTGGATGACGAGAAAGTGATTCTGTAGATCGTTGGACTCAAACACAGCAAGGGAAATGATAAGAGAGCAAAATAGCTGATCATACGTTCTGAAGAGGTTGTGTGATAGGGTACAAGGCACTCATTTCCACTTCAGCTGATATGAACACATTGATCGAGTGCTGCGTTCATGCTTAAAGCCACTTCTCAGGAACATGTTCATTCCCGAGTCCTTGCCAGCTTTCAAACCGTTGACTCATGTGCTGTGTCCGAGACGTTCACTCGAATAGAGTAAGGGGACTGCTAGCTTCACATGCGTTTCTGCGTTGAAAACACTGTATGGTCAAAGTGAGGAACTAGGCCGTTCCTTCTCTTCTTCTTGGGACTACGCTTTTCGGATGCGAAAAGTACCTAGGAGAAAACTCTACTGTGGAAGCTCATCCCCCTTCAAGGATCACAAAGTGCTATGCTGGCATTCCCTCCTTTGCTGAAGGGAAATCATTTCAGTAGCTCTTGGGCTATGACACGAGCCAGAGATCCTACATTGCAGCAAGGTACTTCGACGGGATGCTGACAAGTGTACGCACTATGTGGCACACCACTGCTTTCATCCCCTACTGAAATGAGAACATTGATAACACGTCAAATAGTGTGGATGGCTTTTGTGGAAAACACTTTTCGCACGAGTTCCTATAATTGCTGAATGACGCAGGGGAGCGCAAAGTCTTCACTGCTGTATTCTCAGAGTGGAATGAATGCCCTGCTAGGCCCATGGTGTACGTTTAGCTTGTTCGTCCCTTAATGCTTCACGAACGGGTGGAGTCCAAGGGACGTAGTAGTCTCCGTGCGTTTCCTAGGCTACACCCTTAGTCTCCCATTCCATCTACTACTGAAAAGAGAACATTCAGAAGACGTTCCACGCTGAGACGGCTTTGGCTAAAAAAACCCGGTTCCTACGAAATAGGTTTATTCCCGGGTGATGTTGAGGAGAAAACACAACTTCACCAATGTATTATCTTCCACTGGGAGCCCCGCAGGGTGCTCTGAGATCCATATTGCCTTAGATCTTCAGAGCCTTGGAGTCCAAGTCACGTAGCATGGCCTAGCGGCCTTCCAACGTCCGGATACGCTTTCCTCCCAGAACGCATAATTTGGCGAAAACAGTGGTAGCCAAGCTGACTGTAGTTCATAGTTGGCGTAGTCCTGTGCTCCCGTTCATTCCTTTGTCTGGGGCAACGTGATCCCTGAACTCTTTGCCTAGCAAAGTTACCGCCTAGGTGATCATACGGAAAACAAATTGGAATGATTGGCCAAATCGGTCGGTTATATCGGCACCCCATACATTTCGCACTCTACAGAAACGAGTCCATTGACCGAGTGTTTCCCGCTGGACATGAATTTTTCCAATAAGGCACTTGTGTGAAACATCCTGACTCCCTAGTCGTGTGGCAGCTTTCCATGAAATGCTTGCTGTTCTCTGAGAAGGAAATTCAGCCGCATAGACTCTATGGACTGTGAGCTTCATGTGCATATGTACGTTTGAGTAACAGTTTTATCCACAAGACATACTAGTCAGTACTTGCAGGAAATCGTCGGACTGTGAGTTTTTCAAGGAAAAAATAGAGGGGCGAAAACCCCACACTCGCAGCTCACTGTCCTGAAACGTTCAGATACTGCTATGCCCCAGCTCATTCACTCCTGATGGAAAATGATTTCAGGAGCATTTTGGTTAGAACAACACCCACAGCTCCGATATATGAGACGACTTCTGTTTCAAGATAGAGTTAGGGTTAGGGCTAGCATACGGGATATGGTTAGGATTAGCTTTATTATTAGGGTTAGGGATAGGGTTAGGGTTAGGTTTGGGGATTGGGTTCGGGTTAGGGTGAGGGGTAGGGTTAGGGATAAGAGTAGGGTTAGGGTTAGGATGATGGTTTGGGCTAATGTTACATGTAGGCTTAGGGCTAGGGCTATAGGCAGATGACGGCCGCCGGTCGAGGAAAGTGTGTCATAGAAGATAGTGCACTTCATAGCAGTCATAGTCCTGTACTCTCTTTGAGTCCGTGGATGACGAGAAAGTGATTCTGTAGATCGTTGGACTCAAACACAGCAAGGGAAATGATAAGAGAGCAAAATAGCTGATCATACGTTCTGAAGAGGTTGTGTGATAGGGTACAAGGCACTCATTTCCACTTCAGCTGATATGAACACATTGATCGAGTGCTGCGTTCATGCTTAAAGCCACTTCTCAGGAACATGTTCATTCCCGAGTCCTTGCCAGCTTTCAAACCGTTGACTCATGTGCTGTGTCCGAGACGTTCACTCGAATAGAGTAAGGGGACTGCTAGCTTCACATGCGTTTCTGCGTTGAAAACACTGTATGGTCAAAGTGAGGAACTAGGCCGTTCCTTCTCTTCTTCTTGGGACTACGCTTTTCGGATGCGAAAAGTACCTAGGAGAAAACTCTACTGTGGAAGCTCATCCCCCTTCAAGGATCACAAAGTGCTATGCTGGCATTCCCTCCTTTGCTGAAGGGAAATCATTTCAGTAGCTCTTGGGCTATGACACGAGCCAGAGATCCTACATTGCAGCAAGGTACTTCGACGGGATGCTGACAAGTGTACGCACTATGTGGCACACCACTGCTTTCATCCCCTACTGAAATGAGAACATTGATAACACGTCAAATAGTGTGGATGGCTTTTGTGGAAAACACTTTTCGCACGAGTTCCTATAATTGCTGAATGACGCAGGGGAGCGCAAAGTCTTCACTGCTGTATTCTCAGAGTGGAATGAATGCCCTGCTAGGCCCATGGTGTACGTTTAGCTTGTTCGTCCCTTAATGCTTCACGAACGGGTGGAGTCCAAGGGACGTAGTAGTCTCCGTGCGTTTCCTAGGCTACACCCTTAGTCTCCCATTCCATCTACTACTGAAAAGAGAACATTCAGAAGACGTTCCACGCTGAGACGGCTTTGGCTAAAAAACCCGGTTCCTACGAAATAGGTTTATTCCCGGGTGATGTTGAGGAGAAAACACAACTTCACCAATGTATTATCTTCCACTGGGAGCCCCGCAGGGTGCTCTGAGATCCATATTGCCTTAGATCTTCAGAGCCTTGGAGTCCAAGTCACGTAGCATGGCCTAGCGGCCTTCCAACGTCCGGATACGCTTTCCTCCCAGAACGCATAATTTGGCGAAAACAGTGGTAGCCAAGCTGACTGTAGTTCATAGTTGGCGTAGTCCTGTGCTCCCGTTCATTCCTTTGTCTGGGGCAACGTGATCCCTGAACTCTTTGCCTAGCAAAGTTACCGCCTAGGTGATCATACGGAAAACAAATTGGAATGATTGGCCAAATCGGTCGGTTATATCGGCACCCCATACATTTCGCACTCTACAGAAACGAGTCCATTGACCGAGTGTTTCCCGCTGGACATGAATTTTTCCAATAAGGCACTTGTGTGAAACATCCTGACTCCCTAGTCGTGTGGCAGCTTTCCATGAAATGCTTGCTGTTCTCTGAGAAGGAAATTCAGCCGCATAGACTCTATGGACTGTGAGCTTCATGTGCATATGTACGTTTGAGTAACAGTTTTATCCACAAGACATACTAGTCAGTACTTGCAGGAAATCGTCGGACTGTGAGTTTTTCAAGGAAAAAATAGAGGGGCGAAAACCCCACACTCGCAGCTCACTGTCCTGAAACGTTCAGATACTGCTATGCCCCAGCTCATTCACTCCTGATGGAAAATGATTTCAGGAGCATTTTGGTTAGAACAACACCCACAGCTCCGATATATGAGACTTCTGTTTCAAGATAGAGTTAGGGTTAGGGCTAGCATACGGGATATGGTTAGGATTAGCTTTATTATTAGGGTTAGGGATAGGGTTAGGGTTAGGTTTGGGGATTGGGTTCGGGTTAGGGTGAGGGGTAGGGTTAGGGATAAGAGTAGGGTTAGGGTTAGGATGATGGTTTGGGCTAATGTTACATGTAGGCTTAGGGCTAGGGCTATAGGCAGATGACGGCCGCCGGTCGAGGAAAGTGTGTCATAGAAGATAGTGCACTTCATAGCAGTCATAGTCCTGTACTCTCTTTGAGTCCGTGGATGACGAGAAAGTGATTCTGTAGATCGTTGGACTCAAACACAGCAAGGGAAATGATAAGAGAGCAAAATAGCTGATCATACGTTCTGAAGAGGTTGTGTGATAGGGTACAAGGCACTCATTTCCACTTCAGCTGATATGAACACATTGATCGAGTGCTGCGTTCATGCTTAAAGCCACTTCTCAGGAACATGTTCATTCCCGAGTCCTTGCCAGCTTTCAAACCGTTGACTCATGTGCTGTGTCCGAGACGTTCACTCGAATAGAATAAGGGGACTGCTAGCTTCACATGCGTTTCTGCGTTGAAAACACTGTATGGTCAAAGTGAGGAACTAGGCCGTTCCTTCTCTTCTTCTTGGGACTACGCTTTTCGGATGCCAAAAGTACCTAGGAGAAAACTCTACTGTGGAAGCTCATCCCCCTTCAAGGATCACAAAGTGCTATGCTGGCATTCCCTCCTTTGCTGAAGGGAAATCATTTCAGTAGCTCTTGGGCTATGACACGAGCCAGAGATCCTACATTGCAGCAAGGTACTTCGACGGGATGCTGACAAGTGTACGCACTATGTGGCACACCACTGCTTTCATCCCCTACTGAAATGAGAACATTGATAACACGTCAAATAGTGTGGATGGCTTTTGTGGAAAACACTTTTCGCACGAGTTCCTATAATTGCTGAATGACGCAGGGGAGCGCAAAGTCTTCACTGCTGTATTCTCAGAGTGGAATGAATGCCCTGCTAGGCCCATGGTGTACGTTTAGCTTGTTCGTCCCTTAATGCTTCACGAACGGGTGGAGTCCAAGGGACGTAGTAGTCTCCGTGCGTTTCCTAGGCTACACCCTTAGTCTCCCATTCCATCTACTACTGAAAAGAGAACATTCAGAAGACGTTCCACGCTGAGACGGCTTTGGCTAAAAAACCCGGTTCCTACGAAATAGGTTTATTCCCGGGTGATGTTGAGGAGAAAACACAACTTCACCAATGTATTATCTTCCACTGGGAGCCCCGCAGGGTGCTCTGAGATCCATATTGCCTTAGATCTTCAGAGCCTTGGAGTCCAAGTCACGTAGCATGGCCTAGCGGCCTTCCAACGTCCGGATACGCTTTCCTCCCAGAACGCATAATTTGGCGAAAACAGTGGTAGCCAAGCTGACTGTAGTTCATAGTTGGCGTAGTCCTGTGCTCCCGTTCATTCCTTTGTCTGGGGCAACGTGATCCCTGAACTCTTTGCCTAGCAAAGTTACCGCCTAGGTGATCATACGGAAAACAAATTGGAATGATTGGCCAAATCGGTCGGTTATATCGGCACCCCATACATTTCGCACTCTACAGAAACGAGTCCATTGACCGAGTGTTTCCCGCTGGACATGAATTTTTCCAATAAGGCACTTGTGTGAAACATCCTGACTCCCTAGTCGTGTGGCAGCTTTCCATGAAATGCTTGCTGTTCTCTGAGAAGGAAATTCAGCCGCATAGACTCTATGGACTGTGAGCTTCATGTGCATATGTACGTTTGAGTAACAGTTTTATCCACAAGACATACTAGTCAGTACTTGCAGGAAATCGTCGGACTGTGAGTTTTTCAAGGAAAAAATAGAGGGGCGAAAACCCCACACTCGCAGCTCACTGTCCTGAAACGTTCAGATACTGCTATGCCCCAGCTCATTCACTCCTGATGGAAAATGATTTCAGGAGCATTTTGGTTAGAACAACACCCACAGCTCCGATATATGAGACGACTTCTGTTTCAAGATAGAGTTAGGGTTAGGGCTAGCATACGGGATATGGTTAGGATTAGCTTTATTATTAGGGTTAGGGATAGGGTTAGGGTTAGGTTTGGGGATTGGGTTCGGGTTAGGGTGAGGGGTAGGGTTAGGGATAAGAGTAGGGTTAGGGTTAGGATGATGGTTTGGGCTAATGTTACATGTAGGCTTAGGGCTAGGGCTATAGGCAGATGACGGCCGCCGGTCGAGGAAAGTGTGTCATAGAAGATAGTGCACTTCATAGCAGTCATAGTCCTGTACTCTCTTTGAGTCCGTGGATGACGAGAAAGTGATTCTGTAGATCGTTGGACTCAAACACAGCAAGGGAAATGATAAGAGAGCAAAATAGCTGATCATACGTTCTGAAGAGGTTGTGTGATAGGGTACAAGGCACTCATTTCCACTTCAGCTGATATGAACACATTGATCGAGTGCTGCGTTCATGCTTAAAGCCACTTCTCAGGAACATGTTCATTCCCGAGTCCTTGCCAGCTTTCAAACCGTTGACTCATGTGCTGTGTCCGAGACGTTCACTCGAATAGAGTAAGGGGACTGCTAGCTTCACATGCGTTTCTGCGTTGAAAACACTGTATGGTCAAAGTGAGGAACTAGGCCGTTCCTTCTCTTCTTCTTGGGACTACGCTTTTCGGATGCGAAAAGTACCTAGGAGAAAACTCTACTGTGGAAGCTCATCCCCCTTCAAGGATCACAAAGTGCTATGCTGGCATTCCCTCCTTTGCTGAAGGGAAATCATTTCAGTAGCTCTTGGGCTATGACACGAGCCAGAGATCCTACATTGCAGCAAGGTACTTCGACGGGATGCTGACAAGTGTACGCACTATGTGGCACACCACTGCTTTCATCCCCTACTGAAATGAGAACATTGATAACACGTCAAATAGTGTGGATGGCTTTTGTGGAAAACACTTTTCGCACGAGTTCCTATAATTGCTGAATGACGCAGGGGAGCGCAAAGTCTTCACTGCTGTATTCTCAGAGTGGAATGAATGCCCTGCTAGGCCCATGGTGTACGTTTAGCTTGTTCGTCCCTTAATGCTTCACGAACGGGTGGAGTCCAAGGGACGTAGTAGTCTCCGTGCGTTTCCTAGGCTACACCCTTAGTCTCCCATTCCATCTACTACTGAAAAGAGAACATTCAGAAGACGTTCCACGCTGAGACGGCTTTGGCTAAAAAACCCGGTTCCTACGAAATAGGTTTATTCCCGGGTGATGTTGAGGAGAAAACACAACTTCACCAATGTATTATCTTCCACTGGGAGCCCCGCAGGGTGCTCTGAGATCCATATTGCCTTAGATCTTCAGAGCCTTGGAGTCCAAGTCACGTAGCATGGCCTAGCGGCCTTCCAACGTCCGGATACGCTTTCCTCCCAGAACGCATAATTTGGCGAAAACAGTGGTAGCCAAGCTGACTGTAGTTCATAGTTGGCGTAGTCCTGTGCTCCCGTTCATTCCTTTGTCTGGGGCAACGTGATCCCTGAACTCTTTGCCTAGCAAAGTTACCGCCTAGGTGATCATACGGAAAACAAATTGGAATGATTGGCCAAATCGGTCGGTTATATCGGCACCCCATACATTTCGCACTCTACAGAAACGAGTCCATTGACCGAGTGTTTCCCGCTGGACATGAATTTTTCCAATAAGGCACTTGTGTGAAACATCCTGACTCCCTAGTCGTGTGGCAGCTTTCCATGAAATGCTTGCTGTTCTCTGAGAAGGAAATTCAGCCGCATAGACTCTATGGACTGTGAGCTTCATGTGCATATGTACGTTTGAGTAACAGTTTTATCCACAAGACATACTAGTCAGTACTTGCAGGAAATCGTCGGACTGTGAGTTTTTCAAGGAAAAAATAGAGGGGCGAAAACCCCACACTCGCAGCTCACTGTCCTGAAACGTTCAGATACTGCTATGCCCCAGCTCATTCACTCCTGATGGAAAATGATTTCAGGAGCATTTTGGTTAGAACAACACCCACAGCTCCGATATATGAGACGACTTCTGTTTCAAGATAGAGTTAGGGTTAGGGCTAGCATACGGGATATGGTTAGGATTAGCTTTATTATTAGGGTTAGGGATAGGGTTAGGGTTAGGTTTGGGGATTGGGTTCGGGTTAGGGTGAGGGGTAGGGTTAGGGATAAGAGTAGGGTTAGGGTTAGGATGATGGTTTGGGCTAATGTTACATGTAGGCTTAGGGCTAGGGCTATAGGCAGATGACGGCCGCCGGTCGAGGAAAGTGTGTCATAGAAGATAGTGCACTTCATAGCAGTCATAGTCCTGTACTCTCTTTGAGTCCGTGGATGACGAGAAAGTGATTCTGTAGATCGTTGGACTCAAACACAGCAAGGGAAATGATAAGAGAGCAAAATAGCTGATCATACGTTCTGAAGAGGTTGTGTGATAGGGTACAAGGCACTCATTTCCACTTCAGCTGATATGAACACATTGATCGAGTGCTGCGTTCATGCTTAAAGCCACTTCTCAGGAACATGTTCATTCCCGAGTCCTTGCCAGCTTTCAAACCGTTGACTCATGTGCTGTGTCCGAGACGTTCACTCGAATAGAGTAAGGGGACTGCTAGCTTCACATGCGTTTCTGCGTTGAAAACACTGTATGGTCAAAGTGAGGAACTAGGCCGTTCCTTCTCTTCTTCTTGGGACTACGCTTTTCGGATGCCAAAAGTACCTAGGAGAAAACTCTACTGTGGAAGCTCATCCCCCTTCAAGGATCACAAAGTGCTATGCTGGCATTCCCTCCTTTGCTGAAGGGAAATCATTTCAGTAGCTCTTGGGCTATGACACGAGCCAGAGATCCTACATTGCAGCAAGGTACTTCGACGGGATGCTGACAAGTGTACGCACTATGTGGCACACCACTGCTTTCATCCCCTACTGAAATGAGAACATTGATAACACGTCAAATAGTGTGGATGGCTTTTGTGGAAAACACTTTTCGCACGAGTTCCTATAATTGCTGAATGACGCAGGGGAGCGCAAAGTCTTCACTGCTGTATTCTCAGAGTGGAATGAATGCCCTGCTAGGCCCATGGTGTACGTTTAGCTTGTTCGTCCCTTAATGCTTCACGAACGGGTGGAGTCCAAGGGACGTAGTAGTCTCCGTGCGTTTCCTAGGCTACACCCTTAGTCTCCCATTCCATCTACTACTGAAAAGAGAACATTCAGAAGACGTTCCACGCTGAGACGGCTTTGGCTAAAAAACCCGGTTCCTACGAAATAGGTTTATTCCCGGGTGATGTTGAGGAGAAAACACAACTTCACCAATGTATTATCTTCCACTGGGAGCCCCGCAGGGTGCTCTGAGATCCATATTGCCTTAGATCTTCAGAGCCTTGGAGTCCAAGTCACGTAGCATGGCCTAGCGGCCTTCCAACGTCCGGATACGCTTTCCTCCCAGAACGCATAATTTGGCGAAAACAGTGGTAGCCAAGCTGACTGTAGTTCATAGTTGGCGTAGTCCTGTGCTCCCGTTCATTCCTTTGTCTGGGGCAACGTGATCCCTGAACTCTTTGCCTAGCAAAGTTACCGCCTAGGTGATCATACGGAAAACAAATTGGAATGATTGGCCAAATCGGTCGGTTATATGGGCACCCCATACATTTCGCACTCTACAGAAACGAGTCCATTGACCGAGTGTTTCCCGCTGGACATGAATTTTTCCAATAAGGCACTTGTGTGAAACATCCTGACTCCCTAGTCGTGTGGCAGCTTTCCATGAAATCCTTGCTGTTCTCTGAGAAGGAAATTCAGCCGCATAGACTCTATGGACTGTGAGCTTCATGTGCATATGTACGTTCGAGTAACAGTTTTATCCACAAGACATACTAGTCAGTACTTGCAGGAAATCGTCGGACTGTGAGTTTTTCAAGGAAAAAATAGAGGGGCGAAAACCCCACACTCGCAGCTCACTGTCCTGAAACGTTCAGATACTGCTATGCCCCAGCTCATTCACTCCTGATGGAAAATGATTTCAGGAGCATTTTGGTTAGAACAACACCCACAGCTCCGATATATGAGACGACTTCTGTTTCAAGATAGAGTTAGGGTTAGGGCTAGCATACGGGATATGGTTAGGATTAGCTTTATTATTAGGGTTAGGGATAGGGTTAGGGTTCGGTTTGGGGATTGGGTTCGGGTTAGGGTGAGGGGTAGGGTTAGGGATAAGAGTAGGGTTAGGTTTAGGTTGATGGTTTGGGCTAATGTTACATGTAGGCTTAAGGCTAGGGCTATAGGTAGATGACGGCCGCCGGTCGAGGAAAGTGTGTCATAGAAGATAGTGCACTTCGTAGCAGTCATAGTCCTGTACTCTCTTTGAGTCCGTGGATGACGAGAAAGTGATTCTGTAGATCGTTGGACTCAAACACAGCAAGGGAAATGATAAGAGAGCAAAATAGCTGATCATAAGTTCTGAAGAGGTTGTGTGATAGGGTACAAGGCACTCATTTCCACTTCAGCTGATATGAACACATTGATCGAGTGCTGCGTTCATGCTTGAAGCCACTTCTCAGGAACATGTTCATTCCCGAGTCCTTGCCAGCTTTCAAACCGTTGACTCATGTGCTGTGTCCGAGACGTTCACTCGAATAGAGTAAGGGGACTGCTAGCTTCACATGCGTTTCTGCGTTGAAAACACTGTATGGTCAAAGTGAGGAACTAGGCCGTTCCTTCTCTTCTTCTTGGGACTACGCTTTTCGGATGCCAAAAGTACCTAGGAGAAAACTCTACTGTGGAAGCTCATCCCCCTTCAAGGATCACAAAGTGCTATGCTGGCATTCCCTCCTTTGCTGAAGGGAAATCATTTCAGTAGCTCTTGGGCTATGACACGAGCCAGAGATCCTACATTGCAGCAAGGTACTTCGACGGGATGCTGACAAGTGTACGCACTATGTGGCACACCACTGCTTTCATCCCCTACTGAAATGAGAACATTGATAACACGTCAAATAGTGTGGATGGCTTTTGTGGAAAACACTTTTCGCACGAGTTCCTATAATTGCTGAATGACGCAGGGGAGCGCAAAGTCTTCACTGCTGTATTCTCAGAGTGGAATGAATGCCCTGCTAGGCCCATGGTGTACGTTTAGCTTGTTCGTCCCTTAATGCTTCACGAACGGGTGGAGTCCAAGGGACGTAGTAGTCTCCGTGCGTTTCCTAGGCTACACCCTTAGTCTCCCATTCCATCTACTACTGAAAAGAGAACATTCAGAAGACGTTCCACGCTGAGACGGCTTTGGCTAAAAAACCCGGTTCCTACGAAATAGGTTTATTCCCGGGTGATGTTGAGGAGAAAACACAACTTCACCAATGTATTATCTTCCACTGGGAGCCCCGCAGGGTGCTCTGAGATCCATATTGCCTTAGATCTTCAGAGCCTTGGAGTCCAAGTCACGTAGCATGGCCTAGCGGCCTTCCAACGTCCGGATACGCTTTCCTCCCAGAACGCATAATTTGGCGAAAACAGTGGTAGCCAAGCTGACTGTAGTTCATAGTTGGCGTAGTCCTGTGCTCCCGTTCATTCCTTTGTCTGGGGCAACGTGATCCCTGAACTCTTTGCCTAGCAAAGTTACCGCCTAGGTGATCATACGGAAAACAAATTGGAATGATTGGCCAAATCGGTCGGTTATATGGGCACCCCATACATTTCGCACTCTACAGAAACGAGTCCATTGACCGAGTGTTTCCCGCTGGACATGAATTTTTCCAATAAGGCACTTGTGTGAAACATCCTGACTCCCTAGTCGTGTGGCAGCTTTCCATGAAATCCTTGCTGTTCTCTGAGAAGGAAATTCAGCCGCATAGACTCTATGGACTGTGAGCTTCATGTGCATATGTACGTTCGAGTAACAGTTTTATCCACAAGACATACTAGTCAGTACTTGCAGGAAATCGTCGGACTGTGAGTTTTTCAAGGAAAAAATAGAGGGGCGAAAACCCCACACTCGCAGCTCACTGTCCTGAAACGTTCAGATACTGCTATGCCCCAGCTCATTCACTCCTGATGGAAAATGATTTCAGGAGCATTTTGGTTAGAACAACACCCACAGCTCCGATATATGAGACGACTTCTGTTTCAAGATAGAGTTAGGGTTAGGGCTAGCATACGGGATATGGTTAGGATTAGCTTTATTATTAGGGTTAGGGATAGGGTTAGGGTTCGGTTTGGGGATTGGGTTCGGGTTAGGGTGAGGGGTAGGGTTAGGGATAAGAGTAGGGTTAGGTTTAGGATGATGGTTTGGGCTAATGTTACATGTAGGCTTAAGGCTAGGGCTATAGGTAGATGACGGCCGCCGGTCGAGGAAAGTGTGTCATAGAAGATAGTGCACTTCGTAGCAGTCATAGTCCTGTACTCTCTTTGAGTCCGTGGATGACGAGAAAGTGATTCTGTAGATCGTTGGACTCAAACACAGCAAGGGAAATGATAAGAGAGCAAAATAGCTGATCATAAGTTCTGAAGAGGTTGTGTGATAGGGTACAAGGCACTCATTTCCACTTCAGCTGATATGAACACATTGATCGAGTGCTGCGTTCATGCTTGAAGCCACTTCTCAGGAACATGTTCATTCCCGAGTCCTTGCCAGCTTTCAAACCGTTGACTCATGTGCTGTGTCCGAGACGTTCACTCGAATAGAGTAAGGGGACTGCTAGCTTCACATGCGTTTCTGCGTCGAAAACACTGTATGGTCAAAGTGAGGAACTAGGCCGTTCCTTCTCTTCTTCTTGGGACTACGCTTTTCGGATGCGAAAAGTACCTAGGAGAAAACTCTACTGTGGAAGCTCATCCCCCTTCAAGGATCACAAAGTGCTATGCTGGCATTCCCTCCTTTGCTGAAGGGAAATCATTTCAGTAGCTCTTGGGCTATGACACGAGCCAGAGATCCTACATTGCAGCAAGGTACTTCGACGGGATGCTGACAAGTGTACGCACTATGTGGCACACCACTGCTTTCATCCCCTACTGAAATGAGAACATTGATAACACGTCAAATAGTGTGGATGGCTTTTGTGGAAAACACTTTTCGCACGAGTTCCTATAATTGCTGAATGACGCAGGGGAGCGCAAAGTCTTCACTGCTGTATTCTCAGAGTGGAATGAATGCCCTGCTAGGCCCATGGTGTACGTTTAGCTTGTTCGTCCCTTAATGCTTCACGAACGGGTGGAGTCCAAGGGACGTAGTAGTCTCCGTGCGTTTCCTAGGCTACACCCTTAGTCTCCCATTCCATCTACTACTGAAAAGAGAACATTCAGAAGACGTTCCACGCTGAGACGGCTTTGGCTAAAAAAACCCGGTTCCTACGAAATAGGTTTATTCCCGGGTGATGTTGAGGAGAAAACACAACTTCACCAATGTATTATCTTCCACTGGGAGCCCCGCAGGGTGCTCTGAGATCCATATTGCCTTAGATCTTCAGAGCCTTGGAGTCCAAGTCACGTAGCATGGCCTAGCGGCCTTCCAACGTCCGGATACGCTTTCCTCCCAGAACGCATAATTTGGCGAAAACAGTGGTAGCCAAGCTGACTGTAGTTCATAGTTGGCGTAGTCCTGTGCTCCCGTTCATTCCTTTGTCTGGGGCAACGTGATCCCTGAACTCTTTGCCTAGCAAAGTTACCGCCTAGGTGATCATACGGAAAACAAATTGGAATGATTGGCCAAATCGGTCGGTTATATCGGCACCCCATACATTTCGCACTCTACAGAAACGAGTCCATTGACCGAGTGTTTCCCGCTGGACATGAATTTTTCCAATAAGGCACTTGTGTGAAACATCCTGACTCCCTAGTCGTGTGGCAGCTTTCCATGAAATGCTTGCTGTTCTCTGAGAAGGAAATTCAGCCGCATAGACTCTATGGACTGTGAGCTTCATGTGCATATGTACGTTCGAGTAACAGTTTTATCCACAAGACATACTAGTCAGTACTTGCAGGAAATCGTCGGACTGTGAGTTTTTCAAGGAAAAAATAGAGGGGCGAAAACCCCACACTCGCAGCTCACTGTCCTGAAACGTTCAGATACTGCTATGCCCCAGCTCATTCACTCCTGATGGAAAATGATTTCAGGAGCATTTTGGTTAGAACAACACCCACAGCTCCGATATATGAGACGACTTCTGTTTCAAGATAGAGTTAGGGTTAGGGCTAGCATACGGGATATGGTTAGGATTAGCTTTATTATTAGGGTTAGGGATAGGGTTAGGGTTAGGTTTGGGGATTGGGTTCGGGTTAGGGTGAGGGGTAGGGTTAGGGATAAGAGTAGGGTTAGGGTTAGGATGATGGTTTGGGCTAATGTTACATGTAGGCTTAGGGCTAGGGCTATAGGCAGATGACGGCCGCCGGTCGAGGAAAGTGTGTCATAGAAGATAGTGCACTTCATAGCAGTCATAGTCCTGTACTCTCTTTGAGTCCGTGGATGACGAGAAAGTGATTCTGTAGATCGTTGGACTCAAACACAGCAAGGGAAATGATAAGAGAGCAAAATAGCTGATCATACGTTCTGAAGAGGTTGTGTGATAGGGTACAAGGCACTCATTTCCACTTCAGCTGATATGAACACATTGATCGAGTGCTGCGTTCATGCTTAAAGCCACTTCTCAGGAACATGTTCATTCCCGAGTCCTTGCCAGCTTTCAAACCGTTGACTCATGTGCTGTGTCCGAGACGTTCACTCGAATAGAGTAAGGGGACTGCTAGCTTCACATGCGTTTCTGCGTTGAAAACACTGTATGGTCAAAGTGAGGAACTAGGCCGTTCCTTCTCTTCTTCTTGGGACTACGCTTTTCGGATGCGAAAAGTACCTAGGAGAAAACTCTACTGTGGAAGCTCATCCCCCTTCAAGGATCACAAAGTGCTATGCTGGCATTCCCTCCTTTGCTGAAGGGAAATCATTTCAGTAGCTCTTGGGCTATGACACGAGCCAGAGATCCTACATTGCAGCAAGGTACTTCGACGGGATGCTGACAAGTGTACGCACTATGTGGCACACCACTGCTTTCATCCCCTACTGAAATGAGAACATTGATAACACGTCAAATAGTGTGGATGGCTTTTGTGGAAAACACTTTTCGCACGAGTTCCTATAATTGCTGAATGACGCAGGGGAGCGCAAAGTCTTCACTGCTGTATTCTCAGAGTGGAATGAATGCCCTGCTAGGCCCATGGTGTACGTTTAGCTTGTTCGTCCCTTAATGCTTCACGAACGGGTGGAGTCCAAGGGACGTAGTAGTCTCCGTGCGTTTCCTAGGCTACACCCTTAGTCTCCCATTCCATCTACTACTGAAAAGAGAACATTCAGAAGACGTTCCACGCTGGGACGGCTTTGGCTAAAAAACCCGGTTCCTACGAAATAGGTTTATTCCCGGGTGATGTTGAGGAGAAAACACAACTTCACCAATGTATTATCTTCCACTGGGAGCCCCGCAGGGTGCTCTGAGATCCATATTGCCTTAGATCTTCAGAGCCTTGGAGTCCAAGTCACGTAGCATGGCCTAGCGGCCTTCCAACGTCCGGATACGCTTTCCTCCCAGAACGCATAATTTGGCGAAAACAGTGGTAGCCAAGCTGACTGTAGTTCATAGTTGGCGTAGTCCTGTGCTCCCGTTCATTCCTTTGTCTGGGGCAACGTGATCCCTGAACTCTTTGCCTAGCAAAGTTACCGCCTAGGTGATCATACGGAAAACAAATTGGAATGATTGGCCAAATCGGTCGGTTATATCGGCACCCCATACATTTCGCACTCTACAGAAACGAGTCCATTGACCGAGTGTTTCCCGCTGGACATGAATTTTTCCAATAAGGCACTTGTGTGAAACATCCTGACTCCCTAGTCGTGTGGCAGCTTTCCATGAAATGCTTGCTGTTCTCTGAGAAGGAAATTCAGCCGCATAGACTCTATGGACTGTGAGCTTCATGTGCATATGTACGTTTGAGTAACAGTTTTATCCACAAGACATACTAGTCAGTACTTGCAGGAAATCGTCGGACTGTGAGTTTTTCAAGGAAAAAATAGAGGGGCGAAAACCCCACACTCGCAGCTCACTGTCCTGAAACGTTCAGATACTGCTATGCCCCAGCTCATTCACTCCTGATGGAAAATGATTTCAGGAGCATTTTGGTTAGAACAACACCCACAGCTCCGATATATGAGACGACTTCTGTTTCAAGATAGAGTTAGGGTTAGGGCTAGCATACGGGATATGGTTAGGATTAGCTTTATTATTAGGGTTAGGGATAGGGTTAGGGTTAGGTTTGGGGATTGGGTTCGGGTTAGGGTGAGGGGTAGGGTTAGGGATAAGAGTAGGGTTAGGGTTAGGATGATGGTTTGGGCTAATGTTACATGTAGGCTTAGGGCTAGGGCTATAGGCAGATGACGTCCGCCGGTCGAGGAAAGTGTGTCATAGAAGATAGTGCACTTCATAGCAGTCATAGTCCTGTACTCTCTTTGAGTCCGTGGATGACGAGAAAGTGATTCTGTAGATCGTTGGACTCAAACACAGCAAGGGAAATGATAAGAGAGCAAAATAGCTGATCATACGTTCTGAAGAGGTTGTGTGATAGGGTACAAGGCACTCATTTCCACTTCAGCTGATATGAACACATTGATCGAGTGCTGCGTTCATGCTTAAAGCCACTTCTCAGGAACATGTTCATTCCCGAGTCCTTGCCAGCTTTCAAACCGTTGACTCATGTGCTGTGTCCGAGACGTTCACTCGAATAGAGTAAGGGGACTGCTAGCTTCACATGCGTTTCTGCGTCGAAAACACTGTATGGTCAAAGTGAGGAACTAGGCCGTTCCTTCTCTTCTTCTTGGGACTACGCTTTTCGGATGCGAAAAGTACCTAGGAGAAAACTCTACTGTGGAAGCTCATCCCCCTTCAAGGATCACAAAGTGCTATGCTGGCATTCCCTCCTTTGCTGAAGGGAAATCATTTCAGTAGCTCTTGGGCTATGACACGAGCCAGAGATCCTACATTGCAGCAAGGTACTTCGACGGGATGCTGACAAGTGTACGCACTATGTGGCACACCACTGCTTTCATCCCCTACTGAAATGAGAACATTGATAACACGTCAAATAGTGTGGATGGCTTTTGTGGAAAACACTTTTCGCACGAGTTCCTATAATTGCTGAATGACGCAGGGGAGCGCAAAGTCTTCACTGCTGTATTCTCAGAGTGGAATGAATGCCCTGCTAGGCCCATGGTGTACGTTTAGCTTGTTCGTCCCTTAATGCTTCACGAACGGGTGGAGTCCAAGGGACGTAGTAGTCTCCGTGCGTTTCCTAGGCTACACCCTTAGTCTCCCATTCCATCTACTACTGAAAAGAGAACATTCAGAAGACGTTCCACGCTGAGACGGCTTTGGCTAAAAAACCCGGTTCCTACGAAATAGGTTTATTCCCGGGTGATGTTGAGGAGAAAACACAACTTCACCAATGTATTATCTTCCACTGGGAGCCCCGCAGGGTGCTCTGAGATCCATATTGCCTTAGATCTTCAGAGCCTTGGAGTCCAAGTCACGTAGCATGGCCTAGCGGCCTTCCAACGTCCGGATACGCTTTCCTCCCAGAACGCATAATTTGGCGAAAACAGTGGTAGCCAAGCTGACTGTAGTTCATAGTTGGCGTAGTCCTGTGCTCCCGTTCATTCCTTTGTCTGGGGCAACGTGATCCCTGAACTCTTTGCCTAGCAAAGTTACCGCCTAGGTGATCATACGGAAAACAAATTGGAATGATTGGCCAAATCGGTCGGTTATATCGGCACCCCATACATTTCGCACTCTACAGAAACGAGTCCATTGACCGAGTGTTTCCCGCTGGACATGAATTTTTCCAATAAGGCACTTGTGTGAAACATCCTGACTCCCTAGTCGTGTGGCAGCTTTCCATGAAATCCTTGCTGTTCTCTGAGAAGGAAATTCAGCCGCATAGACTCTATGGACTGTGAGCTTCATGTGCATATGTACGTTCGAGTAACAGTTTTATCCACAAGACATACTAGTCAGTACTTGCAGGAAATCGTCGGACTGTGAGTTTTTCAAGGAAAAAATAGAGGGGCGAAAACCCCACACTCGCAGCTCACTGTCCTGAAACGTTCAGATACTGCTATGCCCCAGCTCATTCACTCCTGATGGAAAATGATTTCAGGAGCATTTTGGTTAGAACAACACCCACAGCTCCGATATATGAGACGACTTCTGTTTCAAGATAGAGTTAGGGTTAGGGCTAGCATACGGGATATGGTTAGGATTAGCTTTATTATTAGGGTTAGGGATAGGGTTAGGGTTAGGTTTGGGGATTGGGTTCGGGTTAGGGTGAGGGGTAGGGTTAGGGATAAGAGTAGGGTTAGGTTTAGGATGATGGTTTGGGCTAATGTTACATGTAGGCTTAGGGCTAGGGCTATAGGCAGATGACGGCCGCCGGTCGAGGAAAGTGTGTCATAGAAGATAGTGCACTTCATAGCAGTCATAGTCCTGTACTCTCTTTGAGTCCGTGGATGACGAGAAAGTGATTCTGTAGATCGTTGGACTCAAACACAGCAAGGGAAATGATAAGAGAGCAAAATAGCTGATCATACGTTCTGAAGAGGTTGTGTGATAGGGTACAAGGCACTCATTTCCACTTCAGCTGATATGAACACATTGATCGAGTGCTGCGTTCATGCTTAAAGCCACTTCTCAGGAACATGTTCATTCCCGAGTCCTTGCCAGCTTTCAAACCGTTGACTCATGTGCTGTGTCCGAGACGTTCACTCGAATAGAGTAAGGGGACTGCTAGCTTCACATGCGTTTCTGCGTTGAAAACACTGTATGGTCAAAGTGAGGAACTAGGCCGTTCCTTCTCTTCTTCTTGGGACTACGCTTTTCGGATGCGAAAAGTACCTAGGAGAAAACTCTACTGTGGAAGCTCATCCCCCTTCAAGGATCACAAAGTGCTATGCTGGCATTCCCTCCTTTGCTGAAGGGAAATCATTTCAGTAGCTCTTGGGCTATGACACGAGCCAGAGATCCTACATTGCAGCAAGGTACTTCGACGGGATGCTGACAAGTGTACGCACTATGTGGCACACCACTGCTTTCATCCCCTACTGAAATGAGAACATTGATAACACGTCAAATAGTGTGGATGGCTATTGTGGAAAACACTTTTCGCACGAGTTCCTATAATTGCTGAATGACGCAGGGGAGCGCAAAGTCTTCACTGCTGTATTCTCAGAGTGGAATGAATGCCCTGCTAGGCCCATGGTGTACGTTTAGCTTGTTCGTCCCTTAATGCTTCACGAACGGGTGGAGTCCAAGGGACGTAGTAGTCTCCGTGCGTTTCCTAGGCTACACCCTTAGTCTCCCATTCCATCTACTACTGAAAAGAGAACATTCAGAAGATGTTCCACGCTGAGACGGCTTTGGCTAAAAAACCCGGTTCCTACGAAATAGGTTTATTCCCGGGTGATGTTGAGGAGAAAACACAACTTCACCAATGTATTATCTTCCACTGGGAGCCCCGCAGGGTGCTCTGAGATCCATATTGCCTTAGATCTTCAGAGCCTTGGAGTCCAAGTCACGTAGCATGGCCTAGCGGCCTTCCAACGTCCGGATACGCTTTCCTCCCAGAACGCATAATTTGGCGAAAACAGTGGTAGCCAAGCTGACTGTAGTTCATAGTTGGCGTAGTCCTGTGCTCCCGTTCATTCCTTTGTCTGGGGCAACGTGATCCCTGAACTCTTTGCCTAGCAAAGTTACCGCCTAGGTGATCATACGGAAAACAAATTGGAATGATTGGCCAAATCGGTCGGTTATATCGGCACCCCATACATTTCGCACTCTACAGAAACGAGTCCATTGACCGAGTGTTTCCCGCTGGACATGAATTTTTCCAATAAGGCACTTGTGTGAAACATCCTGACTCCCTAGTCGTGTGGCAGCTTTCCATGAAATGCTTGCTGTTCTCTGAGAAGGAAATTCAGCCGCATAGACTCTATGGACTGTGAGCTTCATGTGCATATGTACGTTTGAGTAACAGTTTTATCCACAAGACATACTAGTCAGTACTTGCAGGAAATCGTCGGACTGTGAGTTTTTCAAGGAAAAAATAGAGGGGCGAAAACCCCACACTCGCAGCTCACTGTCCTGAAACGTTCAGATACTGCTATGCCCCAGCTCATTCACTCCTGATGGAAAATGATTTCAGGAGCATTTTGGTTAGAACAACACCCACAGCTCCGATATATGAGACGACTTCTGTTTCAAGATAGAGTTAGGGTTAGGGCTAGCATACGGGATATGGTTAGGATTAGCTTTATTATTAGGGTTAGGGATAGGGTTAGGGTTAGGTTTGGGGATTGGGTTCGGGTTAGGGTGAGGGGTAGGGTTAGGGATAAGAGTAGGGTTAGGGTTAGGATGATGGTTTGGGCTAATGTTACATGTAGGCTTAGGGCTAGGGCTATAGGCAGATGACGGCCGCCGGTCGAGGAAAGTGTGTCATAGAAGATAGTGCACTTCATAGCAGTCATAGTCCTGTACTCTCTTTGAGTCCGTGGATGACGAGAAAGTGATTCTGTAGATCGTTGGACTCAAACACAGCAAGGGAAATGATAAGAGAGCAAAATAGCTGATCATACGTTCTGAAGAGGTTGTGTGATAGGGTACAAGGCACTCATTTCCACTTCAGCTGATATGAACACATTGATCGAGTGCTGCGTTCATGCTTAAAGCCACTTCTCAGGAACATGTTCATTCCCGAGTCCTTGCCAGCTTTCAAACCGTTGACTCATGTGCTGTGTCCGAGACGTTCACTCGAATAGAGTAAGGGGACTGCTAGCTTCACATGCGTTTCTGCGTTGAAAACACTGTATGGTCAAAGTGAGGAACTAGGCCGTTCCTTCTCTTCTTCTTGGGACTACGCTTTTCGGATGCGAAAAGTACCTAGGAGAAAACTCTACTGTGGAAGCTCATCCCCCTTCAAGGATCACAAAGTGCTATGCTGGCATTCCCTCCTTTGCTGAAGGGAAATCATTTCAGTAGCTCTTGGGCTATGACACGAGCCAGAGATCCTACATTGCAGCAAGGTACTTCGACGGGATGCTGACAAGTGTACGCACTATGTGGCACACCACTGCTTTCATCCCCTACTGAAATGAGAACATTGATAACACGTCAAATAGTGTGGATGGCTTTTGTGGAAAACACTTTTCGCACGAGTTCCTATAATTGCTGAATGACGCAGGGGAGCGCAAAGTCTTCACTGCTGTATTCTCAGAGTGGAATGAATGCCCTGCTAGGCCCATGGTGTACGTTTAGCTTGTTCGTCCCTTAATGCTTCACGAACGGGTGGAGTCCAAGGGACGTAGTAGTCTCCGTGCGTTTCCTAGGCTACACCCTTAGTCTCCCATTCCATCTACTACTGAAAAGAGAACATTCAGAAGACGTTCCACGCTGAGACGGCTTTGGCTAAAAAACCCGGTTCCTACGAAATAGGTTTATTCCCGGGTGATGTTGAGGAGAAAACACAACTTCACCAATGTATTATCTTCCACTGGGAGCCCCGCAGGGTGCTCTGAGATCCATATTGCCTTAGATCTTCAGAGCCTTGGAGTCCAAGTCACGTAGCATGGCCTAGCGGCCTTCCAACGTCCGGATACGCTTTCCTCCCAGAACGCATAATTTGGCGAAAACAGTGGTAGCCAAGCTGACTGTAGTTCATAGTTGGCGTAGTCCTGTGCTCCCGTTCATTCCTTTGTCTGGGGCAACGTGATCCCTGAACTCTTTGCCTAGCAAAGTTACCGCCTAGGTGATCATACGGAAAACAAATTGGAATGATTGGCCAAATCGGTCGGTTATATCGGCACCCCATACATTTCGCACTCTACAGAAACGAGTCCATTGACCGAGTGTTTCCCGCTGGACATGAATTTTTCCAATAAGGCACTTGTGTGAAACATCCTGACTCCCTAGTCGTGTGGCAGCTTTCCATGAAATCCTTGCTGTTCTCTGAGAAGGAAATTCAGCCGCATAGACTCTATGGACTGTGAGCTTCATGTGCATATGTACGTTTGAGTAACAGTTTTATCCACAAGACATACTAGTCAGTACTTGCAGGAAATCGTCGGACTGTGAGTTTTTCAAGGAAAAAATAGAGGGGCGAAAACCCCACACTCGCAGCTCACTGTCCTGAAACGTTCAGATACTGCTATGCCCCAGCTCATTCACTCCTGATGGAAAATGATTTCAGGAGCATTTTGGTTAGAACAACACCCACAGCTCCGATATATGAGACGACTTCTGTTTCAAGATAGAGTTAGGGTTAGGGCTAGCATACGGGATATGGTTAGGATTAGCTTTATTATTAGGGTTAGGGATAGGGTTAGGGTTAGGTTTGGGGATTGGGTTCGGGTTAGGGTGAGGGGTAGGGTTAGGGATAAGAGTAGGGTTAGGGTTAGGATGATGGTTTGGGCTAATGTTACATGTAGGCTTAGGGCTAGGGCTATAGGCAGATGACGGCCGCCGGTCGAGGAAAGTGTGTCATAGAAGATAGTGCACTTCATAGCAGTCATAGTCCTGTACTCTCTTTGAGTCCGTGGATGACGAGAAAGTGATTCTGTAGATCGTTGGACTCAAACACAGCAAGGGAAATGATAAGAGAGCAAAATAGCTGATCATACGTTCTGAAGAGGTTGTGTGATAGGGTACAAGGCACTCATTTCCACTTCAGCTGATATGAACACATTGATCGAGTGCTGCGTTCATGCTTAAAGCCACTTCTCAGGAACATGTTCATTCCCGAGTCCTTGCCAGCTTTCAAACCGTTGACTCATGTGCTGTGTCCGAGACGTTCACTCGAATAGAGTAAGGGGACTGCTAGCTTCACATGCGTTTCTGCGTCGAAAACACTGTATGGTCAAAGTGAGGAACTAGGCCGTTCCTTCTCTTCTTCTTGGGACTACGCTTTTCGGATGCGAAAAGTACCTAGGAGAAAACTCTACTGTGGAAGCTCATCCCCCTTCAAGGATCACAAAGTGCTATGCTGGCATTCCCTCCTTTGCTGAAGGGAAATCATTTCAGTAGCTCTTGGGCTATGACACGAGCCAGAGATCCTACATTGCAGCAAGGTACTTCGACGGGATGCTGACAAGTGTACGCACTATGTGGCACACCACTGCTTTCATCCCCTACTGAAATGAGAACATTGATAACACGTCAAATAGTGTGGATGGCTTTTGTGGAAAACACTTTTCGCACGAGTTCCTATAATTGCTGAATGACGCAGGGGAGCGCAAAGTCTTCACTGCTGTATTCTCAGAGTGGAATGAATGCCCTGCTAGGCCCATGGTGTACGTTTAGCTTGTTCGTCCCTTAATGCTTCACGAACGGGTGGAGTCCAAGGGACGTAGTAGTCTCCGTGCGTTTCCTAGGCTACACCCTTAGTCTCCCATTCCATCTACTACTGAAAAGAGAACATTCAGAAGACGTTCCACGCTGAGACGGCTTTGGCTAAAAAACCCGGTTCCTACGAAATAGGTTTATTCCCGGGTGATGTTGAGGAGAAAACACAACTTCACCAATGTATTATCTTCCACTGGGAGCCCCGCAGGGTGCTCTGAGATCCATATTGCCTTAGATCTTCAGAGCCTTGGAGTCCAAGTCACGTAGCATGGCCTAGCGGCCTTCCAACGTCCGGATACGCTTTCCTCCCAGAACGCATAATTTGGCGAAAACAGTGGTAGCCAAGCTGACTGTAGTTCATAGTTGGCGTAGTCCTGTGCTCCCGTTCATTCCTTTGTCTGGGGCAACGTGATCCCTGAACTCTTTGCCTAGCAAAGTTACCGCCTAGGTGATCATACGGAAAACAAATTGGAATGATTGGCCAAATCGGTCGGTTATATCGGCACCCCATACATTTCGCACTCTACAGAAACGAGTCCATTGACCGAGTGTTTCCCGCTGGACATGAATTTTTCCAATAAGGCACTTGTGTGAAACATCCTGACTCCCTAGTCGTGTGGCAGCTTTCCATGAAATGCTTGCTGTTCTCTGAGAAGGAAATTCAGCCGCATAGACTCTATGGACTGTGAGCTTCATGTGCATATGTACGTTTGAGTAACAGTTTTATCCACAAGACATACTAGTCAGTACTTGCAGGAAATCGTCGGACTGTGAGTTTTTCAAGGAAAAAATAGAGGGGCGAAAACCCCACACTCGCAGCTCACTGTCCTGAAACGTTCAGATACTGCTATGCCCCAGCTCATTCACTCCTGATGGAAAATGATTTCAGGAGCATTTTGGTTAGAACAACACCCACAGCTCCGATATATGAGACGACTTCTGTTTCAAGATAGAGTTAGGGTTAGGGCTAGCATACGGGATATGGTTAGGATTAGCTTTATTATTAGGGTTAGGGATAGGGTTAGGGTTCGGTTTGGGGATTGGGTTCGGGTTAGGGTGAGGGGTAGGGTTAGGGATAAGAGTAGGGTTAGGGTTAGGATGATGGTTTGGGCTAATGTTACATGTAGGCTTAGGGCTAGGGCTATAGGCAGATGACGGCCGCCGGTCGAGGAAAGTGTGTCATAGAAGATAGTGCACTTCATAGCAGTCATAGTCCTGTACTCTCTTTGAGTCCGTGGATGACGAGAAAGTGATTCTGTAGATCGTTGGACTCAAACACAGCAAGGGAAATGATAAGAGAGCAAAATAGCTGATCATACGTTCTGAAGAGGTTGTGTGATAGGGTACAAGGCACTCATTTCCACTTCAGCTGATATGAACACATTGATCGAGTGCTGCGTTCATGCTTAAAGCCACTTCTCAGGAACATGTTCATTCCCGAGTCCTTGCCAGCTTTCAAACCGTTGACTCATGTGCTGTGTCCGAGACGTTCACTCGAATAGAGTAAGGGGACTGCTAGCTTCACATGCGTTTCTGCGTCGAAAACACTGTATGGTCAAAGTGAGGAACTAGGCCGTTCCTTCTCTTCTTCTTGGGACTACGCTTTTCGGATGCGAAAAGTACCTAGGAGAAAACTCTACTGTGGAAGCTCATCCCCCTTCAAGGATCACAAAGTGCTATGCTGGCATTCCCTCCTTTGCTGAAGGGAAATCATTTCAGTAGCTCTTGGGCTATGACACGAGCCAGAGATCCTACATTGCAGCAAGGTACTTCGACGGGATGCTGACAAGTGTACGCACTATGTGGCACACCACTGCTTTCATCCCCTACTGAAATGAGAACATTGATAACACGTCAAATAGTGTGGATGGCTTTTGTGGAAAACACTTTTCGCACGAGTTCCTATAATTGCTGAATGACGCAGGGGAGCGCAAAGTCTTCACTGCTGTATTCTCAGAGTGGAATGAATGCCCTGCTAGGCCCATGGTGTACGTTTAGCTTGTTCGTCCCTTAATGCTTCACGAACGGGTGGAGTCCAAGGGACGTAGTAGTCTCCGTGCGTTTCCTAGGCTACACCCTTAGTCTCCCATTCCATCTACTACTGAAAAGAGAACATTCAGAAGACGTTCCACGCTGAGACGGCTTTGGCTAAAAAACCCGGTTCCTACGAAATAGGTTTATTCGCGGGTGATGTTGAGGAGAAAACACAACTTCACCAATGTATTATCTTCCACTGGGAGCCCCGCAGGGTGCTCTGAGATCCATATTGCCTTAGATCTTCAGAGCCTTGGAGTCCAAGTCACGTAGCATGGCCTAGCGGCCTTCCAACGTCCGGATACGCTTTCCTCCCAGAACGCATAATTTGGCGAAAACAGTGGTAGCCAAGCTGACTGTAGTTCATAGTTGGCGTAGTCCTGTGCTCCCGTTCATTCCTTTGTCTGGGGCAACGTGATCCCTGAACTCTTTGCCTAGCAAAGTTACCGCCTAGGTGATCATACGGAAAACAAATTGGAATGATTGGCCAAATCGGTCGGTTATATCGGCACCCCATACATTTCGCACTCTACAGAAACGAGTCCATTGACCGAGTGTTTCCCGCTGGACATGAATTTTTCCAATAAGGCACTTGTGTGAAACATCCTGACTCCCTAGTCGTGTGGCAGCTTTCCATGAAATGCTTGCTGTTCTCTGAGAAGGAAATTCAGCCGCATAGACTCTATGGACTGTGAGCTTCATGTGCATATGTACGTTTGAGTAACAGTTTTATCCACAAGACATACTAGTCAGTACTTGCAGGAAATCGTCGGACTGTGAGTTTTTCAAGGAAAAAATAGAGGGGCGAAAACCCCACACTCGCAGCTCACTGTCCTGAAACGTTCAGATACTGCTATGCCCCAGCTCATTCACTCCTGATGGAAAATGATTTCAGGAGCATTTTGGTTAGAACAACACCCACAGCTCCGATATATGAGACGACTTCTGTTTCAAGATAGAGTTAGGGTTAGGGCTAGCATACGGGATATGGTTAGGATTAGCTTTATTATTAGGGTTAGGGATAGGGTTAGGGTTAGGTTTGGGGATTGGGTTCGGGTTAGGGTGAGGGGTAGGGTTAGGGATAAGAGTAGGGTTAGGGTTAGGATGATGGTTTGGGCTAATGTTACATGTAGGCTTAGGGCTAGGGCTATAGGCAGATGACGGCCGCCGGTCGAGGAAAGTGTGTCATAGAAGATAGTGCACTTCATAGCAGTCATAGTCCTGTACTCTCTTTGAGTCCGTGGATGACGAGAAAGTGATTCTGTAGATCGTTGGACTGAAACACAGCAAGGGAAATGATAAGAGAGCAAAATAGCTGATCATACGTTCTGAAGAGGTTGTGTGATAGGGTACAAGGCACTCATTTCCACTTCAGCTGATATGAACACATTGATCGAGTGCTGCGTTCATGCTTAAAGCCACTTCTCAGGAACATGTTCATTCCCGAGTCCTTGCCAGCTTTCAAACCGTTGACTCATGGGCTGTGTCCGAGACGTTCACTCGAATAGAGTAAGGGGACTGCTAGCTTCACATGGGTTTCTGCGTCGAAAACACTATGGTCAAAGTGAGGAACTAGGCCGTTCCTTCTCTTCTTCTTGGGACTACGCTTTTCGGATGCGAAAAGTACCTAGGAGAAAACTCTACTGTGGAAGCTCATCCCCCTTGAAGGATCACAAAGTGCTATGCTGGCATTCCCTCCTTTGCTGAAGGGAAATCATTTCAGTAGCTCTTGGGCTATGACACGAGCCAGAGATCCTACATTGCAGCAAGGTACTTCGACGGGATGCTGACAAGTGTACGCACTATGTGGCACACCACTGCTTTCATCCCCTACTGAAATGAGAACATTGATAACACGTCAAATAGTGTGGATGGCTTTTGTGGAAAACACTTTTCGCACGAGTTCCTATAATTGCTGAATGACGCAGGGGAGCGCAAAGTCTTCACTGCTGTATTCTCAGAGTGGAATGAATGCCCTGCTAGGCCCATGGTGTACGTTTAGCTTGTTCGTCCCTTAATGCTTCACGAACGGGTGGAGTCCAAGGGACGTAGTAGTCTCCGTGCGTTTCCTAGGCTACACCCTTAGTCTCCCATTCCATCTACTACTGAAAAGAGAACATTCAGAAGACGTTCCACGCTGAGACGGCTTTGGCTAAAAAACCCGGTTCCTACGAAATAGGTTTATTCCCGGGTGATGTTGAGGAGAAAACACAACTTCACCAATGTATTATCTTCCACTGGGAGCCCCGCAGGGTGCTCTGAGATCCATATTGCCTTAGATCTTCAGAGCCTTGGAGTCCAAGTCACGTAGCATGGCCTAGCGGCCTTCCAACGTCCGGATACGCTTTCCTCCCAGAACGCATAATTTGGCGAAAACAGTGGTAGCCAAGCTGACTGTAGTTCATAGTTGGCGTAGTCCTGTGCTCCCGTTCATTCCTTTGTCTGGGGGAACGTGATCCCTGAACTCTTTGCCTAGCAAAGTTACCGCCTAGGTGATCATACGGAAAACAAATTGGAATGATTGGCCAAATCGGTCGGTTATATCGGCACCCCATACATTTCGCACTCTACAGAAACGAGTCCATTGACCGAGTGTTTCCCGCTGGACATGAATTTTTCCAATAAGGCACTTGTGTGAAACATCCTGACTCCCTAGTCGTGTGGCAGCTTTCCATGAAATCCTTGCTGTTCTCTGAGAAGGAAATTCAGCCGCATAGACTCTATGGACTGTGAGCTTCATGTGCATATGTACGTTCGAGTAACAGTTTTATCCACAAGACATACTAGTCAGTACTTGCAGGAAATCGTCGGACTGTGAGTTTTTCAAGGAAAAAATAGAGGGGCGAAAACCCCACACTCGCAGCTCACTGTCCTGAAACGTTCAGATACTGCTATGCCCCAGCTCATTCACTCCTGATGGAAAATGATTTCAGGAGCATTTTGGTTAGAACAACACCCACAGCTCCGATATATGAGACGACTTCTGTTTCAAGATAGAGTTAGGGTTAGGGCTAGCATACGGGATATGGTTAGGATTAGCTTTATTATTAGGGTTAGGGATAGGGTTAGGGTTCGGTTTGGGGATTGGGTTCGGGTTAGGGTGAGGGGTAGGGTTAGGGATAAGAGTAGGGTTAGGGTTAGGATGATGGTTTGGGCTAATGTTACATGTAGGCTTAGGGCTAGGGCTATAGGTAGATGACGGCCGCCGGTCGAGGAAAGTGTGTCATAGAAGATAGTGCACTTCGTAGCAGTCATAGTCCTGTACTCTCTTTGAGTCCGTGGATGACGAGAAAGTGATTCTGTAGATCGTGGACTCAAACACAGCAAGGGAAATGATAAGAGAGCAAAATAGCTGATCATACGTTCTGAAGAGGTTGTGTGATAGGGTACAAGGCACTCATTTCCACTTCAGCTGATATGAACACATTGATCGAGTGCTGCGTTCATGCTTAAAGCAACTTCTCAGGAACATGTTCATTCCCGAGTCCTTGCCAGCTTTCAAACCGTTGACTCATGTGCTGTGTCCGAGACGTTCACGCGAATAGAGTAAGGGGACTGCTAGCTTCACATGCGTTTCTGCGTCGAAAACACTGTATGGTCAAAGTGAGGAACTAGGCCGTTCCTTCTCTTCTTCTTGGGACTACGCTTTTCGGATGCGAAAAGTACCTAGGAGAAAACTCTACTGTGGAAGCTCATCCCCCTTCAAGGATCACAAAGTGCTATGCTGGCATTCCCTCCTTTGCTGAAGGGAAATCATTTCAGTAGCTCTTGGGCTATGACACGAGCCAGAGATCCTACATTGCAGCAAGGTACTTCGACGGGATGCTGACAAGTGTACGCACTATGTGGCACACCACTGCTTTCATCCCCTACTGAAATGAGAACATTGATAACACGTCAAATAGTGTGGATGGCTTTTGTGGAAAACACTTTTCGCACGAGTTCCTATAATTGCTGAATGACGCAGGGGAGCGCAAAGTCTTCACTGCTGTATTCTCAGAGTGGAATGAATGCCCTGCTAGGCCCATGGTGTACGTTTAGCTTGTTCGTCCCTTAATGCTTCACGAACGGGTGGAGTCCAAGGGACGTAGTAGTCTCCGTGCGTTTCCTAGGCTACACCCTTAGTCTCCCATTCCATCTACTACTGAAAAGAGAACATTCAGAAGACGTTCCACGCTGAGACGGCTTTGGCTAAAAAACCCGGTTCCTACGAAATAGGTTTATTCGCGGGTGATGTTGAGGAGAAAACACAACTTCACCAATGTATTGTCTTCCACTGGGAGCCCCGCAGGGTGCTCTGAGATCCATATTGCCTTAGATCTTCAGAGCCTTGGAGTCCAAGTCACGTAGCATGGCCTAGCGGCCTTCCAACGCCCGGATACGCTTTCCTCCCAGAACGCATAATTTGGCGAAAACAGTGGTAGCCAAGCTGACTGTAGTTCATAGTTGGCGTAGTCCTGTGCTCCCGTTCATTCCTTTGTCTGGGGCAACGTGATCCCTGAACTCTTTGCCTAGCAAAGTTACCGCCTAGGTGATCATACGGAAAACAAATTGGAATGATTGGCCAAATCGGTCGGTTATATCGGCACCCCATACATTTCGCACTCTACAGAAACGAGTCCATTGACCGAGTGTTTCCCGCTGGACATGAATTTTTCCAATAAGGCACTTGTGTGAAACATCCTGACTCCCTAGTCGTGTGGCAGCTTTCCATGAAATGCTTGCTGTTCTCTGAGAAGGAAATTCAGCCGCATAGACTCTATGGACTGTGAGCTTCATGTGCATATGTACGTTTGAGTAACAGTTTTATCCACAAGACATACTAGTCAGTACTTGCAGGAAATCGTCGGACTGTGAGTTTTTCAAGGAAAAAATAGAGGGGCGAAAACCCCACACTCGCAGCTCACTGTCCTGAAACGTTCAGATACTGCTATGCCCCAGCTCATTCACTCCTGATGGAAAATGATTTCAGGAGCATTTTGGTTAGAACAACACCCACAGCTCCGATATATGAGACGACTTCTGTTTCAAGATAGAGTTAGGGTTAGGGCTAGAATACGGGATATGGTTAGGATTAGCTTTATTATTGGGGTTAGGGATAGGGTTAGGGTTAGGTTTGGGGATTGGGTTCGGGTTAGGGTGAGGGGTAGGGTTAGGGATAAGAGTAGGGTTAGGGTTAGGATGATGGTTTGGGCTAATGTTACATGTAGGCTTAGGGCTAGGGCTATAGGCAGATGACGGCCGCCGGTCGAGGAAAGTGTGTCATAGAAGATAGTGCACTTCATAGCAGTCATAGTCCTGTACTCTCTTTGAGTCCGTGGATGACGAGAAAGTGATTCTGTAGATCGTTGGACTCAAACACAGCAAGGGAAATGATAAGAGAGCAAAATAGCTGATCATACGTTCTGAAGAGGTTGTGTGATAGGGTACAAGGCACTCATTTCCACTTCAGCTGATATGAACACATTGATCGAGTGCTGCGTTCATGCTTAAAGCCACTTCTCAGGAACATGTTCATTCCCGAGTCCTTGCCAGCTTTCAAACCGTTGACTCATGGGCTGTGTCCGAGACGTTCACTCGAATAGAGTAAGGGGACTGCTAGCTTCACATGCGTTTCTGCGTCGAAAACACTGTATGGTCAAAGTGAGGAACTAGGCCGTTCCTTCTCTTCTTCTTGGGACTACGCTTTTCGGATGCGAAAAGTACCTAGGAGAAAACTCTACTGTGGAAGCTCATCCCCCTTCAAGGATCACAAAGTGCTATGCTGGCATTCCCTCCTTTGCTGAAGGGAAATCATTTCAGTAGCTCTTGGGCTATGACACGAGCCAGAGATCCTACATTGCAGCAAGGTACTTCGACGGGATGCTGACAAGTGTACGCACTATGTGGCACACCACTGCTTTCATCCCCTACTGAAATGAGAACATTGATAGCACGTCAAATAGTGTGGATGGCTTTTGTGGAAAACACTTTTCGCACGAGTTCCTATAATTGCTGAATGACGCAGGGGAGCGCAAAGTCTTCACTGCTGTATTCTCAGAGTGGAATGAATGCCCTGCTAGGCCCATTGTGTACGTTTAGCTTGTTCGTCCCTTAATGCTTCACGAACGGGTGGAGTCCAAGGGACGTAGTAGTCTCCGTGCGTTTCCTAGGCTACACCCTTAGTCTCCCATTCCATCTACTACTGAAAAGAGAACATTCAGAAGACGTTCCACGCTGAGACGGCTTTGGCTAAAAAACCCGGTTCCTACGAAATAGGTTTATTCCCGGGTGATGTTGAGGAGAAAACACAACTTCACCAATGTATTATCTTCCACTGGGAGCCCCGCAGGGTGCTCTGAGATCCATATTGCCTTAGATCTTCAGAGCCTTGGAGTCCAAGTCACGTAGCATGGCCTAGCGGCCTTCCGACGTCCGGATACGCTTTCCTCCCAGAACGCATAATTTGGCGAAAACAGTGGTAGCCAAGCTGACTGTAGTTCATAGTTGGCGTGGTCCTGTGCTCCCGTTCATTCCTTTGTCTGGGGCAACGTGATCCCTGAACTCTTTGCCTAGCCAAGTTACCGCCTAGGTGATCATACGGAAAACAAATTGGAATGATTGGCCAAATCGGTCGGTTATATGGGCACCCCATACATTTCGCACTCTACAGAAACGAGTCCATTGACCGAGTGTTTCCCGCTGGACATGAATTTTTCCAATAAGGCACTTGTGTGAAACATCCTGACTCCCTAGTCGTGTGGCAGCTTTCCATGAAATCCTTGCTGTTCTCTGAGAAGGAAATTCAGCCGCATAGACTCTATGGACTGTGAGCTTCATGTGCATATGTACGTTCGAGTAACAGTTTTATCCACAAGACATACTAGTCAGTACTTGCAGGAAATCGTCGGACTGTGAGTTTTTCAAGGAAAAAATAGAGGGGCGAAAACCCCACACTCGCAGCTCACTGTCCTGAAACGTTCAGATACTGCTATGCCCCAGCTCATTCACTCCTGATGGAAAATGATTTCAGGAGCATTTTGGTTAGAACAACACCCACAGCTCCGATATATGAGACGACTTCTGTTTCAAGATAGAGTTAGGGTTAGGGCTAGCATACGGGATATGGTTAGGATTAGCTTTATTATTAGGGTTAGGGATAGGGTTAGGGTTCGGTTTGGGGATTGGGTTCGGGTTAGGGTGAGGGGTAGGGTTAGGGATAAGAGTAGGGTTAGGGTTAGGATGATGGTTTGGGCTAATGTTACATGTAGGCTTAGGGCTAGGGCTATAGGTAGATGACAGCCGCCGGTCGAGGAAAGTGTGTCATAGAAGATAGTGCACTTCGTAGCAGTCATAGTCCTGTACACTCTTTGAGTCCGTGGATGACGAGAAAGTGATTCTGTAGATCGTTGGACTCAAACACAGCAAGGGAAATGATAAGAGAGCAAAATAGCTGATCATAAGTTCTGAAGAGGTTGTGTGATAGGGTACAAGGCACTCATTTCCACTTCAGCTGATATGAACACATTGATCGAGTGCTGCGTTCATGCTTAAAGCCACTTCTCAGGAACATGTTCATTCCCGAGTCCTTGCCAGCTTTCAAACCGTTGACTCATGTGCTGTGTCCGAGACATTCACTCGAATAGAGTAAGGGGACTGCTAGCTTCACATGCGTTTCTGCGTCGAAAACACTGTATGGTCAAAGTGAGGAACTAGGCCGTTCCTTCTCTTCTTCTTGGGACTACGCTTTTCGGATGCGAAAAGTACCTAGGAGAAAACTCTACTGTGGAAGCTCATCCCCCTTCAAGGATCACAAAGTGCTATGCTGGCATTCCCTCCTTTGCTGAAGGGAAATCATTTCAGTAGCTCTTGGGCTATGACACGAGCCAGAGATCCTACATTGCAGCAAGGTACTTCGACGGGATGCTGACAAGTGTACGCACTATGTGGCACACCACTGCTTTCATCCCCTACTGAAATGAGAACATTGATAACACGTCAAATAGTGTGGATGGCTTTTGTGGAAAACACTTTTCGCACGAGTTCCTATAATTGCTGAATGACGCAGGGGAGCGCAAAGTCTTCACTGCTGTATTCTCAGAGTGGAATGAATGCCCTGCTAGGCCCATGGTGTACGTTTAGCTTGTTCGTCCCTTAATGCTTCACGAACGGGTGGAGTCCAAGGGACGTAGTAGTCTCCGTGCGTTTCCTAGGCTACACCCTTAGTCTCCCATTCCATCTACTACTGAAAAGAGAACATTCAGAAGACGTTCCACGCTGAGACGGCTTTGGCTAAAAAAACCCGGTTCCTACGAAATAGGTTTATTCGCGGGTGATGTTGAGGAGAAAACACAACTTCACCAATGTATTATCTTCCACTGGGAGCCCCGCAGGGTGCTCTGAGATCCATATTGCCTTAGATCTTCAGAGCCTTGGAGTCCAAGTCACGTAGCATGGCCTAGCGGCCTTCCAACATCCGGATACGCTTTCCTCCCAGAACGCATAATTTGGCGAAAACAGTGGTAGCCAAGCTGACTGTAGTTCATAGTTGGCGTAGTCCTGTGCTCCCGTTCATTCCTTTGTCTGGGGGAACGTGATCCCTGAACTCTTTGCCTAGCAAAGTTACCGCCTAGGTGATCATACGGAAAACAAATTGGAATGATTGGCCAAATCGGTCGGTTATATCGGCACCCCATACATTTCGCACTCTACAGAAACGAGTCCATTGACCGAGTGTTTCCCGCTGGACATGAATTTTTCCAATAAGGCACTTGTGTGAAACATCCTGACTCCCTAGTCGTGTGGCAGCTTTCCATGAAATCCTTGCTGTTCTCTGAGAAGGAAATTCAGCCGCATAGACTCTATGGACTGTGAGCTTCATGTGCATATGTACGTTCGAGTAACAGTTTTATCCACAAGACATACTAGTCAGTACTTGCAGGAAATCGTCGGACTGTGAGTTTTTCAAGGAAAAAATAGAGGGGCGAAAACCCCACACTCGCAGCTCACTGTCCTGAAACGTTCAGATACTGCTATGCCCCAGCTCATTCACTCCTGATGGAAAATGATTTCAGGAGCATTTTGGTTAGAACAACACCCACAGCTCCGATATATGAGACGACTTCTGTTTCAAGATAGAGTTAGGGTTAGGGCTAGCATACGGGATATGGTTAGGATTAGCTTTATTATTAGGGTTAGGGATAGGGTTAGGGTTCGGTTTGGGGATTGGGTTCGGGTTAGGGTGAGGGGTAGGGTTAGGGATAAGAGTAGGGTTAGGGTTAGGATGATGGTTTGGGCTAATGTTACATGTAGGCTTAGGGCTAGGGCTATAGGTAGATGACGGCCGCCGGTCGAGGAAAGTGTGTCATAGAAGATAGTGCACTTCGTAGCAGTCATAGTCCTGTACTCTCTTTGAGTCCGTGGATGACGAGAAAGTGATTCTGTAGATCGTGGACTCAAACACAGCAAGGGAAATGATAAGAGAGCAAAATAGCTGATCATACGTTCTGAAGAGGTTGTGTGATAGGGTACAAGGCACTCATTTCCACTTCAGCTGATATGAACACATTGATCGAGTGCTGCGTTCATGCTTAAAGCCACTTCTCAGGAACATGTTCATTCCCGAGTCCTTGCCAGCTTTCAAACCGTTGACTCATGTGCTGTGTCCGAGACATTCACTCGAATAGAGTAAGGGGACTGCTAGCTTCACATGCGTTTCTGCGTCGAAAACACTGTATGGTCAAAGTGAGGAACTAGGCCGTTCCTTCTCTTCTTCTTGGGACTACGCTTTTCGGATGCGAAAAGTACCTAGGAGAAAACTCTACTGTGGAAGCTCATCCCCCTTCAAGGATCACAAAGTGCTATGCTGGCATTCCCTCCTTTGCTGAAGGGAAATCATTTCAGTAGCTCTTGGGCTATGACACGAGCCAGAGATCCTACATTGCAGCAAGGTACTTCGACGGGATGCTGACAAGTGTACGCACTATGTGGCACACCACTGCTTTCATCCCCTACTGAAATGAGAACATTGATAACACGTCAAATAGTGTGGATGGCTTTTGTGGAAAACACTTTTCGCACGAGTTCCTATAATTGCTGAATGACGCAGGGGAGCGCAAAGTCTTCACTGCTGTATTCTCAGAGTGGAATGAATGCCCTGCTAGGCCCATGGTGTACGTTTAGCTTGTTCGTCCCTTAATGCTTCACGAACGGGTGGAGTCCAAGGGACGTAGTAGTCTCCGTGCGTTTCCTAGGCTACACCCTTAGTCTCCCATTCCATCTACTACTGAAAAGAGAACATTCAGAAGACGTTCCACGCTGAGACGGCTTTGGCTAAAAAAACCCGGTTCCTACGAAATAGGTTTATTCGCGGGTGATGTTGAGGAGAAAACACAACTTCACCAATGTATTATCTTCCACTGGGAGCCCCGCAGGGTGCTCTGAGATCCATATTGCCTTAGATCTTCAGAGCCTTGGAGTCCAAGTCACGTAGCATGGCCTAGCGGCCTTCCAACGTCCGGATACGCTTTCCTCCCAGAACGCATAATTTGGCGAAAACAGTGGTAGCCAAGCTGACTGTAGTTCATAGTTGGCGTAGTCCTGTGCTCCCGTTCATTCCTTTGTCTGGGGCAACGTGATCCCTGAACTCTTTGCCTAGCAAAGTTACCGCCTAGGTGATCATACGGAAAACAAATTGGAATGATTGGCCAAATCGGTCGGTTATATCGGCACCCCATACATTTCGCACTCTACAGAAACGAGTCCATTGACCGAGTGTTTCCCGCTGGACATGAATTTTTCCAATAAGGCACTTGTGTGAAACATCCTGACTCCCTAGTCGTGTGGCAGCTTTCCATGAAATCCTTGCTGTTCTCTGAGAAGGAAATTCAGCCGCATAGACTCTATGGACTGTGAGCTTCATGTGCATATGTACGTTCGAGTAACAGTTTTATCCACAAGACATACTAGTCAGTACTTGCAGGAAATCGTCGGACTGTGAGTTTTTCAAGGAAAAAATAGAGGGGCGAAAACCCCACACTCGCAGCTCACTGTCCTGAAACGTTCAGATACTGCTATGCCCCAGCTCATTCACTCCTGATGGAAAATGATTTCAGGAGCATTTTGGTTAGAACAACACCCACAGCTCCGATATATGAGACGACTTCTGTTTCAAGATAGAGTTAGGGTTAGGGCTAGCATACGGGATATGGTTAGGATTAGCTTTATTATTAGGGTTAGGGATAGGGTTAGGGTTCGGTTTGGGGATTGGGTTCGGGTTAGGGTGAGGGGTAGGGTTAGGGATAAGAGTAGGGTTAGGGTTAGGATGATGGTTTGGGCTAATGTTACATGTAGGCTTAGGGCTAGGGCTATAGGCAGATGACGGCCGCCGGTCGAGGAAAGTGTGTCATAGAAGATAGTGCACTTCATAGCAGTCATAGTCCTGTACTCTCTTTGAGTCCGTGGATGACGAGAAAGTGATTCTGTAGATCGTTGGACTCAAACACAGCAAGGGAAATGATAAGAGAGCAAAATAGCTGATCATACGTTCTGAGGAGGTTGTGTGATAGGGTACAAGGCACTCATTTCCACTTCAGCTGATATGAACACATTGATCGAGTGCTGCGTTCATGCTTAAAGCCACTTCTCAGGAACATGTTCATTCCCGAGTCCTTGCCAGCTTTCAAACCGTTGACTCATGTGCTGTGTCCGAGACGTTCACTCGAATAGAGTAAGGGGACTGCTAGCTTCACATGCGTTTCTGCGTTGAAAACACTGTATGGTCAAAGTGAGGAACTAGGCCGTTCCTTCTCTTCTTCTTGGGACTACGCTTTTCGGATGCGAAAAGTACCTAGGAGAAAACTCTACTGTGGAAGCTCATCCCCCTTCAAGGATCACAAAGTGCTATGCTGGCATTCCCTCCTTTGCTGAAGGGAAATCATTTCAGTAGCTCTTGGGCTATGACACGAGCCAGAGATCCTACATTGCAGCAAGGTACTTCGACGGGATGCTGACAAGTGTACGCACTATGTGGCACACCACTGCTTTCATCCCCTACTGAAATGAGAACATTGATAACACGTCAAATAGTGTGGATGGCTTTTGTGGAAAACACTTTTCGCACGAGTTCCTATAATTTCTGAATGACGCAGGGGAGCGCAAAGTCTTCACTGCTGTATTCTCAGAGTGGAATGAATGCCCTGCTAGGCCCATGGTGTACGTTTAGCTTGTTCGTCCCCAAATGCTTCACGAACGGGTGGAGTCCAAGGGACGTAGTAGTCTCCGTGCGTTTCCTAGGCTACACCCTTAGTCTCCCATTCCATCTACTACTGAAAAGAGAACATTCAGAAGACGTTCCACGCTGAGACGGCTTTGGCTAAAAAAACCCGGTTCCTACGAAATAGGTTTATTCGCGGGTGATGTTGAGGAGAAAACACAACTTCACCAATGTATTATCTTCCACTGGGAGCCCCGCAGGGTGCTCTGAGATCCATATTGCCTTAGATCTTCAGAGCCTTGGAGTCCAAGTCACGTAGCATGGCCTAGCGGCCTTCCAACGTCCGGATACGCTTTCCTCCCAGAACGCATAATTTGGCGAAAACAGTGGTAGCCAAGCTGACTGTAGTTCATAGTTGGCGTAGTCCTGTGCTCCCGTTCATTCCTTTGTCTGGGGGAACGTGATCCCTGAACTCTTTGCCTAGCCAAGTTACCGCCTAGGTGATCATACGGAAAACAAATTGGAATGATTGGCCAAATCGGTCGGTTATATGGGCACCCCATACATTTCGCACTCTACAGAAACGAGTCCATTGACCGAGTGTTTCCCGCTGGACATGAATTTTTCCAATAAGGCACTTGTGTGAAACATCCTGACTCCCTAGTCGTGTGGCAGCTTTCCATGAAATCCTTGCTGTTCTCTGAGAAGGAAATTCAGCCGCATAGACTCTATGGACTGTGAGCTTCATGTGCATATGTACGTTCGAGTAACAGTTTTATCCACAAGACATACTAGTCAGTACTTGCAGGAAATCGTCGGACTGTGAGTTTTTCAAGGAAAAAATAGAGGGGCGAAAACCCCACACTCGCAGCTCACTGTCCTGAAACGTTCAGATACTGCTATGCCCCAGCTCATTCACTCCTGATGGAAAATGATTTCAGGAGCATTTTGGATAGAACAACACCCACAGCTCCGATATATGAGACGACTTCTGTTTCAAGATAGAGTTAGGGTTAGGGCTAGCATACGGGATATGGTTAGGATTAGCTTTATTATTAGGGTTAGGGATAGGGTTAGGGTTCGGTTTGGGGATTGGGTTCGGGTTAGGGTGAGGGGTACGGTTAGGGATAAGAGTAGGGTTAGGGTTAGGATGATGGTTTGGGCTAATGTTACATGTAGGCTTAGGGCTAGGGCTATAGGCAGATGACGGCCGCCGGTCGAGGAAAGTGTGTCATAGAAGATAGTGCACTTCATAGCAGTCATAGTCCTGTACTCTCTTTGAGTCCGTGGATGACGAGAAAGTGATTCTGTAGATCGTTGGACTCAAACACAGCAAGGGAAATGATAAGAGAGCAAAATAGCTGATCATACGTTCTGAAGAGGTTGTGTGATAGGGTACAAGGCACTCATTTCCACTTCAGCTGATATGAACACATTGATCGAGTGCTGCGTTCATGCTTAAAGCCACTTCTCAGGAACATGTTCATTCCCGAGTCCTTGCCAGCTTTCAAACCGTTGACTCATGTGCTGTGTCCGAGACGTTCACTCGAATAGAGTAAGGGGACTGCTAGCTTCACATGCGTTTCTGCGTTGAAAACACTGTATGGTCAAAGTGAGGAACTAGGCCGTTCCTTCTCTTCTTCTTGGGACTACGCTTTTCGGATGCGAAAAGTACCTAGGAGAAAACTCTACTGTGGAAGCTCATCCCCCTTCAAGGATCACAAAGTGCTATGCTGGCATTCCCTCCTTTGCTGAAGGGAAATCATTTCAGTAGCTCTTGGGCTATGACACGAGCCAGAGATCCTACATTGCAGCAAGGTACTTCGACGGGATGCTGACAAGTGTACGCACTATGTGGCACACCACTGCTTTCATCCCCTACTGAAATGAGAACATTGATAACATGTCAAATAGTGTGGATGGCTTTTGTGGAAAACACTTTTCGCACGAGTTCCTATAATTGCTGAATGACGCAGGGGAGCGCAAAGTCTTCACTGCTGTATTCTCAGAGTGGAATGAATGCCCTGCTAGGCCCATGGTGTACGTTTAGCTTGTTCGTCCCCTAATGCTTCACGAACGGGTGGAGTCCAAGGGACGTAGTAGTCTCCGTGCGTTTCCTAGGCTACACCCATAGTCTCCCATTCCATCTACTACTGAAAAGAGAACATTCAGAAGACGTTCCACGCTGAGACGGCTTTGGCTAAAAAACCCGGTTCCTACGAAATAGGTTTATTCGCGGGTGATGTTGAGGAGAAAACACAACTTCACCAATGTATTATCTTCGACTGGGAGCCCCGCAGGGTGCTCTGAGATCCATATTGCCTTAGATCTTCAGAGCCTTGGAGTCCAAGTCACGTAGCATGGCCTAGCGGCCTTCCAACATCCGGATACGCTTTCCTCCCAGAACGCATAATTTGGCGAAAACAGTGGTAGCCAAGCTGACTGTAGTTCATAGTTGGCGTAGTCCTGTGCTCCCGTTCATTCCTTTGTCTGGGGGAACGTGATCCCTGAACTCTTTGCCTAGCAAAGTTACCGCCTAGGTGATCATACGGAAAACAAATTGGAATGATTGGCCAAATCGGTCGGTTATATCGGCACCCCATACATTTCGCACTCTACAGAAACGAGTCCATTGACCGAGTGTTTCCCGCTGGACATGAATTTTTCCAATAAGGCACTTGTGTGAAACATCCTGACTCCCTAGTCGTGTGGCAGCTTTCCATGAAATCCTTGCTGTTCTCTGAGAAGGAAATTCAGCCGCATAGACTCTATGGACTGTGAGCTTCATGTGCATATGTACGTTCGAGTAACAGTTTTATCCACAAGACATACTAGTCAGTACTTGCAGGAAATCGTCGGACTGTGAGTTTTTCAAGGAAAAAATAGAGGGGCGAAAACCCCACACTCGCAGCTCACTGTCCTGAAACGTTCAGATACTGCTATGCCCCAGCTCATTCACTCCTGATGGAAAATGATTTCAGGAGCATTTTGGTTAGAACAACACCCACAGCTCCGATATATGAGACGACTTCTGTTTCAAGATAGAGTTAGGGTTAGGGCTAGCATACGGGATATGGTTAGGATTAGCTTTATTATTAGGGTTAGGGATAGGGTTAGGGTTCGGTTTGGGGATTGGGTTCGGGTTAGGGTGAGGGGTAGGGTTAGGGATAAGAGTAGGGTTAGGGTTAGGATGATGGTTTGGGCTAATGTTACATGTAGGCTTAGGGCTAGGGCTATAGGCAGATGACGGCCGCCGGTCGAGGAAAGTGTGTCATAGAAGATAGTGCACTTCATAGCAGTCATAGTCCTGTACTCTCTTTGAGTCCGTGGATGACGAGAAAGTGATTCTGTAGATCGTTGGACTCAAACACAGCAAGGGAAATGATAAGAGAGCAAAATAGCTGATCATACGTTCTGAAGAGGTTGTGTGATAGGGTACAAGGCACTCATTTCCACTTCAGCTGATATGAACACATTGATCGAGTGCTGCGTTCATGCTTAAAGCCACTTCTCAGGAACATGTTCATTCCCGAGTCCTTGCCAGCTTTCAAACCGTTGACTCATGTGCTGTGTCCGAGACGTTCACGCGAATAGAGTAAGGGGACTGCTAGCTTCACATGCGTTTCTGCGTTGAAAACACTGTATGGTCAAAGTGAGGAACTAGGCCGTTCCTTCTCTTCTTCTTGGGACTACGCTTTTCGGATGCGAAAAGTACCTAGGAGAAAACTCTACTGTGGAAGCTCATCCCCCTTCAAGGATCACAAAGTGCTATGCTGGCATTCCCTCCTTTGCTGAAGGGAAATCATTTCAGTAGCTCTTGGGCTATGACACGAGCCAGAGATCCTACATTGCAGCAAGGTACTTCGACGGGATGCTGACAAGTGTACGCATATGTGGCACACCACTGCTTTCATCCCCTACTGAAATGAGAACATTGATAACACGTCAAATAGTGTGGATGGCTTTTGTGGAAAACACTTTTCGCACGAGTTCCTATAATTGCTGAATGACGCAGGGGAGCGCAAAGTCTTCACTGCTGTATTCTCAGAGTGGAATGAATGCCCTGCTAGGCCCATGGTGTACGTTTAGCTTGTTCGTCCCTTAATGCTTCACGAACGGGTGGAGTCCAAGGGACGTAGTAGTCTCCGTGCGTTTCCTAGGCTACACCCTTAGTCTCCCATTCCATCTACTACTGAAAAGAGAACATTCAGAAGACGTTCCACGCTGAGACGGCTTTGGCTAAAAAACCCGGTTCCTACGAAATAGGTTTATTCGCGGGTGATGTTGAGGAGAAAACACAACTTCACCAATGTATTATCTTCCACTGGGAGCCCCGCAGGGTGCTCTGAGATCCATATTGCCTTAGATCTTCAGAGCCTTGGAGTCCAAGTCACGTAGCTTGGCCTAGCGGCCTTCCAACGTCCGGATACGCTTTCCTCCCAGAACGCATAATTTGGCGAAAACAGTGGTAGCCAAGCTGACTGTAGTTCATAGTTGGCGTAGTCCTGTGCTCCCGTTCATTCCTTTGTCTGGGGCAACGTGATCCCTGAACTCTTTGCCTAGCCAAGTTACCGCCTAGGTGATCATACGGAAAACAAATTGGAATGATTGGCCAAATCGGTCGGTTATATGGGCACCCCATACATTTCGAACTCTACAGAAACGAGTCCATTGACCGAGTGTTTCCCGCTGGACATGAATTTTTCCAATAAGGCACTTGTGTGAAACATCCTGACTCCCTAGTCGTGTGGCAGCTTTCCATGAAATCCTTGCTGTTCTCTGAGAAGGAAATTCAGCCGCATAGACTCTATGGACTGTGAGCTTCATGTGCATATGTACGTTCGAGTAACAGTTTTATCCACAAGACATACTAGTCAGTACTTGCAGGAAATCGTCGGACTGTGAGATTTTCAAGGAAAAAATAGAGGGGCGAAAACCCCACACTCGCAGCTCACTGTCCTGAAACGTTCAGATACTGCTATGCCCCAGCTCATTCACTCCTGATGGAAAATGATTTCAGGAGCATTTTGGTTAGAACAACACCCACAGCTCCGATATATGAGACGACTTCTGTTTCAAGATAGAGTTAGGGTTAGGGCTAGCATACGGGATATGGTTAGGATTAGCTTTATTATTAGGGTTAGGGATAGGGTTAGGGTTCGGTTTGGGGATTGGGTTCGGGTTAGGGTGAGGGGTAGGGTTAGGGATAAGAGTAGGGTTAGGGTTAGGATGATGGTTTGGGCTAATGTTACATGTAGGCTTAGGGCTAGGGCTATAGGCAGATGACGGCCGCCGGTCGAGGAAAGTGTGTCATAGAAGATAGTGCACTTCATAGCAGTCATAGTCCTGTACTCTCTTTGAGTCCGTGGATGACGAGAAAGTGATTCTGTAGATCGTTGGACTCAAACACAGCAAGGGAAATGATAAGAGAGCAAAATAGCTGATCATACGTTCTGAAGAGGTTGTGTGATAGGGTACAAGGCACTCATTTCCACTTCAGCTGATATGAACACATTGATCGAGTGCTGCGTTCATGCTTAAAGCCACTTCTCAGGAACATGTTCATTCCCGAGTCCTTGCCAGCTTTCAAACCGTTGACTCATGTGCTGTGTCCGAGACGTTCACTCGAATAGAGTAAGGGGACTGCTAGCTTCACATGCGTTTCTGCGTTGAAAACACTGTATGGTCAAAGTGAGGAACTAGGCCGTTCCTTCTCTTCTTCTTGGGACTACGCTTTTCGGATGCGAAAAGTACCTAGGAGAAAACTCTACTGTGGAAGCTCATCCCCCTTCAAGGATCACAAAGTGCTATGCTGGCATTCCCTCCTTTGCTGAAGGGAAATCATTTCAGTAGCTCTTGGGCTATGACACGAGCCAGAGATCCTACATTGCAGCAAGGTACTTCGACGGGATGCTGACAAGTGTACGCACTATGTGGCACACCACTGCTTTCATCCCCTACTGAAATGAGAACATTGATAACACGTCAAATAGTGTGGATGGCTTTTGTGGAAAACACTTTTCGCACGAGTTCCTATAATTTCTGAATGACGCAGGGGAGCGCAAAGTCTTCACTGCTGTATTCTCAGAGTGGAATGAATGCCCTGCTAGGCCCATGGTGTACGTTTAGCTTGTTCGTCCCCTAATGCTTCACGAACGGGTGGAGTCCAAGGGACGTAGTAGTCTCCGTGCGTTTCCTAGGCTACACCCTTAGTCTCCCATTCCATCTACTACTGAAAAGAGAACATTCAGAAGACGTTCCACGCTGAGACGGCTTTGGCTAAAAAAACCCGGTTCCTACGAAATAGGTTTATTCGCGGGTGATGTTGAGGAGAAAACACAACTTCACCAATGTATTATCTTCCACTGGGAGCCCCGCAGGGTGCTCTGAGATCCATATTGCCTTAGATCTTCAGAGCCTTGGAGTCCAAGTCACGTAGCATGGCCTAGCGGCCTTCCAACGTCCGGATACGCTTTCCTCCCAGAACGCATAATTTGGCGAAAACAGTGGTAGCCAAGCTGACTGTAGTTCATAGTTGGCGTAGTCCTGTGCTCCCGTTCATTCCTTTGTCTGGGGGAACGTGATCCCTGAACTCTTTGCCTAGCAAAGTAACCGCCTAGGTGATCATACGGAAAACAAATTGGAATGATTGGCCAAATCGGTCGGTTATATCGGCACCCCATACATTTCGCACTCTACAGAAACGAGTCCATTGACCTAGTGTTTTCCGCTGGACATGAATTTTTCCAATAAGGCACTTGTGTGAAACATCCTGATTCCCTAGTCGTGTGGCAGCTTTCCATGAAATCCTTGCTGTTCTCTGAGAAGGAAATTCAGCCGCATAGACTCTATGGACTGTGAGCTTCATGTGCATATGTACGTTCGAGTAACAGTTTTATCCACAAGACATACTAGTCAGTACTTGCAGGAAATCGTCGGACTGTGAGTTTTTCAAGGAAAAAATAGAGGGGCGAAACCCCACACTCGCAGCTCACTGTCCTGAAACGTTCAGATACTGCTATGCCCCAGCTCATTCACTCCTGATGGAAAATGATTTCAGGAGCATTTTGGTTAGAACAACACCCACAGCTCCGATATATGAGACGACTTCTGTTTCAAGATAGAGTTAGGGTTAGGGCTAGCATACGGGATATGGTTAGGATTAGCTTTATTATTAGGGTTAGGGATAGGGTTAGGGTTAGGTTTGGGGATTGGGTTCGGGTTAGGGTGAGGGGTAGGGTTAGGGATAAGAGTAGGGTTCGGGTTAGGATGATGGTTTGGGCTAATGTTACATGTAGGCTTAGGGCTAGGGCTATAGGCAGATGACGGCCGCCGGTCGAGGAAAGTGTGTCATAGAAGATAGTGCACTTCGTAGCAGTCATAGTCCTGTACTCTCTTTGAGTCCGTGGATGACGAGAAAGTGATTCTGTAGATCGTTGGACTCAAACACAGCAAGGGAAATGATAAGAGAGCAAAATAGCTGATCATACGTTCTGAAGAGGTTGTGTGATAGGGTACAAGGCACTCATTTCCACTTCAGCTGATATGAACACATTGATCGAGTGCTGCGTTCATGCTTAAAGCCACTTCTCAGGAACATGTTCATTCCCGAGTCCTTGCCAGCTTTCAAACCGTTGACTCATGTGCTGTGTCCGAGACGTTCACTCGAATAGAGTAAGGGGACTGCTAGCTTCACATGCGTTTCTGCGTCGAAAACACTGTATGGTCAAAGTGAGGAACTAGGCCGTTCCTTCTCTTCTTGGGACTACGCTTTTCGGATGCGAAAAGTACCTAGGAGAAAACTCTACTGTGGAAGCTCATCCCCCTTCAAGGATCACAAAGTGCTATGCTGGCATTCCCTCCTTTGCTGAAGGGAAATCATTTCAGTAGCTCTTGGGCTATGACACGAGCCAGAGATCCTACATTGCAGCAAGGTACTTCGACGGGATGCTGACAAGTGTACGCACTATGTGGCACACCACTGCTTTCATCCCCTACTGAAATGAGAACATTGATAACACGTCATATAGTGTGGATGGCTTTTGTGGAAAACACTTTTCGCACGAGTTCCTATAATTGCTGAATGACGCAGGGGAGCGCAAAGTCTTCACTGCTGTATTCTCAGAGTGGAATGAATGCCCTGCTAGGCCCATGGTGTACGTTTAGCTTGTTCGTCCCCTAATGCTTCACGAACGGGTGGAGTCCAAGGGACGTAGTAGTCTCCGTGCGTTTCCTAGGCTACACCCTTAGTCTCCCATTCCATCTACTACTGAAAAGAGAACATTCAGAAGACGTTCCACGCTGAGACGGCTTTGGCTAAAAAAACCCGGTTCCTACGAAATAGGTTTATTCCCGGGTGATGTTGAGGAGAAAACACAAGTTCACCAATGTATTATCTTCCACTGGGAGCCCCGCAGGGTGCTCTGAGATCCATATTGCCTTAGATCTTCAGAGCCTTGGAGTCCAAGTCACGTAGCATGGCCTAGCGGCCTTCCAACGTCCGGATACGCTTTCCTCCCAGAACGCATAATTTGGCGAAAACAGTGGTAGCCAAGCTGACTGTAGTTCATAGTTGGCGTAGTCCTGTGCTCCCGTTCATTCCTTTGTCTGGGGGAACGTGATCCCTGAACTCTTTGCCTAGCAAAGTTACCGCCTAGGTGATCATACGGAAAACAAATTGGAATGATTGGCCAAATCGGTCGGTTATATCGGCACCCCATACATTTCGCACTCTACAGAAACGAGTCCATTGACCGAGTGTTTCCCGCTGGACATGAATTTTTCCAATAAGGCACTTGTGTGAAACATCCTGATTCCCTGGTCGTGTGGCAGCTTTCCATGAAATCCTTGCTGTTCTCTGAGAAGGAAATTCAGCCGCATAGACTCTATGGACTGTGAGCTTCATGTGCATATGTACGTTCGAGTAACAGTTTTATCCACAAGACATACTAGTCAGTACTTGCAGGAAATCGTCGGACTGTGAGTTTTTCAAGGAAAAAATAGAGGGGCGAAAACCCCACACTCGCAGCTCACTGTCCTGAAACGTTCAGATACTGCTATGCCCCAGCTCATTCACTCCTGATGGAAAATGATTTCAGGAGCATTTTGGTTAGAACAACACCCACAGCTCCGATATATGAGACGACTTCTGTTTCAAGATAGAGTTAGGGTTAGGGCTAGCATACGGGATATGGTTAGGATTAGCTTTATTATTAGGGTTAGGGATAGGGTTAGGGTTCGGTTTGGGGATTGGGTTCGGGTTAGGGTGAGGGGTAGGGTTAGGGATAAGAGTAGGGTTAGGGTTAGGATGATGGTTTGGGCTAATGTTACATGTAGGCTTAGGGCTAGGGCTATAGGTAGATGACGGCCGCCGGTCGAGGAAAGTGTGTCATAGAAGATAGTGCACTTCGTAGCAGTCATAGTCCTGTACTCTCTTTGAGTCCGTGGATGACGAGAAAGTGATTCTGTAGATCGTTGGACTCAAACACAGCAAGGGAAATGATAAGAGAGCAAAATAGCTGATCATAAGTTCTGAAGAGGTTGTGTGATAGGGTACAAGGCACTCATTTCCACTTCAGCTGATATGAACACATTGATCGAGTGCTGCGTTCATGCTTAAAGCCACTTCTCAGGAACATGTTCATTCCCGAGTCCTTGCCAGCTTTCAAACCGTTGACTCATGTGCTGTGTCCGAGACGTTCACTCGAATAGAGTAAGGGGACTGCTAGCTTCACATGCGTTTCTGCGTTGAAAACACTGTATGGTCAAAGTGAGGAACTAGGCCGTTCCTTCTCTTCTTCTTGGGACTACGCTTTTCGGATGCGAAAAGTACCTAGGAGAAAACTCTACTGTGGAAGCTCATCCCCCTTCAAGGATCACAAAGTGCTATGCTGGCATTCCCTCCTTTGCTGAAGGGAAATCATTTCAGTAGCTCTTGGGCTATGACACGAGCCAGAGATCCTACATTGCAGCAAGGTACTTCGATGGGATGCTGACAAGTGTACGCACTATGTGGCACACCACTGCTTTCATCCCCTACTGAAATGAGAACATTGATAACACGTCAAATAGTGTGGATGGCTTTTGTGGAAAACACTTTTCGCACGAGTTCCTATAATTGCTGAATGACGCAGGGGAGCGCAAAGTCTTCACTGCTGTATTCTCAGAGTGGAATGAATGCCCTGCTAGGCCCATGGTGTACGTTTAGCTTGTTCGTCCCTTAATGCTTCACGAACGGGTGGAGTCCAAGGGACGTAGTAGTCTCCGTGCGTTTCCTAGGCTACACCCTTAGTCTCCCATTCCATCTACTACTGAAAAGAGAACATTCAGAAGACGTTCCACGCTGAGACGGCTTTGGCTAAAAAAACCCGGTTCCTACGAAATAGGTTTATTCCCGGGTGATGTTGAGGAGAAAACACAACTTCACCAATGTATTATCTTCCACTGGGAGCCCCGCAGGGTGCTCTGAGATCCAATTGCCTTAGATCTTCAGAGCCTTGGAGTCCAAGTCACGTAGTATGGCCTAGCGGCCTTCCAACGCCCGGATACGCTTTCCTCCCAGAACGCATAATTTGGCGAAAACAGTGGTAGCCAAGCTGACTGTAGTTCATAGTTGGCGTAGTCCTGTGCTCCCGTTCATTCCTTTGTCTGGGGCAACGTGATCCCTGAACTCTTTGCCTAGCAAAGTTACCGCCTAGGTGATCATACGGAAAACAAATTGGAATGATTGGCCAAATCGGTCGGTTATATCGGCACCCCATACATTTCGCACTCTACAGAAACGAGTCCATTGACCTAGTGTTTCCCGCTGGACATGAATTTTTCCAATAAGGCACTTGTGTGAAACATCCTGATTCCCTGGTCGTGTGGCAGCTTTCCATGAAATCCTTGCTGTTCTCTGAGAAGGAAATTCAGCCGCATAGACTCTATGGACTGTGAGCTTCATGTGCATATGTACGTTCGAGTAACAGTTTTATCCACAAGACATACTAGTCAGTACTTGCAGGAAATCGTCGGACTGTGAGTTTTTCAAGGAAAAAATAGAGGGGCGAAAACCCCACACTCGCAGATCACTGTCCTGAAACGTTCAGATACTGCTATGCCCCAGCTCATTCACTCCTGATGGAAAATGATTTCAGGAGCATTTTGGTTAGAACAACACCCACAGCTCCGATATATGAGACGACTTCTGTTTCAAGATAGAGTTAGGGTTAGGGCTAGCATACAGGATATGGTTAGGATTAGCTTTATTATTAGGGTTAGGGTTCTGTTTGGGGATTGGGTTCGGGTTAGGGTGAGGGGTAGGGTTAGGGATAAGAGTAGGGTTAGGGTTAGGATGATGGTTTGGGCTAATGTTACATGTAGGCTTAGGGCTAGGGCTATAGGTAGATGACGGCCGCCGGTCGAGGAAAGTGTGTCATAGAAGATAGTGCACTTCGTAGCAGTCATAGTCCTGTACTCTCTTTGAGTCCGTGGATGACGAGAAAGTGATTCTGTAGATCGTTGGACTCAAACACAGCAAGGGAAATGATAAGAGAGCAAAATAGCTGATCATAAGTTCTGAAGAGGTTGTGTGATAGGGTACAAGGCACTCATTTCCACCTCAGCTGATATGAACACATTGATCGAGTGCTGCGTTCATGCTTAAAGCCACTTCTCAGGAACATGTTCATTCCCGAGTCCTTGCCAGCTTTCACACCGTTGACTCATGTGCTGTGTCCGAGACGTTCACTCGAATAGAGTAAGGGGACTGCTAGCTTCACATGCGTTTCTGCGTCGAAAACACTGTATGGTCAAAGTGAGGAACTAGGCCGTTCCTTCTCTTCTTCTTGGGACTACGCTTTTCGGATGCGAAAGTACCTAGGAGAAAACTCTACTGTGGAAGCTCATCCCCCTTCAAGGATCACAAAGTGCTATGCTGGCATTCCCTCCTTTGCTGAAGGGAAATCATTTCAGTAGCTCTTGGGCTATGACACGAGCCAGAGATCCTACATTGCAGCAAGGTACTTCGACGGGATGCTGACAAGTGTACGCACTATGTGGCACACCACTGCTTTCATCCCCTACTGAAATGAGAACATTGATAACACGTCAAATAGTGTGGATGGCTTTTGTGGAAAACACTTTTCGCACGAGTTCCTATAATTGCTGAATGACGCAGGGGAGCGCAAAGTCTTCACTGCTGTATTCTCAGAGTGAAATGAATGCCCTGCTAGGCCCATGGTGTACGTTTAGCTTGTTCGTCCCTTAATGCTTCACGAACGGGTGGAGTCCAAGGGACGTAGTAGTCTCCGTGCGTTTCCTAGGCTACACCCTTAGTCTCCCATTCCATCTACTACTGAAAAGAGAACATTCAGAAGACGTTCCACGCTGAGACGGCTTTGGCTAAAAAAACCCGGTTCAGACGAAATAGGTTTATTCCCGGGTGATGTTGAGGAGAAAACACAACTTCACCAATGTATTATCTTCCACTGGGAGCCCCGCAGGGTGCTCTGAGATCCATATTGCCTTAGATCTTCAGAGCCTTGGAGTCCAAGTCACGTAGCATGGCCTAGCGGCCTTCCAACGTCCGGATACGCTTTCCTCCCAGAACGCATAATTTGGCGAAAACAGTGGTAGCCAAGCTGACTGTAGTTCATAGTTGGCGTAGTCCTGTGCTCCCGTTCATTCCTTTGTCTGGGGGAACGTGATCCCTGAGCTCTTTGCCTAGCCAAGTTACCGCCTAGGTGATCATACGGAAAACAAATTGGAATGATTGGCCAAATCGGTCGGTTATATCGGCACCCCATACATTTCGCACTCTACAGAAACGAGTCCATTGACCTAGTGTTTTCCGCTGGACATGAATTTTTCCAATAAGGCACTTGTGTGAAACATCCTGATTCCCTAGTCGTGTGGCAGCTTTCCATGAAATCCTTGCTGTTCTCTGAGAAGGAAATTCAGCCGCATAGACTCTATGGACTGTGAGCTTCATGTGCATATGTACGTTCGAGTAACAGTTTTATCCACAAGACATACTAGTCAGTACTTGCAGGAAATCGTCGGACTGTGAGTTTTTCAAGGAAAAAATAGAGGGGCGAAACCCCACACTCGCAGCTCACTGTCCTGAAACGTTCAGATACTGCTATGCCCCAGCTCATTCACTCCTGATGGAAAATGATGTCAGGAGCATTTTGGTTAGAACAACACCCACAGCTCCGATATATGAGACGACTTCTGTTTCAAGATAGAGTTAGGGTTAGGGCTAGCATACGGGATATGGTTAGGATTAGCTTTATTATTAGGGTTAGGGATAGGGTTAGGGTTCGGTTTGGGGATTGGGTTCGGGTTAGGGTGAGGGGTAGGGTTAGGGATAAGAGTAGGGTTAGGGTTAGGATGATGGTTTGGACTAATGTTACATGTAGGCTTAGGGCTAGGGCTATAGGCAGATGACGGCCGCCGGTCGAGGAAAGTGTGTCATAGAAGATAGTGCACTTCATAGCAGTCATAGTCCTGTACTCTCTTTGAGTCCGTGGATGACGAGAAAGTGATTCTGTAGATCGTTGGACTCAAACACAGCAAGGGAAATGATAAGAGAGCAAAATAGCTGATCATACGTTCTGAAGAGGTTGTGTGATAGGGTACAAGGCACTCATTTCCACTTCAGCTGATATGAACACATTGATCGAGTGCTGCGTTCATGCTTAAAGCCACTTCTCAGGAACATGTTCATTCCCGAGTCCTTGCCAGCTTTCAAACCGTTGACTCATGTGCTGTGTCCGAGACGTTCACTCGAATAGAGTAAGGGGACTGCTAGCTTCACATGCGTTTCTGCGTTGAAAACACTGTATGGTCAAAGTGAGGAACTAGGCCGTTCCTTCTCTTCTTCTTGGGACTACGCTTTTCGGATGCGAAAAGTACCTAGGAGAAAACTCTACTGTGGAAGCTCATCCCCCTTCAAGGATCACAAAGTGCTATGCTGGCATTCCCTCCTTTGCTGAAGGGAAATCATTTCAGTAGCTCTTGGGCTATGACACGAGCCAGAGATCCTACATTGCAGCAAGGTACTTCGACGGGATGCTGACAAGTGTACGCACTATGTGGCACACCACTGCTTTCATCCCCTACTGAAATGAGAACATTGATAACACGTCAAATAGTGTGGATGGCTTTTGTGGAAAACACTTTTCGCACGAGTTCCTATAATTGCTGAATGACGCAGGGGAGCGCAAAGTCTTCACTGCTGTATTCTCAGAGTGGAATGAATGCCCTGCTAGGCCCATGGTGTACGTTTAGCTTGTTCGTCCCTTAATGCTTCACGAACGGGTGGAGTCCAAGGGACGTAGTAGTCTCCGTGCGTTTCCTAGGCTACACCCTTAGTCTCCCATTCCATCTACTACTGAAAAGAGAACATTCAGAAGACGTTCCACGCTGAGACGGCTTTGGCTAAAAAACCCGGTTCCTACGAAATAGGTTTATTCCCGGGTGATGTTGAGGAGAAAACACAACTTCACCAATGTATTATCTTCCACTGGGAGCCCCGCAGGGTGCTCTGAGATCCATATTGCCTTAGATCTTCAGAGCCTTGGAGTCCAAGTCACGTAGCATGGCCTAGCGGCCTTCCAACGTCCGGATACGCTTTCCTCCCAGAACGCATAATTTGGCGAAAACAGTGGTAGCCAAGCTGACTGTAGTTCATAGTTGGCGTAGTCCTGTGCTCCCGTTCATTCCTTTGTCTGGGGCAACGTGATCCCTGAACTCTTTGCCTAGCAAAGTTACCGCCTAGGTGATCATACGGAAAACAAATTGGAATGATTGGCCAAATCGGTCGGTTATTTCGGCACCCCATACATTTCGCACTCTACAGAAACGAGTCCATTGACCGAGTGTTTCCCGCTGGACATGAATTTTTCCAATAAGGCACTTGTGTGAAACATCCTGACTCCCTAGTCGTGTGGCAGCTTTCCATGAAATGCTTGCTGTTCTCTGAGAAGGAAATTCAGCCGCATAGACTCTATGGACTGTGAGCTTCATGTGCATATGTACGTTCGAGTAACAGTTTTATCCACAAGACATACTAGTCAGTACTTGCAGGAAATCGTCGGACTGTGAGTTTTTCAAGGAAAAAATAGAGGGGCGAAAACCCCACACTCGCAGCTCACTGTCCTGAAACGTTCAGATACTGCTATGCCCCAGCTCATTCACTCCTGATGGAAAATGATTTCAGGAGCATTTTGGTTAGAACAACACCCACAGCTCCGATATATGAGACGACTTCTGTTTCAAGATAGAGTTAGGGTTAGGGCTAGCATACGGGATATGGTTAGGATTAGCTTTATTATTAGGGTTAGGGATAGGGTTAGGGTTCGGTTTGGGGATTGGGTTCGGGTTAGGGTGAGGGGTAGGGTTAGGGATAAGAGTAGGGTTAGGGTTAGGATGATGGTTTGGGCTAATGTTACATGTAGGCTTAGGGCTAGGGCTATAGGTAGATGACGGCCGCCGGTCGAGGAAAGTGTGTCATAGAAGATAGTGCACTTCGTAGCAGTCATAGTCCTGTACTCTCTTTGAGTCCGTGGATGACGAGAAAGTGATTCTGTAGATCGTTGGACTCAAACACAGCAAGGGAAATGATAAGAGAGCAAAATAGCTGATCATAAGTTCTGAAGAGGTTGTGTGATAGGGTACAAGGCACTCATTTCCACTTCAGCTGATATGAACACATTGATCGAGTGCTGCGTTCATGCTTAAAGCCACTTCTCAGGAACATGTTCATTCCCGAGTCCTTGCCAGCTTTCAAACAGTTGACTCATGGGCTGTGTCCGAGACATTCACTCGAATAGAGTAAGGGGACTGCTAGCTTCACATGCGTTTCTGCGTCGAAAACACTGTATGGTCAAAGTGAGGAACTAGGCCGTTCCTTCTCTTCTTCTTGGGACTACGCTTTTCGGATGCGAAAAGTACCTAGGAGAAAACTCTACTGTGGAAGCTCATCCCCCTTCAAGGATCACAAAGTGCTATGCTGGCATTCCCTCCTTTGCTGAAGGGAAATCATTTCAGTAGCTCTTGGGCTATGACACGAGCCAGAGATCCTACACTGCAGCAAGGTACTTCGACGGGATGCTGACAAGTGTACGCACTATGTGGCACACCACTGCTTTCATCCCCTACTGAAATGAGAACATTGATAACACGTCAAATAGTGTGGATGGCTTTTGTGGAAAACACTTTTCTCACGAGTTCCTATAATTGCTGAATGACGCAGGGGAGCGCAAAGTCTTCACTGCTGTATTCTCAGAGTGGAATGAATGCCCTGCTAGGCCCATGGTGTACGTTTAGCTTGTTCGTCCCTTAATGCTTCACGAACGGGTGGAGTCCAAGGGACGTAGTAGTCTCCGTGCGTTTCCTAGGCTACACCCTTAGTCTCCCATTCCATCTACTACTGAAAAGAGAACATTCAGAAGACGTTCCACGCTGAGACGGCTTTGGCTAAAAAAACCCGGTTCCTACGAAATAGGTTTATTCGCGGGTGATGTTGAGGAGAAAACACAACTTCACCAATGTATTATCTTCCACTGGGAGCCCCGCAGGGTGCTCTGAGATCCATATTGCCTTAGATCTTCAGAGCCTTGGAGTCCAAGTCACGTAGCATGGCCTAGCGGCCTTCCAACATCCGGATACGCTTTCCTCCCAGAACGCATAATTTGGCGAAAACAGTGGTAGCCAAGCTGACTGTAGTTCATAGTTGGCGTAGTCCTGTGCTCCCGTTCATTCCTTTGTCTGGGGGAACGTGATCCCTGAACTCTTTGCCTAGCAAAGTTACCGCCTAGGTGATCATACGGAAAACAAATTGGAATGATTGGCCAAATCGGTCGGTTATATCGGCACCCCATACATTTCGCACTCTACAGAAACGAGTCCATTGACCGAGTGTTTCCCGCTGGACATGAATTTTTCCAATAAGGCACTTGTGTGAAACATCCTGACTCCCTAGTCGTGTGGCAGCTTTCCATGAAATCCTTGCTGTTCTCTGAGAAGGAAATTCAGCCGCATAGACTCTATGGACTGTGAGCTTCATGTGCATATGTACGTTCGAGTAACAGTTTTATCCACAAGACATACTAGTCAGTACTTGCAGGAAATTGTCGGACTGTGAGTTTTTCAAGGAAAAAATAGAGGGGCGAAAACCCCACACTCGCAGCTCACTGTCCTGAAACGTTCAGATACTGCTATGCCCCAGCTCATTCACTCCTGATGGAAAATGATTTCAGGAGCATTTTGGTTAGAACAACACCCACAGCTCCGATATATGAGACGACTTCTGTTTCAAGATAGAGTTAGGGTTAGGGCTAGCATACGGGATATGGTTAGGATTAGCTTTATTATTAGGGTTAGGGATAGGGTTAGGGTTCGGTTTGGGGATTGGGTTCGGGTTAGGGTGAGGGGTAGGGTTAGGGATAAGAGTAGGGTTAGGGTTAGGATGATGGTTTGGGCTAATGTTACATGTAGGCTTAGGGCTAGGGCTATAGGTAGATGACGGCCGCCGGTCGAGGAAAGTGTGTCATAGAAGATAGTGCACATCGTAGCAGTCATAGTCCTGTACTCTCTTTGAGTCCGTGGATGACGAGAAAGTGATTCTGTAGATCGTTGGACTCAAACACAGCAAGGGAAATGATAAGAGAGCAAAATAGCTGATCATACGTTCTGAAGAGGTTGTGTGATAGGGTACAAGGCACTCATTTCCACTTCAGCTGATATGAACACATTGATCGAGTGCTGCGTTCATGCTTAAAGCCACTTCTCAGGAACATGTTCATTCCCGAGTCCTTGCCAGCTTTCAAACCGTTGACTCATGTGCTGTGTCCGAGACGTTCACGCGAATAGAGTAAGGGGACTGCTAGCTTCACATGCGTTTCTGCGTTGAAAACACTGTATGGTCAAAGTGAGGAACTAGACCGTTCCTTCTCTTCTTCTTGGGACTACGCTTTTCGGATGCGAAAAGTACCTAGGAGAAAACTCTACTGTGGAAGCTCATCCCCCTTCAAGGATCACAAAGTGCTATGCTGGCATTCCCTCCTTTGCTGAAGGGAAATCATTTCAGTAGCTCTTGGGCTATGACACGAGCCAGAGATCCTACATTGCAGCAAGGTACTTCGACGGGATGCTGACAAGTGTACGCACTATGTGGCACACCACTGCTTTCATCCCCTACTGAAATGAGAACATTGATAACACGTCAAATAGTGTGGATGGCTTTTGTGGAAAACACTTTTCGCACGAGTTCCTATAATTGCTGAATGACGCAGGGGAGCGCAAAGTCTTCACTGCTGTATTCTCAGAGTGGAATGAATGCCCTGCTAGGCCCATGGTGTACGTTTAGCTTGTTCGTCCCTTAATGCTTCACGTACGGGTGGAATCCAAGGGACGTAGTAGTCTCTGTGCGTTTCCTAGGCTACACCCTTAGTCTCCCATTCCATCTACTACTGAAAAGAGAACATTCAGAAGACGTTCCACGCTGAGACGGCTTTGGCTAAAAAACCCGGTTCCTACGAAATAGGTTTATTCGCGGGTGATGTTGAGGAGAAAACACAACTTCACCAATGTATTATCTTCCACTGGGAGCCCCGCAGGGTGCTCTGAGATCCATATTGCCTTAGATCTTCAGAGCCTTGGAGTCCAAGTCACGTAGCATGGCCTAGCGGCCTTCCAATGTCCGGATACGCTTTCCTCCCAGAACGCATAATTTGGCGAAAACAGTGGTAGCCAAGCTGACTGTAGTTCATAGTTGGCGTAGTCCTGTGCTCCCGTTCATTCCTTTGTCTGGGGCAACGTGATCCCTGAACTCTTTGCCTAGCCAAGTTACCGCCTAGGTGATCATACGGAAAACAAATTGGAATGATTGGCCAAATCGGTCGGTTATATGGGCACCCCATACATTTCGCACTCTACAGAAACGAGTCCATTGACCGAGTGTTTCCCGCTGGACATGAATTTTTCCAATAAGGCACTTGTGTGAAACATCCTGACTCCCTAGTCGTGTGGCAGCTTTCCATGAAATCCTTGCTGTTCTCTGAGAAGGAAATTCAGCCGCATAGACTCTATGGACTGTGAGCTTCATGTGCATATGTACGTTCGAGTAACAGTTTTATCCACAAGACATACTAGTCAGTACTTGCAGGAAATTGTCGGACTGTGAGTTTTTCAAGGAAAAAATAGAGGGGCGAAAACCCCACACTCGCAGCTCACTGTCCTGAAACGTTCAGATACTGCTATGCCCCAGCTCATTCACTCCTGATGGAAAATGATTTCAGGAGCATTTTGGTTAGAACAACACCCACAGCTCCGATATATGAGACGACTTCTGTTTCAAGATAGAGTTAGGGTTAGGGCTAGCATACGGGATATGGTTAGGATTAGCTTTATTATTAGGGTTAGGGATAGGGTTAGGGTTCGGTTTGGGGATTGGGTTCGGGTTAGGGTGAGGGGTAGGGTTAGGGATAAGAGTAGGGTTAGGGTTAGGATGATGGTTTGGGCTAATGTTACATGTAGGCTTAGGGCTAGGGCTATAGGTAGATGACGGCCGCCGGTCGAGGAAAGTGTGTCATAGAAGATAGTGCACATCGTAGCAGTCATAGTCCTGTACTCTCTTTGAGTCCGTGGATGACGAGAAAGTGATTCTGTAGATCGTTGGACTCAAACACAGCAAGGGAAATGATAAGAGAGCAAAATAGCTGATCATACGTTCTGAAGAGGTTGTGTGATAGGGTACAAGGCACTCATTTCCACTTCAGCTGATATGAACACATTGATCGAGTGCTGCGTTCATGCTTAAAGCCACTTCTCAGGAACATGTTCATTCCCGAGTCCTTGCCAGCTTTCAAACCGTTGACTCATGTGCTGTGTCCGAGACGTTCACGCGAATAGAGTAAGGGGACTGCTAGCTTCACATGCGTTTCTGCGTTGAAAACACTGTATGGTCAAAGTGAGGAACTAGACCGTTCCTTCTCTTCTTCTTGGGACTACGCTTTTCGGATGCGAAAAGTACCTAGGAGAAAACTCTACTGTGGAAGCTCATCCCCCTTCAAGGATCACAAAGTGCTATGCTGGCATTCCCTCCTTTGCTGAAGGGAAATCATTTCAGTAGCTCTTGGGCTATGACACGAGCCAGAGATCCTACATTGCAGCAAGGTACTTCGACGGGATGCTGACAAGTGTACGCACTATGTGGCACACCACTGCTTTCATCCCCTACTGAAATGAGAACATTGATAACACGTCAAATAGTGTGGATGGCTTTTGTGGAAAACACTTTTCGCACGAGTTCCTATAATTGCTGAATGACGCAGGGGAGCGCAAAGTCTTCACTGCTGTATTCTCAGAGTGGAATGAATGCCCTGCTAGGCCCATGGTGTACGTTTAGCTTGTTCGTCCCTTAATGCTTCACGTACGGGTGGAATCCAAGGGACGTAGTAGTCTCTGTGCGTTTCCTAGGCTACACCCTTAGTCTCCCATTCCATCTACTACTGAAAAGAGAACATTCAGAAGACGTTCCACGCTGAGACGGCTTTGGCTAAAAAACCCGGTTCCTACGAAATAGGTTTATTCGCGGGTGATGTTGAGGAGAAAACACAACTTCACCAATGTATTATCTTCCACTGGGAGCCCCGCAGGGTGCTCTGAGATCCATATTGCCTTAGATCTTCAGAGCCTTGGAGTCCAAGTCACGTAGCATGGCCTAGCGGCCTTCCAATGTCCGGATACGCTTTCCTCCCAGAACGCATAATTTGGCGAAAACAGTGGTAGCCAAGCTGACTGTAGTTCATAGTTGGCGTAGTCCTGTGCTCCCGTTCATTCCTTTGTCTGGGGCAACGTGATCCCTGAACTCTTTGCCTAGCCAAGTTACCGCCTAGGTGATCATACGGAAAACAAATTGGAATGATTGGCCAAATCGGTCGGTTATATGGGCACCCCATACATTTCGCACTCTACAGAAACGAGTCTATTGACCGAGTGTTTCCCGCTGGACATGAATTTTTCCAATAAGGCACTTGTGTGAAACATCCTGACTCCCTAGTCGTGTGGCAGCTTTCCATGAAATCCTTGCTGTTCTCTGAGAAGGAAATTCAGCCGCATAGACTCTATGGACTGTGAGCTTCATGTGCATATGTACGTTCGAGTAACAGTTTTATCCACAAGACATACTAGTCAGTACTTGCAGGAAATCGTCGGACTGTGAGTTTTTCAAGGAAAAAATAGAGGGGCGAAAACCCCACACTCGCAGCTCACTGTCCTGAAACGTTCAGATACTGCTATGCCCCAGCTCATTCACTCCTGATGGAAAATGATTTCAGGAGCATTTTGGTTAGAACAACACCCACAGCTCCGATATATGAGACGACTTCTGTTTCAAGATAGAGTTAGGGTTAGGGCTAGCATACGGGATATGGTTAGGATTAGCTTTATTATTAGGGTTAGGGATAGGGTTAGGGTTCGGTTTGGGGATTGGGTTCGGGTTAGGGTGAGGGGTAGGGTTAGGGATAAGAGTAGGGTTAGGGTTAGGATGATGGTTTGGGCTAATGTTACATGTAGGCTTAGGGCTAGGGCTATAGGCAGATGACGGCCGCCGGTCGAGGAAAGTGTGTCATAGAAGATAGTGCACTTCATAGCAGTCATAGTCCTGTACTCTCTTTGAGTCCGTGGATGACGAGAAAGTGATTCTGTAGATCGTTGGACTCAAACACAGCAAGGGAAATGATAAGAGAGCAAAATAGCTGATCATACGTTCTGAAGAGGTTGTGTGATAGGGTACAAGGCACTCATTTCCACTTCAGCTGATATGAACACATTGATCGAGTGCTGCGTTCATGCTTAAAGCCACTTCTCAGGAACATGTTCATTCCCGAGTCCTTGCCAGCTTTCAAACCGTTGACTCATGTGCTGTGTCCGAGACGTTCACTCGAATAGAGTAAGGGGACTGCTAGCTTCACATGCGTTTCTGCGTTGAAAACACTGTATGGTCAAAGTGAGGAACTAGGCCGTTCCTTCTCTTCTTCTTGGGACTACGCTTTTCGGATGCGAAAAGTACCTAGGAGAAAACTCTACTGTGGAAGCTCATCCCCCTTCAAGGATCACAAAGTGCTATGCTGGCATTCCCTCCTTTGCTGAAGGGAAATCATTTCAGTAGCTCTTCGGCTATGACACGAGCCAGAGATCCTACATTGCAGCAAGGTACTTCGACGGGATGCTGACAAGTGTACGCACTATGTGGCACACCACTGCTTTCATCCCCTACTGAAATGAGAACATTGATAACATGTCAAATAGTGTGGATGGCTTTTGTGGAAAACACTTTTCGCACGAGTTCCTATAATTGCTGAATGACGCAGGGGAGCGCAAAGTCTTCACTGCTGTATTCTCAGAGTGGAATGAATGCCCTGCTAGGCCCATGGTGTACGTTTAGCTTGTTCGTCCCTTAATGCTTCACGAACGGGTGGAGTCCAAGGGACGTAGTAGTCTCCGTGCGTTTCCTAGGCTACACCCTTAGTCTCCCATTCCATCTACTACTGAAAAGAGAACATTCAGAAGACGTTCCACGCTGAGACGGCTTTGGCTAAAAAACCCGGTTCCTACGAAATAGGTTTATTCGCGGGTGATGTTGAGGAGAAAACACAACTTCACCAATGTATTATCTTCCACTGGGAGCCCCGCAGGGTGCTCTGAGATCCATATTGCCTTAGATCTTCAGAGCCTTGGAGTCCAAGTCACGTAGCATGGCCTAGCGGTCTTCCAACATCCGGATACGCTTTCCTCCCAGAACGCATAATTTGGCGAAAACAGTGGTAGCCAAGCTGACTGTAGTTCATAGTTGGCGTAGTCCTGTGCTCCCGTTCATTCCTTTGTCTGGGGGAACGTGATCCCTGAACTCTTTGCCTAGCAAAGTTACCGCCTAGGTGATCATACGGAAAACAAATTGGAATGATTGGCCAAATCGGTCGGTTATATCGGCACCCCATACATTTCGCACTCTACAGAAACGAGTCCATTGACCGAGTGTTTCCCGCTGGACATGAATTTTTCCAATAAGGCACTTGTGTGAAACATCCTGACTCCCTAGTCGTGTGGCAGCTTTCCATGAAATCCTTGCTGTTCTCTGAGAAGGAAATTCAGCCGCATAGACTCTATGGACTGTGAGCTTCATGTGCATATGTACGTTCGAGTAACAGTTTTATCCACAAGACATACTAGTCAGTACTTGCAGGAAATCGTCGGACTGTGAGTTTTTCAAGGAAAAAATAGAGGGGCGAAAACCCCACACTCGCAGCTCACTGTCCTGAAACGTTCAGATACTGCTATGCCCCAGCTCATTCACTCCTGATGGAAAATGATTTCAGGAGCATTTTGGTTAGAACAACACCCACAGCTCCGATATATGAGACGACTTCTGTTTCAAGATAGAGTTAGGGTTAGGGCTAGCATACGGGATATGGTTAGGATTAGCTTTATTATTAGGGTTAGGGATAGGGTTAGGGTTCGGTTTGGGGATTGGGTTCGGGTTAGGGTGAGGGGTAGGGTTAGGGATAAGAGTAGGGTTAGGGTTAGGATGATGGTTTGGGCTAATGTTACATGTAGGCTTAGGGCTAGGGCTATAGGCAGATGACGGCCGCCGGTCGAGGAAAGTGTGTCATAGAAGATAGTGCACTTCATAGCAGTCATAGTCCTGTACTCTCTTTGAGTCCGTGGATGACGAGAAAGTGATTCTGTAGATCGTTGGACTCAAACACAGCAAGGGAAATGATAAGAGAGCAAAATAGCTGATCATACGTTCTGAAGAGGTTGTGTGATAGGGTACAAGGCACTCATTTCCACTTCAGCTGATATGAACACATTGATCGAGTGCTGCGTTCATGCTTAAAGCCACTTCTCAGGAACATGTTCATTCCCGAGTCCTTGCCAGCTTTCAAACCGTTGACTCATGTGCTGTGTCCGAGACGTTCACTCGAATAGAGTAAGGGGACTGCTAGCTTCACATGCGTTTCTGCGTTGAAAACACTGTATGGTCAAAGTGAGGAACTAGGCCGTTCCTTCTCTTCTTCTTGGGACTACGCTTTTCGGATGCGAAAAGTACCTAGGAGAAAACTCTACTGTGGAAGCTCATCCCCCTTCAAGGATCACAAAGTGCTATGCTGGCATTCCCTCCTTTGCTGAAGGGAAATCATTTCTGTAGCTCTTGGGCTATGACACGAGCCAGAGATCCTACATTGCAGCAAGGTACTTCGACGGGATGCTGACAAGTGTACGCACTATGTGGCACACCACTGCTTTCATCCCCTACTGAAATGAGAACATTGATAACACGTCAAATAGTGTGGATGGCTTTTGTGGAAAACACTTTTCGCACGAGTTCCTATAATTTCTGAATGACGCAGGGGAGCGCAAAGTCTTCACTGCTGTATTCTCAGAGTGGAATGAATGCCCTGCTAGGCCCATGGTGTACGTTTAGCTTGTTCGTCCCCTAATGCTTCACGAACGGGTGGAGTCCAAGGGACGTAGTAGTCTCCGTGCGTTTCCTAGGCTACACCCTTAGTCTCCCATTCCATCTACTACTGAAAAGAGAACATTCAGAAGACGTTCCACGCTGAGACGGCTTTGGCTAAAAAAACCCGGTTCCTACGAAATAGGTTTATTCGCGGGTGATGTTGAGGAGAAAACACAACTTCACCAATGTATTATCTTCCACTGGGAGCCCCGCAGGGTGCTCTGAGATCCATATTGCCTTAGATCTTCAGAGCCTTGGAGTCCAAGTCACGTAGCATGGCCTAGCGGCCTTCCAACGTCCGGATACGCTTTCCTCCCAGAACGCATAATTTGGCGAAAACAGTGGTAGCCAAGCTGACTGTAGTTCATAGTTGGCGTAGTCCTGTGCTCCCGTTCATTCCTTTGTCTGGGGGAACGTGATCCCTGAACTCTTTGCCTAGCAAAGTTACCGCCTAGGTGATCATACGGAAAACAAATTGGAATGATTGGCCAAATCGGTCGGTTATATCGGCACCCCATACATTTCGCACTCTACAGAAACGAGTCCATTGACCGAGTGTTTCCCGCTGGACATGAATTTTTCCAATAAGGCACTTGTGTGAAACATCCTGACTCCCTAGTCGTGTGGCAGCTTTCCATGAAATCCTTGCTGTTCTCTGAGAAGGAAATTCAGCCGCATAGACTCTATGGACTGTGAGCTTCATGTGCATATGTACGTTCGAGTAACAGTTTTATCCACAAGACATACTAGTCAGTACTTGCAGGAAATCGTCGGACTGTGAGTTTTTCAAGGAAAAAATAGAGGGGCGAAAACCCCACACTCGCAGCTCACTGTCCTGAAACGTTCAGATACTGCTATGCCCCAGCTCATTCACTCCTGATGGAAAATGATTTCAGGAGCATTTTGGTTAGAACAACACCCACAGCTCCGATATATGAGACGACTTCTGTTTCAAGATAGAGTTAGGGTTAGGGCTAGCATACGGGATATGGTTAGGATTAGCTTTATTATTAGGGTTAGGGATAGGGTTAGGGTTCGGTTTGGGGATTGGGTTCGGGTTAGGGTGAGGGGTAGGGTTAGGGATAAGAGTAGGGTTAGGGTTAGGATGATGGTTTGGGCTAATGTTACATGTAGGCTTAGGGCTAGGGCTATAGGTAGATGACGGCCGCCGGTCGAGGAAAGTGTGTCATAGAAGATAGTGCACTTCGTAGCAGTCATAGTCCTGTACTCTCTTTGAGTCCGTGGATGACGAGAAAGTGATTCTGTAGATCGTTGGACTCAAACACAGCAAGGGAAATGATAAGAGAGCAAAATAGCTGATCATACGTTCTAAAGAGGTTGTGTGATAGGGTACAAGGCACTCATTTCCACTTCAGCTGATATGAACACATTGATCGAGTGCTGCGTTCATGCTTAAAGCCACTTCTCAGGAACATGTTCATTCCCGAGTCCTTGCCAGCTTTCAAACCGTTGACTCATGTGCTGTGTCCGAGACGTTCACGCGAATAGAGTAAGGGGACTGCTAGCTTCACATGCGTTTCTGCGTTGAAAACACTGTATGGTCAAAGTGAGGAACTAGGCCGTTCCTTCTCTTCTTCTTGGGACTACGCTTTTCGGATGCGAAAAGTACCTAGGAGAAAACTCTACTGTGGAAGCTCATCCCCCTTCAAGGATCACAAAGTGCTATGCTGGCATTCCCTCCTTTGCTGAAGGGAAATCATTTCAGTAGCTCTTGGGCTATAACACGAGCCAGAGATCCTACATTGCAGCAAGGTACTTCGACGGGATGCTGACAAGTGTACGCACTATGTGGCACACCACTGCTTTCATCCCCTACTGAAATGAGAACATTGATAACACGTCAAATAGTGTGGATGGCTTTTGTGGAAAACACTTTTCGCACGAGTTCCTATAATTGCTGAATGACGCAGGGGAGCGCAAAGTCTTCACTGCTGTATTCTCAGAGTGGAATGAATGCCCTGCTAGGCCCATGGTGTACGTTTAGCTTGTTCGTCCCTTAATGCTTCACGAACGGGTGGAGTCCAAGGGACGTAGTAGTCTCCGTGCGTTTCCTAGGCTACACCCTTAGTCTCCCATTCCATCTACTACTGAAAAGAGAACATTCAGAAGACGTTACACGCTGAGACGGCTTTGGCTAAAAAACCCGGTTCCTACGAAATAGGTTTATTCGCGGGTGATGTTGAGGAGAAAACACAACTTCACCAATGTATTATCTTCCACTGGGAGCCCCGCAGGGTGCTCTGAGATCCATATTGCCTTAGATCTTCAGAGCCTTGGAGTCCAAGTCACGTAGCATGGCCTAGCGGCCTTCCAACGTCCGGATACGCTTTCCTCCCAGAACGCATAATTTGGCGAAAACAGTGGTAGCCAAGCTGACTGTAGTTCATAGTTGGCGTAGTCCTGTGCTCCCGTTCATTCCTTTGTCTGGGGGAACGTGATCCCTGAACTCTTTGCCTAGCAAAGTTACCGCCTAGGTGATCATACGGAAAACAAATTGGAATGATTGGCCAAATCGGTCGGTTATATCGGCACCCCATACATTTCGCACTCTACAGAAACGAGTCCATTGACCGAGTGTTTCCCGCTGGACATGAATTTTTCCAATAAGGCACTTGTGTGAAACATCCTGACTCCCTAGTCGTGTGGCAGCTTTCCATGAAATCCTTGCTGTTCTCTGAGAAGGAAATTCAGCCGCATAGACTCTATGGACTGTGAGCTTCATGTGCATATGTACGTTCGAGTAACAGTTTTATCCACAAGACATACTAGTCAGTACTTGCAGGAAATCGTCGGACTGTGAGTTTTTCAAGGAAAAAATAGAGGGGCGAAAACCCCACACTCGCAGCTCACTGTCCTGAAACGTTCAGATACTGCTATGCCCCAGCTCATTCACTCCTGATGGAAAATGATTTCAGGAGCATTTTGGTTAGAACAACACCCACAGCTCCGATATATGAGACGACTTCTGTTTCAAGATAGAGTTAGGGTTAGGGCTAGCATACGGGATATGGTTAGGATTAGCTTTATTATTAGGGTTAGGGATAGGGTTAGGGTTCGGTTTGGGGATTGGGTTCGGGTTAGGGTGAGGGGTAGGGTTAGGGATAAGAGTAGGGTTAGGGTTAGGATGATGGTTTGGGCTAATGTTACATGTAGGCTTAGGGCTAGGGCTATAGGTAGATGACGGCCGCCGGTCGAGGAAAGTGTGTCATAGAAGATAGTGCACTTCGTAGCAGTCATAGTCCTGTACTCTCTTTGAGTCCGTGGATGACGAGAAAGTGATTCTGTAGATCGTTGGACTCAAACACAGCAAGGGAAATGATAAGAGAGCAAAATAGCTGATCATACGTTCTGAAGAGGTTGTGTGATAGGGTACAAGGCACTCATTTCCACTTCAGCTGATATGAACACATTGATCGAGTGCTGCGTTCATGCCTAAAGCCACTTCTCAGGAACATGTTCATTCCCGAGTCCTTGCCAGCTTTCAAACCGTTGACTCATGTGCTGTGTCCGAGACGTTCACGCGAATAGAGTAAGGGGACTGCTAGCTTCACATGCGTTTCTGCGTTGAAAACACTGTATGGTCAAAGTGAGGAACTAGGCCGTTCCTTCTCTTCTTCTTGGGACTACGCTTTTCGGATGCGAAAAGTACCTAGGAGAAAACTCTACTGTGGAAGCTCATCCCCCTTCAAGGATCACAAAGTGCTATGCTGGCATTCCCTCCTTTGCTGAAGGGAAATCATTTCAGTAGCTCTTGGGCTATGACACGAGCCAGAGATCCTACATTGCAGCAAGGTACTTCGACGGGATGCTGACAAGTGTACGCACTATGTGGCACACCACTGCTTTCATCCCCTACTGAAATGAGAACATTGATAACACGTCAAATAGTGTGGATGGCTTTTGTGGAAAACACTTTTCGCACGAGTTCCTATAATTGCTGAATGACGCAGGGGAGCGCAAAGTCTTCACTGCTGTATTCTCAGAGTGGAATGAATGCCCTGCTAGGCCCATGGTGTACGTTTAGCTTGTTCGTCCCTTAATGCTTCACGAACGGGTGGAGTCCAAGGGACGTAGTAGTCTCCGTGCGTTTCCTAGGCTACACCCTTAGTCTCCCATTCCATCTACTACTGAAAAGAGAACATTCAGAAGACGTTCCACGCTGAGACGGCTTTGGCTAAAAAACCCGGTTCCTACGAAATAGGTTTATTCGCGGGTGATGTTGAGGAGAAAACACAACTTCACCAATGTATTATCTTCCACTGGGAGCCCCGCAGGGTGCTCTGAGATCCATATTGCCTTAGATCTTCAGAGCCTTGGAGTCCAAGTCACGTAGCATGGCCTAGCGGCCTTCCAACGACCGGATACGCTTTCCTCCCAGAACGCATAATTTGGCGAAAACAGTGGTAGCCAAGCTGACTGTAGTTCATAGTTGGCGTAGTCCTGTGCTCCCGTTCATTCCTTTGTCTGGGGCAACGTGATCCCTGAACTCTTTGCCTAGCCAAGTTACCGCCTAGGTGATCATACGGAAAACAAATTGGAATGATTGGCCAAATCGGTCGGTTATATGGGCACCCCATACATTTCGCACTCTACAGAAACGAGTCCATTGACCGAGTGTTTCCCGCTGGACATGAATTTTTCCAATAAGGCACTTGTGTGAAACATCCTGACTCCCTAGTCGTGTGGCAGCTTTCCATGAAATCCTTGCTGTTCTCTGAGAAGGAAATTCAGCCGCATAGACTCTATGGACTGTGAGCTTCATGTGCATATGTACGTTCGAGTAACAGTTTTATCCACAAGACATACTAGTCAGTACTTGCAGGAAATCTTCGGACTGTGAGTTTTTCAAGGAAAAAATAGAGGGGCGAAAACCCCACACTCGCAGCTCACTGTCCTGAAACGTTCAGATACTGCTATGCCCCAGCTCATTCACTCCTGATGGAAAATGATTTCAGGAGCATTTTGGTTAGAACAACACCCACAGCTCCGATATATGAGACGACTTCTGTTTCAAGATAGAGTTAGGATTAGGGCTAGCATACGGGATATGGTTAGGATTAGCTTTATTATTAGGGTTAGGGATAGGGTTAGGGTTCGGTTTGGGGATTGGGTTCGGGTTAGGGTGAGGGGTACGGTTAGGGATAAGAGTAGGGTTAGGGTTAGGATGATGGTTTGGGCTAATGTTACATGTAGGCTTAGGGCTAGGGCTATAGGCAGATGACGGCCGCCGGTCGAGGAAAGTGTGTCATAGAAGATAGTGCACTTCATAGCAGTCATAGTCCTGTACTCTCTTTGAGTCCGTGGATGACGAGAAAGTGATTCTGTAGATCGTTGGACTCAAACACAGCAAGGGAAATGATAAGAGAGCAAAATAGCTGATCATACGTTCTGAAGAGGTTGTGTGATAGGGTACAAGGCACTCATTTCCACTTCAGCTGATATGAACACATTGATCGAGTGCTGCGTTCATGCTTAAAGCCACTTCTCAGGAACATGTTCATTCCCGAGTCCTTGCCAGCTTTCAAACCGTTGACTCATGTGCTGTGTCCGAGACGTTCACTCGAATAGAGTAAGGGGACTGCTAGCTTCACATGCGTTTCTGCGTTGAAAACACTGTATGGTCAAAGTGAGGAACTAGGCCGTTCCTTCTCTTCTTCTTGGGACTACGCTTTTCGGATGCGAAAAGTACCTAGGAGAAAACTCTACTGTGGAAGCTCATCCCCCTTCAAGGATCACAAAGTGCTATGCTGGCATTCCCTCCTTTGCTGAAGGGAAATCATTTCAGTAGCTCTTGGGCTATGACACGAGCCAGAGATCCTACATTGCAGCAAGGTACTTCGACGGGATGCTGACAAGTGTACGCACTATGTGGCACACCACTGCTTTCATCCCCTACTGAAATGAGAACATTGATAACACGTCAAATAGTGTGGATGGCTTTTGTGGAAAACACTTTTCGCACGAGTTCCTATAATTGCTGAATGACGCAGGGGAGCGCAAAGTCTTCACTGCTGTATTCTCAGAGTGGAATGAATGCCCTGCTAGGCCCATGGTGTACGTTTAGCTTGTTCGTCCCTTAATGCTTCACGAACGGGTGGAGTCCAAGGGACGTAGTAGTCTCCGTGCGTTTCCTAGGCTACACCCTTAGTCTCCCATTCCATCTACTACTGAAAAGAGAACATTCAGAAGACGTTCCACGCTGAGACGGCTTTGGCTAAAAAACCCGGTTCCTACGAAATAGGTTTATTCGCGGGTGTGTTGAGGAGAAAACACAACTTCACCAATGTATTATCTTCCACTGGGAGCCCCGCAGGGTGCTCTGAGATCCATATTGCCTTAGATCTTCAGAGCCTTGGAGTCCAAGTCACGTAGCATGGCCTAGCGGCCTTCCAACATCCGGATACGCTTTCCTCCCAGAACGCATAATTTGGCGAAAACAGTGGTAGCCAAGCTGACTGTAGTTCATAGTTGGCGTAGTCCTGTGCTCCCGTTCATTCCTTTGTCTGGGGGAACGTGATCCCTGAACTCTTTGCCTAGCAAAGTTACCGCCTAGGTGATCATACGGAAAACAAATTGGAATGATTGGCCAAATCGGTCGGTTATATCGGCACCCCATACATTTCGCACTCTACAGAAACGAGTCCATTGACCGAGTGTTTCCCGCTGGACATGAATTTTTCCAATAAGGCACTTGTGTGAAACATCCTGACTCCCTAGTCGTGTGGCAGCTTTCCATGAAATCCTTGCTGTTCTCTGAGAAGGAAATAGAGCCGCATAGACTCTATGGACTGTGAGCTTCATGTGCATATGTACGTTCGAGTAACAGTTTTATCCACAAGACATACTAGTCAGTACTTGCAGCAAATCGTCGGACTGTGAGTTTTTCAAGGAAAAAATAGAGGGGCGAAAACCCCACACTCGCAGCTCACTGTCCTGAAACGTTCAGATACTGCTATGCCCCAGCTCATTCACTCCTGATGGAAAATGATTTCAGGAGCATTTTGGTTAGAACAACACCCACAGCTCCGATATATGAGACGACTTCTGTTTCAAGATAGAGTTAGGGTTAGGGCTAGCATACGGGATATGGTTAGGATTAGCTTTATTATTAGGGTTAGGGATAGGGTTAGGGTTCGGTTTGGGGATTGGGTTCGGGTTAGGGTGAGGGGTAGGGTTAGGGATAAGAGTAGGGTTAGGGTTAGGATGATGGTTTGGGCTAATGTTACATGTAGGCTTAGGGCTAGGGCTATAGGCAGATGACGGCCGCCGGTCGAGGAAAGTGTGTCATAGAAGATAGTGCACTTCATAGCAGTCATAGTCCTGTACTCTCTTTGAGTCCGTGGATGACGAGAAAGTGATTCTGTAGATCGTTGGACTCAAACACAGCAAGGGAAATGATAAGAGAGCAAAATAGCTGATCATAAGTTCTGAAGAGGTTGTGTGATAGGGTACAAGGCACTCATTTCCACTTCAGCTGATATGAACACATTGATCGAGTGCTGCGTTCATGCTTAAAGCCACTTCTCAGGAACATGTTCATTCCCGAGTCCTTGCCAGCTTTCAAACCGTTGACTCATGTGCTGTGTCCGAGACGTTCACTCGAATAGAGTAAGGGGACTGCTAGCTTCACATGCGTTTCTGCGTTGAAAACACTGTATGGTCAAAGTGAGGAACTAGGCCGTTCCTTCTCTTCTTCTTGGGACTACGCTTTTCGGATGCGAAAAGTACCTAGGAGAAAACTCTACTGTGGAAGCTCATCCCCCTTCAAGGATCACAAAGTGCTATGCTGGCATTCCCTCCTTTGCTGAAGGGAAATCATTTCAGTAGCTCTTGGGCTATGACACGAGCCAGAGATCCTACATTGCAGCAAGGTACTTCGACGGGATGCTGACAAGTGTACGCACTATGTGGCACACCACTGCTTTCATCCCCTACTGAAATGAGAACATTGATAACACGTCAAATAGTGTGGATGGCTTTTGTGGAAAACACTTTTCGCACGAGTTCCTATAATTTCTGAATGACGCAGGAGAGCGCAAAGTCTTCACTGCTATATTCTCAGAGTGGAATGAATGCCCTGCTAGGCCCATGGTGTACGTTTAGCTTGTTCGTCCCCTAATGCTTCACGAACGGGTGGAGTCCAAGGGACGTAGTAGTCTCCGTGCGTTTCCTAGGCTACACCCTTAGTCTCCCATTCCATCTACTACTGAAAAGAGAACATTCAGAAGACGTTCCACGCTGAGACGGCTTTGGCTAAAAAAACCCGGTTCCTACGAAATAGGTTTATTCGCGGGTGATGTTGAGGAGAAAACACAACTTCACCAATGTATTATCTTCCACTGGGAGCCCCGCAGGGTGCTCTGAGATCCATATTGCCTTAGATCTTCAGAGCCTTGGAGTCCAAGTCACGTAGCATGGCCTAGCGGCCTTCCAACGTCCGGATACGCTTTCCTCCCAGAACGCATAATTTGGCGAAAACAGTGGTAGCCAAGCTGACTGTAGTTCATAGTTGGCGTAGTCCTGTGCTCCCGTTCATTCCTTTGTCTGGGGGAACGTGATCCCTGAACTCTTTGCCTAGCAAAGTAACCGCCTAGGTGATCATACGGAAAACAAATTGGAATGATTGGCCAAATCGGTCGGTTATATCGGCACCCCATACATTTCGCACTCTACAGAAACGAGTCCATTGACCGAGTGTTTTCCGCTGGACATGAATTTTTCCAATAAGGCACTTGTGTGAAACATCCTGATTCCCTAGTCGTGTGGCAGCTTTCCATGAAATCCTTGCTGTTCTCTGAGAAGGAAATTCAGCCGCATAGACTCTATGGACTGTGAGCTTCATGTGCATATGTACGTTCGAGTAACAGTTTTATCCACAAGACATACTAGTCAGTACTTGCAGGAAATCGTCGGACTGTGAGTTTTTCAAGGAAAAAATAGAGGGGCGAAACCCCACACTCGCAGCTCACTGTCCTGAAACGTTCAGATACTGCTATGCCCCAGCTCATTCACTCCTGATGGAAAATGATTTCAGGAGCATTTTGGTTAGAACAACACCCACAGCTCCGATATATGAGACGACTTCTGTTTCAAGATAGAGTTAGGGTTAGGGCTAGCATACGGGATATGGTTAGGATTAGCTTTATTATTAGGGTTAGGGATAGGGTTAGGGTTCGGTTTGGGGATTGGGTTCGGGTTAGGGTGAGGGGTAGGGTTAGGGATAAGAGTAGGGTTAGGGTTAGGATGATGGTTTGGGCTAATGTTACATGTAGGCTTAGGGCTAGGGCTATAGGCAGATGACGGCCGCCGGTCGAGGAAAGTGTGTCATAGAAGATAGTGCACTTCATAGCAGTCATAGTCCTGTACTGTCTTTGAGTCCGTTGATGACGAGAAAGTGATTCTGTAGATCGTTGGACTCAAACACAGCAAGGGAAATGATAAGAGAGCAAAATAGCTGATCATACGTTCTGAAGAGGTTGTGTGATAGGGTACAAGGCACTCATTTCCACTTCAGCTGATATGAACACATTGATCGAGTGCTGCGTTCATGCTTAAAGCCACTTCTCAGGAACATGTTCATTCCCGAGTCCTTGCCAGCTTTCAAACCGTTGACTCATGTGCTGTGTCCGAGACGTTCACTCGAATAGAGTAAGGGGACTGCTAGCTTCACATGCGTTTCTGCGTTGAAAACACTGTATGGTCAAAGTGAGGAACTAGGCCGTTCCTTCTCTTCTTCTTGGGACTACGCTTTTCGGATGCGAAAAGTACCTAGGAGAAAACTCTACTGTGGAAGCTCATCCCCCTTCAAGGATCACAAAGTGCTATGCTGGCATTCCCTCCTTTGCTGAAGGGAAATCATTTCAGTAGCTCTTGGGCTATGACACGAGCCAGAGATCCTACATTGCAGCAAGGTACTTCGACGGGATGCTGACAAGTGTACGCACTATGTGGCACACCACTGCTTTCATCCCCTACTGAAATGAGAACATTGATAACACGTCAAATAGTGTGGATGGCTTTTGTGGAAAACACTTTTCGCACGAGTTCCTATAATTGCTGAATGACGCAGGGGAGCGCAAAGTCTTCACTGCTGTATTCTCAGAGTGGAATGAATGCCCTGCTAGGCCCATTGTGTACGTTTAGCTTGTTCGTCCCTTAATGCTTCACGAACGGGTGGAGTCCAAGGGACGTAGTAGTCTCCGTGCGTTTCCTAGGCTACACCCTTAGTCTCCCATTCCATCTACTACTGAAAAGAGAACATTCAGAAGACGTTCCACGCTGAGACGGCTTTGGCTAAAAAACCCGGTTCCTACGAAATAGGTTTATTCCCGGGTGATGTTGAGGAGAAAACACAACTTCACCAATGTATTATCTTCCACTGGGAGCCCCGCAGGGTGCTCTGAGATCCATATTGCCTTAGATCTTCAGAGCCTTGGAGTCCAAGTCACGTAGCATGGCCTAGCGGCCTTCCAACGTCCGGATACGCTTTCCTCCCAGAACGCATAATTTGGCGAAAACAGTGGTAGCCAAGCTGACTGTAGTTCATAGTTGGCGTAGTCCTGTGCTCCCGTTCATTCCTTTGTCTGGGGCAACGTGATCCCTGAACTCTTTGCCTAGCAAAGTTACCGCCTAGGTGATCATACGGAAAACAAATTGGAATGATTGGCCAAATCGGTCGGTTATATCGGCACCCCATACATTTCGCACTCTACAGAAACGAGTCCATTGACCGAGTGTTTCCCGCTGGACATGAATTTTTCCAATAAGGCACTTGTGTGAAACATCCTGACTCCCTAGTCGTGTGGCAGCTTTCCATGAAATCCTTGCTGTTCTCTGAGAAGGAAATTCAGCCGCATAGACTCTATGGACTGTGAGCTTCATGTGCATATGTACGTTCGAGTAACAGTTTTATCCACAAGACATACTAGTCAGTACTTGCAGGAAATCGTCGGACTGTGAGTTTTTCAAGGAAAAAATAGAGGGGCGAAAACCCCACACTCGCAGCTCACTGTCCTGAAACGTTCAGATACTGCTATGCCCCAGCTCATTCACTCCTGATGGAAAATGATTTCAGGAGCATTTTGGTTAGAACAACACCCACAGCTCCGATATATGAGACGACTTCTGTTTGAAGATAGAGTTAGGGTTAGGGCTAGCATACGGGATATGGTTAGGATTAGCTTTATTATTAGGGTTAGGGATAGGGTTAGGGTTCGGTTTGGGGATTGGGTTCGGGTTAGGGTGAGGGGTAGGGTTAGGGATAAGAGTAGGGTTAGGGTTAGGATGATGGTTTGGGCTAATGTTACATGTAGGCTTAGGGCTAGGGCTATAGGTAGATGACGGCCGCCGGTCGAGGAAAGTGTGTCATAGAAGGTAGTGCACTTCGTAGCAGTCATAGTCCTGTACTCTCTTTGAGTCCGTGGATGACGAGAAAGTGATTCTGTAGATCGTTGGACTCAAACACAGCAAGGGAAATGATAAGAGAGCAAAATAGCTGATCATAAGTTCTGAAGAGGTTGTGTGATAGGGTACAAGGCACTCATTTCCACTTCAGCTGATATGAACACATTGATCGAGTGCTGCGTTCATGCTTGAAGCCACTTCTCAGGAACATGTTCATTCCCGAGTCCTTGCCAGCTTTCAAACCGTTGACTCATGTGCTGTGTCCGAGACGTTCACTCGAATAGAGTAAGGGGACTGCTAGCTTCACATGCGTTTCTGCGTCGAAAACACTGTATGGTCAAAGTGAGGAACTAGGCCGTTCCTTCTCTTCTTCTTGGGACTACGCTTTTCGGATACGAAAAGTACCTAGGAGAAAACTCTACTGTGGAAGCTCATCCCCCTTCAAGGATCACAAAGTGCTATGCTGGCATTCCCTCCTTTGCTGAAGGGAAATCATTTCAGTAGCTCTTGGGCTATGACACGAGCCAGAGATCCTACATTGCAGCAAGGTACTTCGACGGGATGCTGACAAGTGTACGCACTATGTGGCACACCACTGCTTTCATCCCCTACTGAAATGAGAACATTGATAACACGTCAAATAGTGTGGATGGCTTTTGTGGAAAACACTTTTCGCACGAGTTCCTATAATTGCTGAATGACGCAGGGGAGCGCAAAGTCTTCACTGCTGTATTCTCAGAGTGGAAGGAATGCCCTGCTAGGCCCATGGTGTACGTTTAGCTTGTTCGTCCCTTAATGCTTCACGAACGGGTGGAGTCCAAGGGACGTAGTAGTCTCCGTGCGTTTCCTAGGCTACACCCTTAGTCTCCCATTCCATCTACTACTGAAAAGAGAACATTCAGAAGACGTTCCACGCTGAGACGGCTTTGGCTAAAAAAACCCGGTTCCTACGAAATAGGTTTATTCCCGGGTGATGTTGAGGAGAAAACACAACTTCACCAATGTATTATCTTCCACTGGGAGCCCCGCAGGGTGCTCTGAGATCCATATTGCCTTAGATCTTCAGAGCCTTGGAGTCCAAGTCACGTAGCATGGCCTAGCGGCCTTCCAACGTCCGGATACGCTTTCCTCCCAGAACGCATAATTTGGCGAAAACAGTGGTAGCCAAGCTGACTGTAGTTCATAGTTGGCGTAGTCCTGTGCTCCCGTTCATTCCTTTGTCTGGGGGAACGTGATCCCTGAACTCTTTGCCTAGCAAAGTTACCGCCTAGGTGATCATACGGAAAACAAATTGGAATGATTGGCCAAATCGGTCGGTTATATCGGCACCCCATACATTTCGCACTCTACAGAAACGAGTCCATTGACCGAGTGTTTCCCGCTGGACATGAATTTTTCCAATAAGGCACTTGTGTGAAACATCCTGATTCCCTAGTCGTGTGGCAGCTTTCCATGAAATCCTTGCTGTTCTCTGAGAAGGAAATTCAGCCGCATAGACTCTATGGACTGTGAGCTTCATGTGCATATGTACGTTCGAGTAACAGTTTTATCCACAAGACATACTAGTCAGTACTTGCAGGAAATCGTCGGACTGTGAGTTTTTCAAGGAAAAAATAGAGGGGCGAAAACCCCACACTCGCAGCTCACTGTCCTGAAACGTTCAGATACTGCTATGCCCCAGCTCATTCACTCCTGATGGAAAATGATTTCAGGAGCATTTTGGTTAGAACAACACCCACAGCTCCGATATATGAGACGACTTCTGTTTCAAGATAGAGTTAGGGTTAGGGCTAGCATACGGGATATGGTTAGGATTAGCTTTATTATTAGGGTTAGGGATAGGGTTAGGGTTCGGTTTGGGGATTGGGTTCGGGTTAGGGTGAGGGGTAGGGTTAGGGATAAGAGTAGGGTTAGGGTTAGGATGATGGTTTGGGCTAATGTTACATGTAGGCTTAGGGCTAGGGCTATAGGTAGATGACGGCCGCCGGTCGAGGAAAGTGTGTCATAGAAGATAGTGCACTTCGTAGCAGTCATAGTCCTGTACTCTCTTTGAGTCCGTGGATGACGAGAAAGTGATTCTGTAGATCGTTGGACTCAAACACAGCAAGGGAAATGATAAGAGAGCAAAATAGCTGATCATACGTTCTGAAGAGGTTGTGTGATAGGGTACAAGGCACTCATTTCCACTTCAGCTAATATGAACACATTGATCGAGTGCTGCGTTCATGCTTGAAGCCACTTCTCAGGAACATGTTCATTCCCGAGTCCTTGCCAGCTTTCAAACCGTTGACTCATGTGCTGTGTCCGAGACGTTCACTCGAATAGAGTAAGGGGACTGCTAGCTTCACATGCGTTTCTGCGTCGAAAACACTGTATGGTCAAAGTGAGGAACTAGGCCGTTCCTTCTCTTCTTCTTGGGACTACGCTTTTCGGATGCGAAAAGTACCTAGGAGAAAACTCTACTGTGGAAGCTCATCCCCCTTCAAGGATCACAAAGTGCTATGCTGGCATTCCCTCCTTTGCTGAAGGGAAATCATTTCAGTAGCTCTTGGGCTATGACAAGAGCCAGAGATCCTACATTGCAGCAAGGTACTTCGACGGGATGCTGACAAGTGTACGCACTATGTGGCACACCACTGCTTTCATCCCCTACTGAAATGAGAACATTGATAACACGTCAAATAGTGTGGATGGCTTTTGTGGAAAACACTTTTCGCACGAGTTCCTATAATTGCTGAATGACGCAGGGGAGCGCAAAGTCTTCACTGCTGTATTCTCAGAGTGGAAGGAATGCCCTGCTAGGCCCATGGTGTACGTTTAGCTTGTTCGTCCCTTAATGCTTCACGAACGGGTGGAGTCCAAGGGACGTAGTAGTCTCCGTGCGTTTCCTAGGCTACACCCTTAGTCTCCCATTCCATCTACTACTGAAAAGAGAACATTCAGAAGACGTTCCACGCTGAGACGGCTTTGGCTAAAAAAACCCGGTTCCTACGAAATAGGTTTATTCCCGGGTGATGTTGAGGAGAAAACACAACTTCACCAATGTATTATCTTCCACTGGGAGCCCCGCAGGGTGCTCTGAGATCCATATTGCCTTAGATCTTCAGAGCCTTGGAGTCCAAGTCACGTAGCATGGCCTAGCGGCCTTCCAACGTCCGGATACGCTTTCCTCCCAGAACGCATAATTTGGCGAAAACAGTGGTAGCCAAGCTGACTGTAGTTCATAGTTGGCGTAGTCCTGTGCTCCCGTTCATTCCTTTGTCTGGGGGAACGTGATCCCTGAACTCTTTGCCTAGCCAAGTTACCGCCTAGGTGATCATACGGAAAACAAATTGGAATGATTGGCCAAATCGGTCGGTTATATCGGCACCCCATACATTTCGCACTCTACAGAAACGAGTCCATTGACCGAGTGTTTCCCGCTGGACATGAATTTTTCCAATAAGGCACTTGTGTGAAACATCCTGATTCCCTAGTCGTGTGGCAGCTTTCCAAGAAATCCTTGCTGTTCTCAAGAAGGAAATTCAGCCGCATAGACTCTATGGACTGTGAGCTTCATGTGCATATGTACGTTCGAGTAACAGTTTTATCCACAAGACATACTAGTCAGTACTTGCAGGAAATCGTCGGACTGTGAGTTTTTCAAGGAAAAAATAGAGGGGCGAAACCCCACACTCGCAGCTCACTGTCCTGAAACGTTCAGATACTGCTATGCCCCAGCTCATTCACTCCTGATGGAAAATGATTTCAGGAGCATTTTGGTTAGAACAACACCCACAGCTCCGATATATGAGACGACTTCTGTTTCAAGATAGAGTTAGGGTTAGGGCTAGCATACGGGATATGGTTAGGATTAGCTTTATTATTAGGGTTAGGGATAGGGTTAGGGTTCGGTTTGGGGATTGGGTTCGGGTTAGGGTGAGGGGTAGGGTTAGGGATAAGAGTAGGGTTAGGGTTAGGATGATGGTTTGGGCTAATGTTACATGTAGGCTTAGGGCTAGGGCTATAGGTAGATGACGGCCGCCGGTCGAGGAAAGTGTGTCATAGAAGATAGGGCACTTCGTAGCAGTCATAGTCCTGTACTCTCTTTGAGTCCGTGGATGACGAGAAAGTGATTCTGTAGATCGTTGGACTCAAACACAGCAAGGGAAATGATAAGAGAGCAAAATAGCTGATCATACGTTCTGAAGAGGTTGTGTGATAGGGTACAAGGCACTCATTTCCACTTCAGCTGATATGAACACATTGATCGAGTGCTGTGTTCATGCTTGAAGCCACTTCTCAGGAACATGTTCATTCCCGAGTCCTTGCCAGCTTTCAAACCGTTGACTCATGTGCTGTGTCCGAGACGTTCACTCGAATAGAGTAAGGGGACTGCTAGCTTCACATGCGTTTCTGCGTCGAAAACACTGTATGGTCAAAGTGAGGAACTAGGCCGTTCCTTCTCTTCTTCTTGGGACTACGCTTTTCGGATGCGAAAAGTACCTAGGAGAAAACTCTACTGTGGAAGCTCATCCCCCTTCAAGGATCACAAAGTGCTATGCTGGCATTCCCTCCTTTGCTGAAGGGAAATCATTTCAGTAGCTCTTGGGCTATGACACGAGCCAGAGATCCTACATTGCAGCAAGGTACTTCGACGGGATGCTGACAAGTGTACGCACTATGTGGCACACCACTGCTTTCATCCCCTACTGAAATGAGAACAATGATAACACGTCAAATAGTGTGGATGGCTTTTGTGGAAAACACTTTTCGCACGAGTTCCTATAATTGCTGAATGACGCCGGGGAGCGCAAAGTCTTCACTGCTGTATTCTCAGAGTGGAAGGAATGCCCTGCTAGGCCCATGGTGTACGTTTAGCTTGTTCGTCCCTTAATGCTTCACGAACGGGTGGAGTCCAAGGGACGTAGTAGTCTCCGTGCGTTTCCTAGGCTACACCCTTAGTCTCCCATTCCATCTACTACTGAAAAGAGAACATTCAGAAGACGTTCCACGCTGAGACGGCTTTGGCTAAAAAAACCCGGTTCCTACGAAATAGGTTTATTCGCGGGTGATGTTGAGGAGAAAACACAACTTCACCAATGTATTATCTTCCACTGGGAGCCCCGCAGGGTGCTCTGAGATCCATATTGCCTTAGATCTTCAGAGCCTTGGAGTCCAAGTCACGTAGCTTGGCCTAGCGGCCTTCCAACGTCCGGATACGCTTTCCTCCCAGAACGCATAATTTGGCGAAAACAGTGGTAGCCAAGCTGACTGTAGTTCATAGTTGGCGTAGTCCTGTGCTCCCGTTCATTCCTTTGTCTGGGGGAACGTGATCCCTGAACTCTTTGCCTAGCAAAGTTACCGCCTAGGTGATCATACGGAAAACAAATTGGAATGATTGGCCAAATCGGTCGGTTATATCGGCACCCCATACATTTCGCACTCTACAGAAACGAGTCCATTGACCGAGTGTTTCCCGCTGGACATGAATTTTTCCAATAAGGCACTTGTGTGAAACATCCTGATTCCCTAGTCGTGTGGCAGCTTTCCATGAAATCCTTGCTGTTCTCTGAGAAGGAAATTCAGCCGCATAGACTCTATGGACTGTGAGCTTCATGTGCATATGTACGTTCGAGTAACAGTTTTATCCACAAGACATACTAGTCAGTACTTGCAGGAAATCGTCGGACTGTGAGTTTTTCAAGGAAAAAATAGAGGGGCGAAAACCCCACACTCGCAGCTCACTGTCCTGAAACGTTCAGATACTGCTATGCCCCAGCTCATTCACTCCTGATGGAAAATGATTTCAGGAGCATTTTGGTTAGAACAACACCCACAGCTCCGATATATGAGACGACTTCTGTTTCAAGATAGAGTTAGGGTTAGGGCTAGCATACGGGATATGGTTAGGATTAGCTTTATTATTAGGGTTAGGGATAGGGTTAGGGTTCGGTTTGGGGATTGGGTTCGGGTTAGGGTGAGGGGTAGGGTTAGGGATAAGAGTAGGGTTAGGGTTAGGATGATGGTTTGGGCTAATGTTACATGTAGGCTTAGGGCTAGGGCTATAGGTAGATGACGGCCGCCGGTCGAGGAAAGTGTGTCATAGAAGATAGTGCACTTCGTAGCAGTCATAGTCCTGTACTCTCTTTGAGTCCGTGGATGACGAGAAAGTGATTCTGTAGATCGTTGGACTCAAACACAGCAAGGGAAATGATAAGAGAGCAAAATAGCTGATCATAAGTTCTGAAGAGGTTGTGTGATAGGGTACAAGGCACTCATTTCCACTTCAGCTGATATGAACACATTGATCGAGTGCTGCGTTCATGCTTGAAGCCACTTCTCAGGAACATGTTCATTCCCGAGTCCTTGCCAGCTTTCAAACCGTTGACTCATGTGCTGTGTCCGAGACGTTCACTCGAATAGAGTAAGGGGACTGCTAGCTTCACATGCGTTTCTGCGTCGAAAACACTGTATGGTCAAAGTGAGGAACTAGGCCGTTCCTTCTCTTCTTCTTGGGACTACGCTTTTCGGATGCGAAAAGTACCTAGGAGAAAACTCTACTGTGGAAGCTCATCCCCCTTCAAGGATCACAAAGTGCTATGCTGGCATTCCCTCCTTTGCTGAAGGGAAATCATTTCAGTAGCTCTTGGGCTATGACACGAGCCAGAGATCCTACATTGCAGCAAGGTACTTCGACGGGATGCTGACAAGTGTACGCACTATGTGGCACACCACTGCTTTCATCCCCTACTGAAATGAGAACATTGATAACACGTCAAATAGTGTGGATGGCTTTTGTGGAAAACACTTTTCGCACGAGTTCCTATAATTGCTGAATGACGCAGGGGAGCGCAAAGTCTTCACTGCTGTATTCTCAGAGTGGAAGGAATGCCCTGCTAGGCCCATGGTGTACGTTTAGCTTGTTCGTCCCTTAATGCTTCACGAACGGGTGGAGTCCAAGGGACGTAGTAGTCTCCGTGCGTTTCCTAGGCTACACCCTTAGTCTCCCATTCCATCTACTACTGAAAAGAGAACATTCAGAAGACGTTCCACGCTGAGACGGCTTTGGCTAAAAAAACCCGGTTCCTACGAAATAGGTTTATTCCCGGGTGATGTTGAGGAGAAAACACAACTTCACCAATGTATTATCTTCCACTGGGAGCCCCGCAGGGTGCTCTGAGATCCATATTGCCTTAGATCTTCAGAGCCTTGGAGTCCAAGTCACGTAGCATGGCCTAGCGGCTTTCCAACGTCCGGATACGCTTTCCTCCCAGAACGCATAATTTGGCGAAAACAGTGGTAGCCAAGCTGACTGTAGTTCATAGTTGGCGTAGTCCTGTGCTCCCGTTCATTCCTTTGTCTGGGGGAACGTGATCCCTGAACTCTTTGCCTAGCAAAGTTACCGCCTAGGTGATCATACGGAAAACAAATTGGAATGATTGGCCAAATCGGTCGGTTATATCGGCACCCCATACATTTCGCACTCTACAGAAACGAGTCCATTGACCGAGTGTTTCCCGCTGGACATGAATTTTTCCAATAAGGCACTTGTGTGAAACATCCTGATTCCCTAGTCGTGTGGCAGCTTTCCATGAAATCCTTGCTGTTCTCTGAGAAGGAAATTCAGCCGCATAGACTCTATGGACTGTGAGCTTCATGTGCATATGTACGTTCGAGTAACAGTTTTATCCACAAGACATACTAGTCAGTACTTGCAGGAAATCGTCGGACTGTGAGTTTTTCAAGGAAAAAATAGAGGGGCGAAAACCCCACACTCGCAGCTCACTGTCCTGAAACGTTCAGATACTGCTATGCCCCAGCTCATTCACTCCTGATGGAAAATGATTTCAGGAGCATTTTGGTTAGAACAACACCCACAGCTCCGATATATGAGACGACTTCTGTTTCAAGATAGAGTTAGGGTTAGGGCTAGCATACGGGATATGGTTAGGATTAGCTTTATTATTAGGGTTAGGGATAGGGTTAGGGTTCGGTTTGGGGATTGGGTTCGGGTTAGGGTGAGGGGTAGGGTTAGGGATAAGAGTAGGGTTAGGGTTAGGATGATGGTTTGGGCTAATGTTACATGTAGGCTTAGGGCTAGGGCTATAGGTAGATGACGGCCGCCGGTCGAGGAAAGTGTGTCATAGAAGATAGTGCACTTCGTAGCAGTCATAGTCCTGTACTCTCTTTGAGTCCGTGGATGACGAGAAAGTGATTCTGTAGATCGTTGGACTCAAAAACAGCAAGGGAAATGATAAGAGAGCAAAATAGCTGATCATACGTTCTGAAGAGGTTGTGTGATAGGGTACAAGGCACTCATTTCCACTTCAGCTGATATGAACACATTGATCGAGTGCTGCGTTCATGCTTAAAGCCACTTCTCAGGAACATGTTCATTCCCGAGTCCTTGCCAGCTTTCAAACCGTTGACTCATGTGCTGTGTCCGAGACGTTCACTCGAATAGAGTAAGGGGACTGCTAGCTTCACATGCGTTTCTGCGTCGAAAACACTGTATGGTCAAAGTGAGGAACTAGGCCGTTCCTTCTCTTCTTCTTGGGACTACGCTTTTCGGATGCGAAAAGTACCTAGGAGAAAACTCTACTGTGGAAGCTCATCCCCCTTCAAGGATCACAAAGTGCTATGCTGGCATTCCCTCCTTTGCTGAAGGGAAATCATTTCAGTAGCTCTTGGGCTATGACACGAGCCAGAGATCCTACATTGCAGCAAGGTACTTCGACGGGATGCTGACAAGTGTACGCACTATGTGGCACACCACTGCTTTCATCCCCTACTGAAATGAGAACATTGATAACACGTCAAATAGTGTGGATGGCTTTTGTGGAAAACACTTTTCGCACGAGTTCCTATAATTGCTGAATGACGCAGGGGAGCGCAAAGTCTTCACTGCTGTATTCTCAGAGTGGAAGGAATGCCCTGCTAGGCCCATGGTGTACGTTTAGCTTGTTCGTCCCTTAATGCTTCACGAACGGGTGGAGTCCAAGGGACGTAGTAGTCTCCGTGCGTTTCCTAGGCTACACCCTTAGTCTCCCATTCCATCTACTACTGAAAAGAGAACATTCAGAAGACGTTCCACGCTGAGACGGCTTTGGCTAAAAAAACCCGGTTCCTACGAAATAGGTTTATTCCCGGGTGATGTTGAGGAGAAAACACAACTTCACCAATGTATTATCTTCCACTGGGAGCCCCGCAGGGTGCTCTGAGATCCATATTGCCTTAGATCTTCAGAGCCTTGGAGTCCAAGTCACGTAGCATGGCCTAGCGGCTTTCCAACGTCCGGATACGCTTTCCTCCCAGAACGCATAATTTGGCGAAAACAGTGGTAGCCAAGCTGACTGTAGTTCATAGTTGGCGTAGTCCTGTGCTCCCGTTCATTCCTTTGTCTGGGGGAACGTGATCCCTGAACTCTTTGCCTAGCAAAGTTACCGCCTAGGTGATCATACGGAAAACAAATTGGAATGATTGGCCAAATCGGTCGGTTATATCGGCACCCCATACATTTCGCACTCTACAGAAACGAGTCCATTGACCGAGTGTTTCCCGCTGGACATGAATTTTTCCAATAAGGCACTTGTGTGAAACATCCTGATTCCCTAGTCGTGTGGCAGCTTTCCATGAAATCCTTGCTGTTCTCTGAGAAGGAAATTCAGCCGCATAGACTCTATGGACTGTGAGCTTCATGTGCATATGTACGTTCGAGTAACAGTTTTATCCACAAGACATACTAGTCAGTACTTGCAGGAAATCGTCGGACTGTGAGTTTTTCAAGGAAAAAATAGAGGGGCGAAAACCCCACACTCGCAGCTCACTGTCCTGAAACGTTCAGATACTGCTATGCCCCAGCTCATTCACTCCTGATGGAAAATGATTTCAGGAGCATTTTGGTTAGAACAACACCCACAGCTCCGATATATGAGACGACTTCTGTTTCAAGATAGAGTTAGGGTTAGGGCTAGCATACGGGATATGGTTAGGATTAGCTTTATTATTAGGGTTAGGGATAGGGTTAGGGTTCGGTTTGGGGATTGGGTTCGGGTTAGGGTGAGGGGTAGGGTTAGGGATAAGAGTAGGGTTAGGGTTAGGATGATGGTTTGGGCTAATGTTACATGTAGGCTTAGGGCTAGGGCTATAGGTAGATGACGGCCGCCGGTCGAGGAAAGTGTGTCATAGAAGATAGTGCACTTCGTAGCAGTCATAGTCCTGTACTCTCTTTGAGTCCGTGGATGACGAGAAAGTGATTCTGTAGATCGTTGGACTCAAAAACAGCAAGGGAAATGATAAGAGAGCAAAATAGCTGATCATACGTTCTGAAGAGGTTGTGTGATAGGGTACAAGGCACTCATTTCCACTTCAGCTGATATGAACACATTGATCGAGTGCTGCGTTCATGCTTAAAGCCACTTCTCAGGAACATGTTCATTCCCGAGTCCTTGCCAGCTTTCAAACCGTTGACTCATGTGCTGTGTCCGAGACGTTCACTCGAATAGAGTAAGGGGACTGCTAGCTTCACATGCGTTTCTGCGTCGAAAACACTGTATGGTCAAAGTGAGGAACTAGGCCGTTCCTTCTCTTCTTCTTGGGACTACGCTTTTCGGATGCGAAAAGTACCTAGGAGAAAACTCTACTGTGGAAGCTCATCCCCCTTCAAGGATCACAAAGTGCTATGCTGGCATTCCCTCCTTTGCTGAAGGGAAATCATTTCAGTAGCTCTTGGGCTATGACACGAGCCAGAGATCCTACATTGCAGCAAGGTACTTCGACGGGATGCTGACAAGTGTACGCACTATGTGGCACACCACTGCTTTCATCCCCTACTGAAATGAGAACATTGATAACACGTCAAATAGTGTGGATGGCTTTTGTGGAAAACACTTTTCGCACGAGTTCCTATAATTGCTGAATGACGCAGGGGAGCGCAAAGTCTTCACTGCTGTATTCTCAGAGTGGAAGGAATGCCCTGCTAGGCCCATGGTGTACGTTTAGCTTGTTCGTCCCTTAATGCTTCACGAACGGGTGGAGTCCAAGGGACGTAGTAGTCTCCGTGCGTTTCCTAGGCTACACCCTTAGTCTCCCATTCCATCTACTACTGAAAAGAGAACATTCAGAAGACGTTCCACGCTGAGACGGCTTTGGCTAAAAAAACCCGGTTCCTACGAAATAGGTTTATTCCCGGGTGATGTTGAGGAGAAAACACAACTTCACCAATGTATTATCTTCCACTGGGAGCCCCGCAGGGTGCTCTGAGATCCATATTGCCTTAGATCTTCAGAGCCTTGGAGTCCAAGTCACGTAGCATGGCCTAGCGGCCTTCCAACGTCCGGATACGCTTTCCTCCCAGAACGCATAATTTGGCGAAAACAGTGGTAGCCAAGCTGACTGTAGTTCATAGTTGGCGTAGTCCTGTGCTCCCGTTCATTCCTTTGTCTGGGGGAACGTGATCCCTGAACTCTTTGCCTAGCAAAGTTACCGCCTAGGTGATCATACGGAAAACAAATTGGAATGATTGGCCAAATCGGTCGGTTATATCGGCACCCCATACATTTCGCACTCTACAGAAACGAGTCCATTGACCGAGTGTTTCCCGCTGGACATGAATTTTTCCAATAAGGCACTTGTGTGAAAGATCCTGATTCCCTGGTCGTGTGGCAGCTTTCCATGAAATCCTTGCTGTTCTCTGAGAAGGAAATTCAGCCGCATAGACTCTATGGACTGTGAGCTTCATGTGCATATGTACGTTCGAGTAACAGTTTTATCCACAAGACATACTAGTCAGTACTTGCAGGAAATCGTCGGACTGTGAGTTTTTCAAGGAAAAAATAGAGGGGCGAAAACCCCACACTCGCAGCTCACTGTCCTGAAACGTTCAGATACTGCTATGCCCCAGCTCATTCACTCCTGATGGAAAATGATTTCAGGAGCATTTTGGTTAGAACAACACCCACAGCTCCGATATATGAGACGACTTCTGTTTCAAGATAGAGTTAGGGTTAGGGCTAGCATACGGGATATGGTTAGGATTAGCTTTATTATTAGGGTTAGGGATAGGGTTAGGGTTCGGTTTGGGGATTGGGTTCGGGTTAGGGTGAGGGGTAGAGTTAGGGATAAGAGTAGGGTTAGGGTTAGGATGATGGTTTGGGCTAATGTTACATGTAGGCTTAGGGCTAGGGCTATAGGTAGATGACGGCCGCCGGTCGAGGAAAGTGTGTCATAGAAGATAGTGCACTTCGTAGCAGTCATAGTCCTGTACTCTCTTTGAGTCCGTGGATGACGAGAAAGTGATTCTGTAGATCGTTGGACTCAAACACAGCAAGGGAAATGATAAGAGAGCAAAATAGCTGATCATACGTTCTGAAGAGGTTGTGTGATAGGGTACAAGGCACTCATTTCCACTTCAGCTGATATGAACACATTGATCGAGTGCTGCGTTCATGCTTAAAGCCACTTCTCAGGAACATGTTCATTCCCGAGTCCTTGCCAGCTTTCACACCGTTGACTCATGTGCTGTGTCCGAGACGTTCACTCGAATAGAGTAAGGGGACTGCTAGCTTCACATGCGTTTCTGCGTCGAAAACACTGTATGGTCAAAGTGAGGAACTAGGCCGTTCCTTCTCTTCTTCTTGGGACTACGCTTTTCGGATGCGAAAAGTACCTAGGAGAAAACTCTACTGTGGAAGCTCATCCCCCTTCAAGGATCACAAAGTGCTATGCTGGCATTCCCTCCTTTGCTGAAGGGAAATCATTTCAGTAGCTCTTGGGCTATGACAAGAGCCAGAGATCCTACATTGCAGCAAGGTACTTCGACGGGATGCTGACAAGTGTACGCACTATGTGGCACACCACTGCTTTCATCCCCTACTGAAATGAGAACATTGATAACACGTCAAATAGTGTGGATGGCTTTTGTGGAAAACACTTTTCGCACGAGTTCCTATAATTGCTGAATGACGCAGGGGAGCGCAAAGTCTTCACTGCTGTATTCTCAGAGTGGAATGAATGCCCTGCTAGGCCCATGGTGTACGTTTAGCTTGTTCGTCCCTTAATGCTTCACGAACGGGTGGAGTCCAAGGGACGTAGTAGTCTCCGTGCGTTTCCTAGGCTACACCCTTAGTTTCCCATTCCATCTACTACTGAAAAGAGAACATTCAGAAGACGTTCCACGCTGAGACGGCTTTGGCTAAAAAAACCCGGTTCCTACGAAATAGGTTTATTCCCGGGTGATGTTGAGGAGAAAACACAACTTCACCAATGTATTATCTTCCACTGGGAGCCCCGCAGGGTGCTCTGAGATCCATATTGCCTTAGATCTTCAGAGCCTTGGAGTCCAAGTCACGTAGCATGGCCTAGCGGCCTTCCAACGTCCGGATACGCTTTCCTCCCAGAACGCATAATTTGGCGAAAACAGTGGTAGCCAAGCTGACTGTAGTTCATAGTTGGCGTAGTCCTGTGCTCCCGTTCATTCCTTTGTCTGGGGCAACGTGATCCCTGAACTCTTTGCCTAGCAAAGTTACCGCCTAGGTGATCATACGGAAAACAAATTGGAATGATTGGCCAAATCGGTCGGTTATATCGGCACCCCATACATTTCGCACTCTACAGAAACGAGTCCATTGACCGAGTGTTTCCCGCTGGACATGAATTTTTCCAATAAGGCACTTGTGTGAAACATCCTGATTCCCTAGTCGTGTGGCAGCTTTCCATGAAATCCTTGCTGTTCTCTGAGAAGGAAATTCAGCCGCATAGACTCTATGGACTGTGAGCTTCATGTGCATATGTACGTTCGAGTAACAGTTTTATCCACAAGACATACTAGTCAGTACTTGCAGGAAATCGTCGGACTGTGAGTTTTTCAAGGAAAAAATAGAGGGGCGAAAACCCCACACTCGCAGCTCACTGTCCTGAAACGTTCAGATACTGCTATGCCCCAGCTCATTCACTCCTGATGGAAAATGATTTCAGGAGCATTTTGGTTAGAACAACACCCACAGCTCCGATATATGAGACGACTTCTGTTTCAAGATAGAGTTAGGGTTAGGGCTAGCATACGGGATATGGTTAGGATTAGCTTTATTATTAGGGTTAGGGATAGGGTTAGGGTTCGGTTTGGGGATTGGGTTCGGGTTAGGGTGAGGGGTAGGGTTAGGGATAAGAGTAGGGTTAGGGTTAGGATGATGGTTTGGGCTAATGTTACATGTAGGCTTAAGGCTAGGGCTATAGGTAGATGACGGCCGCCGGTCGAGGAAAGTGTGTCATAGAAGATAGTGCACTTCGTAGCAGTCATAGTCCTGTACTCTCTTTGAGTCCGTGGATGACGAGAAAGTGATTCTGTAGATCGTTGGACTCAAAAACAGCAAGGGAAATGATAAGAGAGCAAAATAGCTGATCATACGTTCTGAAGAGGTTGTGTGATAGGGTACAAGGCACTCATTTCCACTTCAGCTGATATGAACACATTGATCGAGTGCTGCGTTCATGCTTAAAGCCACTTCTCAGGAACATGTTCATTCCCGAGTCCTTGCCAGCTTTCAAACCGTTGACTCATGTGCTGTGTCCGAGACGTTCACTCGAATAGAGTAAGGGGACTGCTAGCTTCACATGCGTTTCTGCGTCGAAAACACTGTATGGTCAAAGTGAGGAACTAGGCCGTTCCTTCTCTTCTTCTTGGGACTACGCTTTTCGGATGCGAAAAGTACCTAGGAGAAAACTCTACTGTGGAAGCTCATCCCCCTTCAAGGATCACAAAGTGCTATGCTGGCATTCCCTCCTTTGCTGAAGGGAAATCATTTCAGTAGCTCTTGGGCTATGACACGAGCCAGAGATCCTACATTGCAGCAAGGTACTTCGACGGGATGCTGACAAGTGTACGCACTATGTGGCACACCACTGCTTTCATCCCCTACTGAAATGAGAACATTGATAACACGTCAAATAGTGTGGATGGCTTTTGTGGAAAACACTTTTCGCACGAGTTCCTATAATTGCTGAATGACGCAGGGGAGCGCAAAGTCTTCACTGCTGTATTCTCAGAGTGGAAGGAATGCCCTGCTAGGCCCATGGTGTACGTTTAGCTTGTTCGTCCCTTAATGCTTCACGAACGGGTGGAGTCCAAGGGACGTAGTAGTCTCCGTGCGTTTCCTAGGCTACACCCTTAGTCTCCCATTCCATCTACTACTGAAAAGAGAACATTCAGAAGACGTTCCACGCTGAGACGGCTTTGGCTAAAAAAACCCGGTTCCTACGAAATAGGTTTATTCCCGGGTGATGTTGAGGAGAAAACACAACTTCACCAATGTATTATCTTCCACTGGGAGCCCCGCAGGGTGCTCTGAGATCCATATTGCCTTAGATCTTCAGAGCCTTGGAGTCCAAGTCACGTAGCATGGCCTAGCGGCCTTCCAACGTCCGGATACGCTTTCCTCCCAGAACGCATAATTTGGCGAAAACAGTGGTAGCCAAGCTGACTGTAGTTCATAGTTGGCGTAGTCCTGTGCTCCCGTTCATTCCTTTGTCTGGGGGAACGTGATCCCTGAACTCTTTGCCTAGCAAAGTTACCGCCTAGGTGATCATACGGAAAACAAATTGGAATGATTGGCCAAATCGGTCGGTTATATCGGCACCCCATACATTTCGCACTCTACAGAAACGAGTCCATTGACCGAGTGTTTCCCGCTGGACATGAATTTTTCCAATAAGGCACTTGTGTGAAAGATCCTGATTCCCTGGTCGTGTGGCAGCTTTCCATGAAATCCTTGCTGTTCTCTGAGAAGGAAATTCAGCCGCATAGACTCTATGGACTGTGAGCTTCATGTGCATATGTACGTTCGAGTAACAGTTTTATCCACAAGACATACTAGTCAGTACTTGCAGGAAATCGTCGGACTGTGAGTTTTTCAAGGAAAAAATAGAGGGGCGAAAACCCCACACTCGCAGCTCACTGTCCTGAAACGTTCAGATACTGCTATGCCCCAGCTCATTCACTCCTGATGGAAAATGATGTCAGGAGCATTTTGGTTAGAACAACACCCACAGCTCCGATATATGAGACGACTTCTGTTTCAAGATAGAGTTAGGGTTAGGGCTAGCATACGGGATATGGTTAGGATTAGCTTTATTATTAGGGTTAGGGATAGGGTTAGGGTTCTGTTTGGGGATTGGGTTCGGGTTAGGGTGAGGGGTAGGGTTAGGGATAAGAGTAGGGTTAGGGTTAGGATGATGGTTTGGGCTAATGTTACATGTAGGCTTAGGGCTAGGGCTATAGGTAGATGACGGCCGCCGGTCGAGGAAAGTGTGTCATAGAAGATAGTGCACTTCGTAGCAGTCATAGTCCTGTACTCTCTTTGAGTCCGTGGATGACGAGAAAGTGATTCTGTAGATCGTTGGACTCAAACACAGCAAGGGAAATGATAAGAGAGCAAAATAGCTGATCATACGTTCTGAAGAGGTTGTGTGATAGGGTACAAGGCACTCATTTCCACTTCAGCTGATATGAACACATTGATCGAGTGCTGCGTTCATGCTTGAAGCCACTTCTCAGGAACATGTTCATTCCCGAGTCCTTGCCAGCTTTCAAACCGTTGACTCATGTGCTGTGTCCGAGACGTTCACTCGAATAGAGTAAGGGGACTGCTAGCTTCACATGCGTTTCTGCGTCGAAAACACTGTATGGTCAAAGTGAGGAACTAGGCCGTTCCTTCTCTTCTTCTTGGGACTACGCTTTTCGGATGCGAAAAGTCCTAGGAGAAAACTCTACTGTGGAAGCTCATCCCCCTTCAAGGATCACAAAGTGCTATGCTGGCATTCCCTCCTTTGCTGAAGGGAAATCATTTCAGTAGCTCTTGGGCTATGACACGAGCCAGAGATCCTACATTGCAGCAAGGTACTTCGACGGGATGCTGACAAGTGTACGCACTATGTGGCACACCACTGCTTTCATCCCCTACTGAAATGAGAACATAGATAACACGTCAAATAGTGTGGATGGCTTTTGTGGAAAACACTTTTCGCACGAGTTCCTATAATTGCTGAATGACGCAGGGGAGCGCAAAGTCTTCACTGCTGTATTCTCAGAGTGGAATGAATGCCCTGCTAGGCCCATGGTGTACGTTTAGCTTGTTCGTCCCTTAATGCTTCACGAACGGGTGGAGTCCAAGGGACGTAGTAGTCTCCGTGCGTTTCCTAGGCTACACCCTTAGTCTCCCATTCCATCTACTACTGAAAAGAGAACATTCAGAAGACGTTCCACGCTGAGACGGCTTTGGCTAAAAAAACCCGGTTCCTACGAAATAGGTTTATTCGCGGGTGATGTTGAGGAGAAAACACAACTTCACCAATGTATTATCTTCCACTGGGAGCCCCGCAGGGTGCTCTGAGATCCATATTGCCTTAGATCTTCAGAGCCTTGGAGTCCAAGTTACGTAGCATGGCCTAGCGGCCTTCCAACGTCCGGATACGCTTTCCTCCCAGAACGCATAATTTGGCGAAAACAGTGGTAGCCAAGCTGACTGTAGTTCATAGTTGGCGTAGTCCTGTGCTCCCGTTCATTCCTTTGTCTGGGGGAACGTGATCCCTGAACTCTTTGCCTAGCCAAGTTACCGCCTAGGTGATCATACGGAAAACAAATTGGAATGATTGGCCAAATCGGTCGGTTATATCGGCACCCCATAAATTTCGCACTCTACAGAAACGAGTCCATTGACCTAGTGTTTCCCGCTGGACATGAATTTTTCCAATAAGGCACTTGTGTGAAACATCCTGATTCCCTAGTCGTGTGGCAGCTTTCCAAGAAATCCTTGCTGTTCTCAAGAAGGAAATTCAGCCGCATAGACTCTATGGACTGTGAGCTTCATGTGCATATGTACGTTCGAGTAACAGTTTTATCCACAAGACATACTAGTCAGTACTTGCAGGAAATCGTCGGACTGTGAGTTTTTCAAGGAAAAAATAGAGGGGCGAAACCCCACACTCGCAGCTCACTGTCCTGAAACGTTCAGATACTGCTATGCCCCAGCTCATTCACTCCTGATGGAAAATGATTTCAGGAGCATTTTGGTTAGAACAACACCCACAGCTCCGATATATGAGACGACTTCTGTTTCAAGATAGAGTTAGGGTTAGGGCTAGAATACGGGATATGGTTAGGATTAGCTTTATTATTAGGGTTAGGGATAGGGTTAGGGTTCGGTTTGGGGATTGGGTTCGGGTTAGGGTGAGGGGTAGGGTTAGGGATAAGAGTAGGGTTAGGGTTAGGATGATGGTTTGGGCTAATGTTACATGTAGGCTTAGGGCTAGGGCTATAGGTAGATGACGGCCGCCGGTCGAGGAAAGTGTGTCATAGAAGATAGTGCACTTCGTAGCAGTCATAGTCCTGTACTCTCTTTGAGTCCGTGGATGACGAGAAAGTGATTCTGTAGATCGTTGGACTCAAACACAGCAAGGGAAATGATAAGAGAGCAAAATAGCTGATCATACGTTCTGAAGAGGTTGTGTGATAGGGTACAAGGCACTCATTTCCACTTCAGCTGATATGAACACATTGATCGAGTGCTGCGTTCATGCTTGAAGCCACTTCTCAGGAACATGTTCATTCCCGAGTCCTTGCCAGCTTTCAAACCGTTGACTCATGTGCTGTGTCCGAGACGTTCACGCGAATAGAGTAAGGGGACTGCTAGCTTCACATGCGTTTCTGCGTCGAAAACACTGTATGGTCTAAGTGAGGAACTAGGCCATTCCTTCTCTTCTTCTTGGGACTACGCTTTTCGGATGCGAAAAGTACCTAGGAGAAAACTCTACTGTGGAAGCTCATCCCCCTTCAAGGATCACAAAGTGCTATGCTGGCATTCCCTCCTTTGCTGAAGGGAAATCATTTCAGTAGCTCTTGGGCTATGACACGAGCCAGAGATCCTACATTGCAGCAAGGTACTTCGACGGGATGCTGACAAGTGTACGCACTATGTGGCACACGACTGCTTTCATCCCCTACTGAAATGAGAACAATGATAACACGTCAAATAGTGTGGATGGCTTTTGTGGAAAACACTTTTCGCACGAGTTCCTATAATTGCTGAATGACGCCGGGGAGCGCAAAGTCTTCACTGCTGTATTCTCAGAGTGGAATGAATGCCCTGCTAGGCCCATGGTGTACGTTTAGCTTGTTCGTCCCTTAATGCTTCACGAACGGGTGGAGTCCAAGGGACGTAGTAGTCTCCGTGCGTTTCCTAGGCTACACCCTTAGTCTCCCATTCCATCTACTACTGAAAAGAGAACATTAAGAAGACGTTCCACGCTGAGACGGCTTTGGCTAAAAAAACTCGGTTCCTACGAAATAGGTTTATTCGCGGGTGATGTTGAGGAGAAAACACAACTTCACCAATGTATTATCTTCCACTGGGAGCCCCGCAGGGTGCTCTGAGATCCATATTGCCTTAGATCTTCAGAGCCTTGGCGTCCAAGTCACGTAGCTTGGCCTAGCGGCCTTCCAACGTCCGGATACGCTTTCCTCCCAGAACGCATAATTTGGCGAAAACAGTGGTAGCCAAGCTGACTGTAGTTCATAGTTGGCGTAGTCCTGTGCTCCCGTTCATTCCTTTGTCTGGGGCAACGTGATCCCTGAACTCTTTGCCTAGCAAAGTTACCGCCTAGGTGATCATACGGAAAACAAATTGGAATGATTGGCCAAATCGGTCGGTTATATCGGCACCCCATACATTTCGCACTCTACAGAAACGAGCCCATTGACCTAGTGTTTCCCGCTGGACATGAATTTTTCCAATAAGGCACTTGTGTGAAACATCCTGATTCCCTGGTCGTGTGGCAGCTTTCCATGAAATCCTTGCTGTTCTCTGAGAAGGAAATTCAGCCGCATAGACTCTATGGACTGTGAGCTTCATGTGCATATGTACGTTCGAGTAACAGTTTTATCCACAAGACATACTAGTCAGTACTTGCAGGAAATCGTCGGACTGTGAGTTTTTCAAGGAAAAAATAGAGGGGCGAAAACCCCACACTCGCAGCTCACTGTCCTGAAACGTTCAGATACTGCTATGCCCCAGCTCATTCACTCCTGATGGAAAATGATGTCAGGAGCATTTTGGTTAGAACAACACCCACAGCTCCGATATATGAGACGACTTCTGTTTCAAGATAGAGTTAGGGTTAGGGCTAGCATACGGGATATGTTTAGGATTAGCTTTATTATTAGGGTTAGGGATAGGGTTAGGGTTCGGTTTGTGGATTGGGTTCGGGTTTGGGTGAGGGGTAGGGTTAGGGATAAGAGTAGGGTTAGGGTTAGGATGATGGTTTGGGCTAATGTTACATGTAGGCTTAGGGCTAGGGCTGTAGGTAGATGACGGCCGCCGGTCGAGGAAAGTGTGTCATAGAAGATAGTGCACTTCGTAGCAGTCATAGTCCTGTACTCTCTTTGAGTCCGTGGATGACGAGAAAGTGATTCTGTAGATCGTTGGACTCAAACACAGCAAGGGAAATGATAAGAGAGCAAAATAGCTGATCATACGTTCTGAAGAGGTTGTGTGATAGGGTACAAGGCACTCATTTCCACTTCAGCTGATATGAACACATTGATCGAGTGCTGCGTTCATGCTTGAAGCCACTTCTCAGGAACATGTTCATTCCCGAGTCCTTGCCAGCTTTCAAACCGTTGACTCATGTGCTGTGTCCGAGACGTTCACTCGAATAGAGTAAGGGGACTGCTAGCTTCACATGCGTTTCTGCGTCGAAAACACTGTATGGTCAAAGTGAGGAACTAGGCCGTTCCTTCTCTTCTTCTTGGGACTACGCTTTTCGGATGCGAAAAGTCCTAGGAGAAAACTCTACTGTGGAAGCTCATCCCCCTTCAAGGATCACAAAGTGCTATGCTGGCATTCCCTCCTTTGCTGAAGGGAAATCATTTCAGTAGCTCTTGGGCTATGACACGAGCCAGAGATCCTACATTGCAGCAAGGTACTTCGACGGGATGCTGACAAGTGTACGCACTATGTGGCACACCACTGCTTTCATCCCCTACTGAAATGAGAACATTGATAACACGTCAAATAGTGTGGATGGCTTTTGTGGAAAACACTTTTCGGACGAGTTCCTATAATTGCTGAATGACGCAGGGGAGCGCAAAGTCTTCACTGCTGTATTCTCAGAGTGGAATGAATGCCCTGCTAGGCCCATGGTGTACGTTTAGCTTGTTCGTCCCTTAATGCTTCACGAACGGGTGGAGTCCAAGGGACGTAGTAGTCTCCGTGCGTTTCCTAGGCTACACCCTTAGTCTCCCATTCCATCTACTACTGAAAAGAGAACATTCAGAAGACGTTCCACGCTGAGACGGCTTTGGCTAAAAAAACCCGGTTCCTACGAAATAGGTTTATTCGCGGGTGATGTTGAGGAGAAAACACAACTTCACCAATGTATTATCTTCCACTGGGAGCCCCGCAGGGTGCTCTGAGATCCATATTGCCTTAGATCTTCAGAGCCTTGGAGTCCAAGTCACGTAGCTTGGCCTAGCGGCCTTCCAACGTCCGGATACGCTTTCCTCCCAGAACGCATAATTTGGCGAAAACAGTGGTAGCCAAGCTGACTGTAGTTCATAGTTGGCGTAGTCCTGTGCTCCCGTTCATTCCTTTGTCTGGGGCAACGTGATCCCTGAACTCTTTGCCTAGCAAAGTTACCGCCTAGGTGATCATACGGAAAACAAATTGGAATGATTGGCCAAATCGGTCGGTTATATCGGCACCCCATACATTTCGCACTCTACAGAAACGAGCCCATTGACCTAGTGTTTCCCGCTGGACATGAATTTTTCCAATAAGGCACTGGTGTGAAACATCCTGATTCCCTGGTCGTGTGGCAGCTTTCCATGAAATCCTTGCTGTTCTCTGAGAAGGAAATTCAGCCGCATAGACTCTATGGACTGTGAGCTTCATGTGCATATGTACGTTCGAGTAACAGTTTTATCCACAAGACATACTAGTCAGTACTTGAAGGAAATCGTCGGACTGTGAGTTTTTCAAGGAAAAAATAGAGGGGCGAAAACCCCACACTCGCAGCTCACTGTCCTGAAACGTTCAGATACTGCTATGCCCCAGCTCATTCACTCCTGATGGAAAATGATGTCAGGAGCATTTTGGTTAGAACAACACCCACAGCTCCGATATATGAGACGACTTCTGTTTCAAGATAGAGTTAGGGTTAGGGCTAGCATACGGGATATGGTTAGGATTAGCTTTATTATTAGGGTTAGGGTTCGTTTTGGGGATTGGGTTCGGGTTAGGGTGAGGGGTAGGGTTAGGGATAAGAGTAGGGTTAGGGTTAGGATGATGGTTTGGGCTAATGTTACATGTAGGCTTAGGGCTAGGGCTATAGGTAGATGACGGCCGCCGGTCGAGGAAAGTGTGTCATAGAAGATAGTGCACTTCGTAGCCGTCATAGTCCTGTACTCTCTTTGAGTCCGTGGATGACGAGAAAGTGATTCTGTAGATCGTTGGACTCAAACACAGCAAGGGAAATGATAAGAGAGCAAAATAGCTGATCATAAGTTCTGAAGAGGTTGTGTGATAGGGTACAAGGCACTCATTTCCACTTCAGCTGATATGAACACATTGATCGAGTGCTGCGTTCATGCTTAAAGCCACTTCTCAGGAACATGTTCATTCCCGAGTCCTTGCCAGCTTTCAAACCGTTGACTCATGTGCTGTGTCCGAGACGTTCACTCGAATAGAGTAAGGGGACTGCTAGCTTCACATGCGTTTCTGCGTCGAAAACACTGTATGGTCAAAGTGAGGAACTAGGCCGTTCCTTCTCTTCTTCTTGGGACTACGCTTTTCGGATGCGAAAAGTACCTAGGAGAAAACTCTACTGTGGAAGCTCATCCCCCTTCAAGGATCACAAAGTGCTATGCTGGCATTCCCTCCTTTGCTGAAGGGAAATCATTTCAGTAGCTCTTGGGCTATGACACGAGCCAGAGATCCTACACTGCAGCAAGGTACTTCGACGGGATGCTGACAAGTGTACGCACTATGTGGCACACCACTGCTTTCATCCCCTACTGAAATGAGAACATTGATAACACGTCAAATAGTGTGGATGGCTTTTGTGGAAAACACTTTTCGCACGAGTTCCTATAATTGCTGAATGACGCAGGGGAGCGCAAAGTCTTCACTGCTGTATTCTCAGAGTGGAATGAATGCCCTGCTAGGCCCATGGTGTACGTTTAGCTTGTTCGTCCCTTAATGCTTCACGAACGGGTGGAGTCCAAGGGACGTAGTAGTCTCCGTGCGTTTCCTAGGCTACACCCTTAGTCTCCCATTCCATCTACTACTGAAAAGAGAACATTCAGAAGACGTTCCACGCTGAGACGGCTTTGGCTAAAAAAACCCGGTTCCTACGAAATAGGTTTATTCCCGGGTGATGTTGAGGAGAAAACACAACTTTCCCAATGTATTATCTTCCACTGGGAGCCCCGCAGGGTCCTCTGAGATCCATATTGCCTTAGATCTTCAGAGCCTTGGAGTCCAAGTCACGTAGCATGGCCTAGCGGCCTTCCAACGCCCGGATACGCTTTCCTCCCAGAACGCATAATTTGGCGAAAACAGTGGTAGCCAAGCTGACTGTAGTTCATAGTTGGCGTAGTCCTGTGCTCCCGTTCATTCCTTTGTCTGGGGGAACGTGATCCCTGAACTCTTTGCCTAGCAAAGTTACCGCCTAGGTGATCATACGGAAAACAAATTGGAATGATTGGCCAAATCGGTCGGTTATATCGGCACCCCATACATTTCGCACTCTACAGAAACGAGTCCATTGACCTAGTGTTTCCCGCTGGACATGAATTTTTCCAATAAGGCACTTGTGTGAAACATCCTGATTCCCTGGTCGTGTGGCAGCTTTCCATGAAATCCTTGCTGTTCTCTGAGAAGGAAATTCAGCCGCATAGACTCTATGGACTGTGAGCTTCATGTGCATATGTACGTTCGAGTAACAGTTTTATCCACAAGACATACTAGTCAGTACTTGCAGGAAATCGTCGGACTGTGAGTTTTTCAAGGAAAAAATAGAGGGGCGAAAACCCCACACTCGCAGATCACTGTCCTGAAACGTTCAGATACTGCTATGCCCCAGCTCATTCACTCCTGATGGAAAATGATTTCAGGAGCATTTTGGTTAGAACAACACCCACAGCTCCGATATATGAGACGACTTCTGTTTCAAGATAGAGTTAGGGTTAGGGCTAGCATACGGGATATGGTTAGGATTAGCTTTATTATTAGGGTTAGGGTTCTGTTTGGGGATTGGGTTCGGGTTAGGGTGAGGGGTAGGGTTAGGGATAAGAGTAGGGTTAGGGTTAGGATGATGGTTTGGGCTAATGTTACATGTAGGCTTAGGGCTAGGGCTATAGGTAGATGACGGCCGCCGGTCGAGGAAAGTGTGTCATAGAAGATAGTGCACTTCGTAGCAGTCATAGTCCTGTACTCTCTTTGAGTCCGTGGATGACGAGAAAGTGATTCTGTAGATCGTTGGACTCAAACACAGCAAGGGAAATGATAAGAGAGCAAAATAGCTGATCATAAGTTCTGAAGAGGTTGTGTGATAGGGTACAAGGCACTCATTTCCACTTCAGCTGATATGAACACATTGATCGAGTGCTGCGTTCATGCTTAAAGCCACTTCTCAGGAACATGTTCATTCCCGAGTCCTTGCCAGCTTTCAAACCGTTGACTCATGGGCTGTGTCCGAGACGTTCACTCGAATAGAGTAAGGGGACTGCTAGCTTCACATGCGTTTCTGCGTCGAAAACACTGTATGGTCAAAGTGAGGAACTAGGCCGTTCCTTCTCTTCTTCTTGGGACTACGCTTTTCGGTTGCGAAAAGTACCTAGGAGAAAACTCTACTGTGGAAGCTCATCCCCCTTCAAGGATCACAAAGTGCTATGCTGGCATTCCCTCCTTTGCTGAAGGGAAATCATTTCAGTAGCTCTTGGGCTATGACACGAGCCAGAGATCCTACATTGCAGCAAGGTACTTCGACGGGATGCTGACAAGTGTACGCACTATGTGGCACACCACTGCTTTCATCGCCTACTGAAATGAGAACATTGATAACACGTCAAATAGTGTGGATGGCTTTTGTGGAAAACACTTTTCGCACGAGTTCCTATAATTGCTGAATGACGCAGGGGAGCGCAAAGTCTTCACTGCTGTATTCTCAGAGTGGAATGAATGCCCTGCTAGGCCCATGGTGTACGTTTAGCTTGTTCGTCCCTTAATGCTTCACGAACGGGTGGAGTCCAAGGGACGTAGTAGTCTCCGTGCGTTTCCTAGGCTACACCCTTAGTCTCCCATTCCATCTACTACTGAAAGGAGAACATTCAGAAGACGTTCCACGCTGAGACGGCTTTGGCTAAAAAAACCCGGTTCCTACGAAATAGGTTTATTCCCGGGTGATGTTGAGGAGAAAACACAACTTCACCAATGTATTATCTTCCACTGGGAGCCCCGCAGGGTGCTCTGAGATCCATATTGCCTTAGATCTTCAGAGCCTTGGAGTCCAAGTCACGTAGCATGGCCTAGCGGCCTTCCAACGTCCGGATACGCTTTCCTCCCAGAACGCATAATTTGGCGAAAACAGTGGTAGCCAAGCTGACTGTAGTTCATAGTTGGCGTAGTCCTGTGCTCCCGTTCATGCCTTTGTCTGGGGGAACGTGATCCCTGAACTCTTTGCCTAGCAAAGTTACCGCCTAGGTGATCATACGGAAAACAAATTGGAATGATTGGCCAAATCGGTCGGTTATATCGGCACCCCATACATTTCGCACTCTACAGAAACGAGTCCATTTACCTAGTGTTTCCCGCTGGACATGAATTTTTCCAATAAGGAACTTGTGTGAAACATCCTGATTCCCTGGTCGTGTGGCAGCTTTCCATGAAATCCTTGCTGTTCTCTGAGAAGGAAATTCAGCCGCATAGACTCTATGGACTGTGAGCTTCATGTGCATATGTACGTTCGAGTAACAGTTTTATCCACAAGACATACTAGTCAGTACTTGCAGGAAATCGTCGGACTGTGAGTTTTTCAAGGAAAAAATAGAGGGGCGAAAACCCCACACTCGCAGCTCACTGTCCTGAAACGTTCAGATACTGCTATGCCCCAGCTCATTCACTCCTGATGGAAAATGATTTCAGGAGCATTTTGGTTAGAACAACACCCACAGCTCCGATATATGAGACGACTTCTGTTTCAAGATAGAGTTAGGGTTAGGGCTAGCATACGGGATATGGTTAGGATTAGCTTTATTATTAGGGTTAGTGTTCGGTTTGGGGATTGGGTTCGGGTTAGGGTGAGGGGTAGGGTTAGGGATAAGAGTAGGGTTAGGGTTAGGATGATGGTTTGGGCTAATGTTACATGTAGGCTTAGGGCTAGGGCTATAGGTAGATGACGGCCGCCGGTCGAGGAAAGTGTGTCATAGAAGATAGTGCACTTCATAGCCGTCATAGTCCTGTACTCTCTTTGAGTCCGTGGATGACGAGAAAGTGATTCTGTAGATCGTTGGACTCAAACACAGCAAGGGAAATGATAAGAGAGCAAAATAGCTGATCATAAGTTCTGAAGAGGTTGTGTGATAGGGTACAAGGCACTCATTTCCACTTCAGCTGATATGAACACATTGATCGAGTGCTGCGTTCCTGCTTAAAACCACTTCTCAGGAACATGTTCATTCCCGAGTCCTTGCCAGCTTTCACACCGTTGACTCATGTGCTGTGTCCGAGACGTTCACTCGAATAGAGTAAGGGGACTGCTAGCTTCACATGCGTTTCTGCGTCGAAAACACTGTATGGTCAAAGTGAGGAACTAGGCCGTTCCTTCTCTTCTTCTTGGGACTACGCTTTTCGGATGCGAAAAGTACCTAGGAGAAAACTCTACTGTGGAAGCTCATCCCCCTTCAAGGATCACAAAGTGCTATGCTGGCATTCCCTCCTTTGCTGAAGGGAAATCATTTCAGTAGCTCTTGGGCTATGACACGAGCCAGAGATCCTACATTGCAGCAAGGTACTTCGACGGGATGCTGACAAGTGTACGCACTATGTGGCACACCACTGCTTTCATCCCCTACTGAAATGAGAACATTGATAACACGTCAAATAGTGTGGATGGCTTTTGTGGAAAACACTTTTCGCACGAGTTCCTATAATTGCTGAATGACGCAGGGGAGCGCAAAGTCTTCACTGCTGTATTCTCAGAGTGGAATGAATGCCCTGCTAGGGCCATGGTGTACGTTTAGCTTGTTCGTCCCTTAATGCTTCACGAACGGGTGGAGTCCAAGGGACGTAGTAGTCTCCGTGCGTTTCCTAGGCTACACCCTTAGTCTCCCATTCCATCTACTACTGAAAAGAGAACATTCAGAAGACGTTCCACGCTGAGACGGCTTTGGCTAAAAAAACCCGGTTCCTACGAAATAGGTTTATTCCCGGGTGATGTTGAGGAGAAAACACAACTTCACCAATGTATTATCTTCCACTGGGAGCCCCGCAGGGTGCTCTGAGATCCATATTGCCTTAGATCTTCAGAGCCTTGGAGTCCAAGTCACGTAGCTTGGCCTAGCGGCCTTCCAAAGTCCGGATACGCTTTCCTCCCAGACGCATAATTTGGCGAAAACAGTGGTAGCCAAGCTGACTGTAGTTCATAGTTGGCGTAGTCCTGTGCTCCCGTTCATTCCTTTGTCTGGGGGAACGTGATCCCTGAACTCTTTGCCTAGCAAAGTTACCGCCTAGGTGATCATACGGAAAACAAATTGGAATGATTGGCCAAATCGGTCGGTTATATCGGCACCCCATACATTTCGCACTCTACAGAAATGAGCCCATTGACCTAGTGTTTCCCGCTGGAGATGAATTTTTCCAATAAGGCACTTGTGTGAAACATCCTGATTCCCTGGTCGTGTGGCAGCTTTCCATGAAATCCTTGCTGTTCTCTGAGAAGGAAATTCAGCCGCATAGACTCTATGGACTGTGAGCTTCATGTGCATATGTACGTTCGAGTAACAGTTTTATCCACAAGACATACTAGTCAGTACTTGCAGGAAATCGTCGGACTGTGAGTTTTTCAAGGAAAAAATAGAGGGGCGAAAACCCCACACTCGCAGCTCACTGTCCTGAAACGTTCAGATACTGCTATGCCCCAGCTCATTCACTCCTGATGGAAAATGATTTCAGGAGCATTTTGGTTAGAACAACACCCACAGCTCCGATATATGAGACGACTTCTGTTTCAAGATAGAGTTAGGGTTAGGGCTAGCATACGGGATATGGTTAGGATTAGCTTTATTATTAGGGTTAGGGATAGGGTTAGGGTTCGGTTTGGGGATTGGGTTCGGGTTAGGGTGAGGGGTAGGGTTAGGGATAAGAGTAGGGTTAGGGTTAGGATGATGGTTTGGGCTAATGTTACATGTAGGCTTAGGGCTAGGGCTATAGGTAGATGACGGCCGCCGGTCGAGGAAAGTGTGTCATAGAAGATAGTGCACTTCGTAGCAGTCATAGTCCTGTACTCTCTTTGAGTCCGTGGATGACGAGAAAGTGATTCTGTAGATCGTTGGACTCAAACACAGCAAGGGAAATGATAAGAGAGCAAAATAGCTGATCATAAGTTCTGAAGAGGTTGTGTGATAGGGTACAAGGCACTCATTTCCACTTCAGCTGATATGAACACATTGATTGAGTGCTGCGTTCATGCTTGAAGCCACTTCTCAGGAACATGTTCATTCCCGAGTCCTTGCCAGCTTTCAAACCGTTGACTCATGTGCTGTGTCCGAGACGTTCACTCGAATAGAGTAAGGGGACTGCTAGCTTCACATGCGTTTCTGCGTCGAAAACACTGTATGGTCAAAGTGAGGAACTAGGCCGTTCCTTCTCTTCTTCTTGGGACTACGCTTTTCGGATGCGAAAAGTACCTAGGAGAAAACTCTACTGTGGAAGCTCATCCCCCTTCAAGGATCACAAAGTGCTATGCTGGCATTCCCTCCTTTGCTGAAGGGAAATCATTTCAGTAGCTCTTGGGCTATGACACGAGCCAGAGATCCTACACTGCAGCAAGGTACTTCGACGGGATGCTGACAAGTGTACGCACTATGTGGCACACCACTGCTTTCATCCCCTACTGAAATGAGAACATTGATAACACGTCAAATAGTGTGGATGGCTTTTGTGGAAAACACTTTTCGCACGAGTTCCTATAATTGATGAATGACGCAGGGGAGCGCAAAGTCTTCACTGCTGTATTCTCAGAGTGGAATGAATGCCCTGCTAGGCCCATGGTGTACGTTTAGCTTGTTCGTCCCTTAATGCTTCACGAACGGGTGGAGTCCAAGGGACGTAGTAGTCTCCGTGCGTTTCCTAGGCTACACCCTTAGTCTCCCATTCCATCTACTACTGAAAAGAGAACATTCAGAAGACGTTCCACGCTGAGACGGCTTTGGCTAAAAAAACCCGGTTCCTACGAAATAGGTTTATTCCCGGGTGATGTTGAGGAGAAAACACAACTTTCCCAATGTATTATCTTCCACTGGGAGCCCCGCAGGGTCCTCTGAGATCCATATTGCCTTAGATCTTCAGAGCCTTGGAGTCCAAGTCACGTAGCATGGCCTAGCGGCCTTCCAACGCCCGGATACGCTTTCCTCCCAGAACGCATAATTTGGCGAAAACAGTGGTAGCCAAGCTGACTGTAGTTCATAGTTGGCGTAGTCCTGTGCTCCCGTTCATTCCTTTGTCTGGGGGAACGTGATCCCTGAACTCTTTGCCTAGCAAAGTTACCGCCTAGGTGATCATACGGAAAACAAATTGGAATGATTGGCCAAATCGGTCGGTTATATCGGCACCCCATACATTTCGCACTCTACAGAAACGAGTCCATTGACCGAGTGTTTCCCGCTGGACATGAATTTTTCCAATAAGGCACTTGTGTGAAACATCCTGATTCCCTAGTCGTTTGGCAGCTTTCCATGAAATCCTTGCTGTTCTCTGAGAAGGAAATTCAGCCGCATAGACTCTATGGACTGTGAGCTTCATGTGCATATGTACGTTCGAGTAACAGTTTTATCCACAAGACATACTAGTCAGTACTTGCAGGAAATCGTCGGACTGTGAGTTTTTCAAGGAAAAAATAGAGGGGCGAAAACCCCACACTCGCAGATCACTGTCCTGAAACGTTCAGATACTGCTATGCCCCAGCTCATTCACTCCTGATGGAAAATGATTTCAGGAGCATTTTGGTTAGAACAACACCCACAGCTCCGATATATGAGACGACTTCTGTTTCAAGATAGAGTTAGGGTTAGGGCTAGCATACGGGATATGGTTAGGATTAGCTTTATTATTAGGGTTAGGGTTCTGTTTGGGGATTGGGTTCGGGTTAGGGTGAGGGATAGGGTTAGGGATAAGAGTAGGGTTAGGGTTAGGATGATGGTTTGGGCTAATGTTACATGTAGGCTTAGGGCTAGGGCTATAGGTAGATGACGGCCGCCGGTCGAGGAAAGTGTGTCATAGAAGATAGTGCACTTCGTAGCAGTCATAGTCCTGTACTCTCTTTGAGTCCGTGGATGACGAGAAAGTGATTCTGTAGATCGTTGGACTCAAACACAGCAAGGGAAATGATAAGAGAGCAAAATAGCTGATCATAAGTTCTGAAGAGGTTGTGTGATAGGGTACAAGGCACTCATTTCCACTTCAGCTGATATGAACACATTGATCGAGTGCTGCGTTCATGCTTAAAGCCACTTCTCAGGAACATGTTCATTCCCGAGTCCTTGCCAGCTTTCAAACCGTTGACTCATGGGCTGTGTCCGAGACGTTCACTCGAATAGAGTAAGGGGACTGCTAGCTTCACATGCGTTTCTGCGTCGAAAACACTGTATGGTCAAAGTGAGGAACTAGGCCGTTCCTTCTCTTCTTCTTGGGACTACGCTTTTCGGATGCGAAAAGTACCTAGGAGAAAACTCTACTGTGGAAGCTCATCCCCCTTCAAGGATCACAAAGTGCTATGCTGGCATTCCCTCCTTTGCTGAAGGGAAATCATTTCAGTAGCTCTTGGGCTATGACACGAGCCAGAGATCCTACATTGCAGCAAGGTACTTCGACGGGATGCTGACAAGTGTACGCACTATGTGGCACACCACTGCTTTCATCGCCTACTGAAATGAGAACATTGATAACACGTCAAATAGTGTGGATGGCTTTTGTGGAAAACACTTTTCGCACGAGTTCCTATAATTGCTGAATGACGCAGGGGAGCGCAAAGTCTTCACTGCTGTATTCTCAGAGTGGAATGAATGCCCTGCTAGGGCCATGGTGTACGTTTAGCTTGTTCGTCCCTTAATGCTTCACGAACGGGTGGAGTCCAAGGGACGTAGTAGTCTCCGTGCGTTTCCTAGGCTACACCCTTAGTCTCCCATTCCATCTACTACTGAAAAGAGAACATTCAGAAGACGTTCCACGCTGAGACGGCTTTGGCTAAAAAAACCCGGTTCCTACGAAATAGGTTTATTCCCGGGTGATGTTGAGGAGAAAACACAACTTCACCAATGTATTATCTTCCACTGGGAGCCCCGCAGGGTGCTCTGAGATCCATATTGCCTTAGATCTTCAGAGCCTTGGAGTCCAAGTCACGTAGCTTGGCCTAGCGGCCTTCCAAAGTCCGGATACGCTTTCCTCCCAGACGCATAATTTGGCGAAAACAGTGGTAGCCAAGCTGACTGTAGTTCATAGTTGGCGTAGTCCTGTGCTCCCGTTCATTCCTTTGTCTGGGGGAACGTGATCCCTGAACTCTTTGCCTAGCAAAGTTACCGCCTAGGTGATCATACGGAAAACAAATTGGAATGATTGGCCAAATCGGTCGGTTATATCGGCACCCCATACATTTCGCACTCTACAGAAACGAGCCCATTGACCTAGTGTTTCCCGCTGGAGATGAATTTTTCCAATAAGGCACTTGTGTGAAACATCCTGATTCCCTGGTCGTGTGGCAGCTTTCCATGAAATCCTTGCTGTTCTCTGAGAAGGAAATTCAGCCGCATAGACTCTATGGACTGTGAGCTTCATGTGCATATGTACGTTCGAGTAACAGTTTTATCCACAAGACATACTAGTCAGTACTTGCAGGAAATCGTCGGACTGTGAGTTTTTCAAGGAAAAAATAGAGGGGCGAAAACCCCACACTCGCAGCTCACTGTCCTGAAACGTTCAGATACTGCTATGCCCCAGCTCATTCACTCCTGATGGAAAATGATTTCAGGAGCATTTTGGTTAGAACAACACCCACAGCTCCGATATATGAGACGACTTCTGTTTCAAGATAGAGTTAGGGTTAGGGCTAGCATACGGGATATGGTTAGGATTAGCTTTATTATTAGGGTTAGGGATAGGGTTAGGGTTCGGTTTGGGGATTGGGTTCGGGTTAGGGTGAGGGGTAGGGTTAGGGATAAGAGTAGGGTTAGGGTTAGGATGATGGTTTGGGCTAATGTTACATGTAGGCTTAGGGCTAGGGCTATAGGTAGATGACGGCCGCCGGTCGAGGAAAGTGTGTCATAGAAGATAGTGCACTTCGTAGCAGTCATAGTCCTGTACTCTCTTTGAGTCCGTGGATGACGAGAAAGTGATTCTGTAGATCGTTGGACTCAAACACAGCAAGGGAAATGATAAGAGAGCAAAATAGCTGATCATAAGTTCTGAAGAGGTTGTGTGATAGGGTACAAGGCACTCATTTCCACTTCAGCTGATATGAACACATTGATCGAGTGCTGCGTTCATGCTTGAAGCCACTTCTCAGGAACATGTTCATTCCCGAGTCCTTGCCAGCTTTCAAACCGTTGACTCATGTGCTGTGTCCGAGACGTTCACTCGAATAGAGTAAGGGGACTGCTAGCTTCACATGCGTTTCTGCGTCGAAAACACTGTATGGTCAAAGTGAGGAACTAGGCCGTTCCTTCTCTTCTTCTTGGGACTACGCTTTTCGGATGCGAAAAGTACCTAGGAGAAAACTCTACTGTGGAAGCTCATCCCCCTTCAAGGATCACAAAGTGCTATGCTGGCATTCCCTCCTTTGCTGAAGGGAAATCATTTCAGTAGCTCTTGGGCTATGACACGAGCCAGAGATCCTACACTGCAGCAAGGTACTTCGACGGGATGCTGACAAGTGTACGCACTATGTGGCACACCACTGCTTTCATCCCCTACTGAAATGAGAACATTGATAACACGTCAAATAGTGTGGATGGCTTTTGTGGAAAACACTTTTCGCACGAGTTCCTATAATTGCTGAATGACGCAGGGGAGCGCAAAGTCTTCACTGCTGTATTCTCAGAGTGGAATGAATGCCCTGCTAGGCCCATGGTGTACGTTTAGCTTGTTCGTCCCTTAATGCTTCACGAACGGGTGGAGTCCAAGGGACGTAGTAGTCTCCGTGCGTTTCCTAGGCTACACCCTTAGTCTCCCATTCCATCTACTACTGAAAAGAGAACATTCAGAAGACGTTCCACGCTGAGACGGCTTTGGCTAAAAAAACCCGGTTCCTACGAAATAGGTTTATTCCCGGGTGATGTTGAGGAGAAAACACAACTTTCCCAATGTATTATCTTCCACTGGGAGCCCCGCAGGGTCCTCTGAGATCCATATTGCCTTAGATCTTCAGAGCCTTGGAGTCCAAGTCACGTAGCATGGCCTAGCGGCCTTCCAACGTCCGGATACGCTTTCCTCCCAGAACGCATAATTTGGCGAAAACAGTGGTAGCCAAGCTGACTGTAGTTCATAGTTGGCGTAGTCCTGTGCTCCCGTTCATTCCTTTGTCTGGGGGAACGTGATCCCTGAACTCTTTGCCTAGCAAAGTTACCGCCTAGGTGATCATACGGAAAACAAATTGGAATGATTGGCCAAATCGGTCGGTTATATCGGCACCCCATACATTTCGCACTCTACAGAAACGAGTCCATTGACCGAGTGTTTCCCGCTGGACATGAATTTTTCCAATAAGGCACTTGTGTGAAACATCCTGATTCCCTAGTCGTTTGGCAGCTTTCCATGAAATCCTTGCTGTTCTCTGAGAAGGAAATTCAGCCGCATAGACTCTATGGACTGTGAGCTTCATGTGCATATGTACGTTCGAGTAACAGTTTTATCCACAAGACATACTAGTCAGTACTTGCAGGAAATCGTCGGACTGTGAGTTTTTCAAGGAAAAAATAGAGGGGCGAAAACCCCACACTCGCAGATCACTGTCCTGAAACGTTCAGATACTGCTATGCCCCAGCTCATTCACTCCTGATGGAAAATGATTTCAGGAGCATTTTGGTTAGAACAACACCCACAGCTCCGATATATGAGACGACTTCTGTTTCAAGATAGAGTTAGGGTTAGGGCTAGCATACGGGATATGGTTAGGATTAGCTTTATTATTAGGGTTAGGGATAGGGTTAGGGTTCGGTTTGGGGATTGGGTTCGGGTTAGGGTGAGGGGTAGGGTTAGGGATAAGAGTAGGGTTAGGGTTAGGATGATGGTTTGGGCTAATGTTACATGTAGGCTTAGGGCTAGGGCTATAGGTAGATGACGGCCGCCGGTCGAGGAAAGTGTGTCATAGAAGATAGTGCACTTCGTAGCAGTCATAGTCCTGTACTCTCTTTGAGTCCGTGGATGACGAGAAAGTGATTCTGTAGATCGTTGGACTCAAACACAGCAAGGGAAATGATAAGAGAGCAAAATAGCTGATCATAAGTTCTGAAGAGGTTGTGTGATAGGGTACAAGGCACTCATTTCCACTTCAGCTGATATGAACACATTGATCGAGTGCTGCGTTCATGCTTGAAGCCACTTCTCAGGAACATGTTCATTCCCGAGTCCTTGCCAGCTTTCAAACCGTTGACTCATGTGCTGTGTCCGAGACGTTCACTCGAATAGAGTAAGGGGACTGCTAGCTTCACATGCGTTTCTGCGTCGAAAACACTGTATGGTCAAAGTGAGGAACTAGGCCGTTCCTTCTCTTCTTCTTGGGACTACGCTTTTCGGATGCGAAAAGTACCTAGGAGAAAACTCTACTGTGGAAGCTCATCCCCCTTCAAGGATCACAAAGTGCTATGCTGGCATTCCCTCCTTTGCTGAAGGGAAATCATTTCAGTAGCTCTTGGGCTATGACACGAGCCAGAGATCCTACACTGCAGCAAGGTACTTCGACGGGATGCTGACAAGTGTACGCACTATGTGGCACACCACTGCTTTCATCCCCTACTGAAATGAGAACATTGATAACACGTCAAATAGTGTGGATGGCTTTTGTGGAAAACACTTTTCGCACGAGTTCCTATAATTGCTGAATGACGCAGGGGAGCGCAAAGTCTTCACTGCTGTATTCTCAGAGTGGAATGAATGCCCTGCTAGGCCCATGGTGTACGTTTAGCTTGTTCGTCCCTTAATGCTTCACGAACGGGTGGAGTCCAAGGGACGTAGTAGTCTCCGTGCGTTTCCTAGGCTACACCCTTAGTCTCCCATTCCATCTACTACTGAAAAGAGAACATTCAGAAGACGTTCCACGCTGAGACGGCTTTGGCTAAAAAAACCCGGTTCCTACGAAATAGGTTTATTCCCGGGTGATGTTGAGGAGAAAACACAACTTTCCCAATGTATTATCTTCCACTGGGAGCCCCGCAGGGTCCTCTGAGATCCATATTGCCTTAGATCTTCAGAGCCTTGGAGTCCAAGTCACGTAGCATGGCCTAGCGGCCTTCCAACGCCCGGATACGCTTTCCTCCCAGAACGCATAATTTGGCGAAAACAGTGGTAGCCAAGCTGACTGTAGTTCATAGTTGGCGTAGTCCTGTGCTCCCGTTCATTCCTTTGTCTGGGGGAACGTGATCCCTGAACTCTTTGCCTAGCAAAGTTACCGCCTAGGTGATCATACGGAAAACAAATTGGAATGATTGGCCAAATCGGTCGGTTATATCGGCACCCCATACATTTCGCACTCTACAGAAACGAGCCCATTGACCGAGTGTTTCCCGCTGGACATGAATTTTTCCAATAAGGCACTTGTGTGAAACATCCTGATTCCCTGGTCGTGTGGCAGCTTTCCATGAAATCCTTGCTGTTCTCTGAGAAGGAAATTCAGCCGCATAGACTCTATGGACTGTGAGCTTCATGTGCATATGTACGTTCGAGTAACAGTTTTATCCACAAGACATACTAGTCAGTACTTGCAGGAAATCGTCGGACTGTGAGTTTTTCAAGGAAAAAATAGAGGGGCGAAAACCCCACACTCGCAGCTCACTGTCCTGAAACGTTCAGATACTGCTATGCCCCAGCTCATTCACTCCTGATGGAAAATGATTTCAGGAGCATTTTGGTTAGAACAACACCCACAGCTCCGATATATGAGACGACTTCTGTTTCAAGATAGAGTTAGGGTTAGGGCTAGCATACGGGATATGGTTAGGATTAGCTTTATTATTAGGGTTAGGGTTCTGTTTGGGGATTGGGTTCGGGTTAGGGTGAGGGATAGGGTTAGGGATAAGAGTAGGGTTAGGGTTAGGATGATGGTTTGGGCTAATGTTACATGTAGGCTTAGGGCTAGGGCTATAGGTAGATGACGGCCGCCGGTCGAGGAATGTGTGTCATAGAAGATAGTGCACTTCGTAGCAGTCATAGTCCTGTACTCTCTTTGAGTCCGTGGATGACGAGAAAGTGATTCTGTAGATCGTTGGACTCAAACACAGCAAGGGAAATGATAAGAGAGCAAAATAGCTGATCATAAGTTCTGAAGAGGTTGTGTGATAGGGTACAAGGCACTCATTTCCACTTCAGCTGATATGAACACATTGATCGAGTGCTGCGTTCCTGCTTAAAACCACTTCTCAGGAACATGTTCATTCCCGAGTCCTTGCCAGCTTTCACACCGTTGACTCATGTGCTGTGTCCGAGACGTTCACTCGAATAGAGTAAGGGGACTGCTAGCTTCACATGCGTTTCTGCGTCGAAAACACTGTATGGTCAAAGTGAGGAACTAGGCCGTTCCTTCTCTTCTTCTTGGGACTACGCTTTTCGGATGCGAAAAGTACCTAGGAGAAAACTCTACTGTGGAAGCTCATCCCCCTTCAAGGATCACAAAGTGCTATGCTGGCATTCCCTCCTTTGCTGAAGGGAAATCATTTCAGTAGCTCTTGGCCTATGACACGAGCCAGAGATCCTACATTGCAGCAAGGTACTTCGACGGGATGCTGACAAGTGTACGCACTATGTGGCACACCACTGCTTTCATCCCCTACTGAAATGAGAACATTGATAACACGTCAAATAGTGTGGATGGCTTTTGTGGAAAACACTTTTCGCACGAGTTCCTATAATTGCTGAATGACGCAGGGGAGCGCAAAGTCTTCACTGCTGTATTCTCAGAGTGGAAGGAATGCCCTGCTAGGCCCATGGTGTACGTTTAGCTTGTTCGTCCCTTAATGCTTCACGAACGGGTGGAGTCCAAGGGACGTAGTAGTCTCCGTGCGTTTCCTAGGCTACACCCTTAGTCTCCCATTCCATCTACTACTGAAAAGAGAACATTCAGAAGACGTTCCACGCTGAGACGGCTTTGGCTAAAAAAACCCGGTTCCTACGAAATAGGTTTATTCCCGGGTGATGTTGAGGAGAAAACACAACTTCACCAATGTATTATCTTCCACTGGGAGCCCCGCAGGGTGCTCTGAGATCCATATTGCCTTAGATCTTCAGAGCCTTGGAGTCAAAGTCACGTAGCATGGCCTAGCGGCCTTCCAACGTCCGGATACGCTTTCCTCCAAGAACGCATAATTTGGCGAAAACAGTGGTAGCCAAGCTGACTGTAGTTCATAGTTGGCGTAGTCCTGTGCTCCCGTTCATTCCTTTGTCTGGGGCAACGTGATCCCTGAACTCTTTGCCTAGCAAAGTTACCGCCTAGGTGATCATACGGAAAACAAATTGGAATGATTGGCCAAATCGGTCGGTTATATCGGCACCCCATACATTTCGCACTCTACAGAAACGAGTCCATTGACCTAGTGTTTCCCGCTGGACATGAATTTTTCCAATAAGGCACTTGTGTGAAACATCCTGATTCCCTGGTCATGTGGCAGCTTTCCATGAAATCCTTGCTGTTCTCTGAGAAGGAAATTCAGCCGCATAGACTCTATGGACTGTGAGCTTCATGTGCATATGTACGTTCGAGTAACAGTTTTATCCACAAGACATACTAGTCCGTACTTGCAGGAAATCGTCGGACTGTGAGTTTTTCAAGGAAAAAATAGAGGGGCGAAAACCCCACACTCGCAGCTCACTGTCCTGAAACGTTCAGATACTGCTATGCCCCAGCTCATTCACTCCTGATGGAAAATGATGTCAGGAGCATTTTGGTTAGAACAACACCCACAGCTCCGATATATGAGACGACTTCTGTTTCAAGATAGAGTTAGGGTTAGGGCTAGCATACGGGATATGGTTAGGATTAGCTTTATTATTAGGGTTAGGGATAGGGTTAGGGTTCGGTTTGGGGATTGGGTTCGGGTTTGGGTGAGGGGTAGGGTTAGGGATAAGAGTAGGGTTAGGGTTAGGATGATGGTTTGGGCTAATGTTACATGTAGGCTTAGGGCTAGGGCTATAGGTAGATGACGGCCGCCGGTCGAGGAAAGTGTGTCATAGAAGATAGTGCACTTCGTAGCAGTCATAGTCCTGTACTCTCTTTGAGTCCGTGGATGACGAGAAAGTGATTCTGTAGATCGTTGGACTCAAACACAGCAAGGGAAATGATAAGAGAGCAAAATAGCTGATCATAAGTTCTGAAGAGGTTGTGTGATAGGGTACAAGGCACTCATTTCCACTTCAGCTGATATGAACACATTGATCGAGTGCTGCGTTCATGCTTAAAGCCACTTCTCAGGAACATGTTCATTCCCGAGTCCTTGCCAGCTTTCAAACCGTTGACTCATGTGCTGTGTCCGAGACATTCACTCGAATAGAGTAAGGGGACTGCTAGCTTCACATGCGTTTCTGCGTCGAAAACACTGTATGGTCAAAGTGAGGAACTAGGCCGTTCCTTCTCTTCTTCTTGGGACTACGCTTTTCGGATGCGAAAAGTACCTAGGAGAAAACTCTACTGTGGAAGCTCATCCCCCTTCAAGGATCACAAAGTGCTATGCTGGCATTCCCTCCTTTGCTGAAGGGAAATCATTTCAGTAGCTCTTGGGCTATGACACGAGCCAGAGATCCTACACTGCAGCAAGGTACTTCGACGGGATGCTGACAAGTGTACGCACTATGTGGCACACCACTGCTTTCATCCCCTACTGAAATGAGAACATTGATAACACGTCAAATAGTGTGGATGGCTTTTGTGGAAAACACTTTTCGCACGAGTTCCTATAATTGCTGAATGACGCAGGGGAGCGCAAAGTCTTCACTGCTGTATTCTCAGAGTGGAATGAATGCCCTGCTAGGCCCATGGTGTACGTTTAGCTTGTTCGTCCCTTAATGCTTCACGAACGGGTGGAGTCCAAGGGACGTAGTAGTCTCCGTGCGTTTCCTAGGCTACACCCTTAGTCTCCCATTCCATCTACTACTGAAAAGAGAACATTCAGAAGACGTTCCACGCTGAGACGGCTTTGGCTAAAAAAACCCGGTTCCTACGAAATAGGTTTATTCCCGGGTGATGTTGAGGAGAAAACACAACTTTCCCAATGTATTATCTTCCACTGGGAGCCCCGCAGGGTCCTCTGAGATCCATATTGCCTTAGATCTTCAGAGCCTTGGAGTCCAAGTCACGTAGCATGGCCTAGCGGCCTTCCAACGTCCGGATACGCTTTCCTCCCAGAACGCATAATTTGGCGAAAACAGTGGTAGCCAAGCTGACTGTAGTTCATAGTTGGCGTAGTCCTGTGCTCCCGTTCATTCCTTTGTCTGGGGGAACGTGATCCCTGAACTCTTTGCCTAGCAAAGTTACCGCCTAGGTGATCATACGGAAAACAAATTGGAATGATTGGCCAAATCGGTCGGTTATATCGGCAGCCCATACATTTCGCACTCTACAGAAACGAGTCCATTGACCTAGTGTTTCCCGCTGGACATGAATTTTTCCAATAAGGCACTTGTGTGAAACATCCTGATTCCCTGGTCGTGTGGCAGCTTTCCATGAAATCCTTGCTGTTCTCTGAGAAGGAAATTCAGCCGCATAGACTCTATGGACTGTGAGCTTCATGTGCATATGTACGTTCGAGTAACAGTTTTATCCACAAGACATACTAGTCAGTACTTGCAGGAAATCGTCGGACTGTGAGTTTTTCAAGGAAAAAATAGAGGGGCGAAAACCCCACACTCGCAGATCACTGTCCTGAAACGTTCAGATACTGCTATGCCCCAGCTCATTCACTCCTGATGGAAAATGATTTCAGGAGCATTTTGGTTAGAACAACACCCACAGCTCCGATATATGAGACGACTTCTGTTTCAAGATAGAGTTAGGGTTAGGGCTAGCATACGGGATATGGTTAGGATTAGCTTTATTATTAGGGTTAGGGTTCGGTTTGGGGATTGGGTTCGGGTTAGGGTGAGGGGTAGGGTTAGGGATAAGAGTAGGGTTAGGGTTAGGATGATGGTTTGGGCTAATGTTACATGTAGGCTTAGGGCTAGGGCTATAGGTAGATGACGGCCGCCGGTCGAGGAAAGTGTGGCATAGAAGATAGTGCACTTCGTAGCAGTCATAGTCCTGTACTCTCTTTGAGTCCGTGGATGACGAGAAAGTGATTCTGTAGATCGTTGGACTCAAACACAGCAAGGGAAATGATAAGAGAGCAAAATAGCTGATCATAAGTTCTGAAGAGGTTGTGTGATAGGGTACAAGGCACTCATTTCCACCTCAGCTGATATGAACACATTGATCGAGTGCTGCGTTCATGCTTAAAGCCACTTCTCAGGAACATGTTCATTCCCGAGTCCTTGCCAGCTTTCACACCGTTGACTCATGTGCTGTGTCCGAGACGTTCACTCGAATAGAGTAAGGGGACTGCTAGCTTCACATGCGTTTCTGCGTCGAAAACACTGTATGGTCAAAGTGAGGAACTAGGCCGTTCCTTCTCTTCTTCTTGGGACTACGCTTTTCGGATGCGAAAAGTACCTAGGAGAAAACTCTACTGTGGAAGCTATTCCCCCTTCAAGGATCACAAAGTGCTATGCTGGCATTCCCTCCTTTGCTGAAGGGAAATCATTTCAGTAGCTCTTGGGCTATGACACGAGCCAGAGATCCTACATTGCAGCAAGGTACTTCGACGGGATGCTGACAAGTGTACGCACTATGTGGCACACCACTGCTTTCATCCCCTACTGAAATGAGAACATTGATAACACGTCAAATAGTGTGGATGGCTTTTGTGGAAAACACTTTTCGCACGAGTTCCTATAATTGCTGAATGACGCAGGGGAGCGCAAAGTCTTCACTGCTGTATTCTCAGAGTGGAATGAATGCCCTGCTAGGCCCATGGTGTACGTTTAGCTTGTTCGTCCCTTAATGCTTCACGAACGGGTGGAGTCCAAGGGACGTAGTAGTCTCCGTGCGTTTCCTAGGCTACACCCTTAGTCTCCCATTCCATCTACTACTGAAAAGAGAACATTCAGAAGACGTTCCACGCTGAGACGGCTTTGGCTAAAAAAACCCGGTTCCTACGAAATAGGTTTATTCCCGGGTGATGTTGAGGAGAAAACACAACTTCACCAATGTATTATCTTCCACTGGGAGCCCCGCAGGGTGCTCTGAGATCCATATTGCCTTAGATCTTCAGAGCCTTGGAGTCCAAGTCACGTAGCATGGCCTAGCGGCCTTCCAACGTCCGGATACGCTTTCCTCCCAGAACGCATAATTTGGCGAAAACAGTGGTAGCCAAGCTGACTGTAGTTCATAGTTGGCGTAGTCCTGTGCTCCCGTTCATTCCTTTGTCTGGGGGAACGTGATCCCTGAACTCTTTCTTTCTCTAGCAAAGTTACCGCCTAGGTGATCATACGGAAAACAAATTGGAATGATTGGCCAAATCGGTCGGTTATATCGGCACCCCATACATTTCGCACTCTACAGAAACGAGTCCATTGACCTAGTGTTTCCCGCTGGACATGAATTTTTCCAATAAGGCACTTGTGTGAAACATCCTGATTCCCTGGTCGTGTGGCAGCTTTCCATGAAATCCTTGCTGTTCTCTGAGAAGGAAATTCAGCCGCATAGACTCTATGGACTGTGAGCTTCATGTGCATATGTACGTTCGAGTAACAGTTTTATCCACAAGACATACTAGTCAGTACTTGCAGGAAATCGTCGGACTGTGAGTTTTTCAAGGAAAAAATAGAGGGGCGAAAACCCCACACTCGCAGCTCACTGTCCTGAAACGTTCAGATACTGCTATGCCCCAGCTCATTCACTCCTGATGGAAAATGATGTCAGGAGCATTTTGGTTAGAACAACACCCACAGCTCCGATATATGAGACGACTTCTGTTTCAAGATAGAGTTAGGGTTAGGGCTAGCATACGGGATATGGTTAGGATTAGCTTTATTATTAGGGTTAGGGATAGGGTTAGGGTTCGGTTTGGGGATTGGGTTCGGGTTTGGGTGAGGGGTAGGGTTAGGGATAAGAGTAGGGTTAGGGTTAGGATGATGGTTTGGGCTAATGTTACATGTAGGCTTAGGGCTAGGGCTATAGGTAGATGACGGCCGCCGGTCGAGGAAAGTGTGTCATAGAAGATAGTGCACTTCGTAGCAGTCATAGTCCTGTACTCTCTTTGAGTCCGTGGATGACGAGAAAGTGATTCTGTAGATCGTTGGACTCAAACACAGCAAGGGAAATGATAAGAGAGCAAAATAGCTGATCATACGTTCTGAAGAGGTTGTGTGATAGGGTACAAGGCACTCATTTCCACTTCAGCTGATATGAACACATTGATCGAGTGCTGCGTTCATGCTTAAAGCCACTTCTCAGGAACATGTTCATTTCCGAGTCCTTGCCAGCTTTCAAACCGTTGACTCATGTGCTGTGTCCGAGACGTTCACTCGAATAGAGTAAGGGGACTGCTAGCTTCACATGCGTTTCTGCGTCGAAAACACTGTATGGTCAAAGTGAGGAACTAGGCCGTTCCTTCTCTTCTTCTTGGGACTACGCTTTTCGGATGCGAAAAGTACCTAGGAGAAAACTCTACTGTGGAAGCTCATCCCCCTTCAAGGATCACAAAGTGCTATGCTGGCATTCCCTCCTTTGCTGAAGGGAAATCATTTCAGTAGCTCTTGGGCTATGACACGAGCCAGAGATCCTACATTGCAGCAAGGTACTTCGACGGGATGCTGACAAGAGTACGCACTATGTGAGACACCACTGCTTTCATCCCCTACTGAAATGAGAACATTGATAACACGTCAAATAGTGTGGATGGCTTTTGTGGAAAACACTTTACGCACGAGTTCCTATAATTGCTGAATGACGCAGGGGAGCGCAAAGTCTTCACTGCTGTATTCTCAGAGTGGAAGGAATGCCCTGCTAGGCCCATGGTGTACGTTTAGCTTGTTCGTCCCTTAATGCTTCACGAACGGGTGTAGTCCAAGGGACGTAGTAGTCTCCGTGCGTTTCCTAGGCTACACCCTTAGTCTCCCATTCCATCTACTACTGAAAAGAGAACATTCAGAAGACGTTCCACGCTGAGATGGCTTTGGCTAAAAAAACCCGGTTCCTACGAAATAGGTTTATTCGCGGGTGATGTTGAGGAGAAAACACAACTTCACCAATGTATTATCTTCCACTGGGAGCCCCGCAGGGTGCTCTGAGATCCATATTGCCTTAGATCTTCAGAGCCTTGGAGTCCAAGTCACGTAGCATGGCCTAGCGGCCTTCCAACGTCCGGATACGCTTTCCTCCCAGAACGCATAATTTGGCGAAAACAGTGGTAGCCAAGCTGACTGTAGTTCATAGTTGGCGTAGTCCTGTGCTCCCGTTCATTCCTTTGTCTGGGGGAACGTTATCCCTGAACTCTTTGCCTAGCAAAGTTACCGCCTAGGTGATCATACGGAAAACAAATTGGAATGATTGGCCAAATCGGTCGGTTATATCGGCACCCCATACATTTCGCACTCTACAGAAACGAGTCCATTGACCTAGTGTTTCCCGCTGGACATGAATTTTTCCAATAAGGCACTTGTGTGAAACATCCTAATTCCCTGGTCGTGTGGCAGCTTTCCATGAAATCCTTGCTGTTCTCTGAGAAGGAAATTCAGCCGCATAGACTCTATGGACTGTGAGCTTCATGTGCATATGTACGTTCGAGTAACAGTTTTATCCACAAGACATACTAGTCAGTACTTGCAGGAAATCGTCGGACTGTGAGTTTTTCAAGGAAAAAATAGAGGGGCGAAAACCCCACACTCGCAGCTCACTGTCCTGAAACGTTCAGATACTGCTATGCCCCAGCTAATTCACTCCTGATGGAAAATGATGTCAGGAGCATTTTGGTTAGAACAACACCCACAGCTCCGATATATGAGACGACTTCTGTTTCAAGATAGAGTTAGGGTTAGGGCTAGCATACGGGATATGGTTAGGATTAGCTTTATTATTAGGGTTAGGGTTCGGTTTGGGGATTGGGTTCGGGTTAGGGTGAGGGGTAGGGTTAGGGATAAGAGTAGGGTTAGGGTTAGGATGATGGTTTGGGCTAATGTTACATGTAGGCTTAGGGCTAGGGCTATAGGTAGATGACGGCCGCCGGTCGAGGAAAGTGTGTCATAGAAGATAGTGCACTTCATAGCCGTCATAGTCCTGTACTCTCTTTGAGTCCGTGGATGACGAGAAAGTGATTCTGTAGATCGTTGGACTCAAACACAGCAAGGGAAATGATAAGAGAGCAAAATAGCTGATCATAAGTTCTGAAGAGGTTGTGTGATAGGGTACAAGGCACTCATTTCCACTTCAGCTGATATGAACACATTGATCGAGTGCTGCGTTCCTGCTTAAAACCACTTCTCAGGAACATGTTCATTCCCGAGTCCTTGCCAGCTTTCACACCGTTGACTCATGTGCTGTGTCCGAGACGTTCACTCGAATAGAGTAAGGGGACTGCTAGCTTCACATGCGTTTCTGCGTCGAAAACACTGTATGGTCAAAGTGAGGAACTAGGCCGTTCCTTCTCTTCTTCTTGGGACTACGCTTTTCGGATGCGAAAAGTACCTAGGAGAAAACTCTACTGTGGAAGCTCATCCCCCTTCAAGGATCACAAAGTGCTATGCTGGCATTCCCTCCTTTGCTGAAGGGAAATCATTTCAGTAGCTCTTGGGCTATGACACGAGCCAGAGATCCTACATTGCAGCAAGGTACTTCGACGGGATGCTGACAAGTGTACGCACTATGTGGCACACCACTGCTTTCATCCCCTACTGAAATGAGAACATTGATAACACGTCAAATAGTGTGGATGGCTTTTGTGGAAAACACTTTTCGCACGAGTTCCTATAATTGCTGAATGACGCAGGGGAGCGCAAAGTCTTCACTGCTGTATTCTCAGAGTAGAATGAATGCCCTGCTAGGCCCATGGTGTACGTTTAGCTTGTTCGTCCCTTAATGCTTCACGAACGGGTGGAGTCCAAGGGACGTAGTAGTCTCCGTGCGTTTCCTAGGCTACACCCTTAGTCTCCCATTCCATCTACTACTGAAAAGAGAACATTCAGAAGACGTTCCACGCTGAGACGGCTTTGGCTAAAAAAACCCGGTTCCTACGAAATAGGTTTATTCGCGGGTGATGTTGAGGAGAAAACACAACTTCACCAATGTATTATCTTCCACTGGGAGCCCCGCAGGGTGCTCTGAGATCCATATTGCCTTAGATCTTCAGAGCCTTGGAGTCAAAGTCACGTAGTATGGCCTAGCGGCCTTCCAACGTCCGGATACGCTTTCCTCCCAGAACGCATAATTTGGCGAAAACAGTGGTAGCCAAGCTGACTGTAGTTCATAGTTGGCGTAGTCCTGTGCTCCCGTTCATTCCTTTGTCTGGGGCAACGTGATCCCTGAACTCTTTGCCTAGCAAAGTTACCGCCTAGGTGATCATACGGAAAACAAATATTGAATGATTGGCCAAATCGATCGGTTATATCGGCACCCCATACATTTCGCACTCTACAGAAACGAGTCCATTGACCTAGTGTTTCCCGCTGGACATGAATTTTTCCAATAAGGCACTTGTGTGAAACATCCTGATTCCCTGGTCGTGTGGCAGCTTTCCAGAAATCCTTGCTGTTCTCTGAGAAGGAAATTCAGCCGCATAGACTCTATGGACTGTGAGCTTCATGTGCATATGTACGTTCGAGTAACAGTTTTATCCACAAGACATACTAGTCAGTACTTGCAGGAAATCGTCGGACTGTGAGTTTTTCAAGGAAAAAATAGAGGGGCAAAAACCCCACACTCGCAGCTCACTGTCCTGAAACGTTCAGATACTGCTATGCCCCAGCTCATTCACTCCTGATGGAAAATGATGTCAGGAGCATTTTGGTTAGAACAACACCCACAGCTCCGATATATGAGACGACTTCTGTTTCAAGATAGAGTTAGGGTTAGGGCTAGCATACGGGATATGGTTAGGATTAGCTTTATTATTAGGGTTAGGGATAGGGTTAGGGTTCGGTTTGGGGATTGGGTTCGGGTTTGGGTGAGGGGTAGGGTTAGGGATAAGAGTAGGGTTAGGGTTAGGATGATGGTTTGGGCTAATGTTACATGTAGGCTTAGGGCTAGGGCTATAGGTAGATGACGGCCGCCGGTCGAGGAAAGTGTGTCATAGAAGATAGTGCACTTCGTAGCAGTCATAGTCCTGTACTCTCTTTGAGTCCGTGGATGACGAGAAAGTGATTCTGTAGATCGTTGGACTCAAACACAGCAAGGGAAATGATAAGAGAGCAAAATAGCTGATCATACGTTCTGAAGAGGTTGTGTGATAGGGTACAAGGCACTCATTTCCACTTCAGCTGATATGAACACATTGATCGAGTGCTGCGTTCATGCTTAAAGCCACTTCTCAGGAACATGTTCATTCCCGAGTCCTTGCCAGCTTTCAAACCGTTGACTCATGTGCTGTGTCCGAGACATTCACTCGAATAGAGTAAGGGGACTGCTAGCTTCACATGCGTTTCTGCGTCGAAAACACTGTATGGTCAAAGTGAGGAACTAGGCCGTTCCTTCTCTTCTTCTTGGGACTACGCTTTTCGGATGCGAAAAGTACCTAGGAGAAAACTCTACTGTGGAAGCTCATCCCCCTTCAAGGATCACAAAGTGCTATGCTGGCATTCCCTCCTTTGCTGAAGGGAAATCATTTCAGTAGCTCTTGGGGTATGACACGAGCCAGAGATCCTACACTGCAGCAAGGTACTTCGACGGGATGCTGACAAGTGTACGCACTATGTGGCACACCACTGCTTTCATCCCCTACTGAAATGAGAACATTGATAACACGTCAAATAGTGTGGATGGCTTTTGTGGAAAACACTTTTCGCACGAGTTCCTATAATTGCTGAATGACGCAGGGGAGCGCAAAGTCTTCACTGCTGTATTCTCAGAGTGGAATGAATGCCCTGCTAGGCCCATGGTTTACGTTTAGCTTGTTCGTCCCTTAATGCTTCACGAACGGGTGGAGTCCAAGGGACGTAGTAGTCTCCGTGCGTTTCCTAGGCTACACCCTTAGTCTCCCATTCCATCTACTACTGAAAAGAGAACATTCAGAAGACGTTCCACGCTGAGACGGCTTTGGCTAAAAAAACCCGGTTCCTACGAAATAGGTTTATTCCCGGGTGATGTTGAGGAGAAAACACAACTTTCCCAATGTATTATCTTCCACTGGGAGCCCCGCAGGGTCCTCTGAGATCCATATTGCCTTAGATCTTCAGAGCCTTGGAGTCCAAGTCACGTAGCATGGCCTAGCGGCCTTCCAACGTCCGGATACGCTTTCCTCCCAGAACGCATAATTTGGCGAAAACAGTGGTAGCCAAGCTGACTGTAGTTCATAGTTGGCGTAGTCCTGTGCTCCCGTTCATTCCTTTGTCTGGGGGAACGTGATCCCTGAACTCTTTGCCTAGCAAAGTTACCGCCTAGGTGATCATACGGAAAACAAATTGGAATGATTGGCCAAATCGGTCGGTTATATCGGCACCCCATACATTTCGCACTCTACAGAAACGAGTCCATTGACCTAGTGTTTCCCGCTGGACATGAATTTTTCCAATAAGGCACTTGTGTGAAACATCCTGATTCCCTGGTCGTGTGGCAGCTTTCCATGAAATCCTTGCTGTTCTCTGAGAAGGAAATTCAGCCGCATAGACTCTATGGACTGTGAGCTTCATGTGCATATGTACGTTCGAGTAACAGTTTTATCCACAAGACATACTAGTCAGTACTTGCAGGAAATCGTCGGACTGTGAGTTTTTCAAGGAAAAAATAGAGGGGCGAAAACCCCACACTTGCAGATCACTGTCCTGAAACGTTCAGATACTGCTATGCCCCAGCTCATTCACTCCTGATGGAAAATGATTTCAGGAGCATTTTGGTTAGAACAACACCCACAGCTCCGATATATGAGACGACTTCTGTTTCAAGATAGAGTTAGGGTTAGGGCTAGCATACGGGATATGGTTAGGATTAGCTTTATTATTAGGGTTAGGGTTCTGTTTGGGGATTGGGTTCGGGTTAGGGTGAGGGGTAGGGTTAGGGATAAGAGTAGGGTTAGGGTTAGGATGATGGTTTGGGCTAATGTTACATGTAGGCTTAGGGCTAGGGCTATAGGTAGATGACGGCCGCCGTTCGAGGAAAGTGTGTCATAGAAGATAGTGCACTTCGTAGCAGTCATAGTCCTGTACTCTCTTTGAGTCCGTGGATGACGAGAAAGTGATTCTGTAGATCGTTGGACTCAAACACAGCAAGGGAAATGATAAGAGAGCAAAATAGCTGATCATAAGTTCTGAAGAGGTTGTGTGATAGGGTACAAGGCACTCATTTCCACCTCAGCTGATATGAACACATTGATCGAGTGCTGCGTTCATGCTTAAAGCCACTTCTCAGGAACATGTTCATTCCCGAGTCTTGCCAGCTTTCACACCGTTGACTCATGTGCTGTGTCCGAGACGTTCACTCGAATAGAGTAAGGGGACTGCTAGCTTCACATGCGTTTCTGCGTCGAAAACACTGTATGGTCAAAGTGAGGAACTAGGCCGTTCCTTCTCTTCTTCTTGGGACTACGCTTTTCGGATGCGAAAAGTACCTAGGAGAAAACTCTACTGTGGAAGCTCATCCCCCTTCAAGGATCACAAAGTGCTATGCTGGCATCCCTCCTTTGCTGAAGGGAAATCATTTCAGTAGCTCTTGGGCTATGACACGAGCCAGAGATCCTACATTGCAGCAAGGTACTTCGACGGGATGCTGACAAGTGTACGCACTATGTGGCACACCACTGCTTTCATCGCCTACTGAAATGAGAACATTGATAACACGTCAAATAGTGTGGATGGCTTTTGTGGAAAACACTTTTCGCACGAGTTCCTATAATTGCTGAATGACGCAGGGGAGCGCAAAGTCTTCACTGCTGTATTCTCAGAGTGGAATGAATGCCCTGCTAGGCCCATGGTGTACGTTTAGCTTGTTCGTCCCTTAATGCTTCACGAACGGGTGGAGTCCAAGGGACGTAGTAGTCTCCGTGCGTTTCCTAGGCTACACCCTTAGTCTCCCATTCCATCTACTACTGAAAAGAGAACATTCAGAAGACGTTCCACGCTGAGACGGCTTTGGCTAAAAAAACCCGGTTCCTACGAAATAGGTTTATTCCCGGGTGATGTTGAGGAGAAAACACAACTTTCCCAATGTATTATCTTCCACTGGGAGCCCCGCAGGGTGCTCTGAGATCCATATTGCCTTAGATCTTCAGAGCCTTGGAGTCCAAGTCACGTAGCATGGCCTAGCGGCCTTCCAACGTCCGGATACGCTTTCCTCCCAGAACGCATAATTTGGCGAAAACAGTGGTAGCCAAGCTGACTGTAGTTCATAGTTGGCGTAGTCCTGTGCTCCCGTTCATGCCTTTGTCTGGGGGAACGTGATCCCTGAACTCTTTGCCTAGCAAAGTTACCGCCTAGGTGATCATACGGAAAACAAATTGGAATGATTGGCCAAATCGGTCGGTTATATAGGCACCCCATACATTTCGCACTCTACAGAAACGAGTCCATTGACCTAGTGTTTCCCGCTGGACATGAATTTTTCCAATAAGGCACTTGTGTGAAACATCCTGATTCCCTGGTCGTGTGGCAGCTTTCCATGAAATCCTTGCTGTTCTCTGAGAAGGAAATTCAGCCGCATAGACTCTATGGACTGTGAGCTTCATGTGCATATGTACGTTCGAGTAACAGTTTTATCCACAAGACATACTAGTCAGTACTTGCAGGAAATCGTCGGACTGTGAGTTTTTCAAGGAAAAAATAGAGGGGCGAAAACCCCACACTCGCAGCTCACTGTCCTGAAACGTTCAGATACTGCTATGCCCCAGCTCATTCACTCCTGATGGAAAATGATGTCAGGAGCATTTTGGTTAGAACAACACCCACAGCTCCGATATATGAGACGACTTCTGTTTGAAGATAGAGTTAGGGTTAGGGCTAGCATACGGGATATGGTTAGGATTAGCTTTATTATTAGGGTTAGGGATAGGGTTAGGGTTCGGTTTGGGGATTGGGTTCGGGTTAGGGTGAGGGGTAGGGTTAGGGATAAGAGTAGGGTACGGTTAGGATGATGGTTTGGGCTAATGTTACATGTAGGCTTAGGGCTAGGGCTATAGGCAGATGACGGCCGCCGGTCGAGGAAAGTGTGTCATAGAAGATAGTGCACTTCGTAGCAGTCATAGTCCTGTACTCTCTTTGAGTCCGTGGATGACGAGAAAGTGATTCTGTAGATCGTTGGACTCAAACACAGCAAGGGAAATGATAAGAGAGCAAAATAGCTGATCATAAGTTCTGAAGAGGTTGTGTGATAGGGTACAAGGCACTCATTTCCACTTCAGCTGATATGAACACATTGATCGAGTGCTGCGTTCATGCTTAAAGCCACTTCTCAGGAACATGTTCATTCCCGAGTCCTTGCCAGCTTTCAAACCGTTGACTCATGTGCTGTGTCCGAGACATTCACTCGAATAGAGTAAGGGGACTGCTAGCTTCACATGCGTTTCTGCGTCGAAAACACTGTATGGTCAAAGTGAGGAACTAGGCCGTTCCTTCTCTTCTTCTTGGGACTACGCTTTTCGGATGCGAAAAGTACCTAGGAGAAAACTCTACTGTGGAAGCTCATCCCCCTTCAAGGATCACAAAGTGCTATGCTGGCATTCCCTCCTTTGCTGAAGGGAAATCATTTCAGTAGCTCTTGGGGTATGACACGAGCCAGAGATCCTACACTGCAGCAAGGTACTTCGACGGGATGCTGACAAGTGTACGCACTATGTGGCACACCACTGCTTTCATCCCCTACTGAAATGAGAACATTGATAACACGTCAAATAGTGTGGATGGCTTTTGTGGAAAACACTTTTCGCACGAGTTCCTATAATTGCTGAATGACGCAGGGGAGCGCAAAGTCTTCACTGCTGTATTCTCAGAGTGGAATGAATGCCCTGCTAGGCCCATGGTGTACGTTTAGCTTGTTCGTCCCTTAATGCTTCACGAACGGGTGGAGTCCAAGGGACGTAGTAGTCTCCGTGCGTTTCCTAGGCTACACCCTTAGTCTCCCATTCCATCTACTACTGAAAAGAGAACATTCAGAAGACGTTCCACGCTGAGACGGCTTTGGCTAAAAAAACCCGGTTCCTACGAAATAGGTTTATTCCCGGGTGATGTTGAGGAGAAAACACAACTTTCCCAATGTATTATCTTCCACTGGGAGCCCCGCAGGGTCCTCTGAGATCCATATTGCCTTAGATCTTCAGAGCCTTGGAGTCCAAGTCACGTAGCATGGCCTAGCGGCCTTCCAACGTCCGGATACGCTTTCCTCCCAGAACGCATAATTTGGCGAAAACAGTGGTAGCCAAGCTGACTGTAGTTCATAGTTGGCGTAGTCCTGTGCTCCCGTTCATTCCTTTGTCTGGGGGAACGTGATCCCTGAACTCTTTGCCTAGCAAAGTTACCGCCTAGGTGATCATACGGAAAACAAATTGGAATGATTGGCCAAATCGGTCGGTTATATCGGCACCCCATACATTTCGCACTCTACAGAAACGAGTCCATTGACCTAGTGTTTCCCGCTGGACATGAATTTTTCCAATAAGGCACTTGTGTGAAACATCCTGATTCCCTGGTCGTGTGGCAGCTTTCCATGAAATCCTTGCTGTTCTCTGAGAAGGAAATTCAGCCGCATAGACTCTATGGACTGTGAGCTTCATGTGCATATGTACGTTCGAGTAACAGTTTTATCCACAAGACATACTAGTCAGTACTTGCAGGAAATCGTCGGACTGTGAGTTTTTCAAGGAAAAAATAGAGGGGCGAAAACCCCACACTCGCAGATCACTGTCCTGAAACGTTCAGATACTGCTATGCCCCAGCTCATTCACTCCTGATGGAAAATGATTTCAGGAGCATTTTGGTTAGAACAACACCCACAGCTCCGATATATGAGACGACTTCTGTTTGAAGATAGAGTTAGGGTTAGGGCTAGCATACGGGATATGGTTAGGATTAGCTTTATTATTAGGGTTAGGGTTCTGTTTGGGGATTGGGTTCGGGTTAGGGTGAGGGGTAGGGTTAGGGATAAGAGTAGGGTTAGGGTTAGGATGATGGTTTGGGCTAATGTTACATGTAGGCTTAGGGCTAGGGCTATAGGTAGATGACGGCCGCCGGTCGAGGAATGTGTGTCATAGAAGATAGTGCACTTCGTAGCAGTCATAGTCCTGTACTCTCTTTGAGTCCGTGGATGACGAGAAAGTGATTCTGTAGATCGTTGGACTCAAACACAGCAAGGGAAATGATAAGAGAGCAAAATAGCTGATCATAAGTTCTGAAGAGGTTGTGTGATAGGGTACAAGGCACTCATTTCCACCTCAGCTGATATGAACACATTGATCGAGTGCTGCGTTCATGCTTAAAGCCACTTCTCAGGAACATGTTCATTCCCGAGTCCTTGCCAGCTTTCACACCGTTGACTCATGTGCTGTGTCCGAGACGTTCACTCGAATAGAGTAAGGGGACTGCTAGCTTCACATGCGTTTCTGCGTCGAAAACACTGTATGGTCAAAGTGAGGAACTAGGCCGTTCCTTCTCTTCTTCTTGGGACTACGCTTTTCGGATGCGAAAAGTACCTAGGAGAAAACTCTACTGTGGAAGCTCATCCCCCTTCAAGGATCACAAAGTGCTATGCTGGCATCCCTCCTTTGCTGAAGGGAAATCATTTCAGTAGCTCTTGGGCTATGACACGAGCCAGAGATCCTACATTGCAGCAAGGTACTTCGACGGGATGCTGACAAGTGTACGCACTATGTGGCACACCACTGCTTTCATCGCCTACTGAAATGAGAACATTGATAACACGTCAAATAGTGTGGATGGCTTTTGTGGAAAACACTTTTCGCACGAGTTCCTATAATTGCTGAATGACGCAGGGGAGCGCAAAGTCTTCACTGCTGTATTCTCAGAGTGGAATGAATGCCCTGCTAGGCCCATGGTGTACGTTTAGCTTGTTCGTCCCTTAATGCTTCACGAACGGGTGGAGTCCAAGGGACGTAGTAGTCTCCGTGCGTTTCCTAGGCTACACCCTTAGTCTCCCATTCCATCTACTACTGAAAAGAGAACATTCAGAAGACGTTCCACGCTGAGACGGCTTTGGCTAAAAAAACCCGGTTCCTACGAAATAGGTTTATTCCCGGGTGATGTTGAGGAGAAAACACAACTTTCCCAATGTATTATCTTCCACTGGGAGCCCCGCAGGGTGCTCTGAGATCCATATTGCCTTAGATCTTCAGAGCCTTGGAGTCCAAGTCACGTAGCATGGCCTAGCGGCCTTCCAACGTCCGGATACGCTTTCCTCCCAGAACGCATAATTTGGCGAAAACAGTGGTAGCCAAGCTGACTGTAGTTCATAGTTGGCGTAGTCCTGTGCTCCCGTTCATGCCTTTGTCTGGGGGAACGTGATCCCTGAACTCTTTGCCTAGCAAAGTTACCGCCTAGGTGATCATACGGAAAACAAATTGGAATGATTGGCCAAATCGGTCGGTTATATAGGCACCCCATACATTTCGCACTCTACAGAAACGAGTCCATTGACCTAGTGTTTCCCGCTGGACATGAATTTTTCCAATAAGGCACTTGTGTGAAACATCCTGATTCCCTGGTCGTGTGGCAGCTTTCCATGAAATCCTTGCTGTTCTCTGAGAAGGAAATTCAGCCGCATAGACTCTATGGACTGTGAGCTTCATGTGCATATGTACGTTCGAGTAACAGTTTTATCCACAAGACATACTAGTCAGTACTTGCAGGAAATCGTCGGACTGTGAGTTTTTCAAGGAAAAAATAGAGGGGCGAAAACCCCACACTCGCAGCTCACTGTCCTGAAACGTTCAGATACTGCTATGCCCCAGCTCATTCACTCCTGATGGAAAATGATGTCAGGAGCATTTTGGTTAGAACAACACCCACAGCTCCGATATATGAGACGACTTCTGTTTGAAGATAGAGTTAGGGTTAGGGCTAGCATACGGGATATGGTTAGGATTAGCTTTATTATTAGGGTTAGGGATAGGGTTAGGGTTCGGTTTGGGGATTGGGTTCGGGTTAGGGTGAGGGGTAGGGTTAGGGATAAGAGTAGGGTTAGGGTTAGGATGATGGTTTGGGCTAATGTTACATGTAGGCTTAGGGCTAGGGCTATAGGCAGATGACGGCCGCCGGTCGAGGAAAGTGTGTCATAGAAGATAGTGCACTTCGTAGCAGTCATAGTCCTGTACTCTCTTTGAGTCCGTGGATGACGAGAAAGTGATTCGGTAGATCGTTGGACTCAAACACAGCAAGGGAAATGATAAGAGAGCAAAATAGCTGATCATAAGTTCTGAAGAGGTTGTGTGATAGGGTACAAGGCACTCATTTCCACTTCAGCTGATATGAACACATTGATCGAGTGCTGCGTTCATGCTTAAAGCCACTTCTCAGGAACATGTTCATTCCCGAGTCCTTGCCAGCTTTCAAACCGTTGACTCATGTGCTGTGTCCGAGACATTCACTCGAATAGAGTAAGGGGACTGCTAGCTTCACATGCGTTTCTGCGTCGAAAACACTGTATGGTCAAAGTGAGGAACTAGGCCGTTCCTTCTCTTCTTCTTGGGACTACGCTTTTCGGATGCGAAAAGTACCTAGGAGAAAACTCTACTGTGGAAGCTCATCCCCCTTCAAGGATCACAAAGTGCTATGCTGGCATTCCCTCCTTTGCTGAAGGGAAATCATTTCAGTAGCTCTTGGGGTATGACACGAGCCAGAGATCCTACACTGCAGCAAGGTACTTCGACGGGATGCTGACAAGTGTACGCACTATGTGGCACACCACTGCTTTCATCCCCTACTGAAATGAGAACATTGATAACACGTCAAATAGTGTGGATGGCTTTTGTGGAAAACACTTTTCGCACGAGTTCCTATAATTGCTGAATGACGCAGGGGAGCGCAAAGTCTTCACTGCTGTATTCTCAGAGTGGAATGAATGCCCTGCTAGGCCCATGGTGTACGTTTAGCTTGTTCGTCCCTTAATGCTTCACGAACGGGTGGAGTCCAAGGGACGTAGTAGTCTCCGTGCGTTTCCTAGGCTACACCCTTAGTCTCCCATTCCATCTACTACTGAAAAGAGAACATTCAGAAGACGTTCCACGCTGAGACGGCTTTGGCTAAAAAAACCCGGTTCCTACGAAATAGGTTTATTCCCGGGTGATGTTGAGGAGAAAACACAACTTTCCCAATGTATTATCTTCCACTGGGAGCCCCGCAGGGTCCTCTGAGATCCATATTGCCTTAGATCTTCAGAGCCTTGGAGTCCAAGTCACGTAGCATGGCCTAGCGGCCTTCCAACGTCCGGATACGCTTTCCTCCCAGAACGCATAATTTGGCGAAAACAGTGGTAGCCAAGCTGACTGTAGTTCATAGTTGGCGTAGTCCTGTGCTCCCGTTCATTCCTTTGTCTGGGGGAACGTGATCCCTGAACTCTTTGCCTAGCAAAGTTACCGCCTAGGTGATCATACGGAAAACAAATTGGAATGATTGGCCAAATCGGTCGGTTATATCGGCACCCCATACATTTCGCACTCTACAGAAACGAGTCCATTGACCTAGTGTTTCCCGCTGGACATGAATTTTTCCAATAAGGCACTTGTGTGAAACATCCTGATTCCCTGGTCGTGTGGCAGCTTTCCATGAAATCCTTGCTGTTCTCTGAGAAGGAAATTCAGCCGCATAGACTCTATGGACTGTGAGCTTCATGTGCATATGTACGTTCGAGTAACAGTTTTATCCACAAGACATACTAGTCAGTACTTGCAGGAAATCGTCGGACTGTGAGTTTTTCAAGGAAAAAATAGAGGGGCGAAAACCCCACACTCGCAGATCACTGTCCTGAAACGTTCAGATACTGCTATGCCCCAGCTCATTCACTCCTGATGGAAAATGATTTCAGGAGCATTTTGGTTAGAACAACACCCACAGCTCCGATATATGAGACGACTTCTGTTTGAAGATAGAGTTAGGGTTAGGGCTAGCATACGGGATATGGTTAGGATTAGCTTTATTATTAGGGTTAGGGTTCTGTTTGGGGATTGGGTTCGGGTTAGGGTGAGGGGTAGGGTTAGGGATAAGAGTAGGGTTAGGGTTAGGATGATGGTTTGGGCTAATGTTACATGTAGGCTTAGGGCTAGGGCTATAGGTAGATGACGGCCGCCGGTCGAGGAAAGTGTGTCATAGAAGATAGTGCACTTCGTAGCAGTCATAGTCCTGTACTCTCTTTGAGTCCGTGGATGACGAGAAAGTGATTCTGTAGATCGTTGGACTCAAACACAGCAAGGGAAATGATAAGAGAGCAAAATAGCTGATCATAAGTTCTGAAGAGGTTGTGTGATAGGGTACAAGGCACTCATTTCCACCTCAGCTGATATGAACACATTGATCGAGTGCTGCGTTCATGCTTAAAGCCACTTCTCAGGAACATGTTCATTCCCGAGTCCTTGCCAGCTTTCACACCGTTGACTCATGTGCTGTGTCCGAGACGTTCACTCGAATAGAGTAAGGGGACTGCTAGCTTCACATGCGTTTCTGCGTCGAAAACACTGTATGGTCAAAGTGAGGAACTAGGCCGTTCCTTCTCTTCTTCTTGGGACTACGCTTTTCGGATGCGAAAAGTACCTAGGAGAAAACTCTACTGTGGAAGCTCATCCCCCTTCAAGGATCACAAAGTGCTATGCTGGCATTCCCTCCTTTGCTGAAGGGAAATCATTTCAGTAGCTCTTGGGCTATGACACGAGCCAGAGATCCTACATTGCAGCAAGGTACTTCGACGGGATGCTGACAAGTGTACGCACTATGTGGCACACCACTGCTTTCATCCCCTACTGAAATGAGAACATTGATAACACGTCAAATAGTGTGGATGGCTTTTGTGGAAAACACTTTTCGCACGAGTTCCTATAATTGCTGAATGACGCAGGGGAGCGCAAAGTCTTCACTGCTGTATTCTCAGAGTGGAATGAATGCCCTGCTAGGCCCATGGTGTACGTTTAGCTTGTTCGTCCCTTAATGCTTCACGAACGGGTGGAGTCCAAGGGACGTAGTAGTCTCCGTGCGTTTCCTAGGCTACACCCTTAGTCTCCCATTCCATCTACTACTGAAAAGAGAACATTCAGAAGACGTTCCACGCTGAGACGGCTTTGGCTAAAAAAACCCGGTTCCTACGAAATAGGTTTATTCCCGGGTGATGTTGAGGAGAAAACACAACTTCACCAATGTATTATCTTCCACTGGGAGCCCCGCAGGGTGCTCTGAGATCCATATTGCCTTAGATCTTCAGAGCCTTGGAGTCCAAGTCACGTAGCATGGCCTAGCGGCCTTCCAACGTCCGGATACGCTTTCCTCCCAGAACGCATAATTTGGCGAAAACAGTGGTAGCCAAGCTGACTGTAGTTCATAGTTGGCGTAGTCCTGTGCTCCCGTTCATGCCTTTGTCTGGGGGAACGTGATCCCTGAACTCTTTGCCTAGCAAAGTTACCGCCTAGGTGATCATACGGAAAACAAATTGGAATGATTGGCCAAATCGGTCGGTTATATAGGCACCCCATACATTTCGCACTCTACAGAAACGAGTCCATTGACCTAGTGTTTCCCGCTGGACATGAATTTTTCCAATAAGGCACTTGTGTGAAACATCCTGATTCCCTGGTCGTGTGGCAGCTTTCCATGAAATCCTTGCTGTTCTCTGAGAAGGAATTTCAGCCGCATAGACTCTATGGACTGTGAGCTTCATGTGCATATGTACGTTCGAGTAACAGTTTTATCCACAAGACATACTAGTCAGTACTTGCAGGAAATCGTCGGACTGTGAGTTTTTCAAGGAAAAAATAGAGGGGCGAAAACCCCACACTCGCAGCTCACTGTCCTGAAACGTTCAGATACTGCTATGCCCCAGCTCATTCACTCCTGATGGAAAATGATTTCAGGAGCATTTTGGTTAGAACAACACCCACAGCTCCGATATATGAGACGACTTCTGTTTGAAGATAGAGTTAGGGTTAGGGCTAGCATACGGGATATGGTTAGGATTAGCTTTATTATTAGGGTTAGGGATAGGGTTAGGGTTCGGTTTGGGGATTGGGTTCGGGTTTGGGTGAGGGGTAGGGTTAGGGATAAGAGTAGGGTTAGGGTTAGGATGATGGTTTGGGCTAATGTTACATGTAGGCTTAGGGCTAGGGCTATAGGTAGATGACGGCCGCCGGTCGAGGAAAGTGTGTCATAGAAGATAGTGCACTTCGTAGCAGTCATAGTCCTGTACTCTCTTTGAGTCCGTGGATGACGAGAAAGTGATTCTGTAGATCGTTGGACTCAAACACAGCAAGGGAAATGATAAGAGAGCAAAATAGCTGATCATAAGTTCTGAAGAGGTTGTGTGATAGGGTACAAGGCACTCATTTCCACTTCAGCTGATATGAACACATTGATCGAGTGCTGCGTTCATGCTTAAAGCCACTTCTCAGGAACATGTTCATTCCCGAGTCCTTGCCAGCTTTCAAACCGTTGACTCATGTGCTGTGTCCGAGACATTCACTCGAATAGAGTAAGGGGACCGCTAGCTTCACATGCGTTTCTGCGTCGAAAACACTGTATGGTCAAAGTGAGGAACTAGGCCGTTCCTTGTCTTCTTCTTGGGACTACGCTTTTCGGATGCGAAAAGTACCTAGGAGAAAACTCTACTGTGGAAGCTCATCCCCCTTCAAGGATCACAAAGTGCTATGCTGGCATTCCCTCCTTTGCTGAAGGGAAATCATTTCAGTAGCTCTTGGGGTATGACACGAGCCAGAGATCCTACACTGCAGCAAGGTACTTCGACGGGATGCTGACAAGTGTACGCACTATGTGGCACACCACTGCTTTCATCCCCTACTGAAATGAGAACATTGATAACACGTCAAATAGTGTGGATGGCTTTTGTGGAAAACACTTTTCGCACGAGTTCCTATAATTGCTGAATGACGCAGGGGAGCGCAAAGTCTTCACTGCTGTATTCTCAGAGTGGAATGAATGCCCTGCTAGGCCCATGGTGTACGTTTAGCTTGTTCGTCCCTTAATGCTTCACGAACGGGTGGAGTCCAAGGGACGTAGTAGTCTCCGTGCGTTTCCTAGGCTACACCCTTAGTCTCCCATTCCATCTACTACTGAAAAGAGAACATTCAGAAGACGTTCCACGCTGAGACGGCTTTGGCTAAAAAAACCCGGTTCCTACGAAATAGGTTTATTCCCGGGTGATGTTGAGGAGAAAACACAACTTTCCCAATGTATTATCTTCCACTGGGAGCCCCGCAGGGTCCTCTGAGATCCATATTGCCTTAGATCTTCAGAGCCTTGGAGTCCAAGTCACTTAGCATGGCCTAGCGGCCTTCCAACGTCCGGATACGCTTTCCTCCCAGAACGCATAATTTGGCGAAAACAGTGGTAGCCAAGCTGACTGTAGTTCATAGTTGGCGTAGTCCTGTGCTCCCGTTCATTCCTTTGTCTGGGGGAACGTGATCCCTGAACTCTTTGCCTAGCAAAGTTACCGCCTAGGTGATCATACGGAAAACAAATTGGAATGATTGGCCAAATCGGTCGGTTATATCGGCACCCCATACATTTCGCACTCTACAGAAACGAGTCCATTGACCTAGTGTTTCCCGCTGGACATGAATTTTTCCAATAAGGCACTTGTGTGAAACATCCTGATTCCCTGGTCGTGTGGCAGCTTTCCATGAAATCCTTGCTGTTCTCTGAGAAGGAAATTCAGCCGCATAGACTCTATGGACTGTGAGCTTCATGTGCATATGTACGTTCGAGTAACAGTTTTATCCACAAGACATACTAGTCAGTACTTGCAGGAAATCGTCGGACTGTGAGTTTTTCAAGGAAAAAATAGAGGGGCGAAAACCCCACACTCGCAGCTCACTGTCCTGAAACGTTCAGATACTGCTATGCCCCAGCTCATTCACTCCTGATGGAAAATGATGTCAGGAGCATTTTGGTTAGAACAACACCCACAGCTCCGATATATGAGACGACTTCTGTTTCAAGATAGAGTTAGGGTTAGGGCTAGCATACGGGATATGGTTAGGATTAGCTTTATTATTAGGGTTAGGGATAGGGTTAGGGTTCGGTTTGGGGATTGGGTTCGGGTTTGGGTGAGGGGTAGGGTTAGGGATAAGAGTAGGGTTAGGGTTAGGATGATGGTTTGGGCTAATGTTACATGTAGGCTTAGGGCTAGGGCTATAGGTAGATGACGGCCGCCGGTCGAGGAAAGTGTGTCATAGAAGATAGTGCACTTCGTAGCAGTCATAGTCCTGTACTCTCTTTGAGTCCGTGGATGACGAGAAAGTGATTCTGTAGATCGTTGGACTCAAACACAGCAAGGGAAATGATAAGAGAGCAAAATAGCTGATCATAAGTTCTGAAGAGGTTGTGTGATAGGGTACAAGGCACTCATTTCCACCTCAGCTGATATGAACACATTGATCGAGTGCTGCGTTCATGCTTAAAGCCACTTCTCAGGAACATGTTCATTCCCGAGTCCTTGCCAGCTTTCACACCGTTGACTCATGTGCTGTGTCCGAGACGTTCACTCGAATAGAGTAAGGGGACTGCTAGCTTCACATGCGTTTCTGCGTCGAAAACACTGTATGGTCAAAGTGAGGAACTAGGCCGTTCCTTCTCTTCTTCTTGGGACTACGCTTTTCGGATGCGAAAAGTACCTAGGAGAAAACTCTACTGTGGAAGCTCATCCCCCTTCAAGGATCACAAAGTGCTATGCTGGCATTCCCTCCTTTGCTGAAGGGAAATCATTTCAGTAGCTCTTGGGCTATGACACGAGCCAGAGATCCTACATTGCAGCAAGGTACTTCGACGGGATGCTGACAAGTGTACGCACTATGTGGCACACCACTGCTTTCATCCCCTACTGAAATGAGAACATTGATAACACGTCAAATAGTGTGGATGGCTTTTGTGGAAAACACTTTTCGCACGAGTTCCTATAATTGCTGAATGACGCAGGGGAGCGCAAAGTCTTCACTGCTGTATTCTCAGAGTGGAATGAATGCCCTGCTAGGCCCATGGTGTACGTTTAGCTTGTTCGTCCCTTAATGCTTCACGAACGGGTGGAGTCCAAGGGACGTAGTAGTCTCCGTGCGTTTCTTAGGCTACACCCTTAGTCTCCCATTCCATCTACTACTGAAAAGAGAACATTCAGAAGACGTTCCACGCTGAGACGGCTTTGGCTAAAAAAACCCGGTTCCTACGAAATAGGTTTATTCCCGGGTGATGTTGAGGAGAAAACACAACTTCACCAATGTATTATCTTCCACTGGGAGCCCCGCAGGGTGCTCTGAGATCCATATTGCCTTAGATCTTCAGAGCCTTGGAGTCCAAGTCACGTAGCATGGCCTAGCGGCCTTCCAACGTCCGGATACGCTTTCCTCCCAGAACGCATAATTTGGCGAAAACAGTGGTAGCCAAGCTGACTGTAGTTCATAGTTGGCGTAGTCCTGTGCTCCCGTTCATGCCTTTGTCTGGGGGAACGTGATCCCTGAACTCTTTGCCTAGCAAAGTTACCGCCTAGGTGATCATACGGAAAACAAATTGGAATGATTGGCCAAATCGGTCGGTTATATCGGCACCCCATACATTTCGCACTCTACAGAAACGAGTCCATTGACCTAGTGTTTCCCGCTGGACATGAATTTTTCCAATAAGGCACTTGTGTGAAACATCCTGATTCCCTGGTCGTGTGGCAGCTTTCCATGAAATCCTTGCTGTTCTCTGAGAAGGAAATTCAGCCGCATAGACTCTATGGACTGTGAGCTTCATGTGCATATGTACGTTCGAGTAACAGTTTTATCCACAAGACATACTAGTCAGTACTTGCAGGAAATCGTCGGACTGTGAGTTTTTCAAGGAAAAAATAGAGGGGCGAAAACCCCACACTCGCAGATCACTGTCCTGAAACGTTCAGATACTGCTATGCCCCAGCTCATTCACTCCTGATGGAAAATGATTTCAGGAGCATTTTGGTTAGAACAACACCCACAGCTCCGATATATGAGACGACTTCTGTTTCAAGATAGAGTTAGGGTTAGGGCTAGCATACGGGATATGGTTAGGATTAGCTTTATTATTAGGGTTAGGGTTCTGTTTGGGGATTGGGTTCGGGTTAGGGTGAGGGGTAGGGTTAGGGATAAGAGTAGGGTTAGGGTTAGGATGATGGTTTGGGCTAATGTTACATGTAGGCTTAGGGCTAGGGCTATAGGTAGATGACGGCCGCCGGTCGAGGAAAGTGTGTCATAGAAGATAGTGCACTTCGTAGCAGTCATAGTCCTGTACTCTCTTTGAGTCCGTGGATGACGAGAAAGTGATTCTGTAGATCGTTGGACTCAAACACAGCAAGGGAAATGATAAGAGAGCAAAATAGCTGATCATAAGTTCTGAAGAGGTTGTGTGATAGGGTACAAGGCACTCATTTCCACCTCAGCTGATATGAACACATTGATCGAGTGCTGCGTTCATGCTTAAAGCCACTTCTCAGGAACATGTTCATTCCCGAGTCCTTGCCAGCTTTCACACCGTTGACTCATGTGCTGTGTCCGAGACGTTCACTCGAATAGAGTAAGGGGACTGCTAGCTTCACATGCGTTTCTGCGTCGAAAACACTGTATGGTCAAAGTGAGGAACTAGGCCGTTCCTTCTCTTCTTCTTGGGACTACGCTTTTCGGATGCGAAAAGTACCTAGGAGAAAACTCTACTGTGGAAGCTCATCCCCCTTCAAGGATCACAAAGTGCTATGCTGGCATCCCTCCTTTGCTGAAGGGAAATCATTTCAGTAGCTCTTGGGCTATGACACGAGCCAGAGATCCTACATTGCAGCAAGGTACTTCGACGGGATGCTGACAAGTGTACGCACTATGTGGCACACCACTGCTTTCATCCCCTACTGAAATGAGAACATTGATAACACGTCAAATAGTGTGGATGGCTTTTGTGGAAAACACTTTTCGCACGAGTTCCTATAATTGCTGAATGACGCAGGGGAGCGCAAAGTCTTCACTGCTGTATTCTCAGAGTGGAATGAATGCCCTGCTAGGCCCATGGTGTACGTTTAGCTTGTTCGTCCCTTAATGCTTCACGAACGGGTGGAGTCCAAGGGACGTAGTAGTCTCCGTGCGTTTCCTAGGCTACACCCTTAGTCTCCCATTCCATCTACTACTGAAAAGAGAACATTCAGAAGACGTTCCACGCTGAGACGGCTTTGGCTAAAAAAACCCGGTTCCTACGAAATAGGTTTATTCCCGGGTGATGTTGAGGAGAAAACACAACTTCACCAATGTATTATCTTCCACTGGGAGCCCCGCAGGGTGCTCTGAGATCCATATTGCCTTAGATCTTCAGAGCCTTGGAGTCCAAGTCACGTAGCATGGCCTAGCGGCCTTCCAACGTCCGGATACGCTTTCCTCCCAGAACGCATAATTTGGCGAAAACAGTGGTAGCCAAGCTGACTGTAGTTCATAGTTGGCGTAGTCCTGTGCTCCCGTTCATGCCTTTGTCTGGGGGAACGTGATCCCTGAACTCTTTGCCTAGCAAAGTTACCGCCTAGGTGATCATACGGAAAACAAATTGGAATGATTGGCCAAATCGGTCGGTTATATAGGCACCCCATACATTTCGCACTCTACAGAAACGAGTCCATTGACCTAGTGTTTCCCGCTGGACATGAATTTTTCCAATAAGGCACTTGTGTGAAACATCCTGATTCCCTGGTCGTGTGGCAGCTTTCCATGAAATCCTTGCTGTTCTCTGAGAAGGAAATTCAGCCGCATAGACTCTATGGACTGTGAGCTTCATGTGCATATGTACGTTCGAGTAACAGTTTTATCCACAAGACATACTAGTCAGTACTTGCAGGAAATCGTCGGACTGTGAGTTTTTCAAGGAAAAAATAGAGGGGCGAAAACCCCACACTCGCAGCTCACTGTCCTGAAACGTTCAGATACTGCTATGCCCCAGCTCATTCACTCCTGATGGAAAATGATTTCAGGAGCATTTTGGTTAGAACAACACCCACAGCTCCGATATATGAGACGACTTCTGTTTGAAGATAGAGTTAGGGTTAGGGCTAGCATACGGGATATGGTTAGGATTAGCTTTATTATTAGGGTTAGGGATAGGGTTAGGGTTCGGTTTGGGGATTGGGTTCGGGTTTGGGTGAGGGGTAGGGTTAGGGATAAGAGTAGGGTTAGGGTTAGGATGATGGTTTGGGCTAATGTTACATGTAGGCTTAGGGCTAGGGCTATAGGTAGATGACGGCCGCCGGTCGAGGAAAGTGTGTCATAGAAGATAGTGCACTTCGTAGCAGTCATAGTCCTGTACTCTTTTTGAGTCCGTGGATGACGAGAAAGTGATTCTGTAGATCGTTGGACTCAAACACAGCAAGGGAAATGATAAGAGAGCAAAATAGCTGATCATAAGTTCTGAAGAGGTTGTGTGATAGGGTACAAGGCACTCATTTCCACTTCAGCTGATATGAACACATTGATCGAGTGCTGCGTTCATGCTTAAAGCCACTTCTCAGGAACATGTTCATTCCCGAGTCCTTGCCAGCTTTCAAACCGTTGACTCATGGGCTGTGTCCGAGACATTCACTCGAATAGAGTAAGGGGACTGCTAGCTTCACATGCGTTTCTGCGTCGAAAACACTGTATGGTCAAAGTGAGGAACTAGGCCGTTCCTTCTCTTCTTCTTGGGACTACGCTTTTCGGATGCGAAAAGTACCTAGGAGAAAACTCTACTGTGGAAGCTCATCCCCCTTCAAGGATCACAAAGTGCTATGCTGGCATTCCCTCCTTTGCTGAAGGGAAATCATTTCAGTAGCTCTTGGGGTATGACACGAGCCAGAGATCCTACACTGCAGCAAGGTACTTCGACGGGATGCTGACAAGTGTACGCACTATGTGGCACACCACTGCTTTCATCCCCTACTGAAATGAGAACATAGATAACACGTCAAATAGTGTGGATGGCTTTTGTGGAAAACACTTTTCGCACGAGTTCCTATAATTGCTGAATGACGCAGGGGAGCGCAAAGTCTTCACTGCTGTATTCTCAGAGTGGAATGAATGCCCTGCTAGGCCCATGGTGTACGTTTAGCTTGTTCGTCCCTTAATGCTTCACGAACGGGTGGAGTCCAAGGGACGTAGTAGTCTCCGTGCGTTTCCTAGGCTACACCCTTAGTCTCCCATTCCATCTACTACTGAAAAGAGAACATTCAGAAGACGTTCCACGCTGAGACGGCTTTGGCTAAAAAAACCCGGTTCCTACGAAATAGGTTTATTCGCGGGTGATGTTGAGGAGAAAACACAACTTCACCAATGTATTATCTTCCACTGGGAGCCCCGCAGGGTGCTCTGAGATCCATATTGCCTTAGATCTTCAGAGCCTTGGAGTCCAAGTTACGTAGCATGGCCTAGCGGCCTTCCAACGTCCGGATACGCTTTCCTCCCAGAACGCATAATTTGGCGAAAACAGTGGTAGCCAAGCTGACTGTAGTTCATAGTTGGCGTAGTCCTGTGCTCCCGTTCATTCCTTTGTCTGGGGGAACGTGATCCCTGAACTCTTTGCCTAGCCAAGTTACCGCCTAGGTGATCATACGGAAAACAAATTGGAATGATTGGCCAAATCGGTCGGTTATATCGGCACCCCATACATTTCGCACTCTACAGAAACGAGTCCATTGACCTAGTGTTTCCCGCTGGACATGAATTTTTCCAATAAGGCACTTGTGTGAAACATCCTGATTCCCTAGTCGTGTGGCAGCTTTCCAAGAAATCCTTGCTGTTCTCAAGAAGGAAATTCAGCCGCATAGACTCTATGGACTGTGAGCTTCATGTGCATATGTACGTTCGAGTAACAGTTTTATCCACAAGACATACTAGTCAGTACTTGCAGGAAATCGTCGGACTGTGAGTTTTTCAAGGAAAAAATAGAGGGGTGAAACCCCACACTCGCAGCTCACTGTCCTGAAACGTTCAGATACTGCTATGCCCCAGCTCATTCACTCCTGATGGAAAATGATTTCAGGAGCATTTTGGTTAGAACAACACCCACAGCTCCGATATATGAGACGACTTCTGTTTCAAGATAGAGTTAGGGTTAGGGCTAGAATACGGGATATGGTTAGGATTAGCTTTATTATTAGGGTTAGGGATAGGGTTAGGGTTCGGTTTGGGGATTGGGTTCGGGTTAGGGTGAGGGGTAGGGTTAGGGATAAGAGTAGGGTTAGGGTTAGGATGATGGTTTGGGCTAATGTTACATGTAGGCTTAGGGCTAGGGCTATAGGTAGATGACGGCCGCCGGTCGAGGAAAGTGTGTCATAGAAGATAGTGCACTTCGTAGCAGTCATAGTCCTGTACTCTCTTTGAGTCCGTGGATGACGAGAAAGTGATTCTGTAGATCGTTGGACTCAAACACAGCAAGGGAAATGATAAGAGAGCAAAATAGCTGATCATACGTTCTGAAGAGGTTGTGTGATAGGGTACAAGGCACTCATTTCCACTTCAGCTGATATGAACACATTGATCGAGTGCTGCGTTCATGCTTGAAGCCACTTCTCAGGAACATGTTCATTCCCGAGTCCTTGCCAGCTTTCAAACCGTTGACTCATGTGCTGTGTCCGAGACGTTCACGCGAATAGAGTAAGGGGACTGCTAGCTTCACATGCGTTTCTGCGTCGAAAACACTGTATGGTCTAAGTGAGGAACTAGGCCATTCCTTCTCTTCTTCTTGGGACTACGCTTTTCGGATGCGAAAAGTACCTAGGAGAAAACTCTACTGTGGAAGCTCATCCCCCTTCAAGGATCACAAAGTGCTATGCTGGCATTCCCTCCTTTGCTGAAGGGAAATCATTTCAGTAGCTCTTGGGCTATGACACGAGCCAGAGATCCTACATTGCAGCAAGGTACTTCGACGGGATGCTGACAAGTGTACGCACTATGTGGCACACGACTGCTTTCATCCCCTACTGAAATGAGAACAATGATAACACGTCAAATAGTGTGGATGGCTTTTGTGGAAAACACTTTTCGCACGAGTTCCTATAATTGCTGAATGACGCCGGGGAGCGCAAAGTCTTCACTGCTGTATTCTCAGAGTGGAATGAATGCCCTGCTAGGCCCATGGTGTACGTTTAGCTTGTTCGTCCCTTAATGCTTCACGAACGGGTGGAGTCCAAGGGACGTAGTAGTCTCCGTGCGTTTCCTAGGCTACACCCTTAGTCTCCCATTCCATCTACTACTGAAAAGAGAACATTCAGAAGACGTTCCACGCTGAGACGGCTTTGGCTAAAAAAACCCGGTTCCTACGAAATAGGTTTATTCGCGGGTGATGTTGAGGAGAAAACACAACTTCACCAATGTATTATCTTCCACTGGGAGCCCCGCAGGGTGCTCTGAGATCCATATTGCCTTAGATCTTCAGAGCCTTGGAGTCAAAGTCACGTAGCTTGGCCTAGCGGCCTTCCAACGTCCGGATACGCTTTCCTCCCAGAACGCATAATTTGGCGAAAACAGTGGTAGCCAAGCTGACTGTAGTTCATAGTTGGCGTAGTCCTGTGCTCCCGTTCATTCCTTTGTCTGGGGCAACGTGATCCCTGAACTCTTTGCCTAGCAAAGTTACCGCCTAGGTGATCATACGGAAAACAAATTGGAATGATTGGCCAAATCGGTCGGTTATATCGGCACCCCATACATTTCGCACTCTACAGAAACGAGCCCATTGACCTAGTGTTTCCCGCTGGACATGAATTTTTCCAATAAGGCACTGGTGTGAAACATCCTGATTCCCTGGTCGTGTGGCAGCTTTCCATGAAATCCTTGCTGTTCTCTGAGAAGGAAATTCAGCCGCATAGACTCTATGGACTGTGAGCTTCATGTGCATATGTACGTTCGAGTAACAGTTTTATCCACAAGACATACTAGTCAGTACTTGCAGGAAATCGTCGGACTGTGAGTTTTTCAAGGAAAAAATAGAGGGGCGAAAACCCCACACTCGCAGATCACTGTCCTGAAACGTTCAGATACTGCTATGCCCCAGCTCATTCACTCCTGATGGAAAATGATTTCAGGAGCATTTTGGTTAGAACAACACCCACAGCTCCGATATATGAGACGACTTCTGTTTCAAGATAGAGTTAGGGTTAGGGCTAGCATACGGGATATGGTTAGGATTAGCTTTATTATTAGGGTTAGGGTTCTGTTTGGGGATTGGGTTCGGGTTAGGGTGAGGGGTAGGGTTAGGGATAAGAGTAGGGTTAGGGTTAGGATGATGGTTTGGGCTAATGTTACATGTAGGCTTAGGGCTAGGGCTATAGGTAGATGACGGCCGCCGGTCGAGGAAAGTGTGTCATAGAAGATAGTGCACTTCGTAGCAGTCATAGTCCTGTACTCTCTTTGAGTCCGTGGATGACGAGAAAGTGATTCTGTAGATCGTTGGACTCAAACACAGCAAGGGAAATGATAAGAGAGCAAAATAGCTGATCATAAGTTCTGAAGAGGTTGTGTGATAGGGTACAAGGCACTCATTTCCACCTCAGCTGATATGAACACATTGATCGAGTGCTGCGTTCATGCTTAAAGCCACTTCTCAGGAACATGTTCATTCCCGAGTCCTTGCCAGCTTTCACACCGTTGACTCATGTGCTGTGTCCGAGACGTTCACTCGAATAGAGTAAGGGGACTGCTAGCTTCACATGCGTTTCTGCGTCGAAAACACTGTATGGTCAAAGTGAGGAACTAGGCCGTTCCTTCTCTTCTTCTTGGGACTACGCTTTTCGGATGCGAAAAGTACCTAGGAGAAAACTCTACTGTGGAAGCTCATCCCCCTTCAAGGATCACAAAGTGCTATGCTGGCATCCCTCCTTTGCTGAAGGGAAATCATTTCAGTAGCTCTTGGGCTATGACACGAGCCAGAGATCCTACATTGCAGCAAGGTACTTCGACGGGATGCTGACAAGTGTACGCACTATGTGGCACACCACTGCTTTCATCCCCTACTGAAATGAGAACATTGATAACACGTCAAATAGTGTGGATGGCTTTTGTGGAAAACACTTTTCGCACGAGTTCCTATAATTGCTGAATGACGCAGGGGAGCGCAAAGTCTTCACTGCTGTATTCTCAGAGTGGAATGAATGCCCTGCTAGGCCCATGGTGTACGTTTAGCTTGTTCGTCCCTTAATGCTTCACGAACGGGTGGAGTCCAAGGGACGTAGTAGTCTCCGTGCGTTTCCTAGGCTACACCCTTAGTCTCCCATTCCATCTACTACTGAAAAGAGAACATTCAGAAGACGTTCCACGCTGAGACGGCTTTGGCTAAAAAAACCCGGTTCCTACGAAATAGGTTTATTCGCGGGTGATGTTGAGGAGAAAACACAACTTCACCAATGTATTATCTTCCACTGGGAGCCCCGCAGGGTGCTCTGAGATCCATATTGCCTTAGATCTTCAGAGCCTTGGAGTCCAAGTCACGTAGCATGGCCTAGCGGCCTTCCAACGTCCGGATACGCTTTCCTCCCAGAACGCATAATTTGGCGAAAACAGTGGTAGCCAAGCTGACTGTAGTTCATAGTTGGCGTAGTCCTGTGCTCCCGTTCATGCCTTTGTCTGGGGGAACGTGATCCCTGAACTCTTTGCCTAGCAAAGTTACCGCCTAGGTGATCATACGGAAAACAAATTGGAATGATTGGCCAAATCGGTCGGTTATATAGGCACCCCATACATTTCGCACTCTACAGAAACGAGTCCATTGACCTAGTGTTTCCCGCTGGACATGAATTTTTCCAATAAGGCACTTGTGTGAAACATCCTGATTCCCTGGTCGTGTGGCAGCTTTCCATGAAATCCTTGCTGTTCTCTGAGAAGGAAATTCAGCCGCATAGACTCTATGGACTGTGAGCTTCATGTGCATATGTACGTTCGAGTAACAGTTTTATCCACAAGACATACTAGTCAGTACTTGCAGGAAATCGTCGGACTGTGAGTTTTTCAAGGAAAAAATAGAGGGGCGAAAACCCCACACTCGCAGCTCACTGTCCTGAAACGTTCAGATACTGCTATGCCCCAGCTCATTCACTCCTGATGGAAAATGATTTCAGGAGCATTTTGGTTAGAACAACACCCACAGCTCCGATATATGAGACGACTTCTGTTTGAAGATAGAGTTAGGGTTAGGGCTAGCATACGGGATATGGTTAGGATTAGCTTTATTATTAGGGTTAGGGATAGGGTTAGGGTTCGGTTTGGGGATTGGGTTCGGGTTTGGGTGAGGGGTAGGGTTAGGGATAAGAGTAGGGTTAGGGTTAGGATGATGGTTTGGGCTAATGTTACATGTAGGCTTAGGGCTAGGGCTATAGGTAGATGACGGCCGCCGGTCGAGGAAAGTGTGTCATAGAAGATAGTGCACTTCGTAGCAGTCATAGTCCTGTACTCTTTTTGAGTCCGTGGATGACGAGAAAGTGATTCTGTAGATCGTTGGACTCAAACACAGCAAGGGAAATGATAAGAGAGCAAAATAGCTGATCATAAGTTCTGAAGAGGTTGTGTGATAGGGTACAAGGCACTCATTTCCACTTCAGCTGATATGAACACATTGATCGAGTGCTGCGTTCATGCTTAAAGCCACTTCTCAGGAACATGTTCATTCCCGAGTCCTTGCCAGCTTTCAAACCGTTGACTCATGTGCTGTGTCCGAGACATTCACTCGAATAGAGTAAGGGGACTGCTAGCTTCACATGCGTTTCTGCGTCGAAAACACTGTATGGTCAAAGTGAGGAACTAGGCCGTTCCTTCTCTTCTTCTTGGGACTACGCTTTTCGGATGCGAAAAGTACCTAGGAGAAAACTCTACTGTGGAAGCTCATCCCCCTTCAAGGATCACAAAGTGCTATGCTGGCATTCCCTCCTTTGCTGAAGGGAAATCATTTCAGTAGCTCTTGGGGTATGACACGAGCCAGAGATCCTACACTGCAGCAAGGTACTTCGACGGGATGCTGACAAGTGTACGCACTATGTGGCACACCACTGCTTTCATCCCCTACTGAAATGAGAACATAGATAACACGTCAAATAGTGTGGATGGCTTTTGTGGAAAACACTTTTCGCACGAGTTCCTATAATTGCTGAATGACGCAGGGGAGCGCAAAGTCTTCACTGCTGTATTCTCAGAGTGGAATGAATGCCCTGCTAGGCCCATGGTGTACGTTTAGCTTGTTCGTCCCTTAATGCTTCACGAACGGGTGGAGTCCAAGGGACGTAGTAGTCTCCGTGCGTTTCCTAGGCTACACCCTTAGTCTCCCATTCCATCTACTACTGAAAAGAGAACATTCAGAAGACGTTCCACGCTGAGACGGCTTTGGCTAAAAAAACCCGGTTCCTACGAAATAGGTTTATTCGCGGGTGATGTTGAGGAGAAAACACAACTTCACCAATGTATTATCTTCCACTGGGAGCCCCGCAGGGTGCTCTGAGATCCATATTGCCTTAGATCTTCAGAGCCTTGGAGTCCAAGTTACGTAGCATGGCCTAGCGGCCTTCCAACGTCCGGATACGCTTTCCTCCCAGAACGCATAATTTGGCGAAAACAGTGGTAGCCAAGCTGACTGTAGTTCATAGTTGGCGTAGTCCTGTGCTCCCGTTCATTCCTTTGTCTGGGGGAACGTGATCCCTGAACTCTTTGCCTAGCCAAGTTACCGCCTAGGTGATCATACGGAAAACAAATTGGAATGATTGGCCAAATCGGTCGGTTATATCGGCACCCCATAAATTTCGCACTCTACAGAAACGAGTCCATTGACCTAGTGTTTCCCGCTGGACATGAATTTTTCCAATAAGGCACTTGTGTGAAACATCCTGATTCCCTAGTCGTGTGGCAGCTTTCCAAGAAATCCTTGCTGTTCTCAAGAAGGAAATTCAGCCGCATAGACTCTATGGACTGTGAGCTTCATGTGCATATGTACGTTCGAGTAACAGTTTTATCCACAAGACATACTAGTCAGTACTTGCAGGAAATCGTCGGACTGTGAGTTTTTCAAGGAAAAAATAGAGGGGTGAAACCCCACACTCGCAGCTCACTGTCCTGAAACGTTCAGATACTGCTATGCCCCAGCTCATTCACTCCTGATGGAAAATGATTTCAGGAGCATTTTGGTTAGAACAACACCCACAGCTCCGATATATGAGACGACTTCTGTTTCAAGATAGAGTTAAGGTTAGGGCTAGAATACGGGATATGGTTAGGATTAGCTTTATTATTAGGGTTAGGGATAGGGTTAGGGTTCGGTTTGGGGATTGGGTTCGGGTTAGGGTGAGGGGTAGGGTTAGGGATAAGAGTAGGGTTAGGGTTAGGATGAAGGTTTGGGCTAATGTTACATGTAGGCTTAGGGCTAGGGCTATAGGCAGATGACGGCCGCCGGTCGAGGAAAGTGTGTCATAGAAGATAGTGCACTTCGTAGCAGTCATAGTCCTGTACTCTCTTTGAGTCCGTGGATGACGAGAAAGTGATTCTGTAGATCGTTGGACTCAAACACAGCAAGGGAAATGATAAGAGAGCAAAATAGCTGATCATAAGTTCTGAAGAGGTTGTGTGATAGGGTACAAGGCACTCATTTCCACTTCAGCTGATATGAACACATTGATCGAGTGCTGCGTTCATGCTTAAAGCCACTTCTCAGGAACATGTTCATTCCCGAGTCCTTGCCAGCTTTCAAACCGTTGACTCATGGGCTGTGTCCGAGACGTTCACTCGAATAGAGTAAGGGGACTGCTAGCTTCACATGCGTTTCTGCGTCGAAAACACTGTATGGTCAAAGTGAGGAACTAGGCCGTTCCTTCTCTTCTTCTTGGGACTACGCTTTTCGGATGCGAAAAGTACCTAGGAGAAAACTCTACTGTGGAAGCTCATCCCCCTTCAAGGATCACAAAGTGCTATGCTGGCATTCCCTCCTTTGCTGAAGGGAAATCATTTCAGTAGCTCTTGGGCTATGACACGAGCCAGAGATCCTACATTGCAGCAAGGTACTTCGACGGGATGCTGACAAGTGTACGCACTATGTGGCACACCACTGCTTTCATCGCCTACTGAAATGAGAACATTGATAACACGTCAAATAGTGTGGATGGCTTTTGTGGAAAACACTTTTCGCACGAGTTCCTATAATTGCTGAATGACGCAGGGGAGCGCAAAGTCTTCACTGCTGTATTCTCAGAGTGGAATGAATGCCCTGCTAGGCCCATGGTGTACGTTTAGCTTGTTCGTCCCTTAATGCTTCACGAACGGGTGGAGTCCAAGGGACGTAGTAGTCTCCGTGCGTTTCCTAGGCTACACCCTTAGTCTCCCATTCCATCTACTACTGAAAAGAGAACATTCAGAAGACGTTCCACGCTGAGACGGCTTTGGCTAAAAAAACCCGGTTCCTACGAAATAGGTTTATTCCCGGGTGATGTTGAGGAGAAAACACAACTTCACCAATGTATTATCTTCCACTGGGAGCCCCGCAGGGTGCTCTGAGATCCATATTGCCTTAGATCTTCAGAGCCTTGGAGTCCAAGTCACGTAGCATGGCCTAGCGGCCTTCCAACGTCCGGATACGCTTTCCTCCCAGAACGCATAATTTGGCGAAAAGAGTGGTAGCCAAGCTGACTGTAGTTCATAGTTGGCGTAGTCCTGTGCTCCCGTTCATGCCTTTGTCTGGGGGAACGTGATCCCTGAACTCTTTGCCTAGCAAAGTTACCGCCTAGGTGATCATACGGAAAACAAATTGGAATGATTGGCCAAATCGGTCGGTTATATCGGCACCCCATACATTTCGCACTCTACAGAAACGAGTCCATTTACCTAGTGTTTCCCGCTGGACATGAATTTTTCCAATAAGGAACTTGTGTGAAACATCCTGATTCCCTGGTCGTGTGGCAGCTTTCCATGAAATCCTTGCTGTTCTCTGAGAAGGAAATTCAGCCGCATAGACTCTATGGACTGTGAGCTTCATGTGCATATGTACGTTCGAGTAACAGTTTTATCCACAAGACATACTAGTCAGTACTTGCAGGAAATCGTCGGACTGTGAGTTTTTCAAGGAAAAAATAGAGGGGCGAAAACCCCACACTCGCAGCTCACTGTCCTGAAACGTTCAGATACTGCTATGCCCCAGCTCATTCACTCCTGATGGAAAATGATTTCAGGAGCATTTTGGTTAGAACAACACCCACAGCTCCGATATATGAGACGACTTCTGTTTCAAGATAGAGTTAGGGTTAGGGCTAGCATACGGGATATGGTTAGGATTAGCTTTATTATTAGGGTTAGGGTTCGGTTTGGGGATTGGGTTCGGGTTAGGGTGAGGGGTAGGGTTAGGGATAAGAGTAGGGTTAGGGTTAGGATGATGGTTTGGGCTAATGTTACATGTAGGCTTAGGGCTAGGGCTATAGGTAGATGACGGCCGCCGGTCGAGGAAAGTGTGTCATAGAAGATAGTGCACTTCATAGCCGTCATAGTCCTGTACTCTCTTTGAGTCCGTGGATGACGAGAAAGTGATTCTGTAGATCGTTGGACTCAAACACAGCAAGGGAAATGATAAGAGAGCAAAATAGCTGATCATAAGTTCTGAAGAGGTTGTGTGATAGGGTACAAGGCACTCATTTCCACTTCAGCTGATATGAACACATTGATCGAGTGCTGCGTTCATGCTTAAAGCCACTTCTCAGGAACATGTTCATTCCCGAGTCCTTGCCAGCTTTCAAACCGTTGACTCATGGGCTGTGTCCGAGACGTTCACTCGAATAGAGTAAGGGGACTGCTAGCTTCACATGCGTTTCTGCGTCGAAAACACTGTATGGTCAAAGTGAGGAACTAGGCCGTTCCTTCTCTTCTTCTTGGGACTACGCTTTTCGGATGCGAAAAGTACCTAGGAGAAAACTCTACTGTGGAAGCTCATCCCCCTTCAAGGATCACAAAGTGCTATGCTGGCATTCCCTCCTTTGCTGAAGGGAAATCATTTCAGTAGCTCTTGGGCTATGACACGAGCCAGAGATCCTACATTGCAGCAAGGTACTTCGACGGGATGCTGACAAGTGTACGCACTATGTGGCACACCACTGCTTTCATCCCCTACTGAAATGAGAACATTGATAACACGTCAAATAGTGTGGATGGCTTTTGTGGAAAACACTTTTCGCACGAGTTCCTATAATTGCTGAATGACGCAGGGGAGCGCAAAGTCTTCACTGCTGTATTCTCAGAGTGGAATGAATGCCCTGCTAGGGCCATGGTGTACGTTTAGCTTGTTCGTCCCTTAATGCTTCACGAACGGGTGGAGTCCAAGGGACGTAGTAGTCTCCGTGCGTTTCCTAGGCTACACCCTTAGTCTCCCATTCCATCTACTACTGAAAAGAGAACATTCAGAAGACGTTCCACGCTGAGACGGCTTTGGCTAAAAAAACCCGGTTCCTACGAAATAGGTTTATTCCCGGGTGATGTTGAGGAGAAAACACAACTTCACCAATGTATTATCTTCCACTGGGAGCCCCGCAGGGTGCTCTGAGATCCATATTGCCTTAGATCTTCAGAGCCTTGGAGTCCAAGTCACGTAGCTTGGCCTAGCGGCCTTCCAAAGTCCGGATACGCTTTCCTCCCAGACGCATAATTTGGCGAAAACAGTGGTAGCCAAGCTGACTGTAGTTCATAGTTGGCGTAGTCCTGTGCTCCCGTTCATTCCTTTGTCTGGGGGAACGTGATCCCTGAACTCTTTGCCTAGCAAAGTTACCGCCTAGGTGATCATACGGAAAACAAATTGGAATGATTGGCCAAATCGGTCGGTTATATCGGCACCCCATACATTTCGCACTCTACAGAAACGAGCCCATTGACCTAGTGTTTCCCGCTGGAGATGAATTTTTCCAATAAGGCACTTGTGTGAAACATCCTGATTCCCTGGTCGTGTGGCAGCTTTCCATGAAATCCTTGCTGTTCTCTGAGAAGGAAATTCAGCCGCATAGACTCTATGGACTGTGAGCTTCATGTGCATATGTACGTTCGAGTAACAGTTTTATCCACAAGACATACTAGTCAGTACTTGCAGGAAATCGTCGGACTGTGAGTTTTTCAAGGAAAAAATAGAGGGGCGAAAACCCCACACTCGCAGCTCACTGTCCTGAAACGTTCAGATACTGCTATGCCCCAGCTCATTCACTCCTGATGGAAAATGATTTCAGGAGCATTTTGGTTAGAACAACACCCACAGCTCCGATATATGAGACGACTTCTGTTTCAAGATAGAGTTAGGGTTAGGGCTAGCATACGGGATATGGTTAGGATTAGCTTTATTATTAGGGTTAGGGATAGGGTTAGGGTTCGGTTTGGGGATTGGGTTCGGGTTAGGGTGAGGGGTAGGGTTAGGGATAAGAGTAGGGTTAGGGTTAGGATGATGGTTTGGGCTAATGTTACATGTAGGCTTAGGGCTAGGGCTATAGGTAGATGACGGCCGCCGGTCGAGGAAAGTGTGTCATAGAAGATAGTGCACTTCGTAGCAGTCATAGTCCTGTACTCTCTTTGAGTCCGTGGATGACGAGAAAGTGATTCTGTAGATCGTTGGACTCAAACACAGCAAGGGAAATGATAAGAGAGCAAAATAGCTGATCATAAGTTCTGAAGAGGTTGTGTGATAGGGTACAAGGCACTCATTTCCACTTCAGCTGATATGAACACATTGATCGAGTGCTGCGTTCATGCTTGAAGCCACTTCTCAGGAACATGTTCATTCCCGAGTCCTTGCCAGCTTTCAAACCGTTGACTCATGTGCTGTGTCCGAGACGTTCACTCGAATAGAGTAAGGGGACTGCTAGCTTCACATGCGTTTCTGCGTCGAAAACACTGTATGGTCAAAGTGAGGAACTAGGCCGTTCCTTCTCTTCTTCTTGGGACTACGCTTTTCGGATGCGAAAAGTACCTAGGAGAAAACTCTACTGTGGAAGCTCATCCCCCTTCAAGGATCACAAAGTGCTATGCTGGCATTCCCTCCTTTGCTGAAGGGAAATCATTTCAGTAGCTCTTGGGCTATGACACGAGCCAGAGATCCTACACTGCAGCAAGGTACTTCGACGGGATGCTGACAAGTGTACGCACTATGTGGCACACCACTGCTTTCATCCCCTACTGAAATGAGAACATTGATAACACGTCAAATAGTGTGGATGGCTTTTGTGGAAAACACTTTTCGCACGAGTTCCTATAATTGCTGAATGACGCAGGGGAGCGCAAAGTCTTCACTGCTGTATTCTCAGAGTGGAATGAATGCCCTGCTAGGCCCATGGTGTACGTTTAGCTTGTTCGTCCCTTAATGCTTCACGAACGGGTGGAGTCCAAGGGACGTAGTAGTCTCCGTGCGTTTCCTAGGCTACACCCTTAGTCTCCCATTCCATCTACTACTGAAAAGAGAACATTCAGAAGACGTTCCACGCTGAGACGGCTTTGGCTAAAAAAACCCGGTTCCTACGAAATAGGTTTATTCCCGGGTGATGTTGAGGAGAAAACACAACTTTCCCAATGTATTATCTTCCACTGGGAGCCCCGCAGGGTCCTCTGAGATCCATATTGCCTTAGATCTTCAGAGCCTTGGAGTCCAAGTCACGTAGCATGGCCTAGCGGCCTTCCAACGCCCGGATACGCTTTCCTCCCAGAACGCATAATTTGGCGAAAACAGTGGTAGCCAAGCTGACTGTAGTTCATAGTTGGCGTAGTCCTGTGCTCCCGTTCATTCCTTTGTCTGGGGGAACGTGATCCCTGAACTCTTTGCCTAGCAAAGTTACCGCCTAGGTGATCATACGGAAAACAAATTGGAATGATTGGCCAAATCGGTCGGTTATATCGGCACCCCATACATTTCGCACTCTACAGAAACGAGTCCATTGACCGAGTGTTTCCCGCTGGACATGAATTTTTCCAATAAGGCACTTGTGTGAAACATCCTGATTCCCTGGTCGTGTGGCAGCTTTCCATGAAATCCTTGCTGTTCTCTGAGAAGGAAATTCAGCCGCATAGACTCTATGGACTGTGAGCTTCATGTGCATATGTACGTTCGAGTAACAGTTTTATCCACAAGACATACTAGTCAGTACTTGCAGGAAATCGTCGGACTGTGAGTTTTTCAAGGAAAAAATAGAGGGGCGAAAACCCCACACTCGCAGATCACTGTCCTGAAACGTTCAGATACTGCTATGCCCCAGCTCATTCACTCCTGATGGAAAATGATTTCAGGAGCATTTTGGTTAGAACAACACCCACAGCTCCGATATATGAGACGACTTCTGTTTCAAGATAGAGTTAGGGTTAGGGCTAGCATACGGGATATGGTTAGGATTAGCTTTATTATTAGGGTTAGGGTTCTGTTTGGGGATTGGGTTCGGGTTAGGGTGAGGGATAGGGTTAGGGATAAGAGTAGGGTTAGGGTTAGGATGATGGTTTGGGCTAATGTTACATGTAGGCTTAGGGCTAGGGCTATAGGTAGATGACGGCCGCCGGTCGAGGAAAGTGTGTCATAGAAGATAGTGCACTTCGTAGCAGTCATAGTCCTGTACTCTCTTTGAGTCCGTGGATGACGAGAAAGTGATTCTGTAGATCGTTGGACTCAAACACAGCAAGGGAAATGATAAGAGAGCAAAATAGCTGATCATAAGTTCTGAAGAGGTTGTGTGATAGGGTACAAGGCACTCATTTCCACTTCAGCTGATATGAACACATTGATCGAGTGCTGCGTTCATGCTTAAAGCCACTTCTCAGGAACATGTTCATTCCCGAGTCCTTGCCAGCTTTCAAACCGTTGACTCATGGGCTGTGTCCGAGACGTTCACTCGAATAGAGTAAGGGGACTGCTAGCTTCACATGCGTTTCTGCGTCGAAAACACTGTATGGTCAAAGTGAGGAACTAGGCCGTTCCTTCTCTTCTTCTTGGGACTACGCTTTTCGGATGCGAAAAGTACCTAGGAGAAAACTCTACTGTGGAAGCTCATCCCCCTTCAAGGATCACAAAGTGCTATGCTGGCATTCCCTCCTTTGCTGAAGGGAAATCATTTCAGTAGCTCTTGGGCTATGACACGAGCCAGAGATCCTACATTGCAGCAAGGTACTTCGACGGGATGCTGACAAGTGTACGCACTATGTGGCACACCACTGCTTTCATCCCCTACTGAAATGAGAACATTGATAACACGTCAAATAGTGTGGATGGCTTTTGTGGAAAACACTTTTCGCACGAGTTCCTATAATTGCTGAATGACGCAGGGGAGCGCAAAGTCTTCACTGCTGTATTCTCAGAGTGGAATGAATGCCCTGCTAGGCCCATGGTGTACGTTTAGCTTGTTCGTCCCTTAATGCTTCACGAACGGGTGGAGTCCAAGGGACGTAGTAGTCTCCGTGCGTTTCCTAGGCTACACCCTTAGTCTCCCATTCCATCTACTACTGAAAAGAGAACATTCAGAAGACGTTCCACGCTGAGACGGCTTTGGCTAAAAAAACCCGGTTCCTACGAAATAGGTTTATTCCCGGGTGATGTTGAGGAGAAAACACAACTTCACCAATGTATTATCTTCCACTGGGAGCCCCGCAGGGTGCTCTGAGATCCATATTGCCTTAGATCTTCAGAGCCTTGGAGTCCAAGTCACGTAGCTTGGCCTAGCGGCCTTCCAAAGTCCGGATACGCTTTCCTCCCAGACGCATAATTTGGCGAAAACAGTGGTAGCCAAGCTGACTGTAGTTCATAGTTGGCGTAGTCCTGTGCTCCCGTTCATTCCTTTGTCTGGGGGAACGTGATCCCTGAACTCTTTGCCTAGCAAAGTTACCGCCTAGGTGATCATACGGAAAACAAATTGGAATGATTGGCCAAATCGGTCGGTTATATCGGCACCCCATACATTTCGCACTCTACAGAAACGAGCCCATTGACCTAGTGTTTCCCGCTGGACATGAATTTTTCCAATAAGGCACTTGTGTGAAACATCCTGATTCCCTGGTCGTGTGGCAGCTTTCCATGAAATCCTTGCTGTTCTCTGAGAAGGAAATTCAGCCGCATAGACTCTATGGACTGTGAGCTTCATGTGCATATGTACGTTCGAGTAACAGTTTTATCCACAAGACATACTAGTCAGTACTTGCAGGAAATCGTCGGACTGTGAGTTTTTCAAGGAAAAAATAGAGGGGCGAAAACCCCACACTCGCAGCTCACTGTCCTGAAACGTTCAGATACTGCTATGCCCCAGCTCATTCACTCCTGATGGAAAATGATTTCAGGAGCATTTTGGTTAGAACAACACCCACAGCTCCGATATATGAGACGACTTCTGTTTCAAGATAGAGTTAGGGTTAGGGCTAGCATACGGGATATGGTTAGGATTAGCTTTATTATTAGGGTTAGGGATAGGGTTAGGGTTCGGTTTGGGGATTGGGTTCGGGTTAGGGTGAGGGGTAGGGTTAGGGATAAGAGTAGGGTTAGGGTTAGGATGATGGTTTGGGCTAATGTTACATGTAGGCTTAGGGCTAGGGCTATAGGTAGATGACGGCCGCCGGTCGAGGAAAGTGTGTCATAGAAGATAGTGCACTTCGTAGCAGTCATAGTCCTGTACTCTCTTTGAGTCCGTGGATGACGAGACAGTGATTCTGTAGATCGTTGGACTCAAACACAGCAAGGGAAATGATAAGAGAGCAAAATAGCTGATCATAAGTTCTGAAGAGGTTGTGTGATAGGGTACAAGGCACTCATTTCCACTTCAGCTGATATGAACACATTGATCGAGTGCTGCGTTCATGCTTGAAGCCACTTCTCAGGAACATGTTCATTCCCGAGTCCTTGCCAGCTTTCAAACCGTTGACTCATGTGCTGTGTCCGAGACGTTCACTCGAATAGAGTAAGGGGACTGCTAGCTTCACATGCGTTTCTGCGTCGAAAACACTGTATGGTCAAAGTGAGGAACTAGGCCGTTCCTTCTCTTCTTCTTGGGACTACGCTTTTCGGATGCGAAAAGTACCTAGGAGAAAACTCTACTGTGGAAGCTCATCCCCCTTCAAGGATCACAAAGTGCTATGCTGGCATTCCCTCCTTTGCTGAAGGGAAATCATTTCAGTAGCTCTTGGCCTATGACACGAGCCAGAGATCCTACACTGCAGCAAGGTACTTCGACGGGATGCTGACAAGTGTACGCACTATGTGGCACACCACTGCTTTCATCGCCTACTGAAATGAGAACATTGATAACACGTCAAATAGTGTGGATGGCTTTTGTGGAAAACACTTTTCGCACGAGTTCCTATAATTGCTGAATGACGCAGGGGAGCGCAAAGTCTTCACTGCTGTATTCTCAGAGTGGAATGAATGCCCTGCTAGGCCCATGGTGTACGTTTAGCTTGTTCGTCCCTTAATGCTTCACGAACGGGTGGAGTCCAAGGGACGTAGTAGTCTCCGTGCGTTTCCTAGGCTACACCCTTAGTCTCCCATTCCATCTACTACTGAAAAGAGAACATTCAGAAGACGTTCCACGCTGAGACGGCTTTGGCTAAAAAAACCCGGTTCCTACGAAATAGGTTTATTCCCGGGTGATGTTGAGGAGAAAACACAACTTTCCCAATGTATTATCTTCCACTGGGAGCCCCGCAGGGTCCTCTGAGATCCATATTGCCTTAGATCTTCAGAGCCCTTGGAGTCCAAGTCACGTAGCATGGCCTAGCGGCCTTCCAACGCCGGATACGCTTTCCTCCCAGAACGCATAATTTGGCGAAAACAGTGGTAGCCAAGCTGACTGTAGTTCATAGTTGGCGTAGTCCTGTGCTCCCGTTCATTCCTTTGTCTGGGGGAACGTGATCCCTGAACTCTTTGCCTAGCAAAGTTACCGCCTAGGTGATCATACGGAAAACAAATTGGAATGATTGGCCAAATCGGTCGGTTATATCGGCACCCCATACATTTCGCACTCTACAGAAACGAGTCCATTGACCGAGTGTTTCCCGCTGGACATGAATTTTTCCAATAAGGCACTTGTTGTGAAAACATCCTGATTCCCTGGTCGTGTGGCAGCTTTCCATGAAATCCTTGCTGTTCTCTGAGAAGGAAATTCAGCCGCATAGACTCTATGGACTGTGAGCTTCATGTGCATATGTACGTTCGAGTAACAGTTTTATCCACAAGACATACTAGTCAGTACTTGCAGGAAATCGTCGGACTGTGAGTTTTTCAAGGAAAAAATAGAGGGGCGAAAACCCCACACTCGCAGCTCACTGTCCTGAAACGTTCAGATACTGCTATGCCCCAGCTCATTCACTCCTGATGGAAAATGATTTCAGGAGCATTTTGGTTAGAACAACACCCACAGCTCCGATATATGAGACGACTTCTGTTTCAAGATAGAGTTAGGTTAGGGCTAGCATACGGGATATGGTTAGGATTAGCTTTATTATTAGGGTTAGGGTTCTGTTTGGGGATTGGGTTCGGGTTAGGGTGAGGGATAGGGTTAGGGATAAGAGTAGGGTTAGGGTTAGGATGATGGTTTGGGCTAATGTTACATGTAGGCTTAGGGCTAGGGCTATAGGTAGATGACGGCCGCCGGTCGAGGAAAGTGTGTCATAGAAGATAGTGCACTTCGTAGCAGTCATAGTCCTGTACTCTCTTTGAGTCCGTGGATGACGAGAAAGTGATTCTGTAGATCGTTGGACTCAAACACAGCAAGGGAAATGATAAGAGAGCAAAATAGCTGATCATAAGTTCTGAAGAGGTTGTGTGATAGGGGTACAAGGCACTCATTTCCACTTCAGCTGATATGAACACATTGATCGAGTGCTGCGTTCATGCTTAAAGCCACTTCTCAGGAACATGTTCATTCCCGAGTCCTTGCCAGCTTTCAAACCGTTGACTCATGGGCTGTGTCCGAGACGTTCACTCGAATAGAGTAAGGGGACTGCTAGCTTCACATGCGTTTCTGCGTCGAAAACACTGTATGGTCAAAGTGAGGAACTAGGCCGTTCCTTCTCTTCTTCTTGGGACCTACGCTTTTCGGATGCGAAAAGTACCTAGGAGAAAACTCTACTGTGGAAGCTCATCCCCCTTCAAGGATCACAAAGTGCTATGCTGGCATTCCCTCCTTTGCTGAAGGGAAATCATTTCAGTAGCTCTTGGGCTATGACACGAGCCAGAGATCCTACATTGCAGCAAGGTACTTCGACGGGATGCTGACAAGTGTACGCACTATGTGGCACACCACTGCTTTCATCGCCTACTGAAATGAGAACATTGATAACACGTCAAATAGTGTGGATGGCTTTTGTGGAAAACACTTTTCGCACGAGTTCCTATAATTGCTGAATGACGCAGGGGAGCGCAAAGTCTTCACTGCTGTATTCTCAGAGTGGAATGAATGCCCCTGCTAGGCCCATGGTGTACGTTTAGCTTGTTCGTCCCTTAATGCTTCACGAACGGGTGGAGTCCAAGGGACGTAGTAGTCTCCGTGCGTTTCCTAGGCTACACCCTTAGTCTCCCATTCCATCTACTACTGAAAAGAGAACATTCAGAAGACGTTCCACGCTGAGACGGCTTTGGCTAAAAAAACCCGGTTCCTACGAAATAGGTTTATTCCCGGGTGATGTTGAGGAGAAAACACAACTTCACCAATGTATTATCTTCCACTGGGAGCCCCGCAGGGGTGCTCTGAGATCCATATTGCCTTAGATCTTCAGAGCCTTGGAGTCCAAGTCACGTAGCATGGCCTAGCGGCCTTCCAACGTCCGGATACGCTTTCCTCCCAGAACGCATAATTTGGCGAAAAGAGTGGTAGCCAAGCTGACTGTAGTTCATAGTTGGCGTAGTCCTGTGCTCCCGTTCATGCCTTTGTCTGGGGGAACGTGATCCCTGAACTCTTTGCCTAGCAAAGTTACCGCCTAGGTGATCATACGGAAAACAAATTGGAATGATTGGCCAAATCGGTCGGTTATATCGGCACCCCATACATTTTGCACTCTACAGAAACGAGTCCATTTACCTAGTGTTTCCCGCTGGACATGAATTTTTCCAATAAGGAACTTGTGTGAAACATCCTGATTCCCTGGTCGTGTGGCAGCTTTCCATGAAATCCTTGCTGTTCTCTCTGAGAAGGAAATTCAGCCGCATAGACTCTATGGACTGTGAGCTTCATGTGCATATGTACGTTCGAGTAAACAGTTTTATCCACAAGACATACTAGTCAGTACTTGCAGGAAATCGTCGGACTGTGAGTTTTTCAAGGAAAAAATAGAGGGGCGAAAACCCCACACTCGCAGCTCACTGTCCTGAAACGTTCAGATACTGCTATGCCCCAGCTCATTCACTCCTGATGGAAAATGATTTCAGGAGCATTTTGGTTAGAACAACACCCACAGCTCCGATATATGAGACGACTTCTGTTTCAAGATAGAGTTAGGGTTAGGGCTAGCATACGGGATATGGTTAGGATTAGCTTTATTATTAGGGTTAGGGTTCGGTTTGGGGATTGGGTTCGGGTTAGGGTGAGGGGTAGGGTTAGGGATAAGAGTAGGGTTAGGGTTAGGATGATGGTTTGGGCTAATGTTACATGTAGGCTTAGGGCTAGGGCTATAGGTAGATGACGGCCGCCGGTCGAGGAAAGTGTGTCATAGAAGATAGTGCACTTCATAGCCGTCATAGTCCTGTACTCTCTTTGAGTCCGTGGATGACGAGAAAGTGATTCTGTAGATCGTTGGACTCAAACACAGCAAGGGAAATGATAAGAGAGCAAAATAGCTGATCATAAGTTCTGAAGAGGTTGTGTGATAGGGTACAAGGCACTCATTTCCACTTCAGCTGATATGAACACATTGATCGAGTGCTGCGTTCATGCTTAAAGCCACTTCTCAGGAACATGTTCATTCCCGAGTCCTTGCCAGCTTTCAAACCGTTTTGACTCATGGGCTGTGTCCGAGACGTTCACTCGAATAGAGTAAGGGGACTGCTAGCTTCACATGCGTTTCTGCGTCGAAAACACTGTATGGTCAAAGTGAGGAACTAGGCCGTTCCTTCTCTTCTTCTTGGGACTACGCTTTTCGGATGCGAAAAGTACCTAGGAGAAAACTCTACTGTGGAAGCTCATCCCCCTTCAAGGATCACAAAGTGCTATGCTGGCATTCCCTCCTTTGCTGAAGGGAAATCATTTCAGTAGCTCTTGGGCTATGACACGAGCCAGAGATCCTACATTGCAGCAAGGTACTTCGACGGGATGCTGACAAGTGTACGCACTATGTGGCACACCACTGCTTTCATCCCCTACTGAAATGAGAACATTGATAACACGTCAAATAGTGTGGATGGCTTTTGTGGAAAACACTTTTCGCACGAGTTCCTATAATTGCTGAATGACGCAGGGGAGCGCAAAGTCTTCACTGCTGTATTCTCAGAGTGGAATGAATGCCCTGCTAGGGCCATGGTGTACGTTTAGCTTGTTCGTCCCTTAATGCTTCACGAACGGGTGGAGTCCAAGGGACGTAGTAGTCTCCGTGCGTTTCCTAGGCTACACCCTTAGTCTCCCATTCCATCTACTACTGAAAAGAGAACATTCAGAAGACGTTCCACGCTGAGACGGCTTTGGCTAAAAAAACCCGGTTCCTACGAAATAGGTTTATTCCCGGGTGATGTTGAGGAGAAAACACAACTTCACCAATGTATTATCTTCCACTGGGAGCCCCGCAGGGTGCTCTGAGATCCATATTGCCTTAGATCTTCAGAGCCTTGGAGTCCAAGTCACGTAGCTTGGCCTAGCGGCCTTCCAAAGTCCGGATACGCTTTCCTCCCAGACGCATAATTTGGCGAAAACAGTGGTAGCCAAGCTGACTGTAGTTCATAGTTGGCGTAGTCCTGTGCTCCCGTTCATTCCTTTGTCTGGGGGAACGTGATCCCTGAACTCTTTGCCTAGCAAAGTTACCGCCTAGGTGATCATACGGAAAACAAATTGGAATGATTGGCCAAATCGGTCGGTTATATCGGCACCCCATACATTTCGCACTCTACAGAAACGAGCCCATTGACCTAGTGTTTCCCGCTGGAGATGAATTTTTCCAATAAGGCACTTGTGTGAAACATCCTGATTCCCTGGTCGTGTGGCAGCTTTCCATGAAATCCTTGCTGTTCTCTGAGAAGGAAATTCAGCCGCATAGACTCTATGGACTGTGAGCTTCATGTGCATATGTACGTTCGAGTAACAGTTTTATCCACAAGACATACTAGTCAGTACTTGCAGGAAATCGTCGGACTGTGAGTTTTTCAAGGAAAAAATAGAGGGGCGAAAACCCCACACTCGCAGCTCACTGTCCTGAAACGTTCAGATACTGCTATGCCCCAGCTCATTCACTCCTGATGGAAAATGATTTCAGGAGCATTTTGGTTAGAACAACACCCACAGCTCCGATATATGAGACGACTTCTGTTTCAAGATAGAGTTAGGGTTAGGGCTAGCATACGGGATATGGTTAGGATTAGCTTTATTATTAGGGTTAGGGATAGGGTTAGGGTTCGGTTTGGGGATTGGGTTCGGGTTAGGGTGAGGGGTAGGGTTAGGGATAAGAGTAGGGTTAGGGTTAGGATGATGGTTTGGGCTAATGTTACATGTAGGCTTAGGGCTAGGGCTATAGGTAGATGACGGCCGCCGGTCGAGGAAAGTGTGTCATAGAAGATAGTGCACTTCGTAGCAGTCATAGTCCTGTACTCTCTTTGAGTCCGTGGATGACGAGAAAGTGATTCTGTAGATCGTTGGACTCAAACACAGCAAGGGAAATGATAAGAGAGCAAAATAGCTGATCATAAGTTCTGAAGAGGTTGTGTGATAGGGTACAAGGCACTCATTTCCACTTCAGCTGATATGAACACATTGATCGAGTGCTGCGTTCATGCTTGAAGCCACTTCTCAGGAACATGTTCATTCCCGAGTCCTTGCCAGCTTTCAAACCGTTGACTCATGTGCTGTGTCCGAGACGTTCACTCGAATAGAGTAAGGGGACTGCTAGCTTCACATGCGTTTCTGCGTCGAAAACACTGTATGGTCAAAGTGAGGAACTAGGCCGTTCCTTCTCTTCTTCTTGGGACTACGCTTTTCGGATGCGAAAAGTACCTAGGAGAAAACTCTACTGTGGAAGCTCATCCCCCTTCAAGGATCACAAAGTGCTATGCTGGCATTCCCTCCTTTGCTGAAGGGAAATCATTTCAGTAGCTCTTGGGCTATGACACGAGCCAGAGATCCTACACTGCAGCAAGGTACTTCGACGGGATGCTGACAAGTGTACGCACTATGTGGCACACCACTGCTTTCATCCCCTACTGAAATGAGAACATTGATAACACGTCAAATAGTGTGGATGGCTTTTGTGGAAAACACTTTTCGCACGAGTTCCTATAATTGCTGAATGACGCAGGGGAGCGCAAAGTCTTCACTGCTGTATTCTCAGAGTGGAATGAATGCCCTGCTAGGCCCATGGTGTACGTTTAGCTTGTTCGTCCCTTAATGCTTCACGAACGGGTGGAGTCCAAGGGACGTAGTAGTCTCCGTGCGTTTCCTAGGCTACACCCTTAGTCTCCCATTCCATCTACTACTGAAAAGAGAACATTCAGAAGACGTTCCACGCTGAGACGGCTTTGGCTAAAAAAACCCGGTTCCTACGAAATAGGTTTATTCCCGGGTGATGTTGAGGAGAAAACACAACTTTCCCAATGTATTATCTTCCACTGGGAGCCCCGCAGGGTCCTCTGAGATCCATATTGCCTTAGATCTTCAGAGCCTTGGAGTCCAAGTCACGTAGCATGGCCTAGCGGCCTTCCAACGCCCGGATACGCTTTCCTCCCAGAACGCATAATTTGGCGAAAACAGTGGTAGCCAAGCTGACTGTAGTTCATAGTTGGCGTAGTCCTGTGCTCCCGTTCATTCCTTTGTCTGGGGGAACGTGATCCCTGAACTCTTTGCCTAGCAAAGTTACCGCCTAGGTGATCATACGGAAAACAAATTGGAATGATTGGCCAAATCGGTCGGTTATATCGGCACCCCATACATTTCGCACTCTACAGAAACGAGTCCATTGACCGAGTGTTTCCCGCTGGACATGAATTTTTCCAATAAGGCACTTGTGTGAAACATCCTGATTCCCTGGTCGTGTGGCAGCTTTCCATGAAATCCTTGCTGTTCTCTGAGAAGGAAATTCAGCCGCATAGACTCTATGGACTGTGAGCTTCATGTGCATATGTACGTTCGAGTAACAGTTTTATCCACAAGACATACTAGTCAGTACTTGCAGGAAATCGTCGGACTGTGAGTTTTTCAAGGAAAAAATAGAGGGGCGAAAACCCCACACTCGCAGATCACTGTCCTGAAACGTTCAGATACTGCTATGCCCCAGCTCATTCACTCCTGATGGAAAATGATTTCAGGAGCATTTTGGTTAGAACAACACCCACAGCTCCGATATATGAGACGACTTCTGTTTCAAGATAGAGTTAGGGTTAGGGCTAGCATACGGGATATGGTTAGGATTAGCTTTATTATTAGGGTTAGGGTTCTGTTTGGGGATTGGGTTCGGGTTAGGGTGAGGGATAGGGTTAGGGATAAGAGTAGGGTTAGGGTTAGGATGATGGTTTGGGCTAATGTTACATGTAGGCTTAGGGCTAGGGCTATAGGTAGATGACGGCCGCCGGTCGAGGAAAGTGTGTCATAGAAGATAGTGCACTTCGTAGCAGTCATAGTCCTGTACTCTCTTTGAGTCCGTGGATGACGAGAAAGTGATTCTGTAGATCGTTGGACTCAAACACAGCAAGGGAAATGATAAGAGAGCAAAATAGCTGATCATAAGTTCTGAAGAGGTTGTGTGATAGGGTACAAGGCACTCATTTCCACTTCAGCTGATATGAACACATTGATCGAGTGCTGCGTTCATGCTTAAAGCCACTTCTCAGGAACATGTTCATTCCCGAGTCCTTGCCAGCTTTCAAACCGTTGACTCATGGGCTGTGTCCGAGACGTTCACTCGAATAGAGTAAGGGGACTGCTAGCTTCACATGCGTTTCTGCGTCGAAAACACTGTATGGTCAAAGTGAGGAACTAGGCCGTTCCTTCTCTTCTTCTTGGGACTACGCTTTTCGGATGCGAAAAGTACCTAGGAGAAAACTCTACTGTGGAAGCTCATCCCCCTTCAAGGATCACAAAGTGCTATGCTGGCATTCCCTCCTTTGCTGAAGGGAAATCATTTCAGTAGCTCTTGGGCTATGACACGAGCCAGAGATCCTACATTGCAGCAAGGTACTTCGACGGGATGCTGACAAGTGTACGCACTATGTGGCACACCACTGCTTTCATCGCCTACTGAAATGAGAACATTGATAACACGTCAAATAGTGTGGATGGCTTTTGTGGAAAACACTTTTCGCACGAGTTCCTATAATTGCTGAATGACGCAGGGGAGCGCAAAGTCTTCACTGCTGTATTCTCAGAGTGGAATGAATGCCCTGCTAGGCCCATGGTGTACGTTTAGCTTGTTCGTCCCTTAATGCTTCACGAACGGGTGGAGTCCAAGGGACGTAGTAGTCTCCGTGCGTTTCCTAGGCTACACCCTTAGTCTCCCATTCCATCTACTACTGAAAAGAGAACATTCAGAAGACGTTCCACGCTGAGACGGCTTTGGCTAAAAAAACCCGGTTCCTACGAAATAGGTTTATTCCCGGGTGATGTTGAGGAGAAAACACAACTTCACCAATGTATTATCTTCCACTGGGAGCCCCGCAGGGTGCTCTGAGATCCATATTGCCTTAGATCTTCAGAGCCTTGGAGTCCAAGTCACGTAGCTTGGCCTAGCGGCCTTCCAAAGTCCGGATACGCTTTCCTCCCAGACGCATAATTTGGCGAAAACAGTGGTAGCCAAGCTGACTGTAGTTCATAGTTGGCGTAGTCCTGTGCTCCCGTTCATTCCTTTGTCTGGGGGAACGTGATCCCTGAACTCTTTGCCTAGCAAAGTTACCGCCTAGGTGATCATACGGAAAACAAATTGGAATGATTGGCCAAATCGGTCGGTTATATCGGCACCCCATACATTTCGCACTCTACAGAAACGAGCCCATTGACCTAGTGTTTCCCGCTGGACATGAATTTTTCCAATAAGGCACTTGTGTGAAACATCCTGATTCCCTGGTCGTGTGGCAGCTTTCCATGAAATCCTTGCTGTTCTCTGAGAAGGAAATTCAGCCGCATAGACTCTATGGACTGTGAGCTTCATGTGCATATGTACGTTCGAGTAACAGTTTTATCCACAAGACATACTAGTCAGTACTTGCAGGAAATCGTCGGACTGTGAGTTTTTCAAGGAAAAAATAGAGGGGCGAAAACCCCACACTCGCAGCTCACTGTCCTGAAACGTTCAGATACTGCTATGCCCCAGCTCATTCACTCCTGATGGAAAATGATTTCAGGAGCATTTTGGTTAGAACAACACCCACAGCTCCGATATATGAGACGACTTCTGTTTCAAGATAGAGTTAGGGTTAGGGCTAGCATACGGGATATGGTTAGGATTAGCTTTATTATTAGGGTTAGGGATAGGGTTAGGGTTCGGTTTGGGGATTGGGTTCGGGTTAGGGTGAGGGGTAGGGTTAGGGATAAGAGTAGGGTTAGGGTTAGGATGATGGTTTGGGCTAATGTTACATGTAGGCTTAGGGCTAGGGCTATAGGTAGATGACGGCCGCCGGTCGAGGAAAGTGTGTCATAGAAGATAGTGCACTTCGTAGCAGTCATAGTCCTGTACTCTCTTTGAGTCCGTGGATGACGAGAAAGTGATTCTGTAGATCGTTGGACTCAAACACAGCAAGGGAAATGATAAGAGAGCAAAATAGCTGATCATAAGTTCTGAAGAGGTTGTGTGATAGGGTACAAGGCACTCATTTCCACTTCAGCTGATATGAACACATTGATCGAGTGCTGCGTTCATGCTTGAAGCCACTTCTCAGGAACATGTTCATTCCCGAGTCCTTGCCAGCTTTCAAACCGTTGACTCATGTGCTGTGTCCGAGACGTTCACTCGAATAGAGTAAGGGGACTGCTAGCTTCACATGCGTTTCTGCGTCGAAAACACTGTATGGTCAAAGTGAGGAACTAGGCCGTTCCTTCTCTTCTTCTTGGGACTACGCTTTTCGGATGCGAAAAGTACCTAGGAGAAAACTCTACTGTGGAAGCTCATCCCCCTTCAAGGATCACAAAGTGCTATGCTGGCATTCCCTCCTTTGCTGAAGGGAAATCATTTCAGTAGCTCTTGGCCTATGACACGAGCCAGAGATCCTACACTGCAGCAAGGTACTTCGACGGGATGCTGACAAGTGTACGCACTATGTGGCACACCACTGCTTTCATCGCCTACTGAAATGAGAACATTGATAACACGTCAAATAGTGTGGATGGCTTTTGTGGAAAACACTTTTCGCACGAGTTCCTATAATTGCTGAATGACGCAGGGGAGCGCAAAGTCTTCACTGCTGTATTCTCAGAGTGGAATGAATGCCCTGCTAGGCCCATGGTGTACGTTTAGCTTGTTCGTCCCTTAATGCTTCACGAACGGGTGGAGTCCAAGGGACGTAGTAGTCTCCGTGCGTTTCCTAGGCTACACCCTTAGTCTCCCATTCCATCTACTACTGAAAAGAGAACATTCAGAAGACGTTCCACGCTGAGACGGCTTTGGCTAAAAAAACCCGGTTCCTACGAAATAGGTTTATTCCCGGGTGATGTTGAGGAGAAAACACAACTTTCCCAATGTATTATCTTCCACTGGGAGCCCCGCAGGGTCCTCTGAGATCCATATTGCCTTAGATCTTCAGAGCCTTGGAGTCCAAGTCACGTAGCATGGCCTAGCGGCCTTCCAACGCCCGGATACGCTTTCCTCCCAGAACGCATAATTTGGCGAAAACAGTGGTAGCCAAGCTGACTGTAGTTCATAGTTGGCGTAGTCCTGTGCTCCCGTTCATTCCTTTGTCTGGGGGAACGTGATCCCTGAACTCTTTGCCTAGCAAAGTTACCGCCTAGGTGATCATACGGAAAACAAATTGGAATGATTGGCCAAATCGGTCGGTTATATCGGCACCCCATACATTTCGCACTCTACAGAAACGAGTCCATTGACCGAGTGTTTCCCGCTGGACATGAATTTTTCCAATAAGGCACTTGTGTGAAACATCCTGATTCCCTGGTCGTGTGGCAGCTTTCCATGAAATCCTTGCTGTTCTCTGAGAAGGAAATTCAGCCGCATAGACTCTATGGACTGTGAGCTTCATGTGCATATGTACGTTCGAGTAACAGTTTTATCCACAAGACATACTAGTCAGTACTTGCAGGAAATCGTCGGACTGTGAGTTTTTCAAGGAAAAAATAGAGGGGCGAAAACCCCACACTCGCAGCTCACTGTCCTGAAACGTTCAGATACTGCTATGCCCCAGCTCATTCACTCCTGATGGAAAATGATTTCAGGAGCATTTTGGTTAGAACAACACCCACAGCTCCGATATATGAGACGACTTCTGTTTCAAGATAGAGTTAGGGTTAGGGCTAGCATACGGGATATGGTTAGGATTAGCTTTATTATTAGGGTTAGGGTTCTGTTTGGGGATTGGGTTCGGGTTAGGGTGAGGGATAGGGTTAGGGATAAGAGTAGGGTTAGGGTTAGGATGATGGTTTGGGCTAATGTTACATGTAGGCTTAGGGCTAGGGCTATAGGTAGATGACGGCCGCCGGTCGAGGAAAGTGTGTCATAGAAGATAGTGCACTTCGTAGCAGTCATAGTCCTGTACTCTCTTTGAGTCCGTGGATGACGAGAAAGTGATTCTGTAGATCGTTGGACTCAAACACAGCAAGGGAAATGATAAGAGAGCAAAATAGCTGATCATAAGTTCTGAAGAGGTTGTGTGATAGGGTACAAGGCACTCATTTCCACTTCAGCTGATATGAACACATTGATCGAGTGCTGCGTTCATGCTTAAAGCCACTTCTCAGGAACATGTTCATTCCCGAGTCCTTGCCAGCTTTCAAACCGTTGACTCATGGGCTGTGTCCGAGACGTTCACTCGAATAGAGTAAGGGGACTGCTAGCTTCACATGCGTTTCTGCGTCGAAAACACTGTATGGTCAAAGTGAGGAACTAGGCCGTTCCTTCTCTTCTTCTTGGGACTACGCTTTTCGGTTGCGAAAAGTACCTAGGAGAAAACTCTACTGTGGAAGCTCATCCCCCTTCAAGGATCACAAAGTGCTATGCTGGCATTCCCTCCTTTGCTGAAGGGAAATCATTTCAGTAGCTCTTGGGCTATGACACGAGCCAGAGATCCTACATTGCAGCAAGGTACTTCGACGGGATGCTGACAAGTGTACGCACTATGTGGCACACCACTGCTTTCATCGCCTACTGAAATGAGAACATTGATAACACGTCAAATAGTGTGGATGGCTTTTGTGGAAAACACTTTTCGCACGAGTTCCTATAATTGCTGAATGACGCAGGGGAGCGCAAAGTCTTCACTGCTGTATTCTCAGAGTGGAATGAATGCCCTGCTAGGCCCATGGTGTACGTTTAGCTTGTTCGTCCCTTAATGCTTCACGAACGGGTGGAGTCCAAGGGACGTAGTAGTCTCCGTGCGTTTCCTAGGCTACACCCTTAGTCTCCCATTCCATCTACTACTGAAAAGAGAACATTCAGAAGACGTTCCACGCTGAGACGGCTTTGGCTAAAAAAACCCGGTTCCTACGAAATAGGTTTATTCCCGGGTGATGTTGAGGAGAAAACACAACTTCACCAATGTATTATCTTCCACTGGGAGCCCCGCAGGGTGCTCTGAGATCCATATTGCCTTAGATCTTCAGAGCCTTGGAGTCCAAGTCACGTAGCATGGCCTAGCGGCCTTCCAACGTCCGGATACGCTTTCCTCCCAGAACGCATAATTTGGCGAAAACAGTGGTAGCCAAGCTGACTGTAGTTCATAGTTGGCGTAGTCCTGTGCTCCCGTTCATGCCTTTGTCTGGGGGAACGTGATCCCTGAACTCTTTGCCTAGCAAAGTTACCGCCTAGGTGATCATACGGAAAACAAATTGGAATGATTGGCCAAATCGGTCGGTTATATCGGCACCCCATACATTTCGCACTCTACAGAAACGAGCCCATTGACCTAGTGTTTCCCGCTGGACATGAATTTTTCCAATAAGGCACTTGTGTGAAACATCCTGATTCCCTGGTCGTGTGGCAGCTTTCCATGAAATCCTTGCTGTTCTCTGAGAAGGAAATTCAGCCGCATAGACTCTATGGACTGTGAGCTTCATGTGCATATGTACGTTCGAGTAACAGTTTTATCCACAAGACATACTAGTCAGTACTTGCAGGAAATCGTCGGACTGTGAGTTTTTCAAGGAAAAAATAGAGGGGCGAAAACCCCACACTCGCAGCTCACTGTCCTGAAACGTTCAGATACTGCTATGCCCCAGCTCATTCACTCCTGATGGAAAATGATTTCAGGAGCATTTTGGTTAGAACAACACCCACAGCTCCGATATATGAGACGACTTCTGTTTCAAGATAGAGTTAGGGTTAGGGCTAGCATACGGGATATGGTTAGGATTAGCTTTATTATTAGGGTTAGGGATAGGGTTAGGGTTCGGTTTGGGGATTGGGTTCGGGTTTGGGTGAGGGGTAGGGTTAGGGATAAGAGTAGGGTTAGGGTTAGGATGATGGTTTGGGCTAATGTTACATGTAGGCTTAGGGCTAGGGCTATAGGTAGATGACGGCCGCCGGTCGAGGAAAGTGTGTCATAGAAGATAGTGCACTTCGTAGCAGTCATAGTCCTGTACTCTCTTTGAGTCCGTGGATGACGAGAAAGTGATTCTGTAGATCGTTGGACTCAAACACAGCAAGGGAAATGATAAGAGAGCAAAATAGCTGATCATACGTTCTGAAGAGGTTGTGTGATAGGGTACAAGGCACTCATTTCCACTTCAGCTGATATGAACACATTGATCGAGTGCTGCGTTCATGCTTAAAGCCACTTCTCAGGAACATGTTCATTCCCGAGTCCTTGCCAGCTTTCAAACCGTTGACTCATGTGCTGTGTCCGAGACATTCACTCGAATAGAGTAAGGGGACTGCTAGCTTCACATGCGTTTCTGCGTCGAAAACACTGTATGGTCAAAGTGAGGAACTAGGCCGTTCCTTCTCTTCTTCTTGGGACTACGCTTTTCGGATGCGAAAAGTACCTAGGAGAAAACTCTACTGTGGAAGCTCATCCCCCTTCAAGGATCACAAAGTGCTATGCTGGCATTCCCTCCTTTGCTGAAGGGAAATCATTTCAGTAGCTCTTGGGCTATGACACGAGCCAGAGATCCTACACTGCAGCAAGGTACTTCGACGGGATGCTGACAAGTGTACGCACTATGTGGCACACCACTGCTTTCATCCCCTACTGAAATGAGAACATTGATAACACGTCAAATAGTGTGGATGGCTTTTGTGGAAAACACTTTTCGCACGAGTTCCTATAATTGCTGAATGACGCAGGGGAGCGCAAAGTCTTCACTGCTGTATTCTCAGAGTGGAATGAATGCCCTGCTAGGCCCATGGTGTACGTTTAGCTTGTTCGTCCCTTAATGCTTCACGAACGGGTGGAGTCCAAGGGACGTAGTAGTCTCCGTGCGTTTCCTAGGCTACACCCTTAGTCTCCCATTCCATCTACTACTGAAAAGAGAACATTCAGAAGACGTTCCACGCTGAGACGGCTTTGGCTAAAAAAACCCGGTTCCTACGAAATAGGTTTATTCCCGGGTGATGTTGAGGAGAAAACACAACTTTCCCAATGTATTATCTTCCACTGGGAGCCCCGCAGGGTCCTCTGAGATCCATATTGCCTTAGATCTTCAGAGCCTTGGAGTCCAAGTCACGTAGCATGGCCTAGCGGCCTTCCAACGTCCGGATACGCTTTCCTCCCAGAACGCATAATTTGGCGAAAACAGTGGTAGCCAAGCTGACTGTAGTTCATAGTTGGCGTAGTCCTGTGCTCCCGTTCATTCCTTTGTCTGGGGGAACGTGATCCCTGAACTCTTTCTTTCTCTAGCAAAGTTACCGCCTAGGTGATCATACGGAAAACAAATTGGAATGATTGGCCAAATCGGTCGGTTATATCGGCACCCCATACATTTCGCACTCTACAGAAACGAGTCCATTGACCTAGTGTTTCCCGCTGGACATGAATTTTTCCAATAAGGCACTTGTGTGAAACATCCTGATTCCCTGGTCGTGTGGCAGCTTTCCATGAAATCCTTGCTGTTCTCTGAGAAGGAAATTCAGCCGCATAGACTCTATGGACTGTGAGCTTCATGTGCATATGTACGTTCGAGTAACAGTTTTATCCACAAGACATACTAGTCAGTACTTGCAGGAAATCGTCGGACTGTGAGTTTTTCAAGGAAAAAATAGAGGGGCGAAAACCCCACACTCGCAGCTCACTGTCCTGAAACGTTCAGATACTGCTATGCCCCAGCTCATTCACTCCTGATGGAAAATGATGTCAGGAGCATTTTGGTTAGAACAACACCCACAGCTCCGATATATGAGACGACTTCTGTTTCAAGATAGAGTTAGGGTTAGGGCTAGCATACGGGATATGGTTAGGATTAGCTTTATTATTAGGGTTAGGGATAGGGTTAGGGTTCGGTTTGGGGATTGGGTTCGGGTTTGGGTGAGGGGTAGGGTTAGGGATAAGAGTAGGGTTAGGGTTAGGATGATGGTTTGGGCTAATGTTACATGTAGGCTTAGGGCTAGGGCTATAGGTAGATGACGGCCGCCGGTCGAGGAAAGTGTGTCATAGAAGATAGTGCACTTCGTAGCAGTCATAGTCCTGTACTCTCTTTGAGTCCGTGGATGACGAGAAAGTGATTCTGTAGATCGTTGGACTCAAACACAGCAAGGGAAATGATAAGAGAGCAAAATAGCTGATCATACGTTCTGAAGAGGTTGTGTGATAGGGTACAAGGCACTCATTTCCACTTCAGCTGATATGAACACATTGATCGAGTGCTGCGTTCATGCTTAAAGCCACTTCTCAGGAACATGTTCATTCCCGAGTCCTTGCCAGCTTTCAAACCGTTGACTCATGTGCTGTGTCCGAGACGTTCACTCGAATAGAGTAAGGGGACTGCTAGCTTCACATGCGTTTCTGCGTCGAAAACACTGTATGGTCAAAGTGAGGAACTAGGCCGTTCCTTCTCTTCTTCTTGGGACTACGCTTTTCGGATGCGAAAAGTACCTAGGAGAAAACTCTACTGTGGAAGCTCATCCCCCTTCAAGGATCACAAAGTGCTATGCTGGCATTCCCTCCTTTGCTGAAGGGAAATCATTTCAGTAGCTCTTGGGCTATGACACGAGCCAGAGATCCTACATTGCAGCAAGGTACTTCGACGGGATGCTGACAAGAGTACGCACTATGTGAGACACCACTGCTTTCATCCCCTACTGAAATGAGAACATTGATAACACGTCAAATAGTGTGGATGGCTTTTGTGGAAAACACTTTACGCACGAGTTCCTATAATTGCTGAATGACGCAGGGGAGCGCAAAGTCTTCACTGCTGTATTCTCAGAGTGGAAGGAATGCCCTGCTAGGCCCATGGTGTACGTTTAGCTTGTTCGTCCCTTAATGCTTCACGAACGGGTGTAGTCCAAGGGACGTAGTAGTCTCCGTGCGTTTCCTAGGCTACACCCTTAGTCTCCCATTCCATCTACTACTGAAAAGAGAACATTCAGAAGACGTTCCACGCTGAGATGGCTTTGGCTAAAAAAACCCGGTTCCTACGAAATAGGTTTATTCCCGGGTGATGTTGAGGAGAAAACACAACTTCACCAATGTATTATCTTCCACTGGGAGCCCCGCAGGGTGCTCTGAGATCCATATTGCCTTAGATCTTCAGAGCCTTGGAGTCCAAGTCACGTAGCATGGCCTAGCGGCCTTCCAACGTCCGGATACGCTTTCCTCCCAGAACGCATAATTTGGCGAAAACAGTGGTAGCCAAGCTGACTGTAGTTCATAGTTGGCGTAGTCCTGTGCTCCCGTTCATTCCTTTGTCTGGGGGAACGTGATCCCTGAACTCTTTGCCTAGCAAAGTTACCGCCTAGGTGATCATACGGAAAACAAATTGGAATGATTGGCCAAATCGGTCGGTTATATCGGCACCCCATACATTTCGCACTCTACAGAAACGAGTCCATTGACCTAGTGTTTCCCGCTGGACATGAATTTTTCCAATAAGGCACTTGTGTGAAACATCCTAATTCCCTGGTCGTGTGGCAGCTTTCCATGAAATCCTTGCTGTTCTCTGAGAAGGAAATTCAGCCGCATAGACTCTATGGACTGTGAGCTTCATGTGCATATGTACGTTCGAGTAACAGTTTTATCCACAAGACATACTAGTCAGTACTTGCAGGAAATCGTCGGACTGTGAGTTTTTCAAGGAAAAAATAGAGGGGCGAAAACCCCACACTCGCAGCTCACTGTCCTGAAACGTTCAGATACTGCTATGCCCCAGCTAATTCACTCCTGATGGAAAATGATGTCAGGAGCATTTTGGTTAGAACAACACCCACAGCTCCGATATATGAGACGACTTCTGTTTCAAGATAGAGTTAGGGTTAGGGCTAGCATACGGGATATGGTTAGGATTAGCTTTATTATTAGGGTTAGGGTTCGGTTTGGGGATTGGGTTCGGGTTAGGGTGAGGGGTAGGGTTAGGGATAAGAGTAGGGTTAGGGTTAGGATGATGGTTTGGGCTAATGTTACATGTAGGCTTAGGGCTAGGGCTATAGGTAGATGACGGCCGCCGGTCGAGGAAAGTGTGTCATAGAAGATAGTGCACTTCATAGCCGTCATAGTCCTGTACTCTCTTTGAGTCCGTGGATGACGAGAAAGTGATTCTGTAGATCGTTGGACTCAAACACAGCAAGGGAAATGATAAGAGAGCAAAATAGCTGATCATAAGTTCTGAAGAGGTTGTGTGATAGGGTACAAGGCACTCATTTCCACTTCAGCTGATATGAACACATTGATCGAGTGCTGCGTTCCTGCTTAAAACCACTTCTCAGGAACATGTTCATTCCCGAGTCCTTGCCAGCTTTCACACCGTTGACTCATGTGCTGTGTCCGAGACGTTCACTCGAATAGAGTAAGGGGACTGCTAGCTTCACATGCGTTTCTGCGTCGAAAACACTGTATGGTCAAAGTGAGGAACTAGGCCGTTCCTTCTCTTCTTCTTGGGACTACGCTTTTCGGATGCGAAAAGTACCTAGGAGAAAACTCTACTGTGGAAGCTCATCCCCCTTCAAGGATCACAAAGTGCTATGCTGGCATTCCCTCCTTTGCTGAAGGGAAATCATTTCAGTAGCTCTTGGGCTATGACACGAGCCAGAGATCCTACATTGCAGCAAGGTACTTCGACGGGATGCTGACAAGTGTACGCACTATGTGGCACACCACTGCTTTCATCCCCTACTGAAATGAGAACATTGATAACACGTCAAATAGTGTGGATGGCTTTTGTGGAAAACACTTTTCGCACGAGTTCCTATAATTGCTGAATGACGCAGGGGAGCGCAAAGTCTTCACTGCTGTATTCTCAGAGTAGAATGAATGCCCTGCTAGGCCCATGGTGTACGTTTAGCTTGTTCGTCCCTTAATGCTTCACGAACGGGTGGAGTCCAAGGGACGTAGTAGTCTCCGTGCGTTTCCTAGGCTACACCCTTAGTCTCCCATTCCATCTACTACTGAAAAGAGAACATTCAGAAGACGTTCCACGCTGAGACGGCTTTGGCTAAAAAAACCCGGTTCCTACGAAATAGGTTTATTCGCGGGTGATGTTGAGGAGAAAACACAACTTCACCAATGTATTATCTTCCACTGGGAGCCCCGCAGGGTGCTCTGAGATCCATATTGCCTTAGATCTTCAGAGCCTTGGAGTCAAAGTCACGTAGTATGGCCTAGCGGCCTTCCAACGTCCGGATACGCTTTCCTCCCAGAACGCATAATTTGGCGAAAACAGTGGTAGCCAAGCTGACTGTAGTTCATAGTTGGCGTAGTCCTGTGCTCCCGTTCATTCCTTTGTCTGGGGCAACGTGATCCCTGAACTCTTTGCCTAGCAAAGTTACCGCCTAGGTGATCATACGGAAAACAAATATTGAATGATTGGCCAAATCGATCGGTTATATCGGCACCCCATACATTTCGCACTCTACAGAAACGAGTCCATTGACCTAGTGTTTCCCGCTGGACATGAATTTTTCCAATAAGGCACTTGTGTGAAACATCCTGATTCCCTGGTCGTGTGGCAGCTTTCCAGAAATCCTTGCTGTTCTCTGAGAAGGAAATTCAGCCGCATAGACTCTATGGACTGTGAGCTTCATGTGCATATGTACGTTCGAGTAACAGTTTTATCCACAAGACATACTAGTCAGTACTTGCAGGAAATCGTCGGACTGTGAGTTCTTCAAGGAAAAAATAGAGGGGCAAAAACCCCACACTCGCAGCTCACTGTCCTGAAACGTTCAGATACTGCTATGCCCCAGCTCATTCACTCCTGATGGAAAATGATGTCAGGAGCATTTTGGTTAGAACAACACCCACAGCTCCGATATATGAGACGACTTCTGTTTCAAGATAGAGTTAGGGTTAGGGCTAGCATACGGGATATGGTTAGGATTAGCTTTATTATTAGGGTTAGGGATAGGGTTAGGGTTCGGTTTGGGGATTGGGTTCGGGTTTGGGTGAGGGGTAGGGTTAGGGATAAGAGTAGGGTTAGGGTTAGGATGATGGTTTGGGCTAATGTTACATGTAGGCTTAGGGCTAGGGCTATAGGTAGATGACGGCCGCCGGTCGAGGAAAGTGTGTCATAGAAGATAGTGCACTTCGTAGCAGTCATAGTCCTGTACTCTCTTTGAGTCCGTGGATGACGAGAAAGTGATTCTGTAGATCGTTGGACTCAAACACAGCAAGGGAAATGATAAGAGAGCAAAATAGCTGATCATACGTTCTGAAGAGGTTGTGTGATAGGGTACAAGGCACTCATTTCCACTTCAGCTGATATGAACACATTGATCGAGTGCTGCGTTCATGCTTAAAGCCACTTCTCAGGAACATGTTCATTCCCGAGTCCTTGCCAGCTTTCAAACCGTTGACTCATGTGCTGTGTCCGAGACATTCACTCGAATAGAGTAAGGGGACTGCTAGCTTCACATGCGTTTCTGCGTCGAAAACACTGTATGGTCAAAGTGAGGAACTAGGCCGTTCCTTCTCTTCTTCTTGGGACTACGCTTTTCGGATGCGAAAAGTACCTAGGAGAAAACTCTACTGTGGAAGCTCATCCCCCTTCAAGGATCACAAAGTGCTATGCTGGCATTCCCTCCTTTGCTGAAGGGAAATCATTTCAGTAGCTCTTGGGGTATGACACGAGCCAGAGATCCTACACTGCAGCAAGGTACTTCGACGGGATGCTGACAAGTGTACGCACTATGTGGCACACCACTGCTTTCATCCCCTACTGAAATGAGAACATTGATAACACGTCAAATAGTGTGGATGGCTTTTGTGGAAAACACTTTTCGCACGAGTTCCTATAATTGCTGAATGACGCAGGGGAGCGCAAAGTCTTCACTGCTGTATTCTCAGAGTGGAATGAATGCCCTGCTAGGCCCATGGTTTACGTTTAGCTTGTTCGTCCCTTAATGCTTCACGAACGGGTGGAGTCCAAGGGACGTAGTAGTCTCCGTGCGTTTCCTAGGCTACACCCTTAGTCTCCCATTCCATCTACTACTGAAAAGAGAACATTCAGAAGACGTTCCACGCTGAGACGGCTTTGGCTAAAAAAACCCGGTTCCTACGAAATAGGTTTATTCCCGGGTGATGTTGAGGAGAAAACACAACTTTCCCAATGTATTATCTTCCACTGGGAGCCCCGCAGGGTCCTCTGAGATCCATATTGCCTTAGATCTTCAGAGCCTTGGAGTCCAAGTCACGTAGCATGGCCTAGCGGCCTTCCAACGTCCGGATACGCTTTCCTCCCAGAACGCATAATTTGGCGAAAACAGTGGTAGCCAAGCTGACTGTAGTTCATAGTTGGCGTAGTCCTGTGCTCCCGTTCATTCCTTTGTCTGGGGGAACGTGATCCCTGAACTCTTTGCCTAGCAAAGTTACCGCCTAGGTGATCATACGGAAAACAAATTGGAATGATTGGCCAAATCGGTCGGTTATATCGGCACCCCATACATTTCGCACTCTACAGAAACGAGTCCATTGACCTAGTGTTTCCCGCTGGACATGAATTTTTCCAATAAGGCACTTGTGTGAAACATCCTGATTCCCTGGTCGTGTGGCAGCTTTCCATGAAATCCTTGCTGTTCTCTGAGAAGGAAATTCAGCCGCATAGACTCTATGGACTGTGAGCTTCATGTGCATATGTACGTTCGAGTAACAGTTTTATCCACAAGACATACTAGTCAGTACTTGCAGGAAATCGTCGGACTGTGAGTTTTTCAAGGAAAAAATAGAGGGGCGAAAACCCCACACTTGCAGATCACTGTCCTGAAACGTTCAGATACTGCTATGCCCCAGCTCATTCACTCCTGATGGAAAATGATTTCAGGAGCATTTTGGTTAGAACAACACCCACAGCTCCGATATATGAGACGACTTCTGTTTCAAGATAGAGTTAGGGTTAGGGCTAGCATACGGGATATGGTTAGGATTAGCTTTATTATTAGGGTTAGGGTTCTGTTTGGGGATTGGGTTCGGGTTAGGGTGAGGGGTAGGGTTAGGGATAAGAGTAGGGTTAGGGTTAGGATGATGGTTTGGGCTAATGTTACATGTAGGCTTAGGGCTAGGGCTATAGGTAGATGACGGCCGCCGGTCGAGGAAAGTGTGTCATAGAAGATAGTGCACTTCGTAGCAGTCATAGTCCTGTACTCTCTTTGAGTCCGTGGATGACGAGAAAGTGATTCTGTAGATCGTTGGACTCAAACACAGCAAGGGAAATGATAAGAGAGCAAAATAGCTGATCATAAGTTCTGAAGAGGTTGTGTGATAGGGTACAAGGCACTCATTTCCACCTCAGCTGATATGAACACATTGATCGAGTGCTGCGTTCATGCTTAAAGCCACTTCTCAGGAACATGTTCATTCCCGAGTCCTTGCCAGCTTTCACACCGTTGACTCATGTGCTGTGTCCGAGACGTTCACTCGAATAGAGTAAGGGGACTGCTAGCTTCACATGCGTTTCTGCGTCGAAAACACTGTATGGTCAAAGTGAGGAACTAGGCCGTTCCTTCTCTTCTTCTTGGGACTACGCTTTTCGGATGCGAAAAGTACCTAGGAGAAAACTCTACTGTGGAAGCTCATCCCCCTTCAAGGATCACAAAGTGCTATGCTGGCATCCCTCCTTTGCTGAAGGGAAATCATTTCAGTAGCTCTTGGGCTATGACACGAGCCAGAGATCCTACATTGCAGCAAGGTACTTCGACGGGATGCTGACAAGTGTACGCACTATGTGGCACACCACTGCTTTCATCCCCTACTGAAATGAGAACATTGATAACACGTCAAATAGTGTGGATGGCTTTTGTGGAAAACACTTTTCGCACGAGTTCCTATAATTGCTGAATGACGCAGGGGAGCGCAAAGTCTTCACTGCTGTATTCTCAGAGTGGAATGAATGCCCTGCTAGGCCCATGGTGTACGTTTAGCTTGTTCGTCCCTTAATGCTTCACGAACGGGTGGAGTCCAAGGGACGTAGTAGTCTCCGTGCGTTTCCTAGGCTACACCCTTAGTCTCCCATTCCATCTACTACTGAAAAGAGAACATTCAGAAGACGTTCCACGCTGAGACGGCTTTGGCTAAAAAAACCCGGTTCCTACGAAATAGGTTTATTCCCGGGTGATGTTGAGGAGAAAACACAACTTTCCCAATGTATTATCTTCCACTGGGAGCCCCGCAGGGTGCTCTGAGATCCATATTGCCTTAGATCTTCAGAGCCTTGGAGTCCAAGTCACGTAGCATGGCCTAGCGGCCTTCCAACGTCCGGATACGCTTTCCTCCCAGAACGCATAATTTGGCGAAAACAGTGGTAGCCAAGCTGACTGTAGTTCATAGTTGGCGTAGTCCTGTGCTCCCGTTCATGCCTTTGTCTGGGGGAACGTGATCCCTGAACTCTTTGCCTAGCAAAGTTACCGCCTAGGTGATCATACGGAAAACAAATTGGAATGATTGGCCAAATCGGTCGGTTATATAGGCACCCCATACATTTCGCACTCTACAGAAACGAGTCCATTGACCTAGTGTTTCCCGCTGGACATGAATTTTTCCAATAAGGCACTTGTGTGAAACATCCTGATTCCCTGGTCGTGTGGCAGCTTTCCATGAAATCCTTGCTGTTCTCTGAGAAGGAAATTCAGCCGCATAGACTCTATGGACTGTGAGCTTCATGTGCATATGTACGTTCGAGTAACAGTTTTATCCACAAGACATACTAGTCAGTACTTGCAGGAAATCGTCGGACTGTGAGTTTTTCAAGGAAAAAATAGAGGGGCGAAAACCCCACACTCGCAGCTCACTGTCCTGAAACGTTCAGATACTGCTATGCCCCAGCTCATTCACTCCTGATGGAAAATGATGTCAGGAGCATTTTGGTTAGAACAACACCCACAGCTCCGATATATGAGACGACTTCTGTTTGAAGATAGAGTTAGGGTTAGGGCTAGCATACGGGATATGGTTAGGATTAGCTTTATTATTAGGGTTAGGGATAGGGTTAGGGTTCGGTTTGGGGATTGGGTTCGGGTTAGGGTGAGGGGTAGGGTTAGGGATAAGAGTAGGGTTAGGGTTAGGATGATGGTTTGGGCTAATGTTACATGTAGGCTTAGGGCTAGGGCTATAGGCAGATGACGGCCGCCGGTCGAGGAAAGTGTGTCATAGAAGATAGTGCACTTCGTAGCAGTCATAGTCCTGTACTCTCTTTGAGTCCGTGGATGACGAGAAAGTGATTCGGTAGATCGTTGGACTCAAACACAGCAAGGGAAATGATAAGAGAGCAAAATAGCTGATCATAAGTTCTGAAGAGGTTGTGTGATAGGGTACAAGGCACTCATTTCCACTTCAGCTGATATGAACACATTGATCGAGTGCTGCGTTCATGCTTGAAGCCACTTCTCAGGAACATGTTCATTCCCGAGTCCTTGCCAGCTTTCAAACCGTTGACTCATGTGCTGTGTCCGAGACATTCACTCGAATAGAGTAAGGGGACTGCTAGCTTCACATGCGTTTCTGCGTCGAAAACACTGTATGGTCAAAGTGAGGAACTAGGCCGTTCCTTCTCTTCTTCTTGGGACTACGCTTTTCGGATGCGAAAAGTACCTAGGAGAAAACTCTACTGTGGAAGCTCATCCCCCTTCAAGGATCACAAAGTGCTATGCTGGCATTCCCTCCTTTGCTGAAGGGAAATCATTTCAGTAGCTCTTGGGGTATGACACGAGCCAGAGATCCTACACTGCAGCAAGGTACTTCGACGGGATGCTGACAAGTGTACGCACTATGTGGCACACCACTGCTTTCATCCCCTACTGAAATGAGAACATTGATAACACGTCAAATAGTGTGGATGGCTTTTGTGGAAAACACTTTTCGCACGAGTTCCTATAATTGCTGAATGACGCAGGGGAGCGCAAAGTCTTCAGTGCTGTATTCTCAGAGTGGAATGAATGCCCTGCTAGGCCCATGGTGTACGTTTAGCTTGTTCGTCCCTTAATGCTTCACGAACGGGTGGAGTCCAAGGGACGTAGTAGTCTCCGTGCGTTTCCTAGGCTACACCCTTAGTCTCCCATTCCATCTACTACTGAAAAGAGAACATTCAGAAGACGTTCCACGCTGAGACGGCTTTGGCTAAAAAAACCCGGTTCCTACGAAATAGGTTTATTCCCGGGTGATGTTGAGGAGAAAACACAACTTTCCCAATGTATTATCTTCCACTGGGAGCCCCGCAGGGTCCTCTGAGATCCATATTGCCTTAGATCTTCAGAGCCTTGGAGTCCAAGTCACGTAGCATGGCCTAGCGGCCTTCCAACGTCCGGATACGCTTTCCTCCCAGAACGCATAATTTGGCGAAAACAGTGGTAGCCAAGCTGACTGTAGTTCATAGTTGGCGTAGTCCTGTGCTCCCGTTCATTCCTTTGTCTGGGGGAACGTGATCCCTGAACTCTTTGCCTAGCAAAGTTACCGCCTAGGTGATCATACGGAAAACAAATTGGAATGATTGGCCAAATCGGTCGGTTATATCGGCACCCCATACATTTCGCACTCTACAGAAACGAGTCCATTGACCTAGTGTTTCCCGCTGGACATGAATTTTTCCAATAAGGCACTTGTGTGAAACATCCTGATTCCCTGGTCGTGTGGCAGCTTTCCATGAAATCCTTGCTGTTCTCTGAGAAGGAAATTCAGCCGCATAGACTCTATGGACTGTGAGCTTCATGTGCATATGTACGTTCGAGTAACAGTTTTATCCACAAGACATACTAGTCAGTACTTGCAGGAAATCGTCGGACTGTGAGTTTTTCAAGGAAAAAATAGAGGGGCGAAAACCCCACACTCGCAGATCACTGTCCTGAAACGTTCAGATACTGCTATGCCCCAGCTCATTCACTCCTGATGGAAAATGATTTCAGGAGCATTTTGGTTAGAACAACACCCACAGCTCCGATATATGAGACGACTTCTGTTTGAAGATAGAGTTAGGGTTAGGGCTAGCATACAGGATATGGTTAGGATTAGCTTTATTATTAGGGTTAGGGTTCTGTTTGGGGATTGGGTTCGGGTTAGGGTGAGGGGTAGGGTTAGGGATAAGAGTAGGGTTAGGGTTAGGATGATGGTTTGGGCTAATGTTACATGTAGGCTTAGGGCTAGGGCTATAGGTAGATGACGGCCGCCGGTCGAGGAAAGTGTGTCATAGAAGATAGTGCACTTCGTAGCAGTCATAGTCCTGTACTCTCTTTGAGTCCGTGGATGACGAGAAAGTGATTCTGTAGATCGTTGGACTCAAACACAGCAAGGGAAATGATAAGAGAGCAAAATAGCTGATCATAAGTTCTGAAGAGGTTGTGTGATAGGGTACAAGGCACTCATTTCCACCTCAGCTGATATGAACACATTGATCGAGTGCTGCGTTCATGCTTAAAGCCACTTCTCAGGAACATGTTCATTCCCGAGTCCTTGCCAGCTTTCACACCGTTGACTCATGTGCTGTGTCCGAGACGTTCACTCGAATAGAGTAAGGGGACTGCTAGCTTCACATGCGTTTCTGCGTCGAAAACACTGTATGGTCAAAGTGAGGAACTAGGCCGTTCCTTCTCTTCTTCTTGGGACTACGCTTTTCGGATGCGAAAAGTACCTAGGAGAAAACTCTACTGTGGAAGCTCATCCCCCTTCAAGGATCACAAAGTGCTATGCTGGCATTCCCTCCTTTGCTGAAGGGAAATCATTTCAGTAGCTCTTGGGCTATGACACGAGCCAGAGATCCTACATTGCAGCAAGGTACTTCGACGGGATGCTGACAAGTGTACGCACTATGTGGCACACCACTGCTTTCATCCCCTACTGAAATGAGAACATTGATAACACGTCAAATAGTGTGGATGGCTTTTGTGGAAAACACTTTTCGCACGAGTTCCTATAATTGCTGAATGACGCAGGGGAGCGCAAAGTCTTCACTGCTGTATTCTCAGAGTGGAATGAATGCCCTGCTAGGCCCATGGTGTACGTTTAGCTTGTTCGTCCCTTAATGCTTCACGAACGGGTGGAGTCCAAGGGACGTAGTAGTCTCCGTGCGTTTCCTAGGCTACACCCTTAGTCTCCCATTCCATCTACTACTGAAAAGAGAACATTCAGAAGACGTTCCACGCTGAGACGGCTTTGGCTAAAAAAACCCGGTTCCTACGAAATAGGTTTATTCCCGGGTGATGTTGAGGAGAAAACACAACTTCACCAATGTATTATCTTCCACTGGGAGCCCCGCAGGGTGCTCTGAGATCCATATTGCCTTAGATCTTCAGAGCCTTGGAGTCCAAGTCACGTAGCATGGCCTAGCGGCCTTCCAACGTCCGGATACGCTTTCCTCCCAGAACGCATAATTTGGCGAAAACAGTGGTAGCCAAGCTGACTGTAGTTCATAGTTGGCGTAGTCCTGTGCTCCCGTTCATGCCTTTGTCTGGGGGAACGTGATCCCTGAACTCTTTGCCTAGCAAAGTTACCGCCTAGGTGATCATACGGAAAACAAATTGGAATGATTGGCCAAATCGGTCGGTTATATAGGCACCCCATACATTTCGCACTCTACAGAAACGAGTCCATTGACCTAGTGTTTCCCGCTGGACATGAATTTTTCCAATAAGGCACTTGTGTGAAACATCCTGATTCCCTGGTCGTGTGGCAGCTTTCCATGAAATCCTTGCTGTTCTCTGAGAAGGAAATTCAGCCGCATAGACTCTATGGACTGTGAGCTTCATGTGCATATGTACGTTCGAGTAACAGTTTTATCCACAAGACATACTAGTCAGTACTTGCAGGAAATCGTCGGACTGTGAGTTTTTCAAGGAAAAAATAGAGGGGCGAAAACCCCACACTCGCAGCTCACTGTCCTGAAACGTTCAGATACTGCTATGCCCCAGCTCATTCACTCCTGATGGAAAATGATTTCAGGAGCATTTTGGTTAGAACAACACCCACAGCTCCGATATATGAGACGACTTCTGTTTGAAGATAGAGTTAGGGTTAGGGCTAGCATACGGGATATGGTTAGGATTAGCTTTATTATTAGGGTTAGGGATAGGGTTAGGGTTCGGTTTGGGGATTGGGTTCGGGTTTGGGTGAGGGGTAGGGTTAGGGATAAGAGTAGGGTTAGGGTTAGGATGATGGTTTGGGCTAATGTTACATGTAGGCTTAGGGCTAGGGCTATAGGTAGATGACGGCCGCCGGTCGAGGAAAGTGTGTCATAGAAGATAGTGCACTTCGTAGCAGTCATAGTCCTGTACTCTCTTTGAGTCCGTGGATGACGAGAAAGTGATTCTGTAGATCGTTGGACTCAAACACAGCAAGGGAAATGATAAGAGAGCAAAATAGCTGATCATAAGTTCTGAAGAGGTTGTGTGATAGGGTACAAGGCACTCATTTCCACTTCAGCTGATATGAACACATTGATCGAGTGCTGCGTTCATGCTTAAAGCCACTTCTCAGGAACATGTTCATTCCCGAGTCCTTGCCAGCTTTCAAACCGTTGACTCATGTGCTGTGTCCGAGACATTCACTCGAATAGAGTAAGGGGACTGCTAGCTTCACATGCGTTTCTGCGTCGAAAACACTGTATGGTCAAAGTGAGGAACTAGGCCGTTCCTTCTCTTCTTCTTGGGACTACGCTTTTCGGATGCGAAAAGTACCTAGGAGAAAACTCTACTGTGGAAGCTCATCCCCCTTCAAGGATCACAAAGTGCTATGCTGGCATTCCCTCCTTTGCTGAAGGGAAATCATTTCAGTAGCTCTTGGGGTATGACACGAGCCAGAGATCCTACACTGCAGCAAGGTACTTCGACGGGATGCTGACAAGTGTACGCACTATGTGGCACACCACTGCTTTCATCCCCTACTGAAATGAGAACATTGATAACACGTCAAATAGTGTGGATGGCTTTTGTGGAAAACACTTTTCGCACGAGTTCCTATAATTGCTGAATGACGCAGGGGAGCGCAAAGTCTTCACTGCTGTATTCTCAGAGTGGAATGAATGCCCTGCTAGGCCCATGGTGTACGTTTAGCTTGTTCGTCCCTTAATGCTTCACGAACGGGTGGAGTCCAAGGGACGTAGTAGTCTCCGTGCGTTTCCTAGGCTACACCCTTAGTCTCCCATTCCATCTACTACTGAAAAGAGAACATTCAGAAGACGTTCCACGCTGAGACGGCTTTGGCTAAAAAAACCCGGTTCCTACGAAATAGGTTTATTCCCGGGTGATGTTGAGGAGAAAACACAACTTTCCCAATGTATTATCTTCCACTGGGAGCCCCGCAGGGTCCTCTGAGATCCATATTGCCTTAGATCCTCAGAGCCTTGGAGTCCAAGTCACTTAGCATGGCCTAGCGGCCTTCCAACGTCCGGATACGCTTTCCTCCCAGAACGCATAATTTGGCGAAAACAGTGGTAGCCAAGCTGACTATAGTTCATAGTTGGCGTAGTCCTGTGCTCCCGTTCATTCCTTTGTCTGGGGGAACGTGATCCCTGAACTCTTTGCCTAGCAAAGTTACCGCCTAGGTGATCATACGGAAAACAAATTGGAATGATTGGCCAAATCGGTCGGTTATATCGGCACCCCATACATTTCGCACTCTACAGAAACGAGTCCATTGACCTAGTGTTTCCCGCTGGACATGAATTTTTCCAATAAGGCACTTGTGTGAAACATCCTGATTCCCTGGTCGTGTGGCAGCTTTCCATGAAATCCTTGCTGTTCTCTGAGAAGGAAATTCAGCCGCATAGACTCTATGGACTGTGAGCTTCATGTGCATATGTACGTTCGAGTAACAGTTTTATCCACAAGACATACTAGTCAGTACTTGCAGGAAATCGTCGGACTGTGAGTTTTTCAAGGAAAAAATAGAGGGGCGAAAACCCCACACTCGCAGCTCACTGTCCTGAAACGTTCAGATACTGCTATGCCCCAGCTCATTCACTCCTGATGGAAAATGATGTCAGGAGCATTTTGGTTAGAACAACACCCACAGCTCCGATATATGAGACGACTTCTGTTTCAAGATAGAGTTAGGGTTAGGGCTAGCATACGGGATATGGTTAGGATTAGCTTTATTATTAGGGTTAGGGTTCTGTTTGGGGATTGGGTTCGGGTTAGGGTGAGGGGTAGGGTTAGGGATAAGAGTAGGGTTAGGGTTAGGATGATGGTTTGGGCTAATGTTACATGTAGGCTTAGGGCTAGGGCTATAGGTAGATGACGGCCGCCGGTCGAGGAAAGTGTGTCATAGAAGATAGTGCACTTCGTAGCAGTCATAGTCCTGTACTCTCTTTGAGTCCGTGGATGACGAGAAAGTGATTCTGTAGATCGTTGGACTCAAACACAGCAAGGGAAATGATAAGAGAGCAAAATAGCTGATCATAAGTTCTGAAGAGGTTGTGTGATAGGGTACAAGGCACTCATTTCCACCTCAGCTGATATGAACACATTGATCGAGTGCTGCGTTCATGCTTAAAGCCACTTCTCAGGAACATGTTCATTCCCGAGTCCTTGCCAGCTTTCACACCGTTGACTCATGTGCTGTGTCCGAGACGTTCACTCGAATAGAGTAAGGGGACTGCTAGCTTCACATGCGTTTCTGCGTCGAAAACACTGTATGGTCAAAGTGAGGAACTAGGCCGTTCCTTCTCTTCTTCTTGGGACTACGCTTTTCGGATGCGAAAAGTACCTAGCAGAAAACTCTACTGTGGAAGCTCATCCCCCTTCAAGGATCACAAAGTGCTATGCTGGCATTCCCTCCTTTGCTGAAGGGAAATCATTTCAGTAGCTCTTGGGCTATGACACGAGCCAGAGATCCTACATTGCAGCAAGGTACTTCGACGGGATGCTGACAAGTGTACGCACTATGTGGCACACCACTGCTTTCATCCCCTACTGAAATGAGAACATTGATAACACGTCAAATAGTGTGGATGGCTTTTGTGGAAAACACTTTTCGCACGAGTTCCTATAATTGCTGAATTACGCAGGGGAGCGCAAAGTCTTCACTGCTGTATTCTCAGAGTGGAATGAATGCCCTGCTAGGCCCATGGTGTACGTTTAGCTTGTTCGTCCCTTAATGCTTCACGAACGGGTGGAGTCCAAGGGACGTAGTAGTCTCCGTGCGTTTCTTAGGCTACACCCTTAGTCTCCCATTCCATCTACTACTGAAAAGAGAACATTCAGAAGACGTTCCACGCTGAGACGGCTTTGGCTAAAAAAACCCGGTTCCTACGAAATAGGTTTATTCCCGGGTGATGTTGAGGAGAAAACACAACTTCACCAATGTATTATCTTCCACTGGGAGCCCCGCAGGGTGCTCTGAGATCCATATTGCCTTAGATCTTCAGAGCCTTGGAGTCCAAGTCACGTAGCATGGCCTAGCGGCCTTCCAACGTCCGGATACGCTTTCCTCCCAGAACGCATAATTTGGCGAAAACAGTGGTAGCCAAGCTGACTGTAGTTCATAGTTGGCGTAGTCCTGTGCTCCCGTTCATGCCTTTGTCTGGGGGAACGTGATCCCTGAACTCTTTGCCTAGCAAAGTTACCGCCTAGGTGATCATACGGAAAACAAATTGGAATGATTGGCCAAATCGGTCGGTTATATCGGCACCCCATACATTTCGCACTCTACAGAAACGAGTCCATTGACCTAGTGTTTCCCGCTGGACATGAATTTTTCCAATAAGGCACTTGTGTGAAACATCCTGATTCCCTGGTCGTGTGGCAGCTTTCCATGAAATCCTTGCTGTTCTCTGAGAAGGAAATTCAGCCGCATAGACTCTATGGACTGTGAGCTTCATGTGCATATGTACGTTCGAGTAACAGTTTTATCCACAAGACATACTAGTCAGTACTTGCAGGAAATCGTCGGACTGTGAGTTTTTCAAGGAAAAAATAGAGGGGCGAAAACCCCACACTCGCAGATCACTGTCCTGAAACGTTCAGATACTGCTATGCCCCAGCTCATTCACTCCTGATGGAAAATGATTTCAGGAGCATTTTGGTTAGAACAACACCCACAGCTCCGATATATGAGACGACTTCTGTTTGAAGATAGAGTTAGGGTTAGGGCTAGCATACAGGATATGGTTAGGATTAGCTTTATTATTAGGGTTAGGGTTCTGTTTGGGGATTGGGTTCGGGTTAGGGTGAGGGGTAGGGTTAGGGATAAGAGTAGGGTTAGGGTTAGGATGATGGTTTGGGCTAATGTTACATGTAGGCTTAGGGCTAGGGCTATAGGTAGATGACGGCCGCCGGTCGAGGAAAGTGTGTCATAGAAGATAGTGCACTTCGTAGCAGTCATAGTCCTGTACTCTCTTTGAGTCCGTGGATGACGAGAAAGTGATTCTGTAGATCGTTGGACTCAAACACAGCAAGGGAAATGATAAGAGAGCAAAATAGCTGATCATAAGTTCTGAAGAGGTTGTGTGATAGGGTACAAGGCACTCATTTCCACCTCAGCTGATATGAACACATTGATCGAGTGCTGCGTTCATGCTTAAAGCCACTTCTCAGGAACATGTTCATTCCCGAGTCCTTGCCAGCTTTCACACCGTTGACTCATGTGCTGTGTCCGAGACGTTCACTCGAATAGAGTAAGGGGACTGCTAGCTTCACATGCGTTTCTGCGTCGAAAACACTGTATGGTCAAAGTGAGGAACTAGGCCGTTCCTTCTCTTCTTCTTGGGACTACGCTTTTCGGATGCGAAAAGTACCTAGGAGAAAACTCTACTGTGGAAGCTCATCCCCCTTCAAGGATCACAAAGTGCTATGCTGGCATTCCCTCCTTTGCTGAAGGGAAATCATTTCAGTAGCTCTTGGGCTATGACACGAGCCAGAGATCCTACATTGCAGCAAGGTACTTCGACGGGATGCTGACAAGTGTACGCACTATGTGGCACACCACTGCTTTCATCCCCTACTGAAATGAGAACATTGATAACACGTCAAATAGTGTGGATGGCTTTTGTGGAAAACACTTTTCGCACGAGTTCCTATAATTGCTGAATGACGCAGGGGAGCGCAAAGTCTTCACTGCTGTATTCTCAGAGTGGAATGAATGCCCTGCTAGGCCCATGGTGTACGTTTAGCTTGTTCGTCCCTTAATGCTTCACGAACGGGTGGAGTCCAAGGGACGTAGTAGTCTCCGTGCGTTTCCTAGGCTACACCCTTAGTCTCCCATTCCATCTACTACTGAAAAGAGAACATTCAGAAGACGTTCCACGCTGAGACGGCTTTGGCTAAAAAAACCCGGTTCCTACGAAATAGGTTTATTCCCGGGTGATGTTGAGGAGAAAACACAACTTCACCAATGTATTATCTTCCACTGGGAGCCCCGCAGGGTGCTCTGAGATCCATATTGCCTTAGATCTTCAGAGCCTTGGAGTCCAAGTCACGTAGCATGGCCTAGCGGCCTTCCAACGTCCGGATACGCTTTCCTCCCAGAACGCATAATTTGGCGAAAACAGTGGTAGCCAAGCTGACTGTAGTTCATAGTTGGCGTAGTCCTGTGCTCCCGTTCATGCCTTTGTCTGGGGGAACGTGATCCCTGAACTCTTTGCCTAGCAAAGTTACCGCCTAGGTGATCATACGGAAAACAAATTGGAATGATTGGCCAAATCGGTCGGTTATATAGGCACCCCATACATTTCGCACTCTACAGAAACGAGTCCATTGACCTAGTGTTTCCCGCTGGACATGAATTTTTCCAATAAGGCACTTGTGTGAAACATCCTGATTCCCTGGTCGTGTGGCAGCTTTCCATGAAATCCTTGCTGTTCTCTGAGAAGGAAATTCAGCCGCATAGACTCTATGGACTGTGAGCTTCATGTGCATATGTACGTTCGAGTAACAGTTTTATCCACAAGACATACTAGTCAGTACTTGCAGGAAATCGTCGGACTGTGAGTTTTTCAAGGAAAAAATAGAGGGGCGAAAACCCCACACTCGCAGCTCACTGTCCTGAAACGTTCAGATACTGCTATGCCCCAGCTCATTCACTCCTGATGGAAAATGATTTCAGGAGCATTTTGGTTAGAACAACACCCACAGCTCCGATATATGAGACGACTTCTGTTTGAAGATAGAGTTAGGGTTAGGGCTAGCATACGGGATATGGTTAGGATTAGCTTTATTATTAGGGTTAGGGATAGGGTTAGGGTTCGGTTTGGGGATTGGGTTCGGGTTTGGGTGAGGGGTAGGGTTAGGGATAAGAGTAGGGTTAGGGTTAGGATGATGGTTTGGGCTAATGTTACATGTAGGCTTAGGGCTAGGGCTATAGGTAGATGACGGCCGCCGGTCGAGGAAAGTGTGTCATAGAAGATAGTGCACTTCGTAGCAGTCATAGTCCTGTACTCTCTTTGAGTCCGTGGATGACGAGAAAGTGATTCTGTAGATCGTTGGACTCAAACACAGCAAGGGAAATGATAAGAGAGCAAAATAGCTGATCATAAGTTCTGAAGAGGTTGTGTGATAGGGTACAAGGCACTCATTTCCACTTCAGCTGATATGAACACATTGATCGAGTGCTGCGTTCATGCTTAAAGCCACTTCTCAGGAACATGTTCATTCCCGAGTCCTTGCCAGCTTTCAAACCGTTGACTCATGTGCTGTGTCCGAGACATTCACTCGAATAGAGTAAGGGGACTGCTAGCTTCACATGCGTTTCTGCGTCGAAAACACTGTATGGTCAAAGTGAGGAACTAGGCCGTTCCTTCTCTTCTTCTTGGGACTACGCTTTTCGGATGCGAAAAGTACCTAGGAGAAAACTCTACTGTGGAAGCTCATCCCCCTTCAAGGATCACAAAGTGCTATGCTGGCATTCCCTCCTTTGCTGAAGGGAAATCATTTCAGTAGCTCTTGGGGTATGACACGAGCCAGAGATCCTACACTGCAGCAAGGTACTTCGACGGGATGCTGACAAGTGTACGCACTATGTGGCACACCACTGCTTTCATCCCCTACTGAAATGAGAACATTGATAACACGTCAAATAGTGTGGATGGCTTTTGTGGAAAACACTTTTCGCACGAGTTCCTATAATTGCTGAATGACGCAGGGGAGCGCAAAGTCTTCACTGCTGTATTCTCAGAGTGGAATGAATGCCCTGCTAGGCCCATGGTGTACGTTTAGCTTGTTCGTCCCTTAATGCTTCACGAACGGGTGGAGTCCAAGGGACGTAGTAGTCTCCGTGCGTTTCCTAGGCTACACCCTTAGTCTCCCATTCCATCTACTACTGAAAAGAGAACATTCAGAAGACGTTCCACGCTGAGACGGCTTTGGCTAAAAAAACCCGGTTCCTACGAAATAGGTTTATTCCCGGGTGATGTTGAGGAGAAAACACAACTTTCCCAATGTATTATCTTCCACTGGGAGCCCCGCAGGGTCCTCTGAGATCCATATTGCCTTAGATCCTCAGAGCCTTGGAGTCCAAGTCACTTAGCATGGCCTAGCGGCCTTCCAACGTCCGGATACGCTTTCCTCCCAGAACGCATAATTTGGCGAAAACAGTGGTAGCCAAGCTGACTATAGTTCATAGTTGGCGTAGTCCTGTGCTCCCGTTCATTCCTTTGTCTGGGGGAACGTGATCCCTGAACTCTTTGCCTAGCAAAGTTACCGCCTAGGTGATCATACGGAAAACAAATTGGAATGATTGGCCAAATCGGTCGGTTATATCGGCACCCCATACATTTCGCACTCTACAGAAACGAGTCCATTGACCTAGTGTTTCCCGCTGGACATGAATTTTTCCAATAAGGCACTTGTGTGAAACATCCTGATTCCCTGGTCGTGTGGCAGCTTTCCATGAAATCCTTGCTGTTCTCTGAGAAGGAAATTCAGCCGCATAGACTCTATGGACTGTGAGCTTCATGTGCATATGTACGTTCGAGTAACAGTTTTATCCACAAGACATACTAGTCAGTACTTGCAGGAAATCGTCGGACTGTGAGTTTTTCAAGGAAAAAATAGAGGGGCGAAAACCCCACACTCGCAGCTCACTGTCCTGAAACGTTCAGATACTGCTATGCCCCAGCTCATTCACTCCTGATGGAAAATGATGTCAGGAGCATTTTGGTTAGAACAACACCCACAGCTCCGATATATGAGACGACTTCTGTTTCAAGATAGAGTTAGGGTTAGGGCTAGCATACGGGATATGGTTAGGATTAGCTTTATTATTAGGGTTAGGGTTCTGTTTGGGGATTGGGTTCGGGTTAGGGTGAGGGGTAGGGTTAGGGATAAGAGTAGGGTTAGGGTTAGGATGATGGTTTGGGCTAATGTTACATGTAGGCTTAGGGCTAGGGCTATAGGTAGATGACGGCCGCCGGTCGAGGAAAGTGTGTCATAGAAGATAGTGCACTTCGTAGCAGTCATAGTCCTGTACTCTCTTTGAGTCCGTGGATGACGAGAAAGTGATTCTGTAGATCGTTGGACTCAAACACAGCAAGGGAAATGATAAGAGAGCAAAATAGCTGATCATAAGTTCTGAAGAGGTTGTGTGATAGGGTACAAGGCACTCATTTCCACCTCAGCTGATATGAACACATTGATCGAGTGCTGCGTTCATGCTTAAAGCCACTTCTCAGGAACATGTTCATTCCCGAGTCCTTGCCAGCTTTCACACCGTTGACTCATGTGCTGTGTCCGAGACGTTCACTCGAATAGAGTAAGGGGACTGCTAGCTTCACATGCGTTTCTGCGTCGAAAACACTGTATGGTCAAAGTGAGGAACTAGGCCGTTCCTTCTCTTCTTCTTGGGACTACGCTTTTCGGATGCGAAAAGTACCTAGGAGAAAACTCTACTGTGGAAGCTCATCCCCCTTCAAGGATCACAAAGTGCTATGCTGGCATCCCTCCTTTGCTGAAGGGAAATCATTTCAGTAGCTCTTGGGCTATGACACGAGCCAGAGATCCTACATTGCAGCAAGGTACTTCGACGGGATGCTGACAAGTGTACGCACTATGTGGCACACCACTGCTTTCATCCCCTACTGAAATGAGAACATTGATAACACGTCAAATAGTGTGGATGGCTTTTGTGGAAAACACTTTTCGCACGAGTTCCTATAATTGCTGAATGACGCAGGGGAGCGCAAAGTCTTCACTGCTGTATTCTCAGAGTGGAATGAATGCCCTGCTAGGCCCATGGTGTACGTTTAGCTTGTTCGTCCCTTAATGCTTCACGAACGGGTGGAGTCCAAGGGACGTAGTAGTCTCCGTGCGTTTCCTAGGCTACACCCTTAGTCTCCCATTCCATCTACTACTGAAAAGAGAACATTCAGAAGACGTTCCACGCTGAGACGGCTTTGGCTAAAAAAACCCGGTTCCTACGAAATAGGTTTATTCCCGGGTGATGTTGAGGAGAAAACACAACTTCACCAATGTATTATCTTCCACTGGGAGCCCCGCAGGGTGCTCTGAGATCCATATTGCCTTAGATCTTCAGAGCCTTGGAGTCCAAGTCACGTAGCATGGCCTAGCGGCCTTCCAACGTCCGGATACGCTTTCCTCCCAGAACGCATAATTTGGCGAAAACAGTGGTAGCCAAGCTGACTGTAGTTCATAGTTGGCGTAGTCCTGTGCTCCCGTTCATGCCTTTGTCTGGGGGAACGTGATCCCTGAACTCTTTGCCTAGCAAAGTTACCGCCTAGGTGATCATACGGAAAACAAATTGGAATGATTGGCCAAATCGGTCGGTTATATAGGCACCCCATACATTTCGCACTCTACAGAAACGAGTCCATTGACCTAGTGTTTCCCGCTGGACATGAATTTTTCCAATAAGGCACTTGTGTGAAACATCCTGATTCCCTGGTCGTGTGGCAGCTTTCCATGAAATCCTTGCTGTTCTCTGAGAAGGAAATTCAGCCGCATAGACTCTATGGACTGTGAGCTTCATGTGCATATGTACGTTCGAGTAACAGTTTTATCCACAAGACATACTAGTCAGTACTTGCAGGAAATCGTCGGACTGTGAGTTTTTCAAGGAAAAAATAGAGGGGCGAAAACCCCACACTCGCAGATCACTGTCCTGAAACGTTCAGATACTGCTATGCCCCAGCTCATTCACTCCTGATGGAAAATGATTTCAGGAGCATTTTGGTTAGAACAACACCCACAGCTCCGATATATGAGACGACTTCTGTTTCAAGATAGAGTTAGGGTTAGGGCTAGCATACGGGATATGGTTAGGATTAGCTTTATTATTAGGGTTAGGGATAGGGTTAGGGTTCGGTTTGGGGATTGGGTTCGGGTTTGGGTGAGGGGTAGGGTTAGGGATAAGAGTAGGGTTAGGGTTAGGATGATGGTTTGGGCTAATGTTACATGTAGGCTTAGGGCTAGGGCTATAGGTAGATGACGGCCGCCGGTCGAGGAAAGTGTGTCATAGAAGATAGTGCACTTCGTAGCAGTCATAGTCCTGTACTCTTTTTGAGTCCGTGGATGACGAGAAAGTGATTCTGTAGATCGTTGGACTCAAACACAGCAAGGGAAATGATAAGAGAGCAAAATAGCTGATCATAAGTTCTGAAGAGGTTGTGTGATAGGGTACAAGGCACTCATTTCCACTTCAGCTGATATGAACACATTGATCGAGTGCTGCGTTCATGCTTAAAGCCACTTCTCAGGAACATGTTCATTCCCGAGTCCTTGCCAGCTTTCAAACCGTTGACTCATGTGCTGTGTCCGAGACATTCACTCGAATAGAGTAAGGGGACTGCTAGCTTCACATGCGTTTCTGCGTCGAAAACACTGTATGGTCAAAGTGAGGAACTAGGCCGTTCCTTCTCTTCTTCTTGGGACTACGCTTTTCGGATGCGAAAAGTACCTAGGAGAAAACTCTACTGTGGAAGCTCATCCTCCTTCAAGGATCACAAAGTGCTATGCTGGCATTCCCTCCTTTGCTGAAGGGAAATCATTTCAGTAGCTCTTGGGCTATGACACGAGCCAGAGATCCTACACTGCAGCAAGGTACTTCGACGGGATGCTGACAAGTGTACGCACTATGTGGCACACCACTGCTTTCATCCCCTACTGAAATGAGAACATTGATAACACGTCAAATAGTGTGGATGGCTTTTGTGGAAAACACTTTTCGCACGAGTTCCTATAATTGCTGAATGACGCAGGGGAGCGCAAAGTCTTCACTGCTGTATTCTCAGAGTGGAATGAATGCCCTGCTAGGCCCATGGTGTACGTTTAGCTTGTTCGTCCCTTAATGCTTCACGAACGGGTGGAGTCCAAGGGACGTAGTAGTCTCCGTGCGTTTCCTAGGCTACACCCTTAGTCTCCCATTCCATCTACTACTGAAAAGAGAACATTCAGAAGACGTTCCACGCTGAGACGGCTTTGGCTAAAAAAACCCGGTTCCTACGAAATAGGTTTATTCCCGGGTGATGTTGAGGAGAAAACACAACTTCACCAATGTATTATCTTCCACTGGGAGCCCCGCAGGGTGCTCTGAGATCCATATTGCCTTAGATCTTCAGAGCCTTGGAGTCCAAGTCACGTAGCATGGCCTAGCGGCCTTCCAACGTCCGGATACGCTTTCCTCCCAGAACGCATAATTTGGCGAAAACAGTGGTAGCCAAGCTGACTGTAGTTCATAGTTGGCGTAGTCCTGTGCTCCCGTTCATGCCTTTGTCTGGGGGAACGTGATCCCTGAACTCTTTGCCTAGCAAAGTTACCGCCTAGGTGATCATACGGAAAACAAATTGGAATGATTGGCCAAATCGGTCGGTTATATCGGCACCCCATACATTTCGCACTCTACAGAAACGAGTCCATTGACCTAGTGTTTCCCGCTGGACATGAATTTTTCCAATAAGGCACTTGTGTGAAACATCCTGATTCCCTGGTCGTGTGGCAGCTTTCCATGAAATCCTTGCTGTTCTCTGAGAAGGAAATTCAGCCGCATAGACTCTATGGACTGTGAGCTTCATGTGCATATGTACGTTCGAGTAACAGTTTTATCCACAAGACATACTAGTCAGTACTTGCAGGAAATCATCGGACTGTGAGTTTTTCAAGGAAAAAATAGAGGGGCGAAAACCCCACACTCGCAGATCACTGTCCTGAAACGTTCAGATACTGCTATGCCCCAGCTCATTCACTCCTGATGGAAAATGATTTCAGGAGCATTTTGGTTAGAACAACACCCACAGCTCCGATATATGAGACGACTTCTGTTTGAAGATAGAGTTAGGGTTAGGGCTAGCATACGGGATATGGTTAGGATTAGCTTTATTATTAGGGTTAGGGTTCTGTTTGGGGATTGGGTTCGGGTTAGGGTGAGGGGTAGGGTTAGGGATAAGAGTAGGGTTAGGGTTAGGATGATGGTTTGGGCTAATGTTACATGTAGGCTTAGGGCTAGGGCTATAGGTAGATGACGGCCGCCGGTCGAGGAAAGTGTGTCATAGAAGATAGTGCACTTCGTAGCAGTCATAGTCCTGTACTCTCCTCGAGTCCGTGGATGACGAGAAAGTGATTCTGTAGATCGTTGGACTCAAACACAGCAAGGGAAATGATAAGAGAGCAAAATAGCTGATCATAAGTTCTGAAGAGGTTGTGTGATAGGGTACAAGGCACTCATTTCCACCTCAGCTGATATGAACACATTGATCGAGTGCTGCGTTCATGCTTAAAGCCACTTCTCAGGAACATGTTCATTCCCGAGTCCTTGCCAGCTTTCACACCGTTGACTCATGTGCTGTGTCCGAGACGTTCACTCGAATAGAGTAAGGGGACTGCTAGCTTCACATGCGTTTCTGCGTCGAAAACACTGTATGGTCAAAGTGAGGAACTAGGCCGTTCCTTCTCTTCTTCTTGGGACTACGCTTTTCGGATGCGAAAAGTACCTAGGAGAAAACTCTACTGTGGAAGCTCATCCCCCTTCAAGGATCACAAAGTGCTATGCTGGCATCCCTCCTTTGCTGAAGGGAAATCATTTCAGTAGCTCTTGGGCTATGACACGAGCCAGAGATCCTACATTGCAGCAAGGTACTTCGACGGGATGCTGACAAGTGTACGCACTATGTGGCACACCACTGCTTTCATCCCCTACTGAAATGAGAACATTGATAACACGTCAAATAGTGTGGATGGCTTTTGTGGAAAACACTTTTCGCACGAGTTCCTATAATTGCTGAATGACGCAGGGGAGCGCAAAGTCTTCACTGCTGTATTCTCAGAGTGGAATGAATGCCCTGCTAGGCCCATGGTGTACGTTTAGCTTGTTCGTCCCTTAATGCTTCACGAACGGGTGGAGTCCAAGGGACGTAGTAGTCTCCGTGCGTTTCCTAGGCTACACCCTTAGTCTCCCATTCCATCTACTACTGAAAAGAGAACATTCAGAAGACGTTCCACGCTGAGACGGCTTTGGCTAAAAAAACCCGGTTCCTACGAAATAGGTTTATTCCCGGGTGATGTTGAGGAGAAAACACAACTTTCCCAATGTATTATCTTCCACTGGGAGCCCCGCAGGGTCCTCTGAGATCCATATTGCCTTAGATCCTCAGAGCCTTGGAGTCCAAGTCACTTAGCATGGCCTAGCGGCCTTCCAACGTCCGGATACGCTTTCCTCCCAGAACGCATAATTTGGCGAAAACAGTGGTAGCCAAGCTGACTATAGTTCATAGTTGGCGTAGTCCTGTGCTCCCGTTCATTCCTTTGTCTGGGGGAACGTGATCCCTGAACTCTTTGCCTAGCAAAGTTACCGCCTAGGTGATCATACGGAAAACAAATTGGAATGATTGGCCAAATCGGTCGGTTATATCGGCACCCCATACATTTCGCACTCTACAGAAACGAGTCCATTGACCTAGTGTTTCCCGCTGGACATGAATTTTTCCAATAAGGCACTTGTGTGAAACATCCTGATTCCCTGGTCGTGTGGCAGCTTTCCATGAAATCCTTGCTGTTCTCTGAGAAGGAAATTCAGCCGCATAGACTCTATGGACTGTGAGCTTCATGTGCATATGTACGTTCGAGTAACAGTTTTATCCACAAGACATACTAGTCAGTACTTGCAGGAAATCGTCGGACTGTGAGTTTTTCAAGGAAAAAATAGAGGGGCGAAAACCCCACACTCGCAGCTCACTGTCCTGAAACGTTCAGATACTGCTATGCCCCAGCTCATTCACTCCTGATGGAAAATGATGTCAGGAGCATTTTGGTTAGAACAACACCCACAGCTCCGATATATGAGACGACTTCTGTTTCAAGATAGAGTTAGGGTTAGGGCTAGCATACGGGATATGGTTAGGATTAGCTTTATTATTAGGGTTAGGGTTCTGTTTGGGGATTGGGTTCGGGTTAGGGTGAGGGGTAGGGTTAGGGATAAGAGTAGGGTTAGGGTTAGGATGATGGTTTGGGCTAATGTTACATGTAGGCTTAGGGCTAGGGCTATAGGTAGATGACGGCCGCCGGTCGAGGAAAGTGTGTCATAGAAGATAGTGCACTTCGTAGCAGTCATAGTCCTGTACTCTCTTTGAGTCCGTGGATGACGAGAAAGTGATTCTGTAGATCGTTGGACTCAAACACAGCAAGGGAAATGATAAGAGAGCAAAATAGCTGATCATAAGTTCTGAAGAGGTTGTGTGATAGGGTACAAGGCACTCATTTCCACCTCAGCTGATATGAACACATTGATCGAGTGCTGCGTTCATGCTTAAAGCCACTTCTCAGGAACATGTTCATTCCCGAGTCCTTGCCAGCTTTCACACCGTTGACTCATGTGCTGTGTCCGAGACGTTCACTCGAATAGAGTAAGGGGACTGCTAGCTTCACATGCGTTTCTGCGTCGAAAACACTGTATGGTCAAAGTGAGGAACTAGGCCGTTCCTTCTCTTCTTCTTGGGACTACGCTTTTCGGATGCGAAAAGTACCTAGGAGAAAACTCTACTGTGGAAGCTCATCCCCCTTCAAGGATCACAAAGTGCTATGCTGGCATCCCTCCTTTGCTGAAGGGAAATCATTTCAGTAGCTCTTGGGCTATGACACGAGCCAGAGATCCTACATTGCAGCAAGGTACTTCGACGGGATGCTGACAAGTGTACGCACTATGTGGCACACCACTGCTTTCATCCCCTACTGAAATGAGAACATTGATAACACGTCAAATAGTGTGGATGGCTTTTGTGGAAAACACTTTTCGCACGAGTTCCTATAATTGCTGAATGACGCAGGGGAGCGCAAAGTCTTCACTGCTGTATTCTCAGAGTGGAATGAATGCCCTGCTAGGCCCATGGTGTACGTTTAGCTTGTTCGTCCCTTAATGCTTCACGAACGGGTGGAGTCCAAGGGACGTAGTAGTCTCCGTGCGTTTCCTAGGCTACACCCTTAGTCTCCCATTCCATCTACTACTGAAAAGAGAACATTCAGAAGACGTTCCACGCTGAGACGGCTTTGGCTAAAAAAACCCGGTTCCTACGAAATAGGTTTATTCCCGGGTGATGTTGAGGAGAAAACACAACTTCACCAATGTATTATCTTCCACTGGGAGCCCCGCAGGGTGCTCTGAGATCCATATTGCCTTAGATCTTCAGAGCCTTGGAGTCCAAGTCACGTAGCATGGCCTAGCGGCCTTCCAACGTCCGGATACGCTTTCCTCCCAGAACGCATAATTTGGCGAAAACAGTGGTAGCCAAGCTGACTGTAGTTCATAGTTGGCGTAGTCCTGTGCTCCCGTTCATGCCTTTGTCTGGGGGAACGTGATCCCTGAACTCTTTGCCTAGCAAAGTTACCGCCTAGGTGATCATACGGAAAACAAATTGGAATGATTGGCCAAATCGGTCGGTTATATAGGCACCCCATACATTTCGCACTCTACAGAAACGAGTCCATTGACCTAGTGTTTCCCGCTGGACATGAATTTTTCCAATAAGGCACTTGTGTGAAACATCCTGATTCCCTGGTCGTGTGGCAGCTTTCCATGAAATCCTTGCTGTTCTCTGAGAAGGAAATTCAGCCGCATAGACTCTATGGACTGTGAGCTTCATGTGCATATGTACGTTCGAGTAACAGTTTTATCCACAAGACATACTAGTCAGTACTTGCAGGAAATCGTCGGACTGTGAGTTTTTCAAGGAAAAAATAGAGGGGCGAAAACCCCACACTCGCAGATCACTGTCCTGAAACGTTCAGATACTGCTATGCCCCAGCTCATTCACTCCTGATGGAAAATGATTTCAGGAGCATTTTGGTTAGAACAACACCCACAGCTCCGATATATGAGACGACTTCTGTTTCAAGATAGAGTTAGGGTTAGGGCTAGCATACGGGATATGGTTAGGATTAGCTTTATTATTAGGGTTAGGGATAGGGTTAGGGTTCGGTTTGGGGATTGGGTTCGGGTTTGGGTGAGGGGTAGGGTTAGGGATAAGAGTAGGGTTAGGGTTAGGATGATGGTTTGGGCTAATGTTACATGTAGGCTTAGGGCTAGGGCTATAGGTAGATGACGGCCGCCGGTCGAGGAAAGTGTGTCATAGAAGATAGTGCACTTCGTAGCAGTCATAGTCCTGTACTCTTTTTGAGTCCGTGGATGACGAGAAAGTGATTCTGTAGATCGTTGGACTCAAACACAGCAAGGGAAATGATAAGAGAGCAAAATAGCTGATCATAAGTTCTGAAGAGGTTGTGTGATAGGGTACAAGGCACTCATTTCCACTTCAGCTGATATGAACACATTGATCGAGTGCTGCGTTCATGCTTAAAGCCACTTCTCAGGAACATGTTCATTCCCGAGTCCTTGCCAGCTTTCAAACCGTTGACTCATGTGCTGTGTCCGAGACATTCACTCGAATAGAGTAAGGGGACTGCTAGCTTCACATGCGTTTCTGCGTCGAAAACACTGTATGGTCAAAGTGAGGAACTAGGCCGTTCCTTCTCTTCTTCTTGGGACTACGCTTTTCGGATGCGAAAAGTACCTAGGAGAAAACTCTACTGTGGAAGCTCATCCTCCTTCAAGGATCACAAAGTGCTATGCTGGCATTCCCTCCTTTGCTGAAGGGAAATCATTTCAGTAGCTCTTGGGCTATGACACGAGCCAGAGATCCTACACTGCAGCAAGGTACTTCGACGGGATGCTGACAAGTGTACGCACTATGTGGCACACCACTGCTTTCATCCCCTACTGAAATGAGAACATTGATAACACGTCAAATAGTGTGGATGGCTTTTGTGGAAAACACTTTTCGCACGAGTTCCTATAATTGCTGAATGACGCAGGGGAGCGCAAAGTCTTCACTGCTGTATTCTCAGAGTGGAATGAATGCCCTGCTAGGCCCATGGTGTACGTTTAGCTTGTTCGTCCCTTAATGCTTCACGAACGGGTGGAGTCCAAGGGACGTAGTAGTCTCCGTGCGTTTCCTAGGCTACACCCTTAGTCTCCCATTCCATCTACTACTGAAAAGAGAACATTCAGAAGACGTTCCACGCTGAGACGGCTTTGGCTAAAAAAACCCGGTTCCTACGAAATAGGTTTATTCCCGGGTGATGTTGAGGAGAAAACACAACTTCACCAATGTATTATCTTCCACTGGGAGCCCCGCAGGGTGCTCTGAGATCCATATTGCCTTAGATCTTCAGAGCCTTGGAGTCCAAGTCACGTAGCATGGCCTAGCGGCCTTCCAACGTCCGGATACGCTTTCCTCCCAGAACGCATAATTTGGCGAAAACAGTGGTAGCCAAGCTGACTGTAGTTCATAGTTGGCGTAGTCCTGTGCTCCCGTTCATGCCTTTGTCTGGGGGAACGTGATCCCTGAACTCTTTGCCTAGCAAAGTTACCGCCTAGGTGATCATACGGAAAACAAATTGGAATGATTGGCCAAATCGGTCGGTTATATCGGCACCCCATACATTTCGCACTCTACAGAAACGAGTCCATTGACCTAGTGTTTCCCGCTGGACATGAATTTTTCCAATAAGGCACTTGTGTGAAACATCCTGATTCCCTGGTCGTGTGGCAGCTTTCCATGAAATCCTTGCTGTTCTCTGAGAAGGAAATTCAGCCGCATAGACTCTATGGACTGTGAGCTTCATGTGCATATGTACGTTCGAGTAACAGTTTTATCCACAAGACATACTAGTCAGTACTTGCAGGAAATCATCGGACTGTGAGTTTTTCAAGGAAAAAATAGAGGGGCGAAAACCCCACACTCGCAGATCACTGTCCTGAAACGTTCAGATACTGCTATGCCCCAGCTCATTCACTCCTGATGGAAAATGATTTCAGGAGCATTTTGGTTAGAACAACACCCACAGCTCCGATATATGAGACGACTTCTGTTTGAAGATAGAGTTAGGGTTAGGGCTAGCATACGGGATATGGTTAGGATTAGCTTTATTATTAGGGTTAGGGTTCTGTTTGGGGATTGGGTTCGGGTTAGGGTGAGGGGTAGGGTTAGGGATAAGAGTAGGGTTAGGGTTAGGATGATGGTTTGGGCTAATGTTACATGTAGGCTTAGGGCTAGGGCTATAGGTAGATGACGGCCGCCGGTCGAGGAAAGTGTGTCATAGAAGATAGTGCACTTCGTAGCAGTCATAGTCCTGTACTCTCCTCGAGTCCGTGGATGACGAGAAAGTGATTCTGTAGATCGTTGGACTCAAACACAGCAAGGGAAATGATAAGAGAGCAAAATAGCTGATCATAAGTTCTGAAGAGGTTGTGTGATAGGGTACAAGGCACTCATTTCCACCTCAGCTGATATGAACACATTGATCGAGTGCTGCGTTCATGCTTAAAGCCACTTCTCAGGAACATGTTCATTCCCGAGTCCTTGCCAGCTTTCACACCGTTGACTCATGTGCTGTGTCCGAGACGTTCACTCGAATAGAGTAAGGGGACTGCTAGCTTCACATGCGTTTCTGCGTCGAAAACACTGTATGGTCAAAGTGAGGAACTAGGCCGTTCCTTCTCTTCTTCTTGGGACTACGCTTTTCGGATGCGAAAAGTACCTAGGAGAAAACTCTACTGTGGAAGCTCATCCCCCTTCAAGGATCACAAAGTGCTATGCTGGCATCCCTCCTTTGCTGAAGGGAAATCATTTCAGTAGCTCTTGGGCTATGACACGAGCCAGAGATCCTACATTGCAGCAAGGTACTTCGACGGGATGCTGACAAGTGTACGCACTATGTGGCACACCACTGCTTTCATCCCCTACTGAAATGAGAACATTGATAACACGTCAAATAGTGTGGATGGCTTTTGTGGAAAACACTTTTCGCACGAGTTCCTATAATTGCTGAATGACGCAGGGGAGCGCAAAGTCTTCACTGCTGTATTCTCAGAGTGGAATGAATGCCCTGCTAGGCCCATGGTGTACGTTTAGCTTGTTCGTCCCTTAATGCTTCACGAACGGGTGGAGTCCAAGGGACGTAGTAGTCTCCGTGCGTTTCCTAGGCTACACCCTTAGTCTCCCATTCCATCTACTACTGAAAAGAGAACATTCAGAAGACGTTCCACGCTGAGACGGCTTTGGCTAAAAAAACCCGGTTCCTACGAAATAGGTTTATTCCCGGGTGATGTTGAGGAGAAAACACAACTTCACCAATGTATTATCTTCCACTGGGAGCCCCGCAGGGTGCTCTGAGATCCATATTGCCTTAGATCTTCAGAGCCTTGGAGTCCAAGTCACGTAGCATGGCCTAGCGGCCTTCCAACGTCCGGATACGCTTTCCTCCCAGAACGCATAATTTGGCGAAAACAGTGGTAGCCAAGCTGACTGTAGTTCATAGTTGGCGTAGTCCTGTGCTCCCGTTCATGCCTTTGTCTGGGGGAACGTGATCCCTGAACTCTTTGCCTAGCAAAGTTACCGCCTAGGTGATCATACGGAAAACAAATTGGAATGATTGGCCAAATCGGTCGGTTATATCGGCACCCCATACATTTCGCACTCTACAGAAACGAGTCCATTGACCTAGTGTTTCCCGCTGGACATGAATTTTTCCAATAAGGCACTTGTGTGAAACATCCTGATTCCCTGGTCGTGTGGCAGCTTTCCATGAAATCCTTGCTGTTCTCTGAGAAGGAAATTCAGCCGCATAGACTCTATGGACTGTGAGCTTCATGTGCATATGTACGTTCGAGTAACAGTTTTATCCACAAGACATACTAGTCAGTACTTGCAGGAAATCGTCGGACTGTGAGTTTTTCAAGGAAAAAATAGAGGGGCGAAAACCCCACACTCGCAGATCACTGTCCTGAAACGTTCAGATACTGCTATGCCCCAGCTCATTCACTCCTGATGGAAAATGATTTCAGGAGCATTTTGGTTAGAACAACACCCACAGCTCCGATATATGAGACGACTTCTGTTTCAAGATAGAGTTAGGGTTAGGGCTAGCATACGGGATATGGTTAGGATTAGCTTTATTATTAGGGTTAGGGTTCGGTTTGGGGATTGGGTTCGGGTTAGGGTGAGGGGTAGGGTTAGGGATAAGAGTAGGGTTAGGGTTAGGATGATGGTTTGGGCTAATGTTACATGTAGGCTTAGGGCTAGGGCTATAGGTAGATGACGGCCGCCGGTCGAGGAAAGTGTGGCATAGAAGATAGTGCACTTCGTAGCAGTCATAGTCCTGTACTCTCTTCGAGTCCGTGGATGACGAGAAAGTGATTCTGTAGATCGTTGGACTCAAACACAGCAAGGGAAATGATAAGAGAGCAAAATAGCTGATCATAAGTTCTGAAGAGGTTGTGTGATAGGGTACAAGGCACTCATTTCCACCTCAGCTGATATGAACACATTGATCGAGTGCTGCGTTCATGCTTAAAGCCACTTCTCAGGAACATGTTCATTCCCGAGTCCTTGCCAGCTTTCACACCGTTGACTCATGTGCTGTGTCCGAGACGTTCACTCGAATAGAGTAAGGGGACTGCTAGCTTCACATGCGTTTCTGCGTCGAAAACACTGTATGGTCAAAGTGAGGAACTAGGCCGTTCCTTCTCTTCTTCTTGGGACTACGCTTTTCGGATGCGAAAAGTACCTAGGAGAAAACTCTACTGTGGAAGCTCATCCCCCTTCAAGGATCACAAAGTGCTATGCTGGCATCCCTCCTTTGCTGAAGGGAAATCATTTCAGTAGCTCTTGGGCTATGACACGAGCCAGAGATCCTACATTGCAGCAAGGTACTTCGACGGGATGCTGACAAGTGTACGCACTATGTGGCACACCACTGCTTTCATCCCCTACTGAAATGAGAACATTGATAACACGTCAAATAGTGTGGATGGCTTTTGTGGAAAACACTTTTCGCACGAGTTCCTATAATTGCTGAATGACGCAGGGGAGCGCAAAGTCTTCACTGCTGTATTCTCAGAGTGGAATGAATGCCCTGCTAGGCCCATGGTGTACGTTTAGCTTGTTCGTCCCTTAATGCTTCACGAACGGGTGGAGTCCAAGGGACGTAGTAGTCTCCGTGCGTTTCCTAGGCTACACCCTTAGTCTCCCATTCCATCTACTACTGAAAAGAGAACATTCAGAAGACGTTCCACGCTGAGACGGCTTTGGCTAAAAAAACCCGGTTCCTACGAAATAGGTTTATTCCCGGGTGATGTTGAGGAGAAAACACAACTTCACCAATGTATTATCTTCCACTGGGAGCCCCGCAGGGTGCTCTGAGATCCATATTGCCTTAGATCTTCAGAGCCTTGGAGTCCAAGTCACGTAGCATGGCCTAGCGGCCTTCCAACGTCCGGATACGCTTTCCTCCCAGAACGCATAATTTGGCGAAAACAGTGGTAGCCAAGCTGACTGTAGTTCATAGTTGGCGTAGTCCTGTGCTCCCGTTCATGCCTTTGTCTGGGGGAACGTGATCCCTGAACTCTTTGCCTAGCAAAGTTACCGCCTAGGTGATCATACGGAAAACAAATTGGAATGATTGGCCAAATCGGTCGGTTATATAGGCACCCCATACATTTCGCACTCTACAGAAACGAGTCCATTGACCTAGTGTTTCCCGCTGGACATGAATTTTTCCAATAAGGCACTTGTGTGAAACATCCTGATTCCCTGGTCGTGTGGCAGCTTTCCATGAAATCCTTGCTGTTCTCTGAGAAGGAAATTCAGCCGCATAGACTCTATGGACTGTGAGCTTCATGTGCATATGTACGTTCGAGTAACAGTTTTATCCACAAGACATACTAGTCAGTACTTGCAGGAAATCGTCGGACTGTGAGTTTTTCAAGGAAAAAATAGAGGGGCGAAAACCCCACACTCGCAGATCACTGTCCTGAAACGTTCAGATACTGCTATGCCCCAGCTCATTCACTCCTGATGGAAAATGATGTCAGGAGCATTTTGGTTAGAACAACACCCACAGCTCCGATATATGAGACGACTTCTGTTTCAAGATAGAGTTAGGGTTAGGGCTAGCATACGGGATATGGTTAGGATTAGCTTTATTATTAGGGTTAGGGTTCGGTTTGGGGATTGGGTTCGGGTTAGGGTGAGGGGTAGGGTTAGGGATAAGAGTAGGGTTAGGGTTAGGATGATGGTTTGGGCTAATGTTACATGTAGGCTTAGGGCTAGGGCTATAGGTAGATGACGGCCGCCGGTCGAGGAAAGTGTGGCATAGAAGATAGTGCACTTCGTAGCAGTCATAGTCCTGTACTCTCTTTGAGTCCGTGGATGACGAGAAAGTGATTCTGTAGATCGTTGGACTCAAACACAGCAAGGGAAATGATAAGAGAGCAAAATAGCTGATCATAAGTTCTGAAGAGGTTGTGTGATAGGGTACAAGGCACTCATTTCCACCTCAGCTGATATGAACACATTGATCGAGTGCTGCGTTCATGCTTAAAGCCACTTCTCAGGAACATGTTCATTCCCGAGTCCTTGCCAGCTTTCAAACCGTTGACTCATGTGCTGTGTCCGAGACGTTCACTCGAATAGAGTAAGGGGACTGCTAGCTTCACATGCGTTTCTGCGTCGAAAACACTGTATGGTCAAAGTGAGGAACTAGGCCGTTCCTTCTCTTCTTCTTGGGACTACGCTTTTCGGATGCGAAAAGTACCTAGGAGAAAACTCTACTGTGGAAGCTATTCCCCCTTCAAGGATCACAAAGTGCTATGCTGGCATTCCCTCCTTTGCTGAAGGGAAATCATTTCAGTAGCTCTTGGGCTATGACACGAGCCAGAGATCCTACATTGCAGCAAGGTACTTCGACGGGATGCTGACAAGTGTACGCACTATGTGGCACACCACTGCTTTCATCCCCTACTGAAATGAGAACATTGATAACACGTCAAATAGTGTGGATGGCTTTTGTGGAAAACACTTTTCGCACGAGTTCCTATAATTGCTGAATGACGCAGGGGAGCGCAAAGTCTTCACTGCTGTATTCTCAGAGTGGAATGAATGCCCTGCTAGGCCCATGGTGTACGTTTAGCTTGTTCGTCCCTTAATGCTTCACGAACGGGTGGAGTCCAAGGGACGTAGTAGTCTCCGTGCGTTTCCTAGGCTACACCCTTAGTCTCCCATTCCATCTACTACTGAAAAGAGAACATTCAGAAGACGTTCCACGCTGAGACGGCTTTGGCTAAAAAAACCCGGTTCCTACGAAATAGGTTTATTCCCGGGTGATGTTGAGGAGAAAACACAACTTCACCAATGTATTATCTTCCACTGGGAGCCCCGCAGGGTGCTCTGAGATCCATATTGCCTTAGATCTTCAGAGCCTTGGAGTCCAAGTCACGTAGCATGGCCTAGCGGCCTTCCAACGTCCGGATACGCTTTCCTCCCAGAACGCATAATTTGGCGAAAACAGTGGTAGCCAAGCTGACTGTAGTTCATAGTTGGCGTAGTCCTGTGCTCCCGTTCATTCCTTTGTCTGGGGGAACGTGATCCCTGAACTCTTTGCCTAGCAAAGTTACCGCCTAGGTGATCATACGGAAAACAAATTGGAATGATTGGCCAAATCGGTCGGTTATATCGGCACCCCATACATTTCGCACTCTACAGAAACGAGTCCATTGACCTAGTGTTTCCCGCTGGACATGAATTTTTCCAATAAGGCACTTGTGTGAAACATCCTAATTCCCTGGTCGTGTGGCAGCTTTCCATGAAATCCTTGCTGTTCTCTGAGAAGGAAATTCAGCCGCATAGACTCTATGGACTGTGAGCTTCATGTGCATATGTACGTTCGAGTAACAGTTTTATCCACAAGACATACTAGTCAGTACTTGCAGGAAATCGTCGGACTGTGAGTTTTTCAAGGAAAAAATAGAGGGGCGAAAACCCCACACTCGCAGCTCACTGTCCTGAAACGTTCAGATACTGCTATGCCCCAGCTAATTCACTCCTGATGGAAAATGATGTCAGGAGCATTTTGGTTAGAACAACACCCACAGCTCCGATATATGAGACGACTTCTGTTTCAAGATAGAGTTAGGGTTAGGGCTAGCATACGGGATATGGTTAGGATTAGCTTTATTATTAGGGTTAGGGTTCGGTTTGGGGATTGGGTTCGGGTTAGGGTGAGGGGTAGGGTTAGGGATAAGAGTAGGGTTAGGGTTAGGATGATGGTTTGGGCTAATGTTACATGTAGGCTTAGGGCTAGGGCTATAGGTAGATGACGGCCGCCGGTCGAGGAAAGTGTGTCATAGAAGATAGTGCACTTCATAGCCGTCATAGTCCTGTACTCTCTTTGAGTCCGTGGATGACGAGAAAGTGATTCTGTAGATCGTTGGACTCAAACACAGCAAGGGAAATGATAAGAGAGCAAAATAGCTGATCATAAGTTCTGAAGAGGTTGTGTGATAGGGTACAAGGCACTCATTTCCACTTCAGCTGATATGAACACATTGATCGAGTGCTGCGTTCCTGCTTAAAACCACTTCTCAGGAACATGTTCATTCCCGAGTCCTTGCCAGCTTTCACACCGTTGACTCATGTGCTGTGTCCGAGACGTTCACTCGAATAGAGTAAGGGGACTGCTAGCTTCACATGCGTTTCTGCGTCGAAAACACTGTATGGTCAAAGTGAGGAACTAGGCCGTTCCTTCTCTTCTTCTTGGGACTACGCTTTTCGGATGCGAAAAGTACCTAGGAGAAAACTCTACTGTGGAAGCTCATCCCCCTTCAAGGATCACAAAGTGCTATGCTGGCATTCCCTCCTTTGCTGAAGGGAAATCATTTCAGTAGCTCTTGGGCTATGACACGAGCCAGAGATCCTACATTGCAGCAAGGTACTTCGACGGGATGCTGACAAGTGTACGCACTATGTGGCACACCACTGCTTTCATCCCCTACTGAAATGAGAACATTGATAACACGTCAAATAGTGTGGATGGCTTTTGTGGAAAACACTTTTCGCACGAGTTCCTATAATTGCTGAATGACGCAGGGGAGCGCAAAGTCTTCACTGCTGTATTCTCAGAGTAGAATGAATGCCCTGCTAGGCCCATGGGGTACGTTTAGCTTGTTCGTCCCTTAATGCTTCACGAACGGGTGGAGTCCAAGGGACGTAGTAGTCTCCGTGCGTTTCCTAGGCTACACCCTTAGTCTCCCATTCCATCTACTACTGAAAAGAGAACATTCAGAAGACGTTCCACGCTGAGACGGCTTTGGCTAAAAAAACCCGGTTCCTACGAAATAGGTTTATTCGCGGGTGATGTTGAGGAGAAAACACAACTTCACCAATGTATTATCTTCCACTGGGAGCCCCGCAGGGTGCTCTGAGATCCATATTGCCTTAGATCTTCAGAGCCTTGGAGTCAAAGTCACGTAGTATGGCCTAGCGGCCTTCCAACGTCCGGATACGCTTTCCTCCCAGAACGCATAATTTGGCGAAAACAGTGGTAACCAAGCTGACTGTAGTTCATAGTTGGCGTAGTCCTGTGCTCCCGTTCATTCCTTCGTCTGGGGCAACGTGATCCCTGAACTCTTTGCCTAGCAAAGTTACCGCCTAGGTGATCATACGGAAAACAAATATTGAATGATTGGCCAAATCGATCGGTTATATCGGCACCCCATACATTTCGCACTCTACAGAAACGAGTCCATTGACCTAGTGTTTCCCGCTGGACATGAATTTTTCCAATAAGGCACTTGTGTGAAACATCCTGATTCCCTGGTCGTGTGGCAGCTTTCCAGAAATCCTTGCTGTTCTCTGAGAAGGAAATTCAGCCGCATAGACTCTATGGACTGTGAGCTTCATGTGCATATGTACGTTCGAGTAACAGTTTTATCCACAAGACATACTAGTCAGTACTTGCAGGAAATCGTCGGACTGTGAGTTTTTCAAGGAAAAAATAGAGGGGCAAAAACCCCACACTCGCAGCTCACTGTCCTGAAACGTTCAGATACTGCTATGCCCCAGCTCATTCACTCCTGATGGAAAATGATGTCAGGAGCATTTTGGTTAGAACAACACCCACAGCTCCGATATATGAGACGACTTCTGTTTCAAGATAGAGTTAGGGTTAGGGCTAGCATACGGGATATGGTTAGGATTAGCTTTATTATTAGGGTTAGGGATAGGGTTAGGGTTCGGTTTGGGGATTGGGTTCGGGTTTGGGTGAGGGGTAGGGTTAGGGATAAGAGTAGGGTTAGGGTTAGGATGATGGTTTGGGCTAATGTTACATGTAGGCTTAGGGCTAGGGCTATAGGTAGATGACGGCCGCCGGTCGAGGAAAGTGTGTCATAGAAGATAGTGCACTTCGTAGCAGTCATAGTCCTGTACTCTCTTTGAGTCCGTGGATGACGAGAAAGTGATTCTGTAGATCGTTGGACTCAAACACAGCAAGGGAAATGATAAGAGAGCAAAATAGCTGATCATACGTTCTGAAGAGGTTGTGTGATAGGGTACAAGGCACTCATTTCCACTTCAGCTGATATGAACACATTGATCGAGTGCTGCGTTCATGCTTAAAGCCACTTCTCAGGAACATGTTCATTCCCGAGTCCTTGCCAGCTTTCAAACCGTTGACTCATGTGCTGTGTCCGAGACATTCACTCGAATAGAGTAAGGGGACTGCTAGCTTCACATGCGTTTCTGCGTCGAAAACACTGTATGGTCAAAGTGAGGAACTAGGCCGTTCCTTCTCTTCTTCTTGGGACTACGCTTTTCGGATGCGAAAAGTACCTAGGAGAAAACTCTACTGTGGAAGCTCATCCCCCTTCAAGGATCACAAAGTGCTATGCTGGCATTCCCTCCTTTGCTGAAGGGAAATCATTTCAGTAGCTCTTGGGGTATGACACGAGCCAGAGATCCTACACTGCAGCAAGGTACTTCGACGGGATGCTGACAAGTGTACGCACTATGTGGCACACCACTGCTTTCATCCCCTACTGAAATGAGAACATTGATAACACGTCAAATAGTGTGGATGGCTTTTGTGGAAAACACTTTTCGCACGAGTTCCTATAATTGCTGAATGACGCAGGGGAGCGCAAAGTCTTCACTGCTGTATTCTCAGAGTGGAATGAATGCCCTGCTAGGCCCATGGTTTACGTTTAGCTTGTTCGTCCCTTAATGCTTCACGAACGGGTGGAGTCCAAGGGACGTAGTAGTCTCCGTGCGTTTCCTAGGCTACACCCTTAGTCTCCCATTCCATCTACTACTGAAAAGAGAACATTCAGAAGACGTTCCACGCTGAGACGGCTTTGGCTAAAAAAACCCGGTTCCTACGAAATAGGTTTATTCCCGGGTGATGTTGAGGAGAAAACACAACTTTCCCAATGTATTATCTTCCACTGGGAGCCCCGCAGGGTCCTCTGAGATCCATATTGCCTTAGATCTTCAGAGCCTTGGAGTCCAAGTCACGTAGCATGGCCTAGCGGCCTTCCAACGTCCGGATACGCTTTCCTCCCAGAACGCATAATTTGGCGAAAACAGTGGTAGCCAAGCTGACTGTAGTTCATAGTTGGCGTAGTCCTGTGCTCCCGTTCATTCCTTTGTCTGGGGGAACGTGATCCCTGAACTCTTTGCCTACCAAAGTTACCGCCTAGGTGATCATACGGAAAACAAATTGGAATGATTGGCCAAATCGGTCGGTTATATCGGCACCCCATACATTTCGCACTCTACAGAAACGAGTCCATTGACCTAGTGTTTCCCGCTGGACATGAATTTTTCCAATAAGGCACTTGTGTGAAACATCCTGATTCCCTGGTCGTGTGGCAGCTTTCCATGAAATCCTTGCTGTTCTCTGAGAAGGAAATTCAGCCGCATAGACTCTATGGACTGTGAGCTTCATGTGCATATGTACGTTCGAGTAACAGTTTTATCCACAAGACATACTAGTCAGTACTTGCAGGAAATCGTCGGACTGTGAGTTTTTCAAGGAAAAAATAGAGGGGCGAAAACCCCACACTTGCAGATCACTGTCCTGAAACGTTCAGATACTGCTATGCCCCAGCTCATTCACTCCTGATGGAAAATGATTTCAGGAGCATTTTGGTTAGAACAACACCCACAGCTCCGATATATGAGACGACTTCTGTTTCAAGATAGAGTTAGGGTTAGGGCTAGCATACGGGATATGGTTAGGATTAGCTTTATTATTAGGGTTAGGGTTCTGTTTGGGGATTGGGTTCGGGTTAGGGTGAGGGGTAGGGTTAGGGATAAGAGTAGGGTTAGGGTTAGGATGATGGTTTGGGCTAATGTTACATGTAGGCTTAGGGCTAGGGCTATAGGTAGATGACGGCCGCCGGTCGAGGAAAGTGTGTCATAGAAGATAGTGCACTTCGTAGCAGTCATAGTCCTGTACTCTCTTTGAGTCCGTGGATGACGAGAAAGTGATTCTGTAGATCGTTGGACTCAAACACAGCAAGGGAAATGATAAGAGAGCAAAATAGCTGATCATAAGTTCTGAAGAGGTTGTGTGATAGGGTACAAGGCACTCATTTCCACCTCAGCTGATATGAACACATTGATCGAGTGCTGCGTTCATGCTTAAAGCCACTTCTCAGGAACATGTTCATTCCCGAGTCCTTGCCAGCTTTCACACCGTTGACTCATGTGCTGTGTCCGAGACGTTCACTCGAATAGAGTAAGGGGACTGCTAGCTTCACATGCGTTTCTGCGTCGAAAACACTGTATGGTCAAAGTGAGGAACTAGGCCGTTCCTTCTCTTCTTCTTGGGACTACGCTTTTCGGATGCGAAAAGTACCTAGGAGAAAACTCTACTGTGGAAGCTCATCCCCCTTCAAGGATCACAAAGTGCTATGCTGGCATCCCTCCTTTGCTGAAGGGAAATCATTTCAGTAGCTCTTGGGCTATGACACGAGCCAGAGATCCTACATTGCAGCAAGGTACTTCGACGGGATGCTGACAAGTGTACGCACTATGTGGCACACCACTGCTTTCATCCCCTACTGAAATGAGAACATTGATAACACGTCAAATAGTGTGGATGGCTTTTGTGGAAAACACTTTTCGCACGAGTTCCTATAATTGCTGAATGACGCAGGGGAGCGCAAAGTCTTCACTGCTGTATTCTCAGAGTGGAATGAATGCCCTGCTAGGCCCATGGTGTACGTTTAGCTTGTTCGTCCCTTAATGCTTCACGAACGGGTGGAGTCCAAGGGACGTAGTAGTCTCCGTGCGTTTCCTAGGCTACACCCTTAGTCTCCCATTCCATCTACTACTGAAAAGAGAACATTCAGAAGACGTTCCACGCTGAGACGGCTTTGGCTAAAAAAACCCGGTTCCTACGAAATAGGTTTATTCCCGGGTGATGTTGAGGAGAAAACACAACTTTCCCAATGTATTATCTTCCACTGGGAGCCCCGCAGGGTGCTCTGAGATCCATATTGCCTTAGATCTTCAGAGCCTTGGAGTCCAAGTCACGTAGCATGGCCTAGCGGCCTTCCAACGTCCGGATACGCTTTCCTCCCAGAACGCATAATTTGGCGAAAACAGTGGTAGCCAAGCTGACTGTAGTTCATAGTTGGCGTAGTCCTGTGCTCCCGTTCATGCCTTTGTCTGGGGGAACGTGATCCCTGAACTCTTTGCCTAGCAAAGTTACCGCCTAGGTGATCATACGGAAAACAAATTGGAATGATTGGCCAAATCGGTCGGTTATATAGGCACCCCATACATTTCGCACTCTACAGAAACGAGTCCATTGACCTAGTGTTTCCCGCTGGACATGAATTTTTCCAATAAGGCACTTGTGTGAAACATCCTGATTCCCTGGTCGTGTGGCAGCTTTCCATGAAATCCTTGCTGTTCTCTGAGAAGGAAATTCAGCCGCATAGACTCTATGGACTGTGAGCTTCATGTGCATATGTACGTTCGAGTAACAGTTTTATCCACAAGACATACTAGTCAGTACTTGCAGGAAATCGTCGGACTGTGAGTTTTTCAAGGAAAAAATAGAGGGGCGAAAACCCCACACTCGCAGCTCACTGTCCTGAAACGTTCAGATACTGCTATGCCCCAGCTCATTCACTCCTGATGGAAAATGATTTCAGGAGCATTTTGGTTAGAACAACACCCACAGCTCCGATATATGAGACGAATTCTGTTTCAAGATAGAGTTAGGGTTAGGGCTAGCATACGGGATATGGTTAGGATTAGCTTTATTATTAGGGTTAGGGATAGGGTTAGGGTTCGGTTTGGGGATTGGGTTCGGGTTAGGGTGAGGGGTAGGGTTAGGGATAAGAGTAGGGTTAGGGTTAGGATGATGGTTTGGGCTAATGTTACATGTAGGCTTAGGGCTAGGGCTATAGGCAGATGACGGCCGCCGGTCGAGGAAAGTGTGTCATAGAAGATAGTGCACTTCGTAGCAGTCATAGTCCTGTACTCTCTTTGAGTCCGTGGATGACGAGAAAGTGATTCGGTAGATCGTTGGACTCAAACACAGCAAGGGAAATGATAAGAGAGCAAAATAGCTGATCATAAGTTCTGAAGAGGTTGTGTGATAGGGTACAAGGCACTCATTTCCACTTCAGCTGATATGAACACATTGATCGAGTGCTGCGTTCATGCTTAAAGCCACTTCTCAGGAACATGTTCATTCCCGAGTCCTTGCCAGCTTTCAAACCGTTGACTCATGTGCTGTGTCCGAGACATTCACTCGAATAGAGTAAGGGGACTGCTAGCTTCACATGCGTTTCTGCGTCGAAAACACTGTATGGTCAAAGTGAGGAACTAGGCCGTTCCTTCTCTTCTTCTTGGGACTACGCTTTTCGGATGCGAAAAGTACCTAGGAGAAAACTCTACTGTGGAAGCTCATCCCCCTTCAAGGATCACAAAGTGCTATGCTGGCATTCCCTCCTTTGCTGAAGGGAAATCATTTCAGTAGCTCTTGGGCTATGACACGAGCCAGAGATCCTACACTGCAGCAAGGTACTTCGACGGGATGCTGACAAGTGTACGCACTATGTGGCACACCACTGCTTTCATCCCCTACTGAAATGAGAACATTGATAACACGTCAAATAGTGTGGATGGCTTTTGTGGAAAACACTTTTCGCACGAGTTCCTATAATTGCTGAATGACGCAGGGGAGCGCAAAGTCTTCACTGCTGTATTCTCAGAGTGGAATGAATGCCCTGCTAGGCCCATGGTGTACGTTTAGCTTGTTCGTCCCTTAATGCTTCACGAACGGGTGGAGTCCAAGGGACGTAGTAGTCTCCGTGCGTTTCCTAGGCTACACCCTTAGTCTCCCATTCCATCTACTACTGAAAAGAGAACATTCAGAAGACGTTCCACGCTGAGACGGCTTTGGCTAAAAAAACCCGGTTCCTACGAAATAGGTTTATTCCCGGGTGATGTTGAGGAGAAAACACAACTTTCCCAATGTATTATCTTCCACTGGGAGCCCCGCAGGGTCCTCTGAGATCCATATTGCCTTAGATCTTCAGAGCCTTGGAGTCCAAGTCACGTAGCATGGCCTAGCGGCCTTCCAACGTCCGGATACGCTTTCCTCCCAGAACGCATAATTTGGCGAAAACAGTGGTAGCCAAGCTGACTGTAGTTCATATTTGGCGTAGTCCTGTGCTCCCGTTCATTCCTTTGTCTGGGGGAACGTGATCCCTGAACTCTTTGCCTAGCAAAGTTACCGCCTAGGTGATCATACGGAAAACAAATTGGAATGATTGGCCAAATCGGTCGGTTATATCGGCACCCCATACATTTCGCACTCTACAGAAACGAGTCCATTGACCTAGTGTTTCCCGCTGGACATGAATTTTTCCAATAAGGCACTTGTGTGAAACATCCTGATTCCCTGGTCGTGTGGCAGCTTTCCATGAAATCCTTGCTGTTCTCTGAGAAGGAAATTCAGCCGCATAGACTCTATGGACTGTGAGCTTCATGTGCATATGTACGTTCGAGTAACAGTTTTATCCACAAGACATACTAGTCAGTACTTGCAGGAAATCGTCGGACTGTGAGTTTTTCAAGGAAAAAATAGAGGGGCGAAAACCCCACACTCGCAGATCACTGTCCTGAAACGTTCAGATACTGCTATGCCCCAGCTCATTCACTCCTGATGGAAAATGATTTCAGGAGCATTTTGGTTAGAACAACACCCACAGCTCCGATATATGAGACGACTTCTGTTTGAAGATAGAGTTAGGGTTAGGGCTAGCATACGGGATATGGTTAGGATTAGCTTTATTATTAGGGTTAGGGTTCTGTTTGGGGATTGGGTTCGGGTTAGGGTGAGGGGTAGGGTTAGGGATAAGAGTAGGGTTAGGGTTAGGATGATGGTTTGGGCTAATGTTACATGTAGGCTTAGGGCTAGGGCTATAGGTAGATGACGGCCGCCGGTCGAGGAAAGTGTGTCATAGAAGATAGTGCACTTCGTAGCAGTCATAGTCCTGTACTCTCTTTGAGTCCGTGGATGACGAGAAAGTGATTCTGTAGATCGTTGGACTCAAACACAGCAAGGGAAATGATAAGAGAGCAAAATAGCTGATCATAAGTTCTGAAGAGGTTGTGTGATAGGGTACAAGGCACTCATTTCCACCTCAGCTGATATGAACACATTGATCGAGTGCTGCGTTCATGCTTAAAGCCACTTCTCAGGACATGTTCATTCCCGAGTCCTTGCCAGCTTTCACACCGTTGACTCATGTGCTGTGTCCGAGACGTTCACTCGAATAGAGTAAGGGGACTGCTAGCTTCACATGCGTTTCTGCGTCGAAAACACTGTATGGTCAAAGTGAGGAACTAGGCCGTTCCTTCTCTTCTTCTTGGGACTACGCTTTTCGGATGCGAAAAGTACCTAGGAGAAAACTCTACTGTGGAAGCTCATCCCCCTTCAAGGATCACAAAGTGCTATGCTGGCATTCCCTCCTTTGCTGAAGGGAAATCATTTCAGTAGCTCTTGGGCTATGACACGAGCCAGAGATCCTACATTGCAGCAAGGTACTTCGACGGGATGCTGACAAGTGTACGCACTATGTGGCACACCACTGCTTTCATCCCCTACTGAAATGAGAACATTGATAACACGTCAAATAGTGTGGATGGCTTTTGTGGAAAACACTTTTCGCACGAGTTCCTATAATTGCTGAATGACGCAGGGGAGCGCAAAGTCTTCACTGCTGTATTCTCAGAGTGGAATGAATGCCCTGCTAGGCCCATGGTGTACGTTTAGCTTGTTCGTCCCTTAATGCTTCACGAACGGGTGGAGTCCAAGGGACGTAGTAGTCTCCGTGCGTTTCCTAGGCTACACCCTTAGTCTCCCATTCCATCTACTACTGAAAAGAGAACATTCAGAAGACGTTCCACACTGAGACGGCTTTGGCTAAAAAAACCCGGTTCCTACGAAATAGGTTTATTCCCGGGTGATGTTGAGGAGAACACACAACTTCACCAATGTATTATCTTCCACTGGGAGCCCCGCAGGGTGCTCTGAGATCCATATTGCCTAGATCTTCAGAGCCTTGGAGTCAAAGTCACGTAGTATGGCCTAGCGGCCTTCCAACGTCCGGATACGCTTTTCTCCCAGAACGCATAATTTGGCGAAAACAGTGGTAGCCAAGCTGACTGTAGTTCATAGTTGGCGTAGTCCTGTGCTCCCGTTCATTCCTTTGTCTGGGGCAACGTGATCCCTGAACTCTTTGCCTAGCAAAGTTACCGCCTAGGTGATCATACGGAAAACAAATTGGAATGATTGGCCAAATCGGTCGGTTATATCGGCACCCCATACATTTCGCACTCTACAGAAACGAGTCCATTGACCTAGTGTTTCCCGCTGGACATGAATTTTTCCAATAAGGCACTTGTGTGAAACATCCTGATTCCCTGGTCGTGTGGCAGCTTTCCATGAAATCCTTGCTGTTCTCTGAGAAGGAAATTCAGCCGCATAGACTCTATGGACTGTGAGCTTCATGTGCATATGTACGTTCGAGTAACAGTTTTATCCACAAGACATACTAGTCAGTACTTGCAGGAAATCGTCGGACTGTGAGTTTTTCAAGGAAAAAATAGAGGGGCAAAAACCCCACACTCGCAGCTCACTGTCCTGAAACGTTCAGATACTGCTATGCCCCAGCTCATTCACTCCTGATGGAAAATGATGTCAGGAGCATTTTGGTTAGAACAACACTCACAGCTCCGATATATGAGACGACTTCTGTTTCAAGATAGAGTTAGGGTTAGGGCTAGCATACGGGATATGGTTAGGATTAGCTTTATTATTAGGGTTAGGGATAGGGTTAGGGTTCGGTTTGGGGATTGGGTTCGGGTTTGGGTGAGGGGTAGGGTTAGGGATAAGAGTAGGGTTAGGGTTAGGATGATGGTTTGGGCTAATGTTACATGTAGGCTTAGGGCTAGGGCTATAGGTAGATGACGGCCGCCGGTCGAGGAAAGTGTGTCATAGAAGATAGTGCACTTCGTAGCAGTCATAGTCCTGTACTCTCTTTGAGTCCGTGGATGACGAGAAAGTGATTCTGTAGATCGTTGGACTCAAACACAGCAAGGGAAATGATAAGAGAGCAAAATAGCTGATCATAAGTTCTGAAGAGGTTGTGTGATAGGGTACAAGGCACTCATTTCCACTTCAGCTGATATGAACACATTGATCGAGTGCTGCGTTCATGCTTAAAGCCACTTCTCAGGAACATGTTCATTCCCGAGTCCTTGCCAGCTTTCAAACCGTTGACTCATGTGCTGTGTCCGAGACATTCACTCGAATAGAGTAAGGGGACTGCTAGCTTCACATGCGTTACTGCGTCGAAAACACTGTATGGTCAAAGTGAGGAACTAGGCCGTTCCTTCTCTTCTTCTTGGGACTACGCTTTTCGGATGCGAAAAGTACCTAGGAGAAAACTCTACTGTGGAAGCTCATCCCCCTTCAAGGATCACAAAGTGCTATGCTGGCATTCCCTCCTTTGCTGAAGGGAAATCATTTCAGTAGCTCTTGGGCTATGACACGAGCCAGAGATCCTACACTGCAGCAAGGTACTTCGACGGGATGCTGACAAGTGTACGCACTATGTGGCACACCACTGCTTTCATCCCCTACTGAAATGAGAACATTGATAACACGTCAAATAGTGTGGATGGCTTTTGTGGAAAACACTTTTCGCACGAGTTCCTATAATTGCTGAATGACGCAGGGGAGCGCAAAGTCTTCACTGCTGTATTCTCAGAGTGGAATGAATGCCCTGCTAGGCCCATGGTGTACGTTTAGCTTGTTCGTCCCTTAATGCTTCACGAACGGGTGGAGTCCAAGGGACGTAGTAGTCTCCGTGCGTTTCCTAGGCTACACCCTTAGTCTCCCATTCCATCTACTACTGAAAAGAGAACATTCAGAAGACGTTCCACGCTGAGACGGCTTTGGCTAAAAAAACCCGGTTCCTACGAAATAGGTTTATTCCCGGGTGATGTTGAGGAGAAAACACAACTTTCCCAATGTATTATCTTCCACTGGGAGCCCCGCAGGGTCCTCTGAGATCCATATTGCCTTAGATCTTCAGAGCCTTGGAGTCCAAGTCACGTAGCATGGCCTAGCGGCCTTCCAACGTCCGGATACGCTTTCCTCCCAGAACGCATAATTTGGCGAAAACAGTGGTAGCCAAGCTGACTGTAGTTCATAGTTGGCGTAGTCCTGTGCTCCCGTTCATTCCTTTGTCTGGGGGAACGTGATCCCTGAACTCTTTGCCTAGCAAAGTTACCGCCTAGGTGATCATACGGAAAACAAATTGGAATGATTGGCCAAATCGGTCGGTTATATCGGCACCCCATACATTTCGCACTCTACAGAAACGAGTCCATTGACCTAGTGTTTCCCGCTGGACATGAATTTTTCCAATAAGGCACTTGTGTGAAACATCCTGATTCCCTGGTCGTGTGGCAGCTTTCCATGAAATCCTTGCTGTTCTCTGAGAAGGAAATTCAGCCGCATAGACTCTATGGACTGTGAGCTTCATGTGCATATGTACGTTCGAGTAACAGTTTTATCCACAAGACATACTAGTCAGTACTTGCAGGAAATCGTCGGACTGTGAGTTTTTCAAGGAAAAAATAGAGGGGCGAAAACCCCACACTCGCAGCTCACTGTCCTGAAACGTTCAGATACTGCTATGCCCCAGCTCATTCACTCCTGATGGAAAATGATTTCAGGAGCATTTTGGTTAGAACAACACCCACAGCTCCGATATATGAGACGACTTCTGTTTCAAGATAGAGTTAGGGTTAGGGCTAGCATACGGGATATGGTTAGGATTAGCTTTATTATTAGGGTTAGGGTTCTGTTTGGGGATTGGGTTCGGGTTAGGGTGAGGGGTAGGGTTAGGGATAAGAGTAGGGTTAGGGTTAGGATGAGGGTTTGGGCTAATGTTACATGTAGGCTTAGGGCTAGGGCTATAGGTAGATGACGGCCGCCGGTCGAGGAAAGTGTGTCATAGAAGATAGTGCACTTCGTAGCAGTCATAGTCCTGTACTCTCTTTGAGTCCGTGGATGACGAGAAAGTGATTCTGTAGATCGTTGGACTCAAACACAGCAAGGGAAATGATAAGAGAGCAAAATAGCTGATCATAAGTTCTGAAGAGGTTGTGTGATAGGGTACAAGGCACTCATTTCCACCTCAGCTGATATGAACACATTGATCGAGTGCTGCTTCATGCTTAAAGCCACTTCTCAGGACATGTTCATTCCCGAGTCCTTGCCAGCTTTCACACCGTTGACTCATGTGCTGTGTCCGAGACGTTCACTCGAATAGAGTAAGGGGACTGCTAGCTTCACATGCATTTCTGCGTCGAAAACACTGTATGGTCAAAGTGAGGAACTAGGCCGTTCCTTCTCTTCTTCTTGGGACTACGCTTTTCGGATGCGAAAAGTACCTAGGAGAAAACTCTACTGTGGAAGCTCATCCCCCTTCAAGGATCACAAAGTGCTATGCTGGCATTCCCTCCTTTGCTGAAGGGAAATCATTTCAGTAGCTCTTGGGCTATGACACGAGCCAGAGATCCTACATTGCAGCAAGGTACTTCGACGGGATGCTGACAAGTGTACGCACTATGTGGCACACCACTGCTTTCATCCCCTACTGAAATGAGAACATTGATAACACGTCAAATAGTGTGGATGGCTTTTGTGGAAAACACTTTTCGCACGAGTTCCTATAATTGCTGAATGACGCAGGGGAGCGCAAAGTCTTCACTGCTGTATTCTCAGAGTGGAATGAATGCCCTGCTAGGCCCATGGTGTACGTTTAGCTTGTTCGTCCCTTAATGCTTCACGAACGGGTGGAGTCCAAGGGACGTAGTAGTCTCCGTGCGTTTCCTAGGCTACACCCTTAGTCTCCCATTCCATCTACTACTGAAAAGAGAACATTCAGAAGACGTTCCACGCTGAGACGGCTTTGGCTAAAAAAACCCGGTTCCTACGAAATAGGTTTATTCCCGGGTGATGTTGAGGAGAAAACACAACTTCACCAATGTATTATCTTCCACTGGGAGCCCCGCAGGGTGCTCTGAGATCCATATTGCCTTAGATCTTCAGAGCCTTGGAGTCCAAGTCACGTAGCATGGCCTAGCGGCCTTCCAACGTCCGGATACGCTTTCCTCCCAGAACGCATAATTTGGCGAAAACAGTGGTAGCCAAGCTGACTGTAGTTCATAGTTGGCGTAGTCCTGTGCTCCCGTTCATGCCTTTGTCTGGGGGAACGTGATCCCTGAACTCTTTGCCTAGCAAAGTTACCGCCTAGGTGATCATACGGAAAACAAATTGGAATGATTGGCCAAATCGGTCGGTTATATAGGCACCCCATACATTTCGCACTCTACAAAAACGAGTCCATTGACCTAGTGTTTCCCGCTGGACATGAATTTTTCCAATAAGGCACTTGTGTGAAACATCCTGATTCCCTGGTCGTGTGGCAGCTTTCCATGAAATCCTTGCTGTTCTCTGAGAAGGAAATTCAGCCGCATAGACTCTATGGACTGTGAGCTTCATGTGCATATGTACGTTCGAGTAACAGTTTTATCCACAAGACATACTAGTCAGTACTTGCAGGAAATCGTCGGACTGTGAGTTTTTCAAGGAAAAAATAGAGGGGCGAAAACCCCACACTCGCAGCTCACTGTCCTGAAACGTTCAGATACTGCTATGCCCCAGCTCATTCACTCCTGATGGAAAATGATTTCAGGAGCATTTTGGTTAGAACAACACCCACAGCTCCGATATATGAGACGACTTCTGTTTCAAGATAGAGTTAGGGTTAGGGCTAGCATACGGGATATGGTTAGGATTAGCTTTATTATTAGGGTTAGGGTTCTGTTTGGGGATTGGGTTCGGGTTAGGGTGAGGGGTAGGGTTAGGGTTAGGATGATGGTTTGGGCTAATGTTACATGTAGGCTTAGGGCTAGGGCTATAGGTAGATGACGGCCGCCGGTCGAGGAAAGTGTGTCATAGAAGATAGTGCACTTCGTAGCAGTCATAGTCCTGTACTCTCTTTGAGTCCGTGGATGACGAGAAAGTGATTCTGTAGATCGTTGGACTCAAACACAGCAAGGGAAATGATAAGAGAGCAAAATAGCTGATCATAAGTTCTGAAGAGGTTGTGTGATAGGGTACAAGGCACTCATTTCCACTTCAGCTGATATGAACACATTGATCGAGTGCTGCGTTCATGCTTAAAGCCACTTCTCAGGAACATGTTCATTCCCGAGTCCTTGCCAGCTTTCACACCGTTGACTCATGTGCTGTGTCCGAGACGTTCACTCGAATAGAGTAAGGGGACTGCTAGCTTCACATGCGTTTCTGCGTCGAAAACACTGTATGGTCAAAGTGAGGAACTAGGCCGTTCCTTCTCTTCTTCTTGGGACTACGCTTTTCGGATGCGAAAAGTACCTAGGAGAAAACTCTACTGTGGAAGCTCATCCCCCTTCAAGGATCACAAAGTGCTATGCTGGCATTCCCTCCTTTGCTGAAGGGAAATCATTTCAGTAGCTCTTGGGCTATGACACGAGCCAGAGATCCTACATTGCAGCAAGGTACTTCGACGGGATGCTGACAAGTGTACGCACTATGTGGCACACCACTGCTTTCATCCCCTACTGAAATGAGAACATTGATAACACGTCAAATAGTGTGGATGGCTTTTGTGGAAAACACTTTTCGCACGAGTTCCTATAATTGCTGAATGACGCAGGGGAGCGCAAAGTCTTCACTGCTGTATTCTCAGAGTGGAATGAATGCCCTGCTAGGCCCATGGTGTACGTTTAGCTTGTTCGTCCCTTAATGCTTCACGAACGGGTGGAGTCCAAGGGACGTAGTAGTCTCCGTGCGTTTCCTAGGCTACACCCTTAGTCTCCCATTCCATCTACTACTGAAAAGAGAACATTCAGAAGACGTTCCACGCTGAGACGGCTTTGGCTAAAAAAACCCGGTTCCTACGAAATAGGTTTATTCGCGGGTGATGTTGAGGAGAAAACACAACTTCACCAATGTATTATCTTCCACTGGGAGCCCCGCAGGGTGCTCTGAGATCCATATTGCCTTAGATCTTCAGAGCCTTGGAGTCCAAGTCACGTAGTATGGCCTAGCGGCCTTCCAACGTCCGGATACGCTTTCCTCCCAGAACGCATAATTTGGCGAAAACAGTGGTAGCCAAGCTGACTGTAGTTCATAGTTGGCGTAGTCCTGTGCTCCCGTTCATTCCTTTGTCTGGGGCAACGTGATCCCTGAACTCTTTGCCTAGCCAAGTTACCGCCTAGGTGATCATACAGAAAACAAATTGGAATGATTGGCCAAATCGGTCGGTTATATCGGCACCCCATACATTTCGCACTCTACAGAAACGAGTCCATTGACCTAGTGTTTCCCGCTGGACATGAATTTTTCCAATAAGGCACTTGTGTGAAACATCCTGATTCCCTGGTCGTGTGGCAGCTTTCCATGAAATCCTTGCTGTTCTCTGAGAAGGAAATTCAGCCGCATAGACTCTATGGACTGTGAGCTTCATGTGCATATGTACGTTCGAGTAACAGTTTTATCCACAAGACATACTAGTCAGTACTTGCAGGAAATCGTCGGACTGTGAGTTTTTCAAGGAAAAAATAGAGGGGCGAAAACCCCACACTCGCAGATCACTGTCCTGAAACGTTCAGATACTGCTATGCCCCAGCTCATTCACTCCTGATGGAAAATGATTTCAGGAGCATTTTGGTTAGAACAACACCCACAGCTCCGATATATGAGACGACTTCTGTTTCAAGATAGAGTTAGGGTTAGGGCTAGCATACGGGATATGTTTAGGATTAGCTTTATTATTAGGGTTAGGGATAGGGTTAGGGTTCGGTTTGGGGATTGGGTTCGGGTTAGGGTGAGGGGTAGGGTTAGGGATAAGAGTAGGGTTAGGGTTAGGATGATGGTTTGGGCTAATGTTACATGTAGGCTTAGGGCTAGGGCTATAGGTAGATGACGGCCGCCGGTCGAGGAAAGTGTGTCATAGAAGATAGTGCACTTCGTAGCAGTCATAGTCCTGTACTCTCTTTGAGTCCGTGGATGACGAGAAAGTGATTCTGTAGATCGTTGGACTCAAACACAGCAAGGGAAATGATAAGAGAGCAAAATAGCTGATCATAAGTTCTGAAGAGGTTGTGTGATAGGGTACAAGGCACTCATTTCCACCTCAGCTGATATGAACACATTGATCGAGTGCTGCGTTCATGCTTAAAGCCACTTCTCAGGAACATGTTCATTCCCGAGTCCTTGCCAGCTTTCACACCGTTGACTCATGTGCTGTGTCCGAGACGTTCACTCGAATAGAGTAAGGGGACTGCTAGCTTCACATGCGTTTCTGCGTCGAAAACACTGTATGGTCAAAGTGAGGAACTAGGCCGTTCCTTCTCTTCTTCTTGGGACTACGCTTTTCGGATGCGAAAAGTACCTAGGAGAAAACTCTACTGTGGAAGCTCATCCCCCTTCAAGGATCACAAAGTGCTATGCTGGCATTCCCTCCTTTGCTGAAGGGAAATCATTTCAGTAGCTCTTGGGCTATGACACGAGCCAGAGATCCTACATTGCAGCAAGGTACTTCGACGGGATGCTGACAAGTGTACGCACTATGTGGCACACCACTGCTTTCATCCCCTACTGAAATGAGAACATTGATAACACGTCAAATAGTGTGGATGGCTTTTGTGGAAAACACTTTTCGCACGAGTTCCTATAATTGCTGAATGACGCAGGGGAGCGCAAAGTCTTCACTGCTGTATTCTCAGAGTGGAATGAATGCCCTGCTAGGCCCATGGTGTACGTTTAGCTTGTTCGTCCCTTAATGCTTCACGAACGGGTGGAGTCCAAGGGACGTAGTAGTCTCCGTGCGTTTCCTAGGCTACACCCTTAGTCTCCCATTCCATCTACTACTGAAAAGAGAACATTCAGAAGACGTTCCACGCTGAGACGGCTTTGGCTAAAATAACCCGGTTCCTACGAAATAGGTTTATTCCCGGGTGATGTTGAGGAGAAAACACAACTTCACCAATGTATTATCTTCCACTGGGAGCCCCGCAGGGTGCTCTGAGATTCATATTGCCTTAGATCTTCAGAGCCTTGGAGTCCAAGTCACGTAGTATGGCCTAGCGGCCTTCCAACGTCCGGATACGCTTTCCTCCCAGAACGCATAATTTGGCGAAAACAGTAGTAGCCAAGCTGACTGTAGTTCATAGTTGGCGTAGTCCTGTGCTCCCGTTCATGCCTTTGTCTGGGGGAACGTGATCCCTGAACTCTTTGCCTAGCAAAGTTACCGCCTAGGTGATCATACGGAAAACAAATTGGAATGATTGGCCAAATCGGTCGGTTATATCGGCACCCCATACATTTCGCACTCTACAGAAACGAGTCCATTGACCTAGTGTTTCCCGCTGGACATGAATTTTTCCAATAAGGCACTTGTGTGAAACATCCTGATTCCCTGGTCGTGTGGCAGCTTTCCATGAAATCCTTGCTGTTCTCTGAGAAGGAAATTCAGCCGCATAGACTCTATGGACTGTGAGCTTCATGTGCATATGTACGTTCGAGTAACAGTTTTATCCACAAGACATACTAGTCAGTACTTGCAGGAAATCGTCGGACTGTGAGTTTTTCAAGGAAAAAATAGAGGGGCGAAAACCCCACACTCGCAGCTCACTGTCCTGAAACGTTCAGATACTGCTATGCCCCAGCTCATTCACTCCTGATGGAAAATGATTTCAGGAGCATTTTGGTTAGAACAACACCCACAGCTCCGATATATGAGACGACTTCTGTTTGAAGATAGAGTTAGGGTTAGGGCTAGCATACGGGATATGGTTAGGATTAGCTTTATTATTAGGGTTAGGGTTCGGTTTGGGGATTGGGTTCGGGTTAGGGTGAGGGGTAGGGTTAGGGATAAGAGTAGGGTTAGGGTTAGGATGATGGTTTGGGCTAATGTTACATGTAGGCTTAGGGCTAGGGCTATAGGTAGATGACGGCCGCCGGTCGAGGAAAGTGTGGCATAGAAGATAGTGCACTTCGTAGCAGTCATAGTCCTGTACTCTCTTTGAGTCCGTGGATGACGAGAAAGTGATTCTGTAGATCGTTGGACTCAAACACAGCAAGGGAAATGATAAGAGAGCAAAATAGCTGATCATAAGTTCTGAAGAGGTTGTGTGATAGGGTACAAGGCACTCATTTCCACTTCAGCTGATATGAACACATTGATCGAGTGCTGCGTTCATGCTTAAAGCCACTTCTCAGGAACATGTTCATTCCCGAGTCCTTGCCAGCTTTCACACCGTTGACTCATGTGCTGTGTCCGAGACGTTCACTCGAATAGAGTAAGGGGACTGCTAGCTTCACATGCGTTTCTGCGTCGAAAACACTGTATGGTCAAAGTGAGGAACTAGGCCGTTCCTTCTCTTCTTCTTGGGACTACGCTTTTCGGATGCGAAAAGTACCTAGGAGAAAACTCTACTGTGGAAGCTCATCCCCCTTCAAGGATCACAAAGTGCTATGCTGGCATTCCCTCCTTTGCTGAAGGGAAATCATTTCAGTAGCTCTTGGGCTATGACACGAGCCAGAGATCCTACATTGCAGCAAGGTACTTCGACGGGATGCTGACAAGTGTACGCACTATGTGGCACACCACTGCTTTCATCCCCTACTGAAATGAGAACATTGATAACACGTCAAATAGTGTGGATGGCTTTTGTGGAAAACACTTTTCGCACGAGTTCCTATAATTGCTGAATGACGCAGGGGAGCGCAAAGTCTTCACTGCTGTATTCTCAGAGTGGAATGAATGCCCTGCTAGGCCCATGGTGTACGTTTAGCTTGTTCGTCCCTTAATGCTTCACGAACGGGTGGAGTCCAAGGGACGTAGTAGTCTCCGTGCGTTTCCTAGGCTACACCCTTAGTCTCCCATTCCATCTACTACTGAAAAGAGAACATTCAGAAGACGTTCCACGCTGAGACGGCTTTGGCTAAAAAAACCCGGTTCCTACGAAATAGGTTTATTCCCGGGTGATGTTGAGGAGAAAACACAACTTCACCAATGTATTATCTTCCACTGGGAGCCCCGCAGGGTGCTCTGAGATCCAATTGCCTTAGATCTTCAGAGCCTTGGAGTCCAAGTCACGTAGTATGGCCTAGCGGCCTTCCAACGCCCGGATACGCTTTCCTCCCAGAACGCATAATTTGGCGAAAACAGTGGTAGCCAAGCTGACTGTAGTTCATAGTTGGCGTAGTCCTGTGCTCCCGTTCATTCCTTTGTCTGGGGCAACGTGATCCCTGAACTCTTTGCCTAGCAAAGTTACCGCCTAGGTGATCATACGGAAAACAAATTGGAATGATTGGCCAAATCGGTCGGTTATATCGGCACCCCATACATTTCGCACTCTACAGAAACGAGTCCATTGACCTAGTGTTTCCCGCTGGACATGAATTTTTCCAATAAGGCACTTGTGTGAAACATCCTGATTCCCTGGTCGTGTGGCAGCTTTCCATGAAATCCTTGCTGTTCTCTGAGAAGGAAATTCAGCCGCATAGACTCTATGGACTGTGAGCTTCATGTGCATATGTACGTTCGAGTAACAGTTTTATCCACAAGACATACTAGTCAGTACTTGCAGGAAATCGTCGGACTGTGAGTTTTTCAAGGAAAAAATAGAGGGGCGAAAACCCCACACTCGCAGCTCACTGTCCTGAAACGTTCAGATACTGCTATGCCCCAGCTCATTCACTCCTGATGGAAAATGATTTCAGGAGCATTTTGGTTAGAACAACACCCACAGCTCCGATATATGAGACGACTTCTGTTTCAAGATAGAGTTAGGGTTAGGGCTAGCATACGGGATATGGTTAGGATTAGCTTTATTATTAGGGTTAGGGTTCTGTTTGGGGATTGGGTTCGGGTTAGGGTGAGGGGTAGGGTTAGGGATAAGAGTAGGGTTAGGGTTAGGATGATGGTTTGGGCTAATGTTACATGTAGGCTTAGGGCTAGGGCTATAGGTAGATGACGGCCGCCGGTCGAGGAAAGTGTGTCATAGAACATAGTGCACTTCGTAGCAGTCATAGTCCTGTACTCTCTTTGAGTCCGTGGATGACGAGAAAGTGATTCTGTAGATCGTTGGACTCAAACACAGCAAGGGAAATGATAAGAGAGCAAAATAGCTGATCATAAGTTCTGAAGAGGTTGTGTGATAGGGTACAAGGCACTCATTTCCACCTCAGCTGATATGAACACATTGATCGAGTGCTGCGTTCATGCTTAAAGCCACTTCTCAGGAACATGTTCATTCCCGAGTCCTTGCCAGCTTTCACACCGTTGACTCATGTGCTGTGTCCGAGACGTTCACTCGAATAGAGTAAGGGGACTGCTAGCTTCACATGCGTTTCTGCGTCGAAAACACTGTATGGTCAAAGTGAGGAACTAGGCCGTTCCTTCTCTTCTTCTTGGGACTACGCTTTTCGGATGCGAAAAGTACCTAGGAGAAAACTCTACTGTGGAAGCTCATCCCCCTTCAAGGATCACAAAGTGCTATGCTGGCATTCCCTCCTTTGCTGAAGGGAAATCATTTCAGTAGCTCTTGGGCTATGACACGAGCCAGAGATCCTACATTGCAGCAAGGTACTTCGACGGGATGCTGACAAGTGTACGCACTATGTGGCACACCACTGCTTTCATCCCCTACTGAAATGAGAACATTGATAACACGTCAAATAGTGTGGATGGCTTTTGTGGAAAACACTTTTCGCACGAGTTCCTATAATTGCTGAATGACGCAGGGGAGCGCAAAGTCTTCACTGCTGTATTCTCAGAGTGGAATGAATGCCCTGCTAGGCCCATGGTGTACGTTTAGCTTGTTCGTCCCTTAATGCTTCACGAACGGGTGGAGTCCAAGGGACGTAGTAGTCTCCGTGCGTTTCCTAGGCTACACCCTTAGTCTCCCATTCCATCTACTACTGAAAAGAGAACATTCAGAAGACATTCCACGCTGAGACGGCTTTGGCTAAAAAAACCCGGTTCCTACGAAATAGGTTTATTCCCGGGTGATGTTGAGGAGAAAACACAACTTCACCAATGTATTATCTTCCACTGGGAGCCCCGCAGGGTGCTCTGAGATCCATATTGCCTTAGATCTTCAGAGCCTTGGAGTCCAAGTCACGTAGCATGGCCTAGCGGCCTTCCAACGTCCGGATACACTTTCCTCCCAGAACGCATAATTTGGCGAAAACAGTGGTAGCCAAGCTGACTGTAGTTCATAGTTGGCGTAGTCCTGTGCTCCCGTTCATGCCTTTGTCTGGGGGAACGTGATCCCTGAACTCTTTGCCTAGCAAAGTTACCGCCTAGGTGATCATACGGAAAACAAATTGGAATGATTGGCCAAATCGGTCGGTTATATCGGCACCCCATACATTTCGCACTCTACAGAAACGAGTCCATTGACCTAGTGTTTCCCGCTGGACATGAATTTTTCCAATAAGGCACTTGTGTGAAACATCCTGATTCCCTGGTCGTGTGGCAGCTTTCCATGAAATCCTTGCTGTTCTCTGAGAAGGAAATTCAGCCGCATAGACTCTATGGACTGTGAGCTTCATGTGCATATGTACGTTCGAGTAACAGTTTTATCCACAAGACATACTAGTCAGTACTTGCAGGAAATCGTCGGACTGTGAGTTTTTCAAGGAAAAAATAGAGGGGCGAAAACCCCACACTCGCAGCTCACTGTCCTGAAACGTTCAGATACTGCTATGCCCCAGCTCATTCACTCCTGATGGAAAATGATTTCAGGAGCATTTTGGTTAGAACAACACCCACAGCTCCGATATATGAGATGACTTCTGTTTCAAGATAGAGTTAGGGTTAGGGCTAGCATACGGGATATGGTTAGGATTAGCTTTATTATTAGGGTTAGGGATAGGGTTAGGGTTCGGTTTGGGGATTGGGTTCGGGTTTGGGTGAGGGGTAGGGTTAGGGATAAGAGTAGGGTTAGGGTTAGGATGATGGTTTGGGCTAATGTTACATGTAGGCTTAGGGCTAGGGCTATAGGTAGATGACGGCCGCCGGTCGAGGAAAGTGTGTCATAGAAGATAGTGCACTTCGTAGCAGTCATAGTCCTGTACTCTCTTTGAGTCCGTGGATGACGAGAAAGTGATTCTGTAGATCGTTGGACTCAAACACAGCAAGGGAAATGATAAGAGAGCAAAATAGCTGATCATAAGTTCTGAAGAGGTTGTGTGATAGGGTACAAGGCACTCATTTCCACTTCAGCTGATATGAACACATTGATCGAGTGCTGCGTTCATGCTTAAAGCCACTTCTCAGGAACATGTTCATTCCCGAGTCCTTGCCAGCTTTCACACCGTTGACTCATGTGCTGTGTCCGAGACGTTCACTCGAATAGAGTAAGGGGACTGCTAGCTTCACATGCGTTTCTGCGTCGAAAACACTGTATGGTCAAAGTGAGGAACTAGGCCGTTCCTTCTCTTCTTCTTGGGACTACGCTTTTCGGATGCGAAAAGTACCTAGGAGAAAACTCTACTGTGGAAGCTCATCCCCCTTCAAGGATCACAAAGTGCTATGCTGGCATTCCCTCCTTTGCTGAAGGGAAATCATTTCAGTAGCTCTTGGGCTATGACACGAGCCAGAGATCCTACACTGCAGCAAGGTACTTCGACGGGATGCTGACAAGTGTACGCACTATGTGGCACACCACTGCTTTCATCCCCTACTGAAATGAGAACATTGATAACACGTCAAATAGTGTGGATGGCTTTTGTGGAAAACACTTTTCGCACGAGTTCCTATAATTGCTGAATGACGCAGGGGAGCGGAAAGTCTTCACTGCTGTATTCTCAGAGTGGAATGAATGCCCTGCTAGGCCCATGGTGTACGTTTAGCTTGTTCGTCCCTTAATGCTTCACGAACGGGTGGAGTCCAAGGGACGTAGTAGTCTCCGTGCGTTTCCTAGGCTACACCCTTAGTCTCCCATTCCATCTACTACTGAAAAGAGAACATTCAGAAGACGTTCCACGCTGAGACGGCTTTGGCTAAAAAAACCCGGTTCCTACGAAATAGGTTTATTCCCGGGTGATGTTGAGGAGAAAACACAACTTTCCCAATGTATTATCTTCCACTGGGAGCCCCGCAGGGTCCTCTGAGATCCATATTGCCTTAGATCTTCAGAGCCTTGGAGTCCAAGTCACGTAGCATGGCCTAGCGGCCTTCCAACGCCCGGATACGCTTTCCTCCCAGAACGCATAATTTGGCGAAAACAGTGGTAGCCAAGCTGACTGTAGTTCATAGTTGGCGTAGTCCTGTGCTCCCGTTCATTCCTTTGTCTGGGGGAACGTGATCCCTGAACTCTTTGCCTAGCAAAGTTACCGCCTAGGTGATCATACAGAAAACAAATTGGAATGATTGGCCAAATCGGTCGGTTATATCGGCACCCCATACATTTCGCACTCTACAGAAACGAGTCCATTGACCTAGTGTTTCCCGCTGGACATGAATTTTTCCAATAAGGCACTTGTGTGAAACATCCTGATTCCCTGGTCTTGTGGCAGCTTTCCATGAAATCCTTGCTGTTCTCTGAGAAGGAAATTCAGCCGCATAGACTCTATGGACTGTGAGCTTCATGTGCATATGTACGTTCGAGTAACAGTTTTATCCACAAGACATACTAGTCAGTACTTGCAGGAAATCGTCGGACTGTGAGTTTTTCAAGGAAAAAATAGAGGGGCGAAAACCCCACACTCGCAGCTCACTGTCCTGAAACGTTCAGATACTGCTATGCCCCAGCTCATTCACTCCTGATGGAAAATGATGTCAGGAGCATTTTGGTTAGAACAACACCCACAGCTCCGATATATGAGACGACTTCTGTTTCAAGATAGAGTTAGGGTTAGGGCTAGCATACGGGATATGGTTAGGATTAGCTTTATTATTAGGGTTAGGGATAGGGTTAGGGTTCGGTTTGGGGATTGGGTTCGGGTTTGGGTGAGGGGTAGGGTTAGGGATAAGAGTAGGGTTAGGGTTAGGATGATGGTTTGGGCTAATGTTACATGTAGGCTTAGGGCTAGGGCTATAGGTAGATGACGGCCGCCGGTCGAGGAAAGTGTGTCATAGAAGATAGTGCACTTCGTAGCAGTCATAGTCCTGTACTCTCTTTGAGTCCGTGGATGACGAGAAAGTGATTCTGTAGATCGTTGGACTCAAACACAGCAAGGGAAATGATAAGAGAGCAAAATAGCTGATCATAAGTTCTGAAGAGGTTGTGTGATAGGGTACAAGGCACTCATTTCCACTTCAGCTGATATGAACACATTGATCGAGTGCTGCGTTCATGCTTAAAGCCACTTCTCAGGAACATGTTCATTCCCGAGTCCTTGCCAGCTTTCAAACCGTTGACTCATGTGCTGTGTCCGAGACATTCACTCGAATAGAGTAAGGGGACTGCTAGCTTCACATGCGTTTCTGCGTCGAAAACACTGTATGGTCAAAGTGAGGAACTAGGCCGTTCCTTCTCTTCTTCTTGGGACTACGCTTTTCGGATGCGAAAAGTACCTAGGAGAAAACTCTACTGTGGAAGCTCATCCCCCTTCAAGGATCACAAAGTGCTATGCTGGCATTCCCTCCTTTGCTGAAGGGAAATCATTTCAGTAGCTCTTGGGCTATGACACGAGCCAGAGATCCTACAATGCAGCAAGGTACTTCGACGGGATGCTGACAAGTGTACGCACTATGTGGCACACCACTGCTTTCATCCCCTACTGAAATGAGAACATTGATAACACGTCAAATAGTGTGGATGGCTTTTGTGGAAAACACTTTTCGCACGAGTTCCTATAATTGCTGAATGACGCAGGGGAGCGCAAAGTCTTCACTGCTGTATTCTCAGAGTGGAATGAATGCCCTGCTAGGCCCATGGTGTACGTTTAGCTTGTTCGTCCCTTAATGCTTCACGAACGGGTGGAGTCCAAGGGACGTAGTAGTCTCCGTGCGTTTCCTAGGCTACACCCTTAGTCTCCCATTCCATCTACTACTGAAAAGAGAACATTCAGAAGACGTTCCACGCTGAGACGGCTTTGGCTAAAAAAACCCGGTTCCTACGAAATAGGTTTATTCCCGGGTGATGTTGAGGAGATAACACAACTTTCCCAATGTATTATCTTCCACTGGGAGCCCCGCAGGGTCCTCTGAGATCCATATTGCCTTAGATCTTCAGAGCCTTGGAGTCCAAGTCACGTAGCATGGCCTAGCGGCCTTCCAACGCCCGGATACGCTTTCCTCCCAGAACGCATAATTTGGCGAAAACAGTGGTAGCCAAGCTGACTGTAGTTCATAGTTGGCGTAGTCCTGTGCTCCCGTTCATTCCTTTGTCTGGGGGAACGTGATCCCTGAACTCTTTGCCTAGCAAAGTTACCGCCTAGGTGATCATACAGAAAACAAATTGGAATGATTGGCCAAATCGGTCGGTTATATCGGCACCCCATACATTTCGCACTCTACAGAAACGAGTCCATTGACCTAGTGTTTCCCGCTGGACATGAATTTTTCCAATAAGGCACTTGTGTGAAACATCCTGATTCCCTGGTCGTGTGGCAGCTTTCCATGAAATCCTTGCTGTTCTCTGAGAAGGAAATTCAGCCGCATAGACTCTATGGACTGTGAGCTTCATGTGCATATGTACGTTCGAGTAACAGTTTTATCCACAAGACATACTAGTCAGTACTTGCAGGAAATCGTCGGACTGTGAGTTTTTCAAGGAAAAAATAGAGGGGCGAAAACCCCACACTCGCAGCTCACTGTCCTGAAACGTTCAGATACTGCTATGCCCCAGCTCATTCACTCCTGATGGAAAATGATGTCAGGAGCATTTTGGTTAGAACAACACCCACAGCTCCGATATATGAGACGACTTCTGTTTCAAGATAGAGTTAGGGTTAGGGCTAGCATACGGGATATGGTTAGGATTAGCTTTATTATTAGGGTTAGGGATAGGGTTAGGGTTCGGTTTGGGGATTGGGTTCGGGTTTGGGTGAGGGGTAGGGTTAGGGATAAGAGTAGGGTTAGGGTTAGGATGATGGTTTGGGCTAATGTTACATGTAGGCTTAGGGCTAGGGCTATAGGTAGATGACGGCCGCCGGTCGAGGAAAGTGTGTCATAGAAGATAGTGCACTTCGTAGCAGTCATAGTCCTGTACTCTCTTTCAGTCCGTGGATGACGAGAAAGTGATTCTGTAGATCGTTGGACTCAAACACAGCAAGGGAAATGATAAGAGAGCAAAATAGCTGATCATAAGTTCTGAAGAGGTTGTGTGATAGGGTACAAGGCACTCATTTCCACTTCAGCTGATATGAACACATTGATCGAGTGCTGCGTTCATGCTTAAAGCCACTTCTCAGGAACATGTTCATTCCCGAGTCCTTGCCAGCTTTCAAACCGTTGACTCATGTGCTGTGTCCGAGACATTCACTCGAATAGAGTAAGGGGACTGCTAGCTTCACATGCGTTTCTGCGTCGAAAACACTGTATGGTCAAAGTGAGGAACTAGGCCGTTCCTTCTCTTCTTCTTGGGACTACGCTTTTCGGATGCGAAAAGTACCTAGGAGAAAACTCTACTGTGGAAGCTCATCCCCCTTCAAGGATCACAAAGTGCTATGCTGGCATTCCCTCCTTTGCTGAAGGGAAATCATTTCAGTAGCTCTTGGGCTATGACACGAGCCAGAGATCCTACAATGCAGCAAGGTACTTCGACGGGATGCTGACAAGTGTACGCACTATGTGGCACACCACTGCTTTCATCCCCTACTGAAATGAGAACATTGATAACACGTCAAATAGTGTGGATGGCTTTTGTGGAAAACACTTTTCGCACGAGTTCCTATAATTGCTGAATGACGCAGGGGAGCGCAAAGTCTTCACTGCTGTATTCTCAGAGTGGAATGAATGCCCTGCTAGGCCCATGGTGTACGTTTAGCTTGTTCGTCCCTTAATGCTTCACGAACGGGTGGAGTCCAAGGGACGTAGTAGTCTCCGTGCGTTTCCTAGGCTACACCCTTAGTCTCCCATTCCATCTACTACTGAAAAGAGAACATTCAGAAGACGTTCCACGCTGAGACGGCTTTGGCTAAAAAAACCCGGTTCCTACGAAATAGGTTTATTCCCGGGTGATGTTGAGGAGAAAACACAACTTTCCCAATGTATTATCTTCCACTGGGAGCCCCGCAGGGTCCTCTGAGATCCATATTGCCTTAGATCTTCAGAGCCTTGGAGTCCAAGTCACGTAGCATGGCCTAGCGGCCTTCCAACGCCCGGATACGCTTTCCTCCCAGAACGCATAATTTGGCGAAAACAGTGGTAGCCAAGCTGACTGTAGTTCATAGTTGGCGTAGTCCTGTGCTCCCGTTCATTCCTTTGTCTGGGGGAACGTGATCCCTGAACTCTTTGCCTAGCAAAGTTACCGCCTAGGTGATCATACAGAAAACAAATTGGAATGATTGGCCAAATCGGTCGGTTATATCGGCACCCCATACATTTCGCACTCTACAGAAACGAGTCCATTGACCTAGTGTTTCCCGCTGGACATGAATTTTTCCAATAAGGCACTTGTGTGAAACATCCTGATTCCCTGGTCGTGTGGCAGCTTTCCATGAAATCCTTGCTGTTCTCTGAGAAGGAAATTCAGCCGCATAGACTCTATGGACTGTGAGCTTCATGTGCATATGTACGTTCGAGTAACAGTTTTATCCACAAGACATACTAGTCAGTACTTGCAGGAAATCGTCGGACTGTGAGTTTTTCAAGGAAAAAATAGAGGGGCGAAAACCCCACACTCGCAGCTCACTGTCCTGAAACGTTCAGATACTGCTATGCCCCAGCTCATTCACTCCTGATGGAAAATGATGTCAGGAGCATTTTGGTTAGAACAACACCCACAGCTCCGATATATGAGACGACTTCTGTTTCAAGATAGAGTTAGGGTTAGGGCTAGCATACGGGATATGGTTAGGATTAGCTTTATTATTAGGGTTAGGGATAGGGTTAGGGTTCGGTTTGGGGATTGGGTTCGGGTTTGGGTGAGGGGTAGGGTTAGGGATAAGAGTAGGGTTAGGGTTAGGATGATGGTTTGGGCTAATGTTACATGTAGGCTTAGGGTTAGGGCTATAGGTAGATGACGGCCGCCGGTCGAGGAAAGTGTGTCATAGAAGATAGTGCACTTCGTAGCAGTCATAGTCCTGTACTCTCTTTGAGTCCGTGGATGACGAGAAAGTGATTCTGTAGATCGTTGGACTCAAACACAGCAAGGGAAATGATAAGAGAGCAAAATAGCTGATCATAAGTTCTGAAGAGGTTGTGTGATAGGGTACAAGGCACTCATTTCCACTTCAGCTGATATGAACACATTGATCGAGTGCTGCGTTCATGCTTAAAGCCACTTCTCAGGAACATGTTCATTCCCGAGTCCTTGCCAGCTTTCAAACCGTTGACTCATGTGCTGTGTCCGAGACATTCACTCGAATAGAGTAAGGGGACTGCTAGCTTCACATGCGTTTCTGCGTCGAAAACACTGTATGGTCAAAGTGAGGAACTAGGCCGTTCCTTCTCTTCTTCTTGGGACTACGCTTTTCGGATGCGAAAAGTACCTAGGAGAAAACTCTACTGTGGAAGCTCATCCCCCTTCAAGGATCACAAAGTGCTATGCTGGCATTCCCTCCTTTGCTGAAGGGAAATCATTTCAGTAGCTCTTGGGCTATGACACGAGCCAGAGATCCTACAATGCAGCAAGGTACTTCGACGGGATGCTGACAAGTGTACGCACTATGTGGCACACCACTGCTTTCATCCCCTACTGAAATGAGAACATTGATAACACGTCAAATAGTGTGGATGGCTTTTGTGGAAAACACTTTTCGCACGAGTTCCTATAATTGCTGAATGACGCAGGGGAGCGCAAAGTCTTCACTGCTGTATTCTCAGAGTGGAATGAATGCCCTGCTAGGCCCATGGTGTACGTTTAGCTTGTTCGTCCCTTAATGCTTCACGAACGGGTGGAGTCCAAGGGACGTAGTAGTCTCCGTGCGTTTCCTAGGCTACACCCTTAGTCTCCCATTCCATCTACTACTGAAAAGAGAACATTCAGAAGACGTTCCACGCTGAGACGGCTTTGGCTAAAAAAACCCGATTCCTACGAAATAGGTTTATTCCCGGGTGATGTTGAGGAGAAAACACAACTTTCCCAATGTATTATCTTCCACTGGGAGCCCCGCAGGGTCCTCTGAGATCCATATTGCCTTAGATCTTCAGAGCCTTGGAGTCCAAGTCACGTAGCATGGCCTAGCGGCCTTCCAACGCCCGGATACGCTTTCCTCCCAGAACGCATAATTTGGCGAAAACAGTGGTAGCCAAGCTGACTGTAGTTCATAGTTGGCGTAGTCCTGTGCTCCCGTTCATTCCTTTGTCTGGGGGAACGTGATCCCTGAACTCTTTGCCTAGCAAAGTTACCGCCTAGGTGATCATACAGAAAACAAATTGGAATGATTGGCCAAATCGGTCGGTTATATCGGCACCCCACACATTTCGCACTCTACAGAAACGAGTCCATTGACCTAGTGTTTCCCGCTGGACATGAATTTTTCCAATAAGGCACCAGTGTGAAACATCCTGATTCCCTGGTCGTGTGGCAGCTTTCCATGAAATCCTTGCTGTTCTCTGAGAAGGAAATTCAGCCGCATAGACTCTATGGACTGTGAGCTTCATGTGCATATGTACGTTCGAGTAACAGTTTTATCCACAAGACATACTAGTCAGTACTTGCAGGAAATCGTCGGACTGTGAGTTTTTCAAGGAAAAAATAGAGGGGCGAAAACCCCACACTCGCAGATCACTGTCCTGAAACGTTCAGATACTGCTATGCCCCAGCTCATTCACTCCTGATGGAAAATGATTTCAGGAGCATTTTGGTTAGAACAACACCCACAGCTCCGATATATGAGACGACTTCTGTTTCAAGATAGAGTTAGGGTTAGGGCTAGCATACGGGATATGGTTAGGATTAGCTTTATTATTAGGGTTAGGGTTCTGTTTGGGGATTGGGTTCGGGTTAGGGTGAGGGGTAGGGTTAGGGATAAGAGTAGGGTTAGGGTTAGGATGATGGTTTCGGCTAATGTTACATGTAGGCTTAGGGCTAGGGCTATAGGTAGATGACGGCCGCCGGTCGAGGAAAGTGTGTCATAGAAGATAGTGCACTTCGTAGCAGTCATAGTCCTGTACTCTCTTTGAGTCCGTGGATGACGAGAAAGTGATTCTGTAGATCGTTGGACTCAAACACAGCAAGGGAAATGATAAGAGAGCAAAATAGCTGATCATAAGTTCTGAAGAGGTTGTGTGATAGGGTACAAGGCACTCATTTCCACTTCAGCTGATATGAACACATTGATCGAGTGCTGCGTTCATGCTTAAAGCCACTTCTCAGGAACATGTTCATTCCCGAGTCCTTGCCAGCTTTCAAACCGTTGACTCATGTGCTGTGTCCGAGACATTCACTCGAATAGAGTAAGGGGACTGCTAGCTTCACATGCGTTTCTGCGTCGAAAACACTGTATGGTCAAAGTGAGGAACTAGGCCGTTCCTTCTCTTCTTCTTGGGACTACGCTTTTCGGATGCGAAAAGTACCTAGGAGAAAACTCTACTGTGGAAGCTCATCCCCCTTCAAGGATCACAAAGTGCTATGCTGGCATTCCCTCCTTTGCTGAAGGGAAATCATTTCAGTAGCTCTTGGGCTATGACACGAGCCAGAGATCCTACACTGCAGCAAGGTACTTCGACGGGATGCTGACAAGTGTACGCACTATGTGGCACACCACTGCTTTCATCCCCTACTGAAATGAGAACATTGATAACACGTCAAATAGTGTGGATGGCTTTTGTGGAAAACACTTTTCGCACGAGTTCCTATAATTGCTGAATGACGCAGGGGAGCGCAAAGTCTTCACTGCTGTATTCTCAGAGTGGAATGAATGCCCTGCTAGGCCCATGGTGTACGTTTAGCTTGTTCGTCCCTTAATGCTTCACGAACGGGTGGAGTCCAAGGGACGTAGTAGTCTCCGTGCGTTTCCTAGGCTACACCCTTAGTCTCCCATTCCATCTACTACTGAAAAGAGAACATTCAGAAGACGTTCCACGCTGAGACGGCTTTGGCTAAAAAAACCCGGTTCCTACGAAATAGGTTTATTCCCGGGTGATGTTGAGGAGAAAACACAACTTTCCCAATGTATTATCTTCCACTGGGAGCCCCGCAGGGTCCTCTGAGATCCATATTGCCTTAGATCTTCAGAGCCTTGGAGTCCAAGTCACGTAGCATGGCCTAGCGGCCTTCCAACGCCCGGATACGCTTTCCTCCCAGAACGCATAATTTGGCGAAAACAGTGGTAGCCAAGCTGACTGTAGTTCATAGTTGGCGTAGTCCTGTGCTCCCGTTCATTCCTTTGTCTGGGGGAACGTGATCCCTGAACTCTTTGCCTAGCAAAGTTACCGCCTAGGTGATCATACAGAAAACAAATGGGAATGATTGGCCAAATCGGTCGGTTATATCGGCACCCCATACATTTCGCACTCTACAGAAACGAGTCCATTGACCTAGTGTTTCCCGCTGGACATGAATTTTTCCAATAAGGCACTTGTGTGAAACATCCTGATTCCCTGGTCGTGTGGCAGCTTTCCATGAAATCCTTGCTGTTCTCTGAGAAGGAAATTCAGCCGCATAGACTCTATGGACTGTGAGCTTCATGTGCATATGTACGTTCGAGTAACAGTTTTATCCACAAGACATACTAGTCAGTACTTGCAGGAAATCGTCGGACTGTGAGTTTTTCAAGGAAAAAATAGAGGGGCGAAAACCCCACACTCGCAGCTCACTGTCCTGAAACGTTCAGATACTGCTATGCCCCAGCTCATTCACTCCTGATGGAAAATGATGTCAGGAGCATTTTGGTTAGAACAACACCCACAGCTCCGATATATGAGACGACTTCTGTTTCAAGATAGAGTTAGGGTTAGGGCTAGCATACGGGATATGGTTAGGATTAGCTTTATTATTAGGGTTAGGGATAGGGTTAGGGTTCGGTTTGGGGATTGGGTTCGGGTTTGGGTGAGGGGTAGGGTTAGGGATAAGAGTAGGGTTAGGGTTAGGATGATGGTTTGGGCTAATGTTACATGTAGGCTTAGGGCTAGGGCTATAGGTAGATGACGGCCGCCGGTCGAGGAAAGTGTGTCATAGAAGATAGTGCACTTCGTAGCAGTCATAGTCCTGTACTCTCTTTGAGTCCGTGGATGACGAGAAAGTGATTCTGTAGATCGTTGGACTCAAACACAGCAAGGGAAATGATAAGAGAGCAAAATAGCTGATCATAAGTTCTGAAGAGGTTGTGTGATAGGGTACAAGGCACTCATTTCCACTTCAGCTGATATGAACACATTGATCGAGTGCTGCGTTCATGCTTAAAGCCACTTCTCAGGAACATGTTCATTCCCGAGTCCTTGCCAGCTTTCATACCGTTGACTCATGTGCTGTGTCCGAGACATTCACTCGAATAGAGTAAGGGGACTGCTAGCTTCACATGCGTTTCTGCGTCGAAAACACTGTATGGTCAAAGTGAGGAACTAGGCCGTTCCTTCTCTTCTTCTTGGGACTACGCTTTTCGGATGCGAAAAGTACCTAGGAGAAAACTCTACTGTGGAAGCTCATCCCCCTTCAAGGATCACAAAGTGCTATGCTGGCATTCCCTCCTTTGCTGAAGGGAAATCATTTCAGTAGCTCTTGGGCTATGACACGAGCCAGAGATCCTACAATGCAGCAAGGTACTTCGACGGGATGCTGACAAGTGTACGCACTATGTGGCACACCACTGCTTTCATCCCCTACTGAAATGAGAACATTGATAACACGTCAAATAGTGTGGATGGCTTTTGTGGAAAACACTTTTCGCACGAGTTCCTATAATTGCTGAATGACGCAGGGGAGCGCAAAGTCTTCACTGCTGTATTCTCAGAGTGGAATGAATGCCCTGCTAGGCCCATGGTGTACGTTTAGCTTGTTCGTCCCTTAATGCTTCACGAACGGGTGGAGTCCAAGGGACGTAGTAGTCTCCGTGCGTTTCCTAGGCTACACCCTTAGTCTCCCATTCCATCTACTACTGAAAAGAGAACATTCAGAAGACGTTCCACGCTGAGACGGCTTTGGCTAAAAAAACCCGGTTCCTACGAAATAGGTTTATTCCCGGGTGATGTTGAGGAGAAAACACAACTTTCCCAATGTATTATCTTCCACTGGGAGCCCCGCAGGGTCCTCTGAGATCCATATTGCCTTAGATCTTCAGAGCCTTGGAGTCCAAGTCACGTAGCATGGCCTAGCGGCCTTCCAACGCCCGGATACGCTTTCCTCCCAGAACGCATAATTTGGCGAAAACAGTGGTAGCCAAGCTGACTGTAGTTCATAGTTGGCGTAGTCCTGTGCTCCCGTTCATTCCTTTGTCTGGGGGAACGTGATCCCTGAACTCTTTGCCTAGCAAAGTTACCGCCTAGGTGATCATACAGAAAAGAAATTGGAATGATTGGCCAAATCGGTCGGTTATATCGGCACCCCATACATTTCGCACTCTACAGAAACGAGTCCATTGACCTAGTGTTTCCCGCTGGACATGAATTTTTCCAATAAGGCACTTGTGTGAAACATCCTGATTCCCTGGTCGTGTGGCAGCTTTCCATGAAATCCTTGCTGTTCTCTGAGAAGGAAATTCAGCCGCATAGACTCTATGGACTGTGAGCTTCATGTGCATATGTACGTTCGAGTAACAGTTTTATCCACAAGACATACTAGTCAGTACTTGCAGGAAATCGTCGGACTGTGAGTTTTTCAAGGAAAAAATAGAGGGGCGAAAACCCCACACTCGCAGCTCACTGTCCTGAAACGTTCAGATACTGCTATGCCCCAGCTCATTCACTCCTGATGGAAAATGATGTCAGGAGCATTTTGGTTAGAACAACACCCACAGCTCCGATATATGAGACGACTTCTGTTTCAAGATAGAGTTAGGGTTAGGGCTAGCATACGGGATATGGTTAGGATTAGCTTTATTATTAGGGTTAGGGATAGGGTTAGGGTTCGGTTTGGGGATTGGGTTCGGGTTTGGGTGAGGGGTAGGGTTAGGGATAAGAGTAGGGTTAGGGTTAGGATGATGGTTTGGGCTAATGTTACATGTAGGCTTAGGGCTAGGGCTATAGGTAGATGACGGCCGCCGGTCGAGGAAAGTGTGTCATAGAAGATAGTGCACTTCGTAGCAGTCATAGTCCTGTACTCTCTTTGAGTCCGTGGATGACGAGAAAGTGATTCTGTAGATCGTTGGACTCAAACACAGCAAGGGAAATGATAAGAGAGCAAAATAGCTGATCATAAGTTCTGAAGAGGTTGTGTGATAGGGTACAAGGCACTCATTTCCACTTCAGCTGATATGAACACATTGATCGAGTGCTGCGTTCATGCTTAAAGCCACTTCTCAGGAACATGTTCATTCCCGAGTCCTTGCCAGCTTTCAAACCGTTGACTCATGTGCTGTGTCCGAGACATTCACTCGAATAGAGTAAGGGGACTGCTAGCTTCACATGCGTTTCTGCGTCGAAAACACTGTATGGTCAAAGTGAGGAACTAGGCCGTTCCTTCTCTTCTTCTTGGGACTACGCTTTTCGGATGCGAAAAGTACCTAGGAGAAAACTCTACTGTGGAAGCTCATCCCCCTTCAAGGATCACAAAGTGCTATGCTGGCATTCCCTCCTTTGCTGAAGGGAAATCATTTCAGTAGCTCTTGGGCTATGACACGAGCCAGAGATCCTACACTGCAGCAAGGTACTTCGACGGGATGCTGACAAGTGTACGCACTATGTGGCACACCACTGCTTTCATCCCCTACTGAAATGAGAACATTGATAACACGTCAAATAGTGTGGATGGCTTTTGTGGAAAACACTTTTCGCACGAGTTCCTATAATTGCTGAATGACGCAGGGGAGCGCAAAGTCTTCACTGCTGTATTCTCAGAGTGGAATGAATGCCCTGCTAGGCCCATGGTGTACGTTTAGCTTGTTCGTCCCTTAATGCTTCACGAACGGGTGGAGTCCAAGGGACGTAGTAGTCTCCGTGCGTTTCCTAGGCTACACCCTTAGTCTCCCATTCCATCTACTACTGAAAAGAGAACATTCAGAAGACGTTCCACGCTGAGACGGCTTTGGCTAAAAAAACCCGGTTCCTACGAAATAGGTTTATTCCCGGGTGATGTTGAGGAGAAAACACAACTTTCCCAATGTATTATCTTCCACTGGGAGCCCCGCAGGGTCCTCTGAGATCCATATTGCCTTAGATCTTCAGAGCCTTGGAGTCCAAGTCACGTAGCATGGCCTAGCGGCCTTCCAACGCCCGGATACGCTTTCCTCCCAGAACGCATAATTTGGCGAAAACAGTGGTAGCCAAGCTGACTGTAGTTCATAGTTGGCGTAGTCCTGTGCTCCCGTTCATTCCTTTGTCTGGGGGAACGTGATCCCTGAACTCTTTGCCTAGCAAAGTTACCGCCTAGGTGATCATACAGAAAACAAATGGGAATGATTGGCCAAATCGGTCGGTTATATCGGCACCCCATACATTTCGCACTCTACAGAAACGAGTCCATTGACCTAGTGTTTCCCGCTGGACATGAATTTTTCCAATAAGGCACTTGTGTGAAACATCCTGATTCCCTGGTCGTGTGGCAGCTTTCCATGAAATCCTTGCTGTTCTCTGAGAAGGAAATTCAGCCGCATAGACTCTATGGACTGTGAGCTTCATGTGCATATGTACGTTCGAGTAACAGTTTTATCCACAAGACATACTAGTCAGTACTTGCAGGAAATCGTCGGACTGTGAGTTTTTCAAGGAAAAAATAGAGGGGCGAAAACCCCACACTCGCAGCTCACTGTCCTGAAACGTTCAGATACTGCTATGCCCCAGCTCATTCACTCCTGATGGAAAATGATGTCAGGAGCATTTTGGTTAGAACAACACCCACAGCTCCGATATATGAGACGACTTCTGTTTCAAGATAGAGTTAGGGTTAGGGCTAGCATACGGGATATGGTTAGGATTAGCTTTATTATTAGGGTTAGGGATAGGGTTAGGGTTCGGTTTGGGGATTGGGTTCGGGTTTGGGTGAGGGGTAGGGTTAGGGATAAGAGTAGGGTTAGGGTTAGGATGATGGTTTGGGCTAATGTTACATGTAGGCTTAGGGCTAGGGCTATAGGTAGATGACGGCCGCCGGTCGAGGAAAGTGTGTCATAGAAGATAGTGCACTTCGTAGCAGTCATAGTCCTGTACTCTCTTTGAGTCCGTGGATGACGAGAAAGTGATTCTGTAGATCGTTGGACTCAAACACAGCAAGGGAAATGATAAGAGAGCAAAATAGCTGATCATAAGTTCTGAAGAGGTTGTGTGATAGGGTACAAGGCACTCATTTCCACTTCAGCTGATATGAACACATTGATCGAGTGCTGCGTTCATGCTTAAAGCCACTTCTCAGGAACATGTTCATTCCCGAGTCCTTGCCAGCTTTCAAACCGTTGACTCATGTGCTGTGTCCGAGACATTCACTCGAATAGAGTAAGGGGACTGCTAGCTTCACATGCGTTTCTGCGTCGAAAACACTGTATGGTCAAAGTGAGGAACTAGGCCGTTCCTTCTCTTCTTCTTGGGACTACGCTTTTCGGATGCGAAAAGTACCTAGGAGAAAACTCTACTGTGGAAGCTCATCCCCCTTCAAGGATCACAAAGTGCTATGCTGGCATTCCCTCCTTTGCTGAAGGGAAATCATTTCAGTAGCTCTTGGGCTATGACACGAGCCAGAGATCCTACAATGCAGCAAGGTACTTCGACGGGATGCTGACAAGTGTACGCACTATGTGGCACACCACTGCTTTCATCCCCTACTGAAATGAGAACATTGATAACACGTCAAATAGTGTGGATGGCTTTTGTGGAAAACACTTTTCGCACGAGTTCCTATAATTGCTGAATGACGCAGGGGAGCGCAAAGTCTTCACTGCTGTATTCTCAGAGTGGAATGAATGCCCTGCTAGGCCCATGGTGTACGTTTAGCTTGTTCGTCCCTTAATGCTTCACGAACGGGTGGAGTCCAAGGGACGTAGTAGTCTCCGTGCGTTTCCTAGGCTACACCCTTAGTCTCCCATTCCATCTACTACTGAAAAGAGAACATTCAGAAGACGTTCCACGCTGAGACGGCTTTGGCTAAAAAAACCCGGTTCCTACGAAATAGGTTTATTCCCGGGTGATGTTGAGGAGAAAACACAACTTTCCCAATGTATTATCTTCCACTGGGAGCCCCGCAGGGTCCTCTGAGATCCATATTGCCTTAGATCTTCAGAGCCTTGGAGTCCAAGTCACGTAGCATGGCCTAGCGGCCTTCCAACGCCCGGATACGCTTTCCTCCCAGAACGCATAATTTGGCGAAAACAGTGGTAGCCAAGCTGACTGTAGTTCATAGTTGGCGTAGTCCTGTGCTCCCGTTCATTCCTTTGTCTGGGGGAACGTGATCCCTGAACTCTTTGCCTAGCAAAGTTACCGCCTAGGTGATCATACAGAAAAGAAATTGGAATGATTGGCCAAATCGGTCGGTTATATCGGCACCCCATACATTTCGCACTCTACAGAAACGAGTCCATTGACCTAGTGTTTCCCGCTGGACATGAATTTTTCCAATAAGGCACTTGTGTGAAACATCCTGATTCCCTGGTCGTGTGGCAGCTTTCCATGAAATCCTTGCTGTTCTCTGAGAAGGAAATTCAGCCGCATAGACTCTATGGACTGTGAGCTTCATGTGCATATGTACGTTCGAGTAACAGTTTTATCCACAAGACATACTAGTCAGTACTTGCAGGAAATCGTCGGACTGTGAGTTTTTCAAGGAAAAAATAGAGGGGCGAAAACCCCACACTCGCAGCTCACTGTCCTGAAACGTTCAGATACTGCTATGCCCCAGCTCATTCACTCCTGATGGAAAATGATGTCAGGAGCATTTTGGTTAGAACAACACCCACAGCTCCGATATATGAGACGACTTCTGTTTCAAGATAGAGTTAGGGTTAGGGCTAGCATACGGGATATGGTTAGGATTAGCTTTATTATTAGGGTTAGGGATAGGGTTAGGGTTCGGTTTGGGGATTGGGTTCGGGTTTGGGTGAGGGGTAGGGTTAGGGATAAGAGTAGGGTTAGGGTTAGGATGATGGTTTGGGCTAATGTTACATGTAGGCTTAGGGCTAGGGCTATAGGTAGATGACGGCCGCCGGTCGAGGAAAGTGTGTCATAGAAGATAGTGCACTTCGTAGCAGTCATAGTCCTGTACTCTCTTTGAGTCCGTGGATGACGAGAAAGTGATTCTGTAGATCGTTGGACTCAAACACAGCAAGGGAAATGATAAGAGAGCAAAATAGCTGATCATAAGTTCTGAAGAGGTTGTGTGATAGGGTACAAGGCACTCATTTCCACTTCAGCTGATATGAACACATTGATCGAGTGCTGCGTTCATGCTTAAAGCCACTTCTCAGGAACATGTTCATTCCCGAGTCCTTGCCAGCTTTCAAACCGTTGACTCATGTGCTGTGTCCGAGACATTCACTCGAATAGAGTAAGGGGACTGCTAGCTTCACATGCGTTTCTGCGTCGAAAACACTGTATGGTCAAAGTGAGGAACTAGGCCGTTCCTTCTCTTCTTCTTGGGACTACGCTTTTCGGATGCGAAAAGTACCTAGGAGAAAACTCTACTGTGGAAGCTCATCCCCCTTCAAGGATCACAAAGTGCTATGCTGGCATTCCCTCCTTTGCTGAAGGGAAATCATTTCAGTAGCTCTTGGGCTATGACACGAGCCAGAGATCCTACACTGCAGCAAGGTACTTCGACGGGATGCTGACAAGTGTACGCACTATGTGGCACACCACTGCTTTCATCCCCTACTGAAATGAGAACATTGATAACACGTCAAATAGTGTGGATGGCTTTTGTGGAAAACACTTTTCGCACGAGTTCCTATAATTGCTGAATGACGCAGGGGAGCGCAAAGTCTTCACTGCTGTATTCTCAGAGTGGAATGAATGCCCTGCTAGGCCCATGGTGTACGTTTAGCTTGTTCGTCCCTTAATGCTTCACGAACGGGTGGAGTCCAAGGGACGTAGTAGTCTCCGTGCGTTTCCTAGGCTACACCCTTAGTCTCCCATTCCATCTACTACTGAAAAGAGAACATTCAGAAGACGTTCCACGCTGAGACGGCTTTGGCTAAAAAAACCCGGTTCCTACGAAATAGGTTTATTCCCGGGTGTTGAGGAGAAAACACAACTTTCCCAATGTATTATCTTCCACTGGGAGCCCCGCAGGGTCCTCTGAGATCCATATTGCCTTAGATCTTCAGAGCCTTGGAGTCCAAGTCACGTAGCATGGCCTAGCGGCCTTCCAACGCCCGGATACGCTTTCCTCCCAGAACGCATAATTTGGCGAAAACAGTGGTAGCCAAGCTGACTGTAGTTCATAGTTGGCGTAGTCCTGTGCTCCCGTTCATTCCTTTGTCTGGGGGAACGTGATCCCTGAACTCTTTGCCTAGCAAAGTTACCGCCTAGGTGATCATACAGAAAACAAATGGGAATGATTGGCCAAATCGGTCGGTTATATCGGCACCCCATACATTTCGCACTCTACAGAAACGAGTCCATTGACCTAGTGTTTCCCGCTGGACATGAATTTTTCCAATAAGGCACTTGTGTGAAACATCCTGATTCCCTGGTCGTGTGGCAGCTTTCCATGAAATCCTTGCTGTTCTCTGAGAAGGAAATTCAGCCGCATAGACTCTATGGACTGTGAGCTTCATGTGCATATGTACGTTCGAGTAACAGTTTTATCCACAAGACATACTAGTCAGTACTTGCAGGAAATCGTCGGACTGTGAGTTTTTCAAGGAAAAAATAGAGGGGCGAAAACCCCACACTCGCAGCTCACTGTCCTGAAACGTTCAGATACTGCTATGCCCCAGCTCATTCACTCCTGATGGAAAATGATGTCAGGAGCATTTTGGTTAGAACAACACCCACAGCTCCGATATATGAGACGACTTCTGTTTCAAGATAGAGTTAGGGTTAGGGCTAGCATACGGGATATGGTTAGGATTAGCTTTATTATTAGGGTTAGGGATAGGGTTAGGGTTCGGTTTGGGGATTGGGTTCGGGTTTGGGTGAGGGGTAGGGTTAGGGATAAGAGTAGGGTTAGGGTTAGGATGATGGTTTGGGCTAATGTTACATGTAGGCTTAGGGCTAGGGCTATAGGTAGATGACGGCCGCCGGTCGAGGAAAGTGTGTCATAGAAGATAGTGCACTTCGTAGCAGTCATAGTCCTGTACTCTCTTTGAGTCCGTGGATGACGAGAAAGTGATTCTGTAGATCGTTGGACTCAAACACAGCAAGGGAAATGATAAGAGAGCAAAATAGCTGATCATAAGTTCTGAAGAGGTTGTGTGATAGGGTACAAGGCACTCATTTCCACTTCAGCTGATATGAACACATTGATCGAGTGCTGCGTTCATGCTTAAAGCCACTTCTCAGGAACATGTTCATTCCCGAGTCCTTGCCAGCTTTCAAACCGTTGACTCATGTGCTGTGTCCGAGACATTCACTCGAATAGAGTAAGGGGACTGCTAGCTTCACATGCGTTTCTGCGTCGAAAACACTGTATGGTCAAAGTGAGGAACTAGGCCGTTCCTTCTCTTCTTCTTGGGACTACGCTTTTCGGATGCGAAAAGTACCTAGGAGAAAACTCTACTGTGGAAGCTCATCCCCCTTCAAGGATCACAAAGTGCTATGCTGGCATTCCCTCCTTTGCTGAAGGGAAATCATTTCAGTAGCTCTTGGGCTATGACACGAGCCAGAGATCCTACACTGCAGCAAGGTACTTCGACGGGATGCTGACAAGTGTACGCACTATGTGGCACACCACTGCTTTCATCCCCTACTGAAATGAGAACATTGATAACACGTCAAATAGTGTGGATGGCTTTTGTGGAAAACACTTTTCGCACGAGTTCCTATAATTGCTGAATGACGCAGGGGAGCGCAAAGTCTTCACTGCTGTATTCTCAGAGTGGAATGAATGCCCTGCTAGGCCCATGGTGTACGTTTAGCTTGTTCGTCCCTTAATGCTTCACGAACGGGTGGAGTCCAAGGGACGTAGTAGTCTCCGTGCGTTTCCTAGGCTACACCCTTAGTCTCCCATTCCATCTACTACTGAAAAGAGAACATTCAGAAGACGTTCCACGCTGAGACGGCTTTGGCTAAAAAAACCCGGTTCCTACGAAATAGGTTTATTCCCGGGTGTTGAGGAGAAAACACAACTTTCCCAATGTATTATCTTCCACTGGGAGCCCCGCAGGGTCCTCTGAGATCCATATTGCCTTAGATCTTCAGAGCCTTGGAGTCCAAGTCACGTAGCATGGCCTAGCGGCCTTCCAACGCCCGGATACGCTTTCCTCCCAGAACGCATAATTTGGCGAAAACAGTGGTAGCCAAGCTGACTGTAGTTCATAGTTGGCGTAGTCCTGTGCTCCCGTTCATTCCTTTGTCTGGGGGAACGTGATCCCTGAACTCTTTGCCTAGCAAAGTTACCGCCTAGGTGATCATACAGAAAACAAATGGGAATGATTGGCCAAATCGGTCGGTTATATCGGCACCCCATACATTTCGCACTCTACAGAAACGAGTCCATTGACCTAGTGTTTCCCGCTGGACATGAATTTTTCCAATAAGGCACTTGTGTGAAACATCCTGATTCCCTGGTCGTGTGGCAGCTTTCCATGAAATCCTTGCTGTTCTCTGAGAAGGAAATTCAGCCGCATAGACTCTATGGACTGTGAGCTTCATGTGCATATGTACGTTCGAGTAACAGTTTTATCCACAAGACATACTAGTCAGTACTTGCAGGAAATCGTCGGACTGTGAGTTTTTCAAGGAAAAAATAGAGGGGCGAAAACCCCACACTCGCAGCTCACTGTCCTGAAACGTTCAGATACTGCTATGCCCCAGCTCATTCACTCCTGATGGAAAATGATGTCAGGAGCATTTTGGTTAGAACAACACCCACAGCTCCGATATATGAGACGACTTCTGTTTCAAGATAGAGTTAGGGTTAGGGCTAGCATACGGGATATGGTTAGGATTAGCTTTATTATTAGGGTTAGGGATAGGGTTAGGGTTCGGTTTGGGGATTGGGTTCGGGTTTGGGTGAGGGGTAGGGTTAGGGATAAGAGTAGGGTTAGGGTTAGGATGATGGTTTGGGCTAATGTTACATGTAGGCTTAGGGCTAGGGCTATAGGTAGATGACGGCCGCCGGTCGAGGAAAGTGTGTCATAGAAGATAGTGCACTTCGTAGCAGTCATAGTCCTGTACTCTCTTTGAGTCCGTGGATGACGAGAAAGTGATTCTGTAGATCGTTGGACTCAAACACAGCAAGGGAAATGATAAGAGAGCAAAATAGCTGATCATAAGTTCTGAAGAGGTTGTGTGATAGGGTACAAGGCACTCATTTCCACTTCAGCTGATATGAACACATTGATCGAGTGCTGCGTTCATGCTTAAAGCCACTTCTCAGGAACATGTTCATTCCCGAGTCCTTGCCAGCTTTCAAACCGTTGACTCATGTGCTGTGTCCGAGACATTCACTCGAATAGAGTAAGGGGACTGCTAGCTTCACATGCGTTTCTGCGTCGAAAACACTGTATGGTCAAAGTGAGGAACTAGGCCGTTCCTTCTCTTCTTCTTGGGACTACGCTTTTCGGATGCGAAAAGTACCTAGGAGAAAACTCTACTGTGGAAGCTCATCCCCCTTCAAGGATCACAAAGTGCTATGCTGGCATTCCCTCCTTTGCTGAAGGGAAATCATTTCAGTAGCTCTTGGGCTATGACACGAGCCAGAGATCCTACAATGCAGCAAGGTACTTCGACGGGATGCTGACAAGTGTACGCACTATGTGGCACACCACTGCTTTCATCCCCTACTGAAATGAGAACATTGATAACACGTCAAATAGTGTGGATGGCTTTTGTGGAAAACACTTTTCGCACGAGTTCCTATAATTGCTGAATGACGCAGGGGAGCGCAAAGTCTTCACTGCTGTATTCTCAGAGTGGAATGAATGCCCTGCTAGGCCCATGGTGTACGTTTAGCTTGTTCGTCCCTTAATGCTTCACGAACGGGTGGAGTCCAAGGGACGTAGTAGTCTCCGTGCGTTTCCTAGGCTACACCCTTAGTCTCCCATTCCATCTACTACTGAAAAGAGAACATTCAGAAGACGTTCCACGCTGAGACGGCTTTGGCTAAAAAAACCCGGTTCCTACGAAATAGGTTTATTCCCGGGTGATGTTGAGGAGAAAACACAACTTTCCCAATGTATTATCTTCCACTGGGAGCCCCGCAGGGTCCTCTGAGATCCATATTGCCTTAGATCTTCAGAGCCTTGGAGTCCAAGTCACGTAGCATGGCCTAGCGGCCTTCCAACGCCCGGATACGCTTTCCTCCCAGAACGCATAATTTGGCGAAAACAGTGGTAGCCAAGCTGACTGTAGTTCATAGTTGGCGTAGTCCTGTGCTCCCGTTCATTCCTTTGTCTGGGGGAACGTGATCCCTGAACTCTTTGCCTAGCAAAGTTACCGCCTAGGTGATCATACAGAAAACAAATTGGAATGATTGGCCAAATCGGTCGGTTATATCGGCACCCCACACATTTCGCACTCTACAGAAACGAGTCCATTGACCTAGTGTTTCCCGCTGGACATGAATTTTTCCAATAAGGCACCAGTGTGAAACATCCTGATTCCCTGGTCGTGTGGCAGCTTTCCATGAAATCCTTGCTGTTCTCTGAGAAGGAAATTCAGCCGCATAGACTCTATGGACTGTGAGCTTCATGTGCATATGTACGTTCGAGTAACAGTTTTATCCACAAGACATACTAGTCAGTACTTGCAGGAAATCGTCGGACTGTGAGTTTTTCAAGGAAAAAATAGAGGGGCGAAAACCCCACACTCGCAGATCACTGTCCTGAAACGTTCAGATACTGCTATGCCCCAGCTCATTCACTCCTGATGGAAAATGATTTCAGGAGCATTTTGGTTAGAACAACACCCACAGCTCCGATATATGAGACGACTTCTGTTTCAAGATAGAGTTAGGGTTAGGGCTAGCATACGGGATATGGTTAGGATTAGCTTTATTATTAGGGTTAGGGTTCTGTTTGGGGATTGGGTTCGGGTTAGGGTGAGGGGTAGGGTTAGGGATAAGAGTAGGGTTAGGGTTAGGATGATGGTTTCGGCTAATGTTACATGTAGGCTTAGGGCTAGGGCTATAGGTAGATGACGGCCGCCGGTCGAGGAAAGTGTGTCATAGAAGATAGTGCACTTCGTAGCAGTCATAGTCCTGTACTCTCTTTGAGTCCGTGGATGACGAGAAAGTGATTCTGTAGATCGTTGGACTCAAACACAGCAAGGGAAATGATAAGAGAGCAAAATAGCTGATCATAAGTTCTGAAGAGGTTGTGTGATAGGGTACAAGGCACTCATTTCCACTTCAGCTGATATGAACACATTGATCGAGTGCTGCGTTCATGCTTAAAGCCACTTCTCAGGAACATGTTCATTCCCGAGTCCTTGCCAGCTTTCAAACCGTTGACTCATGTGCTGTGTCCGAGACATTCACTCGAATAGAGTAAGGGGACTGCTAGCTTCACATGCGTTTCTGCGTCGAAAACACTGTATGGTCAAAGTGAGGAACTAGGCCGTTCCTTCTCTTCTTCTTGGGACTACGCTTTTCGGATGCGAAAAGTACCTCGGAGAAAACTCTACTGTGGAAGCTCATCCCCCTTCAAGGATCACAAAGTGCTATGCTGGCATTCCCTCCTTTGCTGAAGGGAAATCATTTCAGTAGCTCTTGGGCTATGACACGAGCCAGAGATCCTACACTGCAGCAAGGTACTTCGACGGGATGCTGACAAGTGTACGCACTATGTGGCACACCACTGCTTTCATCCCCTACTGAAATGAGAACATTGATAACACGTCAAATAGTGTGGATGGCTTTTGTGGAAAACACTTTTCGCACGAGTTCCTATAATTGCTGAATGACGCAGGGGAGCGCAAAGTCTTCACTGCTGTATTCTCAGAGTGGAATGAATGCCCTGCTAGGCCCATGGTGTACGTTTAGCTTGTTCGTCCCTTAATGCTTCACGAACGGGTGGAGTCCAAGGGACGTAGTAGTCTCCGTGCGTTTCCTAGGCTACACCCTTAGTCTCCCATTCCATCTACTACTGAAAAGAGAACATTCAGAAGACGTTCCACGCTGAGACGGCTTTGGCTAAAAAAACCCGGTTCCTACGAAATAGGTTTATTCCCGGGTGATGTTGAGGAGAAAACACAACTTTCCCAATGTATTATCTTCCACTGGGAGCCCCGCAGGGTCCTCTGAGATCCATATTGCCTTAGATCTTCAGAGCCTTGGAGTCCAAGTCACGTAGCATGGCCTAGCGGCCTTCCAACGCCCGGATACGCTTTCCTCCCAGAACGCATAATTTGGCGAAAACAGTGGTAGCCAAGCTGACTGTAGTTCATAGTTGGCGTAGTCCTGTGCTCCCGTTCATTCCTTTGTCTGGGGGAACGTGATCCCTGAACTCTTTGCCTAGCAAAGTTACCGCCTAGGTGATCATACAGAAAACAAATGGGAATGATTGGCCAAATCGGTCGGTTATATCGGCACCCCATACATTTCGCACTCTACAGAAACGAGTCCATTGACCTAGTGTTTCCCGCTGGACATGAATTTTTCCAATAAGGCACCAGTGTGAAACATCCTGATTCCCTGGTCGTGTGGCAGCTTTCCATGAAATCCTTGCTGTTCTCTGAGAAGGAAATTCAGCCGCATAGACTCTATGGACTGTGAGCTTCATGTGCATATGTACGTTCGAGTAACAGTTTTATCCACAAGACATACTAGTCAGTACTTGCAGGAAATCGTCGGACTGTGAGTTTTTCAAGGAAAAAATAGAGGGGCGAAAACCCCACACTCGCAGCTCACTGTCCTGAAACGTTCAGATACTGCTATGCCCCAGCTCATTCACTCCTGATGGAAAATGATGTCAGGAGCATTTTGGTTAGAACAACACCCACAGCTCCGATATATGAGACGACTTCTGTTTCAAGATAGAGTTAGGGTTAGGGCTAGCATACGGGATATGGTTAGGATTAGCTTTATTATTAGGGTTAGGGATAGGGTTAGGGTTCGGTTTGGGGATTGGGTTCGGGTTTGGGTGAGGGGTAGGGTTAGGGATAAGAGTAGGGTTAGGGTTAGGATGATGGTTTGGGCTAATGTTACATGTAGGCTTAGGGCTAGGGCTATAGGTAGATGACGGCCGCCGGTCGAGGAAAGTGTGTCATAGAAGATAGTGCACTTCGTAGCAGTCATAGTCCTGTACTCTCTTTGAGTCCGTGGATGACGAGAAAGTGATTCTGTAGATCGTTGGACTCAAACACAGCAAGGGAAATGATAAGAGAGCAAAATAGCTGATCATAAGTTCTGAAGAGGTTGTGTGATAGGGTACAAGGCACTCATTTCCACTTCAGCTGATATGAACACATTGATCGAGTGCTGCGTTCATGCTTAAAGCCACTTCTCAGGAACATGTTCATTCCCGAGTCCTTGCCAGCTTTCATACCGTTGACTCATGTGCTGTGTCCGAGACATTCACTCGAATAGAGTAAGGGGACTGCTAGCTTCACATGCGTTTCTGCGTCGAAAACACTGTATGGTCAAAGTGAGGAACTAGGCCGTTCCTTCTCTTCTTCTTGGGACTACGCTTTTCGGATGCGAAAAGTACCTAGGAGAAAACTCTACTGTGGAAGCTCATCCCCCTTCAAGGATCACAAAGTGCTATGCTGGCATTCCCTCCTTTGCTGAAGGGAAATCATTTCAGTAGCTCTTGGGCTATGACACGAGCCAGAGATCCTACAATGCAGCAAGGTACTTCGACGGGATGCTGACAAGTGTACGCACTATGTGGCACACCACTGCTTTCATCCCCTACTGAAATGAGAACATTGATAACACGTCAAATAGTGTGGATGGCTTTTGTGGAAAACACTTTTCGCACGAGTTCCTATAATTGCTGAATGACGCAGGGGAGCGCAAAGTCTTCACTGCTGTATTCTCAGAGTGGAATGAATGCCCTGCTAGGCCCATGGTGTACGTTTAGCTTGTTCGTCCCTTAATGCTTCACGAACGGGTGGAGTCCAAGGGACGTAGTAGTCTCCGTGCGTTTCCTAGGCTACACCCTTAGTCTCCCATTCCATCTACTACTGAAAAGAGAACATTCAGAAGACGTTCCACGCTGAGACGGCTTTGGCTAAAAAAACCCGGTTCCTACGAAATAGGTTTATTCCCGGGTGATGTTGAGGAGAAAACACAACTTTCCCAATGTATTATCTTCCACTGGGAGCCCCGCAGGGTCCTCTGAGATCCATATTGCCTTAGATCTTCAGAGCCTTGGAGTCCAAGTCACGTAGCATGGCCTAGCGGCCTTCCAACGCCCGGATACGCTTTCCTCCCAGAACGCATAATTTGGCGAAAACAGTGGTAGCCAAGCTGACTGTAGTTCATAGTTGGCGTAGTCCTGTGCTCCCGTTCATTCCTTTGTCTGGGGGAACGTGATCCCTGAACTCTTTGCCTAGCAAAGTTACCGCCTAGGTGATCATACAGAAAAGAAATTGGAATGATTGGCCAAATCGGTCGGTTATATCGGCACCCCATACATTTCGCACTCTACAGAAACGAGTCCATTGACCTAGTGTTTCCCGCTGGACATGAATTTTTCCAATAAGGCACTTGTGTGAAACATCCTGATTCCCTGGTCGTGTGGCAGCTTTCCATGAAATCCTTGCTGTTCTCTGAGAAGGAAATTCAGCCGCATAGACTCTATGGACTGTGAGCTTCATGTGCATATGTACGTTCGAGTAACAGTTTTATCCACAAGACATACTAGTCAGTACTTGCAGGAAATCGTCGGACTGTGAGTTTTTCAAGGAAAAAATAGAGGGGCGAAAACCCCACACTCGCAGCTCACTGTCCTGAAACGTTCAGATACTGCTATGCCCCAGCTCATTCACTCCTGATGGAAAATGATGTCAGGAGCATTTTGGTTAGAACAACACCCACAGCTCCGATATATGAGACGACTTCTGTTTCAAGATAGAGTTAGGGTTAGGGCTAGCATACGGGATATGGTTAGGATTAGCTTTATTATTAGGGTTAGGGATAGGGTTAGGGTTCGGTTTGGGGATTGGGTTCGGGTTTGGGTGAGGGGTAGGGTTAGGGATAAGAGTAGGGTTAGGGTTAGGATGATGGTTTGGGCTAATGTTACATGTAGGCTTAGGGCTAGGGCTATAGGTAGATGACGGCCGCCGGTCGAGGAAAGTGTGTCATAGAAGATAGTGCACTTCGTAGCAGTCATAGTCCTGTACTCTCTTTGAGTCCGTGGATGACGAGAAAGTGATTCTGTAGATCGTTGGACTCAAACACAGCAAGGGAAATGATAAGAGAGCAAAATAGCTGATCATAAGTTCTGAAGAGGTTGTGTGATAGGGTACAAGGCACTCATTTCCACTTCAGCTGATATGAACACATTGATCGAGTGCTGCGTTCATGCTTAAAGCCACTTCTCAGGAACATGTTCATTCCCGAGTCCTTGCCAGCTTTCAAACCGTTGACTCATGTGCTGTGTCCGAGACATTCACTCGAATAGAGTAAGGGGACTGCTAGCTTCACATGCGTTTCTGCGTCGAAAACACTGTATGGTCAAAGTGAGGAACTAGGCCGTTCCTTCTCTTCTTCTTGGGACTACGCTTTTCGGATGCGAAAAGTACCTAGGAGAAAACTCTACTGTGGAAGCTCATCCCCCTTCAAGGATCACAAAGTGCTATGCTGGCATTCCCTCCTTTGCTGAAGGGAAATCATTTCAGTAGCTCTTGGGCTATGACACGAGCCAGAGATCCTACACTGCAGCAAGGTACTTCGACGGGATGCTGACAAGTGTACGCACTATGTGGCACACCACTGCTTTCATCCCCTACTGAAATGAGAACATTGATAACACGTCAAATAGTGTGGATGGCTTTTGTGGAAAACACTTTTCGCACGAGTTCCTATAATTGCTGAATGACGCAGGGGAGCGCAAAGTCTTCACTGCTGTATTCTCAGAGTGGAATGAATGCCCTGCTAGGCCCATGGTGTACGTTTAGCTTGTTCGTCCCTTAATGCTTCACGAACGGGTGGAGTCCAAGGGACGTAGTAGTCTCCGTGCGTTTCCTAGGCTACACCCTTAGTCTCCCATTCCATCTACTACTGAAAAGAGAACATTCAGAAGACGTTCCACGCTGAGACGGCTTTGGCTAAAAAAACCCGGTTCCTACGAAATAGGTTTATTCCCGGGTGATGTTGAGGAGAAAACACAACTTTCCCAATGTATTATCTTCCACTGGGAGCCCCGCAGGGTCCTCTGAGATCCATATTGCCTTAGATCTTCAGAGCCTTGGAGTCCAAGTCACGTAGCATGGCCTAGCGGCCTTCCAACGCCCGGATACGCTTTCCTCCCAGAACGCATAATTTGGCGAAAACAGTGGTAGCCAAGCTGACTGTAGTTCATAGTTGGCGTAGTCCTGTGCTCCCGTTCATTCCTTTGTCTGGGGGAACGTGATCCCTGAACTCTTTGCCTAGCAAAGTTACCGCCTAGGTGATCATACAGAAAACAAATGGGAATGATTGGCCAAATCGGTCGGTTATATCGGCACCCCATACATTTCGCACTCTACAGAAACGAGTCCATTGACCTAGTGTTTCCCGCTGGACATGAATTTTTCCAATAAGGCACTTGTGTGAAACATCCTGATTCCCTGGTCGTGTGGCAGCTTTCCATGAAATCCTTGCTGTTCTCTGAGAAGGAAATTCAGCCGCATAGACTCTATGGACTGTGAGCTTCATGTGCATATGTACGTTCGAGTAACAGTTTTATCCACAAGACATACTAGTCAGTACTTGCAGGAAATCGTCGGACTGTGAGTTTTTCAAGGAAAAAATAGAGGGGCGAAAACCCCACACTCGCAGCTCACTGTCCTGAAACGTTCAGATACTGCTATGCCCCAGCTCATTCACTCCTGATGGAAAATGATTTCAGGAGCATTTTGGTTAGAACAACACCCACAGCTCCGATATATGAGACGACTTCTGTTTCAAGATAGAGTTAGGGTTAGGGCTAGCATACGGGATATGGTTAGGATTAGCTTTATTATTAGGGTTAGGGATAGGGTTAGGGTTCGGTTTGGGGATTGGGTTCGGGTTTGGGTGAGGGGTAGGGTTAGGGATAAGAGTAGGGTTAGGGTTAGGATGATGGTTTGGGCTAATGTTACATGTAGGCTTAGGGCTAGGGCTATAGGTAGATGACGGCCGCCGGTCGAGGAAAGTGTGTCATAGAAGATAGTGCACTTCGTAGCAGTCATAGTCCTGTACTCTCTTTGAGTCCGTGGATGACGAGAAAGTGATTCTGTAGATCGTTGGACTCAAACACAGCAAGGGAAATGATAAGAGAGCAAAATAGCTGATCATAAGTTCTGAAGAGGTTGTGTGATAGGGTACAAGGCACTCATTTCCACTTCAGCTGATATGAACACATTGATCGAGTGCTGCGTTCATGCTTAAAGCCACTTCTCAGGAACATGTTCATTCCCGAGTCCTTGCCAGCTTTCAAACCGTTGACTCATGTGCTGTGTCCGAGACATTCACTCGAATAGAGTAAGGGGACTGCTAGCTTCACATGCGTTTCTGCGTCGAAAACACTGTATGGTCAAAGTGAGGAACTAGGCCGTTCCTTCTCTTCTTCTTGGGACTACGCTTTTCGGATGCGAAAAGTACCTAGGAGAAAACTCTACTGTGGAAGCTCATCCCCCTTCAAGGATCACAAAGTGCTATGCTGGCATTCCCTCCTTTGCTGAAGGGAAATCATTTCAGTAGCTCTTGGGCTATGACACGAGCCAGAGATCCTACAATGCAGCAAGGTACTTCGACGGGATGCTGACAAGTGTACACACTATGTGGCACACCACTGCTTTCATCCCCTACTGAAATGAGAACATTGATAACACGTCAAATAGTGTGGATGGCTTTTGTGGAAAACACTTTTCGCACGAGTTCCTATAATTGCTGAATGACGCAGGGGAGCGCAAAGTCTTCACTGCTGTATTCTCAGAGTGGAATGAATGCCCTGCTAGGCCCATGGTGTACGTTTAGCTTGTTCGTCCCTTAATGCTTCACGAACGGGTGGAGTCCAAGGGACGTAGTAGTCTCCGTGCGTTTCCTAGGCTACACCCTTAGTCTCCCATTCCATCTACTACTGAAAAGAGAACATTCAGAAGACGTTCCACGCTGAGACGGCTTTGGCTAAAAAAACCCGGTTCCTACGAAATAGGTTTATTCCCGGGTGATGTTGAGGAGAAAACACAACTTTCCCAATGTATTATCTTCCACTGGGAGCCCCGCAGGGTCCTCTGAGATCCATATTGCCTTAGATCTTCAGAGCCTTGGAGTCCAAGTCACGTAGCATGGCCTAGCGGCCTTCCAACGCCCGGATACGCTTTCCTCCCAGAACGCATAATTTGGCGAAAACAGTGGTAGCCAAGCTGACTGTAGTTCATAGTTGGCGTAGTCCTGTGCTCCCGTTCATTCCTTTGTCTGGGGGAACGTGATCCCTGAACTCTTTGCCTAGCAAAGTTACCGCCTAGGTGATCATACAGAAAACAAATTGGAATGATTGGCCAAATCGGTCGGTTATATCGGCACCCCATACATTTCGCACTCTACAGAAACGAGTCCATTGACCTAGTGTTTCCCGCTGGACATGAATTTTTCCAATAAGGCACTTGTGTGAAACATCCTGATTCCCTGGTCGTGTGGCAGCTTTCCATGAAATCCTTGCTGTTCTCTGAGAAGGAAATTCAGCCGCATAGACTCTATGGACTGTGAGCTTCATGTGCATATGTACGTTCGAGTAACAGTTTTATCCACAAGACATACTAGTCAGTACTTGCAGGAAATCGTCGGACTGTGAGTTTTTCAAGGAAAAAATAGAGGGGCGAAAACCCCACACTCGCAGCTCACTGTCCTGAAACGTTCAGATACTGCTATGCCCCAGCTCATTCACTCCTGATGGAAAATGATGTCAGGAGCATTTTGGTTAGAACAACACCCACAGCTCCGATATATGAGACGACTTCTGTTTCAAGATAGAGTTAGGGTTAGGGCTAGCATACGGGATATGGTTAGGATTAGCTTTATTATTAGGGTTAGGGATAGGGTTAGGGTTCGGTTTGGGGATTGGGTTCGGGTTTGGGTGAGGGGTAGGGTTAGGGATAAGAGTAGGGTTAGGGTTAGGATGATGGTTTGGGCTAATGTTACATGTAGGCTTAGGGCTAGGGCTATAGGTAGATGACGGCCGCCGGTCGAGGAAAGTGTGTCATAGAAGATAGTGCACTTCGTAGCAGTCATAGTCCTGTACTATCTTTGAGTCCGTGGATGACGAGAAAGTGATTCTGTAGATCGTTGGACTCAAACACAGCAAGGGAAATGATAAGAGAGCAAAATAGCTGATCATAAGTTCTGAAGAGGTTGTGTGATAGGGTACAAGGCACTCATTTCCACTTCAGCTGATATGAACACATTGATCGAGTGCTGCGTTCATGCTTAAAGCCACTTCTCAGGAACATGTTCATTCCCGAGTCCTTGCCAGCTTTCAAACCGTTGACTCATGTGCTGTGTCCGAGACATTCACTCGAATAGAGTAAGGGGACTGCTAGCTTCACATGCGTTTCTGCGTCGAAAACACTGTATGGTCAAAGTGAGGACCTAGGCCGTTCCTTCTCTTCTTCTTGGGACTACGCTTTTCGGATGCGAAAAGTACCTAGGAGAAAACTCTACTGTGGAAGCTCATCCCCCTTCAAGGATCACAAAGTGCTATGCTGGCATTCCCTCCTTTGCTGAAGGGAAATCATTTCAGTAGCTCTTGGGCTATGACACGAGCCAGAGATCCTACAATGCAGCAAGGTACTTCGACGGGATGCTGACAAGTGTACGCACTATGTGGCACACCACTGCTTTCATCCCCTACTGAAATGAGAACATTGATAACACGTCAAATAGTGTGGATGGCTTTTGTGGAAAACACTTTTCGCACGAGTTCCTATAATTGCTGAATGACGCAGGGGAGCGCAAAGTCTTCACTGCTGTATTCTCAGAGTGGAATGAATGCCCTGCTAGGCCCATGGTGTACGTTTAGCTTGTTCGTCCCTTAATGCTTCACGAACGGGTGGAGTCCAAGGGACGTAGTAGTCTCCGTGCGTTTCCTAGGCTACACCCTTAGTCTCCCATTCCATCTACTACTGAAAAGAGAACATTCAGAAGACGTTCCACGCTGAGACGGCTTTGGCTAAAAAAACCCGGTTCCTACGAAATAGGTTTATTCCCGGGTGATGTTGAGGAGAAAACACAACTTTCCCAATGTATTATCTTCCACTGGGAGCCCCGCAGGGTCCTCTGAGATCCATATTGCCTTAGATCTTCAGAGCCTTGGAGTCCAAGTCACGTAGCATGGCCTAGCGGCCTTCCAACGCCCGGATACGCTTTCCTCCCAGAACGCATAATTTGGCGAAAACAGTGGTAGCCAAGCTGACTGTAGTTCATAGTTGGCGTAGTCCTGTGCTCCCGTTCATTCCTTTGTCTGGGGGAACGTGATCCCTGAACTCTTTGCCTAGCAAAGTTACCGCCTAGGTGATCATACAGAAAACAAATTGGAATGATTGGCCAAATCGGTCGGTTATATCGGCACCCCATACATTTCGCACTCTACAGAAACTAGTCCATTGACCTAGTGTTTCCCGCTGGACATGAATTTTTCCAATAAGGCACTTGTGTGAAACATCCTGATTCCCTGGTCGTGTGGCAGCTTTCCATGAAATCCTTGCTGTTCTCTGAGAAGGAAATTCAGCCGCATAGACTCTATGGACTGTGAGCTTCATGTGCATATGTACGTTCGAGTAACAGTTTTATCCACAAGACATACTAGTCAGTACTTGCAGGAAATCGTCGGACTGTGAGTTTTTCAAGGAAAAAATAGAGGGGCGAAAACCCCACACTCGCAGCTCACTGTCCTGAAACGTTCAGATACTGCTATGCCCCAGCTCATTCACTCCTGATGGAAAATGATTTCAGGAGCATTTTGGTTAGAACAACACCCACAGCTCCGATATATGAGACGACTTCTGTTTCAAGATAGAGTTAGGGTTAGGGCTAGCATACGGGATATGGTTAGGATTAGCTTTATTATTAGGGTTAGGGTTCTGTTTGGGGATTGGGTTCGGGTTAGGGTGAGGGGTAGGGTTAGGGATAAGAGTAGGGTTAGGGTTAGGATGATGGTTTGGGCTAATGTTACATGTAGGCTTAGGGCTAGGGCTATAGGTAGATGACGGCCGCCGGTCGAGGAAAGTGTGTCATAGAAGATAGTGCACTTCGTAGCAGTCATAGTCCTGTACTCTCTTTGAGTCCGTGGATGACGAGAAAGTGATTCTGTAGATCGTTGGACTCAAACACAGCAAGGGAAATGATAAGAGAGCAAAATAGCTGATCATAAGTTCTGAAGAGGTTGTGTGATAGGGTACAAGGCACTCATTTCCACTTCAGCTGATATGAACACATTGATCGAGTGCTGCGTTCATGCTTAAAGCCACTTCTCAGGAACATGTTCATTCCCGAGTCCTTGCCAGCTTTCAAACCGTTGACTCATGTGCTGTGTCCGAGACATTCACTCGAATAGAGTAAGGGGACTGCTAGCTTCACATGCGTTTCTGCGTCGAAAACACTGTATGGTCAAAGTGAGGAACTAGGCCGTTCCTTCTCTTCTTCTTGGGACTACGCTTTTCGGATGCGAAAAGTACCTAGGAGAAAACTCTACTGTGGAAGCTCATCCCCCTTCAAGGATCACAAAGTGCTATGCTGGCATTCCCTCCTTTGCTGAAGGGAAATCATTTCAGTAGCTCTTGGGCTATGACACGAGCCAGAGATCCTACACTGCAGCAAGGTACTTCGACGGGATGCTGACAAGTGTACGCACTATGTGGCACACCACTGCTTTCATCCCCTACTGAAATGAGAACATTGATAACACGTCAAATAGTGTGGATGGCTTTTGTGGAAAACTCTTTTCGCACGAGTTCCTATAATTGCTGAATGACGCAGGGGAGCGCAAAGTCTTCACTGCTGTATTCTCAGAGTGGAATGAATGCCCTGCTAGGCCCATGGTGTACGTTTAGCTTGTTCGTCCCTTAATGCTTCACGAACGGGTGGAGTCCAAGGGACGTAGTAGACTCCGTGCGTTTCCTAGGCTACACCCTTAGTCTCCCATTCCATCTACTACTGAAAAGAGAACATTCAGAAGACGTTCCACGCTGAGACGGCTTTGGCTAAAAAAACCCGGTTCCTACGAAATAGGTTTATTCCCGGGTGATGTTGAGGAGAAAACACAACTTTCCCAACGTATTATCTTCCACTGGGAGCCCCGCAGGGTCCTCTGAGATCCATATTGCCTTAGATCTTCAGAGCCTTGGAGTCCAAGTCACGTAGCATGGCCTAGCGGCCTTCCAACGCCCGGATACGCTTTCCTCCCAGAACGCATAATTTGGCGAAAACAGTGGTAGCCAAGCTGACTGTAGTTCATAGTTGGCGTAGTCCTGTGCTCCCGTTCATTCCTTTGTCTGGGGGAACGTGATCCCTGAACTCTTTGCCTAGCAAAGTTACCGCCTAGGTGATCATACGGAAAACAAATGGGAATGATTGGCCAAATCGGTCGGTTATATCGGCACCCCATACATTTCGCACTCTACAGAAACGAGTCCATTGACCTAGTGTTTCCCGCTGGACATGAATTTTTCCAATAAGGCACTTGTGTGAAACATCCTGATTCCCTGGTCGTGTGGCAGCTTTCCATGAAATCCTTGCTGTTCTCTGAGAAGGAAATTCAGCCGCATAGACTCTATGGACTGTGAGCTTCATGTGCATATGTACGTTCGAGTAACAGTTTTATCCACAAGACATACTAGTCAGTACTTGTAGGAAATCGTCGGACTGTGAGTTTTTCAAGGAAAAAATAGAGGGGCGAAAACCCCACACTCGCAGCTCACTGTCCTGAAACGTTCAGATACTGCTATGCCCCAGCTCATTCACTCCTGATGGAAAATGATGTCAGGAGCATTTTGGTTAGAACAACACCCACAGCTCCGATATATGAGACGACTTCTGTTTCAAGATAGAGTTAGGGTTAGGGCTAGCATACGGGATATGGTTAGGATTAGCTTTATTATTAGGGTTAGGGATAGGGTTAGGGTTCGGTTTGGGGATTGGGTTCGGGTTTGGGTGAGGGGTAGGGTTAGGGATAAGAGTAGGGTTAGGGTTAGGATGATGGTTTGGGCTAATGTTACATGTAGGCTTAGGGCTAGGGCTATAGGTAGATGACGGCCGCCGGTCGAGGAAAGTGTGTCATAGAAGATAGTGCACTTCGTAGCAGTCATAGTCCTGTACTATCTTTGAGTCCGTGGATGACGAGAAAGTGATTCTGTAGATCGTTGGACTCAAACACAGCAAGGGAAATGATAAGAGAGCAAAATAGCTGATCATAAGTTCTGAAGAGGTTGTGTGATAGGGTACAAGGCACTCATTTCCACTTCAGCTGATATGAACACATTGATCGAGTGCTGCGTTCATGCTTAAAGCCACTTCTCAGGAACATGTTCATTCCCGAGTCCTTGCCAGCTTTCAAACCGTTGACTCATGTGCTGTGTCCGAGACATTCACTCGAATAGAGTAAGGGGACTGCTAGCTTCACATGCGTTTCTGCGTCGAAAACACTGTATGGTCAAAGTGAGGAACTAGGCCGTTCCTTCTCTTCTTCTTGGGACTACGCTTTTCGGATGCGAAAAGTACCTAGGAGAAAACTCTACTGTGGAAGCTCATCCCCCTTCAAGGATCACAAAGTGCTATGCTGGCATTCCCTCCTTTGCTGAAGGGAAATCATTTCAGTAGCTCTTGGGCTATGACACGAGCCAGAGATCCTACACTGCAGCAAGGTACTTCGACGGGATGCTGACAAGTGTACGCACTATGTGGCACACCACTGCTTTCATCCCCTACTGAAATGAGAACATTGATAACACGTCAAATAGTGTGGATGGCTTTTGTGGAAAACACTTTTCGCACGAGTTCCTATAATTGCTGAATGACGCAGGGGAGCGCAAAGTCTTCACTGCTGTATTCTCAGAGTGGAATGAATGCCCTGCTAGGCCCATGGTGTACGTTTAGCTTGTTCGTCCCTTAATGCTTCACGAACGGGTGGAGTCCAAGGGACGTAGTAGTCTCCGTGCGTTTCCTAGGCTACACCCTTAGTCTCCCATTCCATCTACTACTGAAAAGAGAACATTCAGAAGACGTTCCACGCTGAGACGGCTTTGGCTAAAAAAACCCGGTTCCTACGAAATAGGTTTATTCCCGGGTGATGTTGAGGAGAAAACACAACTTTCCCAATGTATTATCTTCCACTGGGAGCCCCGCAGGGTCCTCTGAGATCCATATTGCCTTAGATCTTCAGAGCCTTGGAGTCCAAGTCACGTAGCATGGCCTAGCGGCTTTCCAACGTCCGGATACGCTTTCCTCCCAGAACGCATAATTTGGCGAAAACAGTGGTAGCCAAGCTGACTGTAGTTCATAGTTGGCGTAGTCCTGTGCTCCCGTTCATTCCTTTGTCTGGGGGAACGTGATCCCTGAACTCTTTGCCTAGCAAAGTTACCGCCTAGGTGATCATACAGAAAACAAATGGGAATGATTGGCCAAATCGGTCGGTTATATCGGCACCCCATACATTTCGCACTCTACAGAAACGAGTCCATTGACCTAGTGTTTCCCGCTGGACATGAATTTTTCCAATAAGGCACTTGTGTGAAACATCCTGATTCCCTGGTCGTGTGGCAGCTTTCCATGAAATCCTTGCTGTTCTCTGAGAAGGAAATTCAGCCGCATAGACTCTATGGACTGTGAGCTTCCTGTGCATATGTACGTTCGAGTAACAGTTTTATCCACAAGACATACTAGTCAGTACTTGCAGGAAATCGTCGGACTGTGAGTTTTTCAAGGAAAAAATAGAGGGGCGAAAACCCCACACTCGCAGCTCACTGTCCTGAAACGTTCAGATACTGCTATGCCCCAGCTCATTCACTCCTGATGGAAAATGATGTCAGGAGCATTTTGGTTAGAACAACACCCACAGCTCCGATATATGAGACGACTTCTGTTTCAAGATAGAGTTAGGGTTAGGGCTAGCATACGGGATATGGTTAGGATTAGCTTTATTATTAGGGTTAGGGTTCGGTTTGGGGATTGGGTTCGGGTTTGGGTGAGGGGTAGGGTTAGGGATAAGAGTAGGGTTAGGGTTAGGATGATGGTTTGGGCTAATGTTACATGTAGGCTTAGGGCTAGGGCTATAGGTAGATGACGGCCGCCGGTCGAGGAAAGTGTGTCATAGAAGATAGTGCACTTCGTAGCAGTCATAGTCCTGTACTCTCTTTGAGTCCGTGGATGACGAGAAAGTGATTCTGTAGATCGTTGGACTCAAACACAGCAAGGGAAATGATAAGAGAGCAAAATAGCTGATCATAAGTTCTGAAGAGGTTGTGTGATAGGGTACAAGGCACTCATTTCCACTTCAGCTGATATGAACACATTGATCGAGTGCTGCGTTCATGCTTAAAGCCACTTCTCAGGAACATGTTCATTCCCGAGTCCTTGCCAGCTTTCAAACCGTTGACTCATGTGCTGTGTCCGAGACGTTCACTCGAATAGAGTAAGGGGACTGCTAGCTTCACATGCGTTTCTGCGTCGAAAACACTGTATGGTCAAAGTGAGAAACTAGGCCGTTCCTTCTCTTCTTCTTGGGACTACGCTTTTCGGATGCGAAAAGTACCTAGGAGAAAACTCTACTGTGGAAGCTCATCCCCCTTCAAGGATCACAAAGTGCTATGCTGGCATTCCCTCCTTTGCTGAAGGGAAATCATTTCAGTAGCTCTTGGGCTATGACACGAGCCAGAGATCCTACAATGCAGCAAGGTACTTCGACGGGATGCTGACAAGTGTACGCACTATGTGGCACACCACTGCTTTCATCCCCTACTGAAATGAGAACATTGATAACACGTCAAATAGTGTGGATGGCTTTTGTGGAAAACACTTTACGCACGAGTTCCTATAATTGCTGAATGACGCAGGGGAGCGCAAAGTCTTCACTGCTGTATTCTCAGAGTGGAATGAATGCCCTGCTAGGCCCATGGTGTACGTTTAGCTTGTTCGTCCCTTAATGCTTCACGAACGGGTGGAGTCCAAGGGACGTAGTAGTCTCCGTGCGTTTCCTAGGCTACACCCTTAGTCTCCCATTCCATCTACTACTGAAAAGAGAACATTCAGAAGACGTTCCACGCTGAGACGGCTTTGGCTAAAAAAACCCGGTTCCTACGAAATAGGTTTATTCCCGGGTGATGTTGAGGAGAAAACACAACTTTCCCAATGTATTATCTTCCACTGGGAGCCCCGCAGGGTCCTCTGAGATCCATATTGCCTTAGATCTTCAGAGCCTTGGAGTCCAAGTCACGTAGCATGGCCTAGCGGCCTTCCAACGCCCGGATACGCTTTCCTCCCAGAACGCATAATTTGGCGAAAACAGTGGTAGCCAAGCTGACTGTAGTTCATAGTTGGCGTAGTCCTGTGCTCCCGTTCATTCCTTTGTCTGGGGGAACGTGATCCCTGAACTCTTTGCCTAGCAAAGTTACCGCCTAGGTGATCATACGGAAAACAAATTGGAATGATTGGCCAAATCGGTCGGTTATATCGGCACCCCATACATTTCGCACTCTACAGAAACGAGTCCATTGACCTAGTGTTTCCCGCTGGACATGAATTTTTCCAATAAGGCACTTGTGTGAAACATCCTGATTCCCTGGTCGTGTGGCAGCTTTCCATGAAATCCTTGCTGTTCTCTGAGAAGGAAATTCAGCCGCATAGACTCTATGGACTGTGAGCTTCATGTGCATATGTACGTTCGAGTAACAGTTTTATCCACAAGACATACTAGTCAGTACTTGCAGGAAATCGTCGGACTGTGAGTTTTTCAAGGAAAAAATAGAGGGGCGAAAACCCCACACTCGCAGCTCACTGTCCTGAAACGTTCAGATACTGCTATGCCCCAGCTCATTCACTCCTGATGGAAAATGATGTCAGGAGCATTTTGGTTAGAACAACACCCACAGCTCCGATATATGAGACGACTTCTGTTTCAAGATAGAGTTAGGGTTAGGGCTAGCATACGGGATATGGTTAGGATTAGCTTTATTATTAGGGTTAGGGATAGGGTTAGGGTTCGGTTTGGGGATTGGGTTCGGGTTTGGGTGAGGGGTAGGGTTAGGGATAAGAGTAGGGTTAGGGTTAGGATGATGGTTTGGGCTAATGTTACATGTAGGCTTAGGGCTAGGGCTATAGGTAGATGACGGCCGCCGGTCGAGGAAAGTGTGTCATAGAAGATAGTGCACTTCGTAGCAGTCATAGTCCTGTACTCTCTTTGAGTCCGTGGATGACGAGAAAGTGATTCTGTAGATCGTTGGACTCAAACACAGCAAGGGAAATGATAAGAGAGCAAAATAGCTGATCATAAGTTCTGAAGAGGTTGTGTGATAGGGTACAAGGCACTCATTTCCACTTCAGCTGATATGAACACATTGATCGAGTGCTGCGTTCATGCTTAAAGCCACTTCTCAGGAACATGTTCATTCCCGAGTCCTTGCCAGCTTTCAAACCGTTGACTCATGTGCTGTGTCCGAGACGTTCACTCGAATAGAGTAAGGGGACTGCTAGCTTCACATGCGTTTCTGCGTCGAAAACACTGTATGGTCAAAGTGAGGAACTAGGCCGTTCCTTCTCTTCTTCTTGGGACTACGCTTTTCGGATGCGAAAAGTACCTAGGAGAAAACTCTACTGTGGAAGCTCATCCCCCTTCAAGGATCACAAAGTGCTATGCTGGCATTCCCTCCTTTGCTGAAGGGAAATCATTTCAGTAGCTCTTGGGCTATGACACGAGCCAGAGATCCTACACTGCAGCAAGGTACTTCGACGGGATGCTGACAAGTGTACGCACTATGTGGCACACCACTGCTTTCATCCCCTACTGAAATGAGAACATTGATAACACGTCAAATAGTGTGGATGGCTTTTGTGGAAAACACTTTTCGCACGAGTTCCTATAATTGCTGAATGACGCAGGGGAGCGCAAAGTCTTCACTGCTGTATTCTCAGAGTGGAATGAATGCCCTGCTAGGCCCATGGTGTACGTTTAGCTTGTTCGTCCCTTAATGCTTCACGAACGGGTGGAGTCCAAGGGACGTAGTAGTCTCCGTGTGTTTCCTAGGCTACACCCTTAGTCTCCCATTCCATCTACTACTGAAAAGAGAACATTCAGAAGACGTTCCACGCTGAGACGGCTTTGGCTAAAAAAACCCGGTTCCTACGAAATAGGTTTATTCCCGGGTGATGTTGAGGAGAAAACACAACTTTCCCAATGTATTATCTTCCACTGGGAGCCCCGCAGGGTCCTCTGAGATCCATATTGCCTTAGATCTTCAGAGCCTTGGAGTCCAAGTCACGTAGCATGGCCTAGCGGCCTTCCAACGCCCGGATACGCTTTCCTCCCAGAACGCATAATTTGGCGAAAACAGTGGTAGCCAAGCTGACTGTAGTTCATAGTTGGCGTAGTCCTGTGCTCCCGTTCATTCCTTTGTCTGGGGGAACGTGATCCCTGAACTCTTTGCCTAGCAAAGTTACCGCCTAGGTGATCATACGGAAAACAAATTGGAATGATTGGCCAAATCGGTCGGTTATATCGGCACCCCATACATTTCGCACTCTACAGAAACGAGTCCATTGACCTAGTGTTTCCCGCTGGACATGAATTTTTCCAATAAGGCACTTGTGTGAAACATCCTGATTCCCTGGTCGTGTGGCAGCTTTCCATGAAATCCTTGCTGTTCTCTGAGAAGGAAATTCAGCCGCATAGACTCTATGGACTGTGAGCTTCATGTGCATATGTACGTTCGAGTAACAGTTTTATCCACAAGACATACTAGTCAGTACTTGCAGGAAATCGTCGGACTGTGAGTTTTTCAAGGAAAAAATAGAGGGGCGAAAACCCCACACTCGCAGCTCACTGTCCTGAAACGTTCAGATACTGCTATGCCCCAGCTCATTCACTCCTGATGGAAAATGATGTCAGGAGCATTTTGGTTAGAACAACACCCACAGCTCCGATATATGAGACGACTTCTGTTTCAAGATAGAGTTAGGGTTAGGGCTAGCATACGGGATATGGTTAGGATTAGCTTTATTATTAGGGTTAGGGATAAGGTTAGGGTTCGGTTTGTGGATTGGGTTCGGGTTTGGGTGAGGGGTAGGGTTAGGGATAAGAGTAGGGTTAGGGTTAGGATGATGGTTTGGGCTAATGTTACATGTAGGCTTAGGGCTAGGGCTATAGGTAGATGACGGCCGCCGGTCGAGGAAAGTGTGTCATAGAAGATAGTGCACTTCGTAGCAGTCATAGTCCTGTACTCTCTTTGAGTCCGTGGATGACGAGAAAGTGATTCTGTAGATCGTTGGACTCAAACACAGCAAGGGAAATGATAAGAGAGCAAAATAGCTGATCATAAGTTCTGAAGAGGTTGTGTGATAGGGTACAAGGCACTCATTTCCACTTCAGCTGATATGAACACATTGATCGAGTGCTGCGTTCATGCTTAAAGCCACTTCTCAGGAACATGTTCATTCCCGAGTCCTTGCCAGCTTTCAAACCGTTGACTCATGTGCTGTGTCCGAGACATTCACTCGAATAGAGTAAGGGGACTGCTAGCTTCACATGCGTTTCTGCGTCGAAAACACTGTATGGTCAAAGTGAGGAACTAGGCCGTTCCTTCTCTTCTTCTTGGGACTACGCTTTTCGGATGCGAAAAGTACCTAGGAGAAAACTCTACTGTGGAAGCTCATCCCCCTTCAAGGATCACAAAGTGCTATGCTGGCATTCCCTCCTTTGCTGAAGGGAAATCATTTCAGTAGCTCTTGGGCTATGACACGAGCCAGAGATCCTACACTGCAGCAAGGTACTTCGACGGGATGCTGACAAGTGTACGCACTATGTGGCACACCACTGCTTTCATCCCCTACTGAAATGAGAACATTGATAACACGTCAAATAGTGTGGATGGCTTTTGTGGAAAACACTTTTCGCACGAGTTCCTATAATTGCTGAATGACGCAGGGGAGCGCAAAGTCTTCACTGCTGTATTCTCAGAGTGGAATGAATGCCCTGCTAGGCCCATGGTGTACGTTTAGCTTGTTCGTCCCTTAATGCTTCACGAACGGGTGGAGTCCAAGGGACGTAGTAGTCTCCGTGCGTTTCCTAGGCTACACCCTTAGTCTCCCATTCCATCTACTACTGAAAAGAGAACATTCAGAAGACGTTCCACGCTGAGACGGCTTTGGCTAAAAAAACCCGGTTCCTACGAAATAGGTTTATTCCCGGGTGATGTTGAGGAGAAAACACAACTTCACCAATGTATTATCTTCCACTGGGAGCCCCGCAGGGTGCTCTGAGATCCATATTGCCTTAGATCTTCAGAGCCTTGGAGTCCAAGTCACGTAGCATGGCCTAGCGGCCTTCCAACGTCCGGATACGCTTTCCTCCCAGAACGCATAATTTGGCGAAAACAGTGGTAGCCAAGCTGACTGTAGTTCATAGTTGGCGTAGTCCTGTGCTCCCGTTCATTCCTTTGTCTGGGGGAACGTGATCCCTGAACTCTTTCTTTCTCTAGCAAAGTTACCGCCTAGGTGATCATACGGAAAACAAATTGGAATGATTGGCCAAATCGGTCGGTTATATCGGCACCCCATACATTTCGCACTCTACAGAAACGAGTCCATTGACCTAGTGTTTCCCGCTGGACATGAATTTTTCCAATAAGGCACTTGTGTGAAACATCCTGATTCCCTGGTCGTGTGGCAGCTTTCCATGAAATCCTTGCTGTTCTCTGAGAAGGAAATTCAGCCGCATAGACTCTATGGACTGTGAGCTTCATGTGCATATGTACGTTCGAGTAACAGTTTTATCCACAAGACATACTAGTCAGTACTTGCAGGAAATCGTCGGACTGTGAGTTTTTCAAGGAAAAAATAGAGGGGCGAAAACCCCACACTCGCAGCTCACTGTCCTGAAACGTTCAGATACTGCTATGCCCCAGCTCATTCACTCCTGATGGAAAATGATGTCAGGAGCATTTTGGTTAGAACAACACCCACAGCTCCGATATATGAGACGACTTCTGTTTCAAGATAGAGTTAGGGTTAGGGCTAGCATACGGGATATGGTTAGGATTAGCTTTATTATTAGGGTTAGGGATAGGGTTAGGGTTCGGTTTGTGGATTGGGTTCGGGTTTGGGTGAGGTGTAGGGTTAGGGATAAGAGTAGGGTTAGGGTTAGGATGATGGTTTGGGCTAATGTTACATGTAGGCTTAGGGCTAGGGCTATAGGTAGATGACGGCCGCCGGTCGAGGAAAGTGTGTCATAGAAGATAGTGCACTTCGTAGCAGTCATAGTCCTGTACTCTCTTTGAGTCCGTGGATGACGAGAAAGTGATTCTGTAGATCGTTGGACTCAAACACAGCAAGGGAAATGATAAGAGAGCAAAATAGCTGATCATAAGTTCTGAAGAGGTTGTGTGATAGGGTACAAGGCACTCATTTCCACTTCAGCTGATATGAACACATTGATCGAGTGCTGCGTTCATGCTTAAAGCCACTTCTCAGGAACATGTTCATTCCCGAGTCCTTGCCAGCTTTCACACCGTTGACTCATGTGCTGTGTCCGAGACATTCACTCGAATAGAGTAAGGGGACTGCTAGCTTCACATGCGTTTCTGCGTCGAAAACACTGTATGGTCAAAGTGAGGAACTAGGCCGTTCCTTCTCTTCTTCTTGGGACTACGCTTTTCGGATGCGAAAAGTACCTAGGAGAAAACTCTACTGTGGAAGCTCATCCCCCTTCAAGGATCACAAAGTGCTATGCTGGCATTCCCTCCTTTGCTGAAGGGAAATCATTTCAGTAGCTCTTGGGCTATGACACGAGCCAGAGATCCTACATTGCAGCAAGGTACTTCGACGGGATGCTGACAAGTGTACGCACTATGTGGCACACCACTGCTTTCATCCCCTACTGAAATGAGAACATTGATAACACGTCAAATAGTGTGGATGGCTTTTGTGGAAAACACTTTTCGCACGAGTTCCTATAATTGCTGAATGACGCAGGGGAGCGCAAAGTCTTCACTGCTGTATTCTCAGAGTGGAATGAATGCCCTGCTAGGCCCATGGTGTACGTTTAGCTTGTTCGTCCCTTAATGCTTCACGAACGGGTGGAGTCCAAGGGACGTAGTAGTCTCCGTGCGTTTCCTAGGCTACACCCTTAGTCTCCCATTCCATCTACTACTGAAAAGAGAACATTCAGAAGACGTTCCACGCTGAGACGGCTTTGGCTAAAAAAAACCCGGTTCCTACGAAATAGGTTTATTCCCGGGTGATGTTGAGGAGAAAACACAACTTCACCAATGTATTATCTTCCACTGGGAGCCCCGCAGGGTGCTCTGAGATCCATATTGCCTTAGATCTTCAGAGCCTTGGAGTCCAACTCATGTAGCATGGCCTAGCGGCCTTCGAACGTCCGGATACGCTTTCCTCCCAGAACGCATAATTTGGCGAAAACAGTGGTAGCCAAGCTGACTGTAGTTCATAGTTGGCGTAGTCCTGTGCTCCCGTTCATTCCTTTGTCTGGGGGAACGTGATCCCTGAACTCTTTGCCTAGCAAAGTTACCGCCTAGGTGATCATACAGAAAACAAATTGGAATGATTGGCCAAATCGGTCGGTTATATCGGCACCCCATACATTTCGCACACTACAGAAACGAGTCCATTGACCTAGTGTTTCCCGCTGGACATGAATTTTTCCAATAAGGCACTTGTGTGAAACATCCTGATTCCCTGGTCGTGTGGCAGCTTTCCATGAAATCCTTGCTGTTCTCTGAGAAGGAAATTCAGCCGCATAGACTCTATGGACTGTGAGCTTCATGTGCATATGTACGTTCGAGTAACAGTTTTATCCACAAGACATACTAGTCAGTACTTGCAGGAAATCGTCGGACTGTGAGTTTTTCAAGGAAAAAATAGAGGGGCGAAAACCCCACACTCGCAGCTCACTGTCCTGAAACGTTCAGATACTGCTATGCCCCAGCTCATTCACTCCTGATGGAAAATGATTTCAGGAGCATTTTGGTTAGAACAACACCCACAGCTCCGATATATGAGACGACTTCTGTTTGAAGATAGAGTTAGGGTTAGGGCTAGCATACGGGATATGGTTAGGATTAGCTTTATTATTAGGGTTAGGGTTCGGTTTGGGGATTGGGTTCGGGTTAGGGTGAGGGGTAGGGTTAGGGATAAGAGTAGGGTTAGGGTTAGGATGATGGTTTGGGCTAATGTTACATGTAGGCTTAGGGCTAGGGCTATAGGCAGATGACGGCCGCCGGTCGAGGAAAGTGTGTCATAGAAGATAGTGCACTTCGTAGCAGTCATAGTCCTGTACTCTCTTTGAGTCCGTGGATGACGAGAAAGTGACTCTGTAGATCGTTGGACTCAAACACAGCAAGGGAAATGATAAGAGAGCAAAATAGCTGATCATAAGTTCTGAAGAGGTTGTGTGATAGGGTACAAGGCACTCATTTCCACTTCAGCTGATATGAACACATTGATCGAGTGCTGCGTTCATGCTTAAAGCCACTTCTCAGGAACATGTTCATTCCCGAGTCCTTGCCAGCTTTCACACCGTTGACTCATGTGCTGTGTCCGAGACATTCACTCGAATAGAGTAAGGGGACTGCTAGCTTCACATGCGTTTCTGCGTCGAAAACACTGTATGGTCAAAGTGAGGAACTGGGCCGTTCCTTCTCTTCTTCTTGGGACTACGCTTTTCGGATGCGAAAAGTACCTAGGAGAAAACTCTACTGTGGAAGCTCATCCCCCTTCAAGGATCACAAAGTGCTATGCTGGCATTCCCTCCTTTGCTGAAGGGAAATCATTTCAGTAGCTCTTGGGCTATGACACGAGCCAGAGATCCTACATTGCAGCAAGGTACTTCGACGGGATGCTGACAAGTGTACGCACTATGTGGCACACCACTGCTTTCATCGCCTACTGAAATGAGAACATTGATAACACGTCAAATAGTGTGGATGGCTTTTGTGGAAAACACTTTTCGCACGAGTTCCTATAATTGCTGAATGACGCAGGGGAGCGCAAAGTCTTCACTGCTGTATTCTCAGAGTGGAATGAATGCCCTGCTAGGCCCATGGTGTACGTTTAGCTTGTTCGTCCCTTAATGCTTCACGAACGGGTGGAGTCCAAGGGACGTAGTAGTCTCCGTGCGTTTCCTAGGCTACACCCTTAGTCTCCCATTCCATATACTACTGAAAAGAGAACATTCAGAAGACGTTCCACGCTGAGACGGCTTTGGCTAAAAAAACCCGGTTCCTACGAAATAGGTTTATTCGCGGGTGATGTTGAGGAGAAAACACAACTTCACCAATGTATTATCTTCCACTGGGAGCCCCGCAGGGTGCTCTGAGATCCATATTGCCTTAGATCTTCAGAGCCTTGGAGTCCAACTCATGTAGCATGGCCTAGCGGCCTTCGAACGTCCGGATACGCTTTCCTCCCAGAACGCATAATTTGGCGAAAACAGTGGTAGCCAAGCTGACTGTAGTTCATAGTTGGCGTAGTCCTGTGCTCCCGTTCATTCCTTTGTCTGGGGGAACGTGATCCCTGAACTCTTTGCCTAGCAAAGTTACCGCCTAGGTGATCATACAGAAAACAAATTGGAATGATTGGCCAAATCGGTCGGTTATATCGGCACCCCATACATTTCGCACACTACAGAAACGAGTCCATTGACCTAGTGTTTCCCGCTGGACATGAATTTTTCCAATAAGGCACTTGTGTGAAACATCCTGATTCCCTGGTCGTGTGGCAGCTTTCCATGAAATCCTTGCTGTTCTCTGAGAAGGAAATTCAGCCGCATAGACTCTATGGACTGTGAGCTTCATGTGCATATGTACGTTCGAGTAACAGTTTTATCCACAAGACATACTAGTCAGTACTTGCAGGAAATCGTCGGACTGTGAGTTTTTCAAGGAAAAAATAGAGGGGCGAAAACCCCACACTCGCAGCTCACTGTCCTGAAACGTTCAGATACTGCTATGCCCCAGCTCATTCACTCCTGATGGAAAATGATTTCAGGAGCATTTTGGTTAGAACAACACCCACAGCTCCGATATATGAGACGACTTCTGTTTGAAGATAGAGTTAGGGTTAGGGCTAGCATACGGGATATGGTTAGGATTAGCTTTATTATTAGGGTTAGGGTTCGGTTTGGGGATTGGGTTCGGGTTAGGGTGAGGGGTAGGGTTAGGGATAAGAGTAGGGTTAGGGTTAGGATGATGGTTTGGGCTAATGTTACATGTAGGCTTAGGGCTAGGGCTATAGGCAGATGACGGCCGCCGGTCGAGGAAAGTGTGTCATAGAAGATAGTGCACTTCGTAGCAGTCATAGTCCTGTACTCTCTTTGAGTCCGTGGATGACGAGAAAGTGACTCTGTAGATCGTTGGACTCAAACACAGCAAGGGAAATGATAAGAGAGCAAAATAGCTGATCATAAGTTCTGAAGAGGTTGTGTGATAGGGTACAAGGCACTCATTTCCACTTCAGCTGATATGAACACATTGATCGAGTGCTGCGTTCATGCTTAAAGCCACTTCTCAGGAACATTTTCATTCCCGAGTCCTTGCCAGCTTTCAAACCGTTGACTCATGTGCTGTGTCCGAGACATTCACTCGAATAGAGTAAGGGGACTGCTAGCTTCACATGCGTTTCTGCGTCGAAAACACTGTATGGTCAAAGTGAGGAACTGGGCCGTTCCTTCTCTTCTTCTTGGGACTACGCTTTTCGGATGCGAAAAGTACCTAGGAGAAAACTCTACTGTGGAAGCTCATCCCCCTTCAAGGATCACAAAGTGCTATGCTGGCATTCCCTCCTTTGCTGAAGGGAAATCATTTCAGTAGCTCTTGGGCTATGACACGAGCCAGAGATCCTACACTGCAGCAAGGTACTTCGACGGGATGCTGACAAGTGTACGCACTATGTGGCACACCACTGCTTTCATCCCCTACTGAAATGAGAACATTGATAACACGTCAAATAGTGTGGATGGCTTTTGTGGAAAACACTTTTCGCACGAGTTCCTATAATTGCTGAATGACGCAGGGGAGCGCAAAGTCTTCACTGCTGTATTCTCAGAGTGGAATGAATGCCCTGCTAGGGCCATGGTGTACGTTTAGCTTGTTCGTCCCTTAATGCTTCACGAACGGGTGGAGTCCAAGGGACGTAGTAGTCTCCGTGCGTTTCCTAGGCTACACCCTTAGTCTCCCATTCCATCTACTACTGAAAAGAGAACATTCAGAAGACGTTCCACGCTGAGACGGCTTTGGCTAAAAAAACCCGGTTCCTACGAAATAGGTTTATTCGCGGGTGATGTTGAGGAGAAAACACAACTTCACCAATGTATTATCTTCCACTGGGAGCCCCGCAGGGTGCTCTGAGATCCATATTGCCTTAGATCTTCAGAGCCTTGGAGTCCAAGTCACGTAGCATGGCCTAGCGGCCTTCCAACGTCCGGATACGCTTTCCTCCCAGAACGCATAATTTGGCGAAAACAGTGGTAGCCAAGCTGACTGTAGTTCATAGTTGGCGTAGTCCTGTGCTCCCGTTCATTCCTTTGTCTGGGGGAACGTGATCCCTGAACTCTTTGCCTAGCAAAGTTACCGCCTAGGTGATCATACAGAAAACAAATTGGAATGATTGGCCAAATCGGTCGGTTATATCGGCACCCCATACATTTCGCACTCTACAGAAACGAGTCCATTGACCTAGTGTTTCCCGCTGGACATGAATTTTTCCAATAAGGCACTTGTGTGAAACATCCTGATTCCCTGGTCGTGTGGCAGCTTTCCATGAAATCCTTGCTGTTCTCTGAGAAGGAAATTCAGCCGCATAGACTCTATGGACTGTGAGCTTCATGTGCATATGTACGTTCGAGTAACAGTTTTATCCACAAGACATACTAGTCAGTACTTGCAGGAAATCGTCGGACTGTGAGTTTTTCAAGGAAAAAATAGAGGGGCGAAAACCCCACACTCGCAGCTCACTGTCCTGAAACGTTCAGATACTGCTATGCCCCAGCTCATTCACTCCTGATGGAAAATGATTTCAGGAGCATTTTGGTTAGAACAACACCCACAGCTCCGATATATGAGACGACTTCTGTTTCAAGATAGAGTTAGGGTTAGGGCTAGCATACGGGATATGGTTAGGATTAGCTTTATTATTAGGGTTAGGGTTCGGTTTGGGGATTGGGTTCGGGTTAGGGTGAGGGGTAGGGTTAGGGATAAGAGTAGGGTTAGGGTTAGGATGATGGTTTGGGCTAATGTTACATGTAGGCTTAGGGCTAGGGCTATAGGTAGATGACGGCCGCCGGTCGAGGAAAGTGTGTCATAGAAGATAGTGCACTTCATAGCAGTCATAGTCCTGTACTCTCTTTGAGTCCGTGGATGACGAGAAAGTGATTCTGTAGATCGTTGGACTCAAACACAGCAAGGGAAATGATAAGAGAGCAAAATAGCTGATCATAAGTTCTGAAGAGGTTGTGTGATAGGGTACAAGGCACTCATTTCCACTTCAGCTGATATGAACACATTGATCGAGTGCTGCGTTCATGCTTAAAGCCACTTCTCAGGAACATGTTCATTCCCGAGTCCTTGCCAGCTTTCACACCGTTGACTCATGTGCTGTGTCCGAGACATTCACTCGAATAGAGTAAGGGGACTGCTAGCTTCACATGCGTTTCTGCGTCGAAAACACTGTATGGTCAAAGTGAGGAACTAGGCCGTTCCTTCTCTTCTTCTTGGGACTACGCTTTTCGGATGCGAAAAGTACCTAGGAGAAAACTCTACTGTGGAAGCTCATCCCCCTTCAAGGATCACAAAGTGCTATGCTGGCATTCCCTCCTTTGCTGAAGGGAAATCATTTCAGTAGCTCTTGGGCTATGACACGAGCCAGAGATCCTACATTGCAGCAAGGTACTTCGACGGGATGCTGACAAGTGTACGCACTATGTGGCACACCACTGCTTTCATCCCCTACTGAAATGAGAACATTGATAACACGTCAAATAGTGTGGATGGCTTTTGTGGAAAACACTTTTCGCACGAGTTCCTATAATTGCTGAATGACGCAGGGGAGCGCAAAGTCTTCACTGCTGTATTCTCAGAGTGGAATGAATGCCCTGCTAGGCCCATGGTGTACGTTTAGCTTGTTCGTCCCTTAATGCTTCACGAACGGGTGGAGTCCAAGGGACGTAGTAGTCTCCGTGCGTTTCCTAGGCTACACCCTTAGTCTCCCATTCCATCTACTACTGAAAAGAGAACATTCAGAAGACGTTCCACGCTGAGACGGCTTTGGCTAAAAAAACCCGGTTCCTACGAAATAGGTTTATTCCCGGGTGATGTTGAGGAGAAAACACAACTTCACCAATGTATTATCTTCCACTGGGAGCCCCGCAGGGTGCTCTGAGATCCATATTGCCTTAGATCTTCAGAGCCTTGGAGTCCAAGTCACGTAGCATGGCCTAGCGGCCTTCCAACGTCCGGATACGCTTTCCTCCCAGAACGCATAATTTGGCGAAAACAGTGGTAGCCAAGCTGACTGTAGTTCATAGTTGGCGTAGTCCTGTGCTCCCGTTCATTCCTTTGTCTGGGGGAACGTGATCCCTGAACTCTTTGCCTAGCAAAGTTACCGCCTAGGTGATCATACGGAAAACAAATTGGAATGATTGGCCAAATCGGTCGGTTATATCGGCACCCCATACATTTCGCACTCTACAGAAACGAGTCCATTGACCTAGTGTTTCCCGCTGGACATGAATTTTTCCAATAAGGCACTTGTGTGAAACATCCTGATTCCCTGGTCGTGTGGCAGCTTTCCATGAAATCCTTGCTGTTCTCTGAGAAGGAAATTCAGCCGCATAGACTCTATGGACTGTGAGCTTCATGTGCATATGTACGTTCGAGTAACAGTTTTATCCACAAGACATACTAGTCAGTACTTGCAGGAAATCGTCGGACTGTGAGTTTTTCAAGGAAAAAATAGAGGGGCGAAAACCCCACACTCGCAGCTCACTGTCCTGAAACGTTCAGATACTGCTATGCCCCAGCTCATTCACTCCTGATGGAAAATGATGTCAGGAGCATTGTGGTTAGAACAACACCCACAGCTCCGATATATGAGACGACTTCTGTTTGAAGATAGAGTTAGGGTTAGGGCTAGCATACGGGATATGTTTAGGATTAGCTTTATTATTAGGGTTAGGGTTCGGTTTGGGGATTGGGTTCGGGTTAGGGTGAGGGGTAGGGTTAGGGATAAGAGTAGGGTTAGGGTTAGGATGATGGTTTGGGCTAATGTTACATGTAGGCTTAGGGCTAGGGCTATAGGCAGATGACGGCCGCCGGTCGAGGAAAGTGTGTCATAGAAGATAGTGCACTTCGTAGCAGTCATAGTCCTGTACTCTCTTTGAGTCCGTGGATGACGAGAAAGTGACTCTGTAGATCGTTGGACTCAAACACAGCAAGGGAAATGATAAGAGAGCAAAATAGCTGATCATAAGTTCTGAAGAGGTTGTGTGATAGGGTACAAGGCACTCATTTCCACTTCAGCTGATATGAACACATTGATCGAGTGCTGCGTTCATGCTTAAAGCCACTTCTCAGGAACATGTTCATCCCGAGTCCTTGCCAGCTTTCAAACCGTTGACTCATGGGCTGTGTCCGAGACATTCACTCGAATAGAGTAAGGGGACTCCTAGCTTCACATGCGTTTCTGCGTCGAAAACACTGTATGGTCAAAGTGAGGAACTAGGCCGTTCCTTCTCTTCTTCTTGGGACTACGCTTTTCGGATGCGAAAAGTACCTAGGAGAAAACTCTACTGTGGAAGCTCATCCCCCTTCAAGGATCACAAAGTGCTATGCTGGCATTCCCTCCTTTGCTGAAGGGAAATCATTTCAGTAGCTCTTGGGCTATGACACGAGCCAGAGATCCTACACTGCAGCAAGGTACTTCGACGGGATGCTGACAAGTGTACGCACTATGTGGCACACCACTGCTTTCATCCCCTACTGAAATGAGAACATTGATAACACGTCAAATAGTGTGGATGGCTTTTGTGGAAAACACTTTTCGCACGAGTTCCTATAATTGCTGAATGACGCAGGGGAGCGCAAAGTCTTCACTGCTGTATTCTCAGAGTGGAATGAATGCCCTGCTAGGGCCATGGTGTACGTTTAGCTTGTTCGTCCCTTAATGCTTCACGAACGGGTGGAGTCCAAGGGACGTAGTAGTCTCCGTGCGTTTCCTAGGCTACACCCTTAGTCTCCCATTCCATCTACTACTGAAAAGAGAACATTCAGAAGACGTTCCACGCTGAGACGGCTTTGGCTAAAAAAACCCGGTTCCTACGAAATAGGTTTATTCCCGGGTGATGTTGAGGAGAAAACACAACTTCACCAATGTATTATCTTCCACTGGGAGCCCCGCAGGGTGCTCTGAGATCCATATTGCCTTAGATCTTCAGAGCCTTGGAGTCCAAGTCACGTAGCATGGCCTAGCGGCCTTCCAACGTCCGGATACGCTTTCCTCCCAGAACGCATAATTTGGCGAAAACAGTGGTAGCCAAGCTGACTGTAGTTCATAGTTGGCGTAGTCCTGTGCTCCCGTTCATTCCTTTGTCTGGGGGAACGTGATCCCTGAACTCTTTGCCTAGCAAAGTTACCGCCTAGGTGATCATACGGAAAACAAATTGGAATGATTGGCCAAATCAGTCGGTTATATCGGCACCCCATACATTTCGCACTCTACAGAAACGAGTCCATTGACCTAGTGTTTCCCGCTGGACATGAATTTTTCCAATAAGGCACTTGTGTGAAACATCCTGATTCCCTGGTCGTGTGGCAGCTTTCCATGAAATCCTTGCTGTTCTCTGAGAAGGAAATTCAGCCGCATAGACTCTATGGACTGTGAGCTTCATGTGCATATGTACGTTCGAGTAACAGTTTTATCCACAAGACATACTAGTCAGTACTTGCAGGAAATCGTCGGACTGTGAGTTTTTCAAGGAAAAAATAGAGGGGCGAAAACCCCACACTCGCAGCTCACTGTCCTGAAACGTTCAGATACTGCTATGCCCCAGCTCATTCACTCCTGATGGAAAATGATGTCAGGAGCATTTTGGTTAGAACAACACCCACAGCTCCGATATATGAGACGACTTCTGTTTCAAGATAGAGTTAGGGTTAGGGCTAGCATACGGGATATGGTTAGGATTAGCTTTATTATTAGGGTTAGGGATAGGGTTAGGGTTCGGTTTGGGGATTGGGTTCGGGTTTGGGTGAGGTGTAGGGTTAGGGATAAGAGTAGGGTTAGGGTTAGGATGATGGTTTGGGCTAATGTTACATGTAGGCTTAGGGCTAGGGCTATAGGTAGATGACGGCCGCCGGTCGAGGAAAGTGTGTCATAGAAGATAGTGCACTTCGTAGCAGTCATAGTCCTGTACTCTCTTTGAGTCCGTGGATGACGAGAAAGTGATTCTGTAGATCGTTGGACTCAAACACAGCAAGGGAAATGATAAGAGAGCAAAATAGCTGATCATAAGTTCTGAAGAGGTTGTGTGATAGGGTACAAGGCACTCATTTCCACTTCAGCTGATATGAACACATTGATCGAGTGCTGCGTTCATGCTTAAAGCCACTTCTCAGGAACATGTTCATTCCCGAGTCCTTGCCAGCTTTCAAACCGTTGACTCATGTGCTGTGTCCGAGACATTCACTCGAATAGAGTAAGGGGACTGCTAGCTTCACATGCGTTTCTGCGTCGAAAACACTGTATGGTCAAAGTGAGGAACTAGGCCGTTCCTTCTCTTCTTCTTGGGACTACGCTTTTCGGATGCGAAAAGTACCTAGGAGAAAACTCTACTGTGGAAGCTCATCCGCCTTCAAGGATCAAAAAGTGCTATGCTGGCATTCCCTCCTTTGCTGAAGGGAAATCATTTCAGTAGCTCTTGGGCTATGACACGAGCCAGAGATCCTACACTGCAGCAAGGTACTTCGACGGGATGCTGACAAGTGTACGCACTATGTGGCACACCACTGCTTTCAGCGCCTACTGAAATGAGAACATTGATAACACGTCAAATAGTGTGGATGGCTTTTGTGGAAAACACTTTTCGCACGAGTTCCTATAATTGCTGAATGACGCAGGGGAGCGCAAAGTCTTCACTGCTGTATTCTCAGAGTGGAATGAATGCCCTGCTAGGCCCATGGTGTACGTTTAGCTTGTTCGTCCCTTAATGCTTCACGAACGGGTGGAGTCCAAGGGACGTAGTAGTCTCCGTGCGTTTCCTAGGCTACACCCTTAGTCTCCCATTCCATCTACTACTGAAAAGAGAACATTCAGAAGACGTTCCACGCTGAGACGGCTTTGGCTAAAAAAACCCGGTTCCTACGAAATAGGTTTATTCCCGGGTGATGTTGAGGAGAAAACACAACTTCACCAATGTATTATCTTCCACTGGGAGCCCCGCAGGGTGCTCTGAGATCCATATTGCCTTAGATCTTCAGAGCCTTGGAGTCCAAGTCACGTAGCATGGCCTAGCGGCCTTCCAACGTCCGGATACGCTTTCCTCCCAGAACGCATAATTTGGCGAAAACAGTGGTAGCCAAGCTGACTGTAGTTCATAGTTGGCGTAGTCCTGTGCTCCCGTTCATTCCTTTGTCTGGGGGAACGTGATCCCTGAACTCTTTGCCTAGCAAAGTTACCGCCTAGGTGATCATACAGAAAACAAATTGGAATGATTGGCCAAATCGGTCGGTTATATCGGCACCCCATACATTTCGCACTCTACAGAAACGAGTCCATTGACCTAGTGTTTCCCGCTGGACATGAATTTTTCCAATAAGGCACTTGTGTGAAACATCCTGATTCCCTGGTCGTGTGGCAGCTTTCCATGAAATCCTTGCTGTTCTCTGAGAAGGAAATTCAGCCGCATAGACTCTATGGACTGTGAGCTTCATGTGCATATGTACGTTCGAGTAACAGTTTTATCCACAAGACATACTAGTCAGTACTTGCAGGAAATCGTCGGACTGTGAGTTTTTCAAGGAAAAAATAGAGGGGCGAAAACCCCACACTCGCAGCTCACTGTCCTGAAACGTTCAGATACTGCTATGCCCCAGCTCATTCACTCCTGATGGAAAATGATTTCAGGAGCATTTTGGTTAGAACAACACCCACAGCTCCGATATATGAGACGACTTCTGTTTCAAGATAGAGTTAGGGTTAGGGCTAGCATACGGGATATGGTTAGGATTAGCTTTATTATTAGGGTTAGGGATAGGGTTAGGGGTCGGTTTGTGGATTGGGTTCGGGTTTGGGTGAGGTGTAGGGTTAGGGATAAGAGTAGGGTTAGGGTTAGGATGATGGTTTGGGCTAATGTTACATGTAGGCTTAGGGCTAGGGCTATAGGTAGATGACGGCCGCCGGTCGAGGAAAGTGTGTCATAGAAGATAGTGCACTTCGTAGCAGTCATAGTCCTGTACTCTCTTTGAGTCCGTGGATGACGAGAAAGTGATTCTGTAGATCGTTGGACTCAAACACAGCAAGGGAAATGATAAGAGAGCAAAATAGCTGATCATAAGTTCTGAAGAGGTTGTGTGATAGGGTACAAGGCACTCATTTCCACTTCAGCTGATATGAACACATTGATCGAGTGCTGCGTTCATGCTTAAAGCCACTTCTCAGGAACATGTTCATTCCCGAGTCCTTGCCAGCTTTCAAACCGTTGACTCATGTGCTGTGTCCGAGACATTCACTCGAATAGAGTAAGGGGACTGCTAGCTTCACATGCGTTTCTGCGTCGAAAACACTGTATGGTCAAAGTGAGGAACTAGGCCGTTCCTTCTCTTCTTCTTGGGACTACGCTTTTCGGATGCGAAAAGTACCTAGGAGAAAACTCTACTGTGGAAGCTCATCCGCCTTCAAGGATCAAAAAGTGCTATGCTGGCATTCCCTCCTTTGCTGAAGGGAAATCATTTCAGTAGCTCTTGGGCTATGACACGAGCCAGAGATCCTACACTGCAGCAAGGTACTTCGACGGGATGCTGACAAGTGTACGCACTATGTGGCACACCACTGCTTTCATCCCCTACTGAAATGAGAACATTGATAACACGTCAAATAGTGTGGATGGCTTTTGTGGAAAACACTTTTCGCACGAGTTCCTATAATTGCTGAATGACGCAGGGGAGCGCAAAGTCTTCACTGCTGTATTCTCAGAGTGGAATGAATGCCCTGCTAGGCCCATGGTGTACGTTTAGCTTGTTCGTCCCTTAATGCTTCACGAACGGGTGGAGTCCAAGGGACGTAGTAGTCTCCGTGCGTTTCCTAGGCTACACCCTTAGTCTCCCATTCCATCTACTACTGAAAAGAGAACATTCAGAGACGTTCCACGCTGAGACGGCTTTGGATAAAAAAACCCGGTTCCTACGAAATAGGTTTATTCCCGGGTGATGTTGAGGAGAAAACACAACTTTCCCAATGTATTATCTTCCACTGGGAGCCCCGCAGGGTGCTCTGAGATCCATATTGCCTTAGATCTTCAGAGCCTTGGAGTCCAAGTCACGTAGCATGGCCTAGCGGCCTTCCAACGTCCGGATACGCTTTCCTCCCAGAACGCATAATTTGGCGAAAACAGTGGTAGCCAAGCTGACTGTAGTTCATAGTTGGCGTAGTCCTGTGCTCCCGTTCATTCCTTTGTCTGGGGGAACGTGATCCCTGAACTCTTTGCCTAGCAAAGTTACCGCCTAGGTGATCATACAGAAAACAAATTGGAATGATTGGCCAAATCGGTCGGTTATATCGGCACCCCATACATTTCGCACTCTACAGAAACGAGTCCATTGACCTAGTGTTTCCCGCTGGACATGAATTTTTCCAATAAGGCACTTGTGTGAAACATCCTGATTCCCTGGTCGTGTGGCAGCTTTCCATGAAATCCTTGCTGTTCTCTGAGAAGGAAATTCAGCCGCATAGACTCTATGGACTGTGAGCTTCATGTGCATATGTACGTTCGAGTAACAGTTTTATCCACAAGAAATACTAGTCAGTACTTGCAGGAAATCGTCGGACTGTGAGTTTTTCAAGGAAAAAATAGAGGGGCGAAAACCCCACACTCGCAGCTCACTGTCCTGAAACGTTCAGATACTGCTATGCCCCAGCTCATTCACTCCTGATGGAAAATGATGTCAGGAGCATTTTGGTTAGAACAACACCCACAGCTCCGATATATGAGACGACTTCTGTTTCAAGATAGAGTTAGGGTTAGGGCTAGCATACGGGATATGGTTAGGATTAGCTTTATTATTAGGGTTAGGGATAGGGTTAGGGTTCGGTTTGGGGATTGGGTTCGGGTTAGGGTGAGGGGTAGGGTTAGGGATAAGAGTAGGGTTAGGGTTAGGATGATGGTTTGGGCTAATGTTACATGTAGGCTTAGGGCTAGGGCTATAGGTAGATGACGGCCGCCGGTCGAGGAAAGTGTGTCATAGAAGATAGTGCACTTCGTAGCAGTCATAGTCCTGTACTCTCTTTGAGTCCGTGGATGACGAGAAAGTGATTCTGTAGATCGTTGGACTCAAACACAGCAAGGGAAATGATAAGAGAGCAAAATAGCTGATCATAAGTTCTGAAGAGGTTGTGTGATAGGGTACAAGGCACTCATTTCCACTTCAGCTGATATGAACACATTGATCGAGTGCTGCGTTCATGCTTAAAGCCACTTCTCAGGAACATGTTCATTCCCGAGTCCTTGCCAGCTTTCAAACCGTTGACTCATGTGCTGTGTCCGAGACGTTCACTCGAATAGAGTAAGGGGACTGCTAGCTTCACATGCGTTTCTGCGTCGAAAACACTGTATGGTCAAAGTGAGGAACTAGGCCGTTCCTTCTCTTCTTCTTGGGACTACGCTTTTCGGATGCGAAAAGTACCTAGGAGAAAACTCTACTGTGGAAGCTCATCCCCCTTCAAGGATCAAAAAGTGCTATGCTGGCATTCCCTCCTTTGCTGAAGGGAAATCATTTCAGTAGCTCTTGGGCTATGACACGAGCCAGAGATCCTACACTGCAGCAAGGTACTTCGACGGGATGCTGACAAGTGTACGCACTATGTGGCACACCACTGCTTTCATCCCCTACTGAAATGAGAACATTGATAACACGTCAAATAGTGTGGATGGCTTTTGTGGAAAACACTTTTCGCACGAGTTCCTATAATTGCTGAATGACGCAGGGGAGCGCAAAGTCTTCACTGCTGTATTCTCAGAGTGGAATGAATGCCCTGCTAGGCCCATGGTGTACGTTTAGCTTGTTCGTCCCTTAATGCTTCACGAACGGGTGGAGTCCAAGGGACGTAGTAGTCTCCGTGCGTTTCCTAGGCTACACCCTTAGTCTCCCATTCCATCTACTACTGAAAAGAGAACATTCAGAGACGTTCCACGCTGAGACGGCTTTGGATAAAAAAACCCGGTTCCTACGAAATAGGTTTATTCCCGGGTGATGTTGAGGAGAAAACACAACTTTCCCAATGTATTATCTTCCACTGGGAGCCCCGCAGGGTGCTCTGAGATCCATATTGCCTTAGATCTTCAGAGCCTTGGAGTCCAAGTCACGTAGCATGGCCTAGCGGCCTTCCAACGTCCGGATACGCTTTCCTCCCAGAACGCATAATTTGGCGAAAACAGTGGTAGCCAAGCTGACTGTAGTTCATAGTTGGCGTAGTCCTGTGCTCCCGTTCATTCCTTTGTCTGGGGGAACGTGATCCCTGAACTCTTTGCCTAGCAAAGTTACCGCCTAGGTGATCATACAGAAAACAAATTGGAATGATTGGCCAAATCGGTCGGTTATATCGGCACCCCATACATTTCGCACTCTACAGAAACGAGTCCATTGACCTAGTGTTTCCCGCTGGACATGAATTTTTCCAATAAGGCACTTGTGTGAAACATCCTGATTCCCTGGTCGTGTGGCAGCTTTCCATGAAATCCTTGCTGTTCTCTGAGAAGGAAATTCAGCCGCATAGACTCTATGGACTGTGAGCTTCATGTGCATATGTACGTTCGAGTAACAGTTTTATCCACAAGAAATACTAGTCAGTACTTGCAGGAAATCGTCGGACTGTGAGTTTTTCAAGGAAAAAATAGAGGGGCGAAAACCCCACACTCGCAGCTCACTGTCCTGAAACGTTCAGATACTGCTATGCCCCAGCTCATTCACTCCTGATGGAAAATGATGTCAGGAGCATTTTGGTTAGAACAACACCCACAGCTCCGATATATGAGACGACTTCTGTTTCAAGATAGAGTTAGGGTTAGGGCTAGCATACGGGATATGGTTAGGATTAGCTTTATTATTAGGGTTAGGGATAGGGTTAGGGTTCGGTTTGGGGATTGGGTTCGGGTTAGGGTGAGGGGTAGGGTTAGGGATAAGAGTAGGGTTAGGGTTAGGATGATGGTTTGGGCTAATGTTACATGTAGGCTTAGGGCTAGGGCTATAGGTAGATGACGGCCGCCGGTCGAGGAAAGTGTGTCATAGAAGATAGTGCACTTCGTAGCAGTCATAGTCCTGTACTCTCTTTGAGTCCGTGGATGACGAGAAAGTGATTCTGTAGATCGTTGGACTCAAACACAGCAAGGGAAATGATAAGAGAGCAAAATAGCTGATCATAAGTTCTGAAGAGGTTGTGTGATAGGGTACAAGGCACTCATTTCCACTTCAGCTGATATGAACACATTGATCGAGTGCTGCGTTCATGCTTAAAGCCACTTCTCAGGAACATGTTCATTCCCGAGTCCTTGCCAGCTTTCAAACCGTTGACTCATGTGCTGTGTCCGAGACGTTCACTCGAATAGAGTAAGGGGACTGCTAGCTTCACATGCGTTTCTGCGTCGAAAACACTGTATGGTCAAAGTGAGGAACTAGGCCGTTCCTTCTCTTCTTCTTGGGACTACGCTTTTCGGATGCGAAAAGTACCTAGGAGAAAACTCTACTGTGGAAGCTCATCCCCCTTCAAGGATCACAAAGTGCTATGCTGGCATTCCCTCCTTTGCTGAAGGGAAATCATTTCAGTAGCTCTTGGGCTATGACACGAGCCAGAGATCCTACACTGCAGCAAGGTACTTCGACGGGATGCTGACAAGTGTACGCACTATGTGGCACACCACTGCTTTCATCCCCTACTGAAATGAGAACATTGATAACACGTCAAATAGTGTGGATGGCTTTTGTGGAAAACACTTTTCGCACGAGTTCCTATAATTGCTGAATGACGCAGGGGAGCGCAAAGTCTTCACTGCTGTATTCTCAGAGTGGAATGAATGCCCTGCTAGGGCCATGGTGTACGTTTAGCTTGTTCGTCCCTTAATGCTTCACGAACGGGTGGAGTCCAAGGGACGTAGTAGTCTCCGTGCGTTTCCTAGGCTACACCCTTAGTCTCCCATTCCATCTACTACTGAAAAGAGAACATTCAGAAGACGTTCCACGCTGAGACGGCTTTGGCTAAAAAAAACCCGGTTCCTACGAAATAGGTTTATTCGCGGGTGATGTTGAGGAGAAAACACAACTTCACCAATGTATTATCTTCCACTGGGAGCCCCGCAGGGTGCTCTGAGATCCATATTGCCTTAGATCTTCAGAGCCTTGGAGTCCAAGTCACGTAGCATGGCCTAGCGGCCTTCCAACGTCCGGATACGCTTTCCTCCCAGAACGCATAATTTGGCGAAAACAGTGGTAGCCAAGCTGACTGTAGTTCATAGTTGGCGTAGTCCTGTGCTCCCGTTCATTCCTTTGTCTGGGGGAACGTGATCCCTGAACTCTTTGCCTAGCAAAGTTACCGCCTAGGAGATCATACGGAAAACAAATTGGAATGATTGGCCAAATCGGTCGGTTATATCGGCACCCCATACATTTCGCACTCTACAGAAACGAGTCCATTGACCTAGTGTTTCCCGCTGGACATGAATTTTTCCAATAAGGCACTTGTGTGAAACATCCTGATTCCCTGGTCGTGTGGCAGCTTTCCATGAAATCCTTGCTGTTCTCTGAGAAGGAAATTCAGCCGCATAGACTCTATGGACTGTGAGCTTCATGTGCATATGTACGTTCGAGTAACAGTTTTATCCACAAGACATACTAGTCAGTACTTGCAGGAAATCGTCGGACTGTGAGTTTTTCAAGGAAAAAATAGAGGGGCGAAAACCCCACACTCGCAGCTCACTGTCCTGAAACGTTCAGATACTGCTATGCCCCAGCTCATTCACTCCTGATGGAAAATGATTTCAGGAGCATTTTGGTTAGAACAACACCCACAGCTCCGATATATGAGACGACTTCTGTTTCAAGATAGAGTTAGGGTTAGGGCTAGCATACGGGATATGTTTAGGATTAGCTTTATTATTAGGGTTAGGGTTCGGTTTGGGGATTGGGTTCGGGTTAGGGTGAGGGGTAGGGTTAGGGATAAGAGTAGGGTTAGGGTTAGGATGATGGTTTGGGCTAATGTTACATGTAGGCTTAGGGCTAGGGCTATAGGTAGATGACGGCCGCCGGTCGAGGAAAGTGTGTCATAGAAGATAGTGCACTTCATAGCAGTCATAGTCCTGTACTCTCTTTGAGTCCGTGGATGACGAGAAAGTGATTCTGTAGATCGTTGGACTCAAACACAGCAAGGGAAATGATAAGAGAGCAAAATAGCTGATCATAAGTTCTGAAGAGGTTGTGTGATAGGGTACAAGGCACTCATTTCCACTTCAGCTGATATGAACACATTGATCGAGTGCTGCGTTCATGCTTAAAGCCACTTCTCAGGAACATGTTCATTCCCGAGTCCTTGCCAGCTTTCACACCGTTGACTCATGTGCTGTGTCCGAGACATTCACTCGAATAGAGTAAGGGGACTGCTAGCTTCACATGCGTTTCTGCGTCGAAAACACTGTATGGTCAAAGTGAGGAACTAGGCCGTTCCTTCTCTTCTTCTTGGGACTACGCTTTTCGGATGCGAAAAGTACCTAGGAGAAAACTCTACTGTGGAAGCTCATCCCCCTTCAAGGATCACAAAGTGCTATGCTGGCATTCCCTCCTTTGCTGAAGGGAAATCATTTCAGTAGCTCTTGGGCTATGACACGAGCCAGAGATCCTACATTGCAGCAAGGTACTTCGACGGGATGCTGACAAGTGTACGCACTATGTGGCACACCACTGCTTTCATCCCCTACTGAAATGAGAACATTGATAACACGTCAAATAGTGTGGATGGCTTTTGTGGAAAACACTTTTCGCACGAGGTCCTATAATTGCTGAATGACGCAGGGGAGCGCAAAGTCTTCACTGCTGTATTCTCAGAGTGGAATGAATGCCCTGCTAGGCCCATGGTGTACGTTTAGCTTGTTCGTCCCTTAATGCTTCACGAACGGGTGGAGTCCAAGGGACGTAGTAGTCTCCGTGCGTTTCCTAGGCTACACCCTTAGTCTCCCATTCCATCTACTACTGAAAAGAGAACATTCAGAAGACGTTCCACGCTGAGACGGCTTTGGCTAAAAAAAACCCGGTTCCTACGAAATAGGTTTATTCCCGGGTGATGTTGAGGAGAAAACACAACTTCACCAATGTATTATCTTCCACTGGGAGCCCCGCAGGGTGCTCTGAGATCCATATTGCCTTAGATCTTCAGAGCCTTGGAGTCCAACTCATGTAGCATGGCCTAGCGGCCTTCGAACGTCCGGATACGCTTTCCTCCCAGAACGCATAATTTGGCGAAAACAGTGGTAGCCAAGCTGACTGTAGTTCATAGTTGGCGTAGTCCTGTGCTCCCGTTCATTCCTTTGTCTGGGGGAACGTGATCCCTGAACTCTTTGCCTAGCAAAGTTACCGCCTAGGTGATCATACAGAAAACAAATTGGAATGATTGGCCAAATCGGTCGGTTATATCGGCACCCCATACATTTCGCACACTACAGAAACGAGTCCATTGACCTAGTGTTTCCCGCTGGACATGAATTTTTCCAATAAGGCACTTGTGTGAAACATCCTGATTCCCTGGTCGTGTGGCAGCTTTCCATGAAATCCTTGCTGTTCTCTGAGAAGGAAATTCAGCCGCATAGACTCTATGGACTGTGAGCTTCATGTGCATATGTACGTTCGAGTAACAGTTTTATCCACAAGACATACTAGTCAGTACTTGCAGGAAATCGTCGGACTGTGAGTTTTTCAAGGAAAAAATAGAGGGGCGAAAACCCCACACTCGCAGCTCACTGTCCTGAAACGTTCAGATACTGCTATGCCCCAGCTCATTCACTCCTGATGGAAAATGATTTCAGGAGCATTTTGGTTAGAACAACACCCACAGCTCCGATATATGAGACGACTTCTGTTTGAAGATAGAGTTAGGGTTAGGGCTAGCATACGGGATATGGTTAGGATTAGCTTTATTATTAGGGTTAGGGTTCGGTTTGGGGATTGGGTTCGGGTTAGGGTGAGGGGTAGGGTTAGGGATAAGAGTAGGGTTAGGGTTAGGATGATGGTTTGGGCTAATGTTACATGTAGGCTTAGGGCTAGGGCTATAGGCAGATGACGGCCGCCGGTCGAGGAAAGTGTGTCATAGAAGATAGTGCACTTCGTAGCAGTCATAGTCCTGTACTCTCTTTGAGTCCGTGGATGACGAGAAAGTGACTCTGTAGATCGTTGGACTCAAACACAGCAAGGGAAATGATAAGAGAGCAAAATAGCTGATCATAAGTTCTGAAGAGGTTGTGTGATAGGGTACAAGGCACTCATTTCCACTTCAGCTGATATGAACACATTGATCGAGTGCTGCGTTCATGCTTAAAGCCACTTCTCAGGAACATGTCCATCCCGAGTCCTTGCCAGCTTTCAAACCGTTGACTCATGTGCTGTGTCCGAGACATTCACTCGAATAGAGTAAGGGGACTGCTAGCTTCACATGCGTTTCTGCGTCGAAAACACTGTATGGTCAAAGTGAGGAACTAGGCCGTTCCTTCTCTTCTTCTTGGGACTACGCTTTTCGGATGCGAAAAGTACCTAGGAGAAAACTCTACTGTGGAAGCTCATCCCCCTTCAAGGATCACAAAGTGCTATGCTGGCATTCCCTCCTTTGCTGAAGGGAAATCATTTCAGTAGCTCTTGGGCTATGACACGAGCCAGAGATCCTACACTGCAGCAAGGTACTTCGACGGGATGCTGACAAGTGTACGCACTATGTGGCACACCACTGCTTTCATCCCCTACTGAAATGAGAACATTGATAACACGTCAAATAGTGTGGATGGCTTTTGTGGAAAACACTTTTCGCACGAGTTCCTATAATTGCTGAATGACGCAGGGGAGCGCAAAGTCTTCACTGCTGTATTCTCAGAGTGGAATGAATGCCCTGCTAGGGCCATGGTGTACGTTTAGCTTGTTCGTCCCTTAATGCTTCACGAACGGGTGGAGTCCAAGGGACGTAGTAGTCTCCGTGCGTTTCCTAGGCTACACCCTTAGTCTCCCATTCCATCTACTACTGAAAAGAGAACATACAGAAGACGTTCCACGCTGAGACGGCTTTGGCTAAAAAAACCCGGTTCCTACGAAATAGGTTTATTCCCGGGTGATGTTGAGGAGAAAACACAACTTCACCAATGTATTATCTTCCACTGGGAGCCCCGCAGGGTGCTCTGAGATCCATATTGCCTTAGATCTTCAGAGCCTTGGAGTCCAAGTCACGTAGCATGGCCTAGCGGCCTTCCGACGTCCGGATACGCTTTCCTCCCAGAACGCATAATTTGGCGAAAACAGTGGTAGCCAAGCTGACTGTAGTTCATAGTTGGCGTAGTCCTGTGCTCCCGTTCATGCCTTTGTCTGGGGGAACGTGATCCCTGAACTCTTTGCCTAGCAAAGTTACCGCCTAGGTGATCATACGGAAAACAAATTGGAATGATTGGCCAAATCGGTCGGTTATATCGGCACCCCATACATTTCGCACTCTACAGAAACGAGTCCATTGACCTAGTGTTTCCCGCTGGACATGAATTTTTCCAATAAGGCACTTGTGTGAAACATCCTGATTCCCTGGTCGTGTGGCAGCTTTCCATGAAATCCTTGCTGTTCTCTGAGAAGGAAATTCAGCCGCATAGACTCTATGGACTGTGAGCTTCATGTGCATATGTACGTTCGAGTAACAGTTTTATCCACAAGACATACTAGTCAGTACTTGCAGGAAATCGTCGGACTGTGAGTTTTTCAAGGAAAAAATAGAGGGGCGAAAACCCCACACTCGCAGCTCACTGTCCTGAAACGTTCAGATACTGCTATGCCCCAGCTCATTCACTCCTGATGGAAAATGATGTCAGGAGCATTTTGGTTAGAACAACACCCACAGCTCCGATATATGAGACGACTTCTGTTTCAAGATAGAGTTAGGGTTAGGGCTAGCATACGGGATATGGTTAGGATTAGCTTTATTATTAGGGTTAGGGATAGGGTTAGGGTTCGGTTTGTGGATTGGGTTCGGGTTTGGGTGAGGTGTAGGGTTAGGGATAAGAGTAGGGTTAGGGTTAGGATGATGGTTTGGGCTAATGTTACATGTAGGCTTAGGGCTAGGGCTATAGGTAGATGACGGCCGCCGGTCGAGGAAAGTGTGTCATAGAAGATAGTGCACTTCGTAGCAGTCATAGTCCTGTACTCTCTTTGAGTCCGTGGATGACGAGAAAGTGATTCTGTAGATCGTTGGACTCAAACACAGCAAGGGAAATGATAAGAGAGCAAAATAGCTGATCATAAGTTCTGAAGAGGTTGTGTGATAGGGTACAAGGCACTCATTTCCACTTCAGCTGATATGAACACATTGATCGAGTGCTGCGTTCATGCTTAAAGCCACTTCTCAGGAACATGTTCATTCCCGAGTCCTTGCCAGCTTTCAAACCGTTGACTCATGTGCTGTGTCCGAGACATTCACTCGAATAGAGTAAGGGGACTGCTAGCTTCACATGCGTTTCTGCGTCGAAAACACTGTATGGTCAAAGTGAGGAACTAGGCCGTTCCTTCTCTTCTTCTTGGGACTACGCTTTTCGGATGCGAAAAGTACCTAGGAGAAAACTCTACTGTGGAAGCTCATCCCCCTTCAAGGATCACAAAGTGCTATGCTGGCATTCCCTCCTTTGCTGAAGGGAAATCATTTCAGTAGCTCTTGGGCTATGACACGAGCCAGAGATCCTACACTGCAGCAAGGTACTTCGACGGGATGCTGACAAGTGTACGCACTATGTGGCACACCACTGCTTTCATCGCCTACTGAAATGAGAACATTGATAACACGTCAAATAGTGTGGATGGCTTTTGTGGAAAACACTTTTCGCACGAGTTCCTATAATTGCTGAATGACGCAGGGGAGCGCAAAGTCTTCACTGCTGTATTCTCAGAGTGGAATGAATGCCCTGCTAGGCCCATGGTGTACGTTTAGCTTGTTCGTCCCTTAATGCTTCACGAACGGGTGGAGTCCAAGGGACGTAGTAGTCTCCGTGCGTTTCCTAGGCTACACCCTTAGTCTCCCATTCCATCTACTACTGAAAAGAGAACATTCAGAAGACGTTCCACGCTGAGACGGCTTTGGCTAAAAAAACCCGGTTCCTACGAAATAGGTTTATTCCCGGGTGATGTTGAGGAGAAAACACAACTTCACCAATGTATTATCTTCCACTGGGAGCCCCGCAGGGTGCTCTGAGATCCATATTGCCTTAGATCTTCAGAGCCTTGGAGTCCAAGTCACTTAGAATGGCCTAGCGGCCTTCCAACGTCCGGATACGCTTTCCTCCCAGAACGCATAATTTGGCGAAAACAGTGGTAGCCAAGCTGACTGTAGTTCATAGTTGGCGTAGTCCTGTGCTCCCGTTCATTCCTTTGTCTGGGGGAACGTGATCCCTGAACTCTTTGCCTAGCAAAGTTACCGCCTAGGTGATCATACGGAAAACAAATTGGAATGATTGGCCAAATCGGTCGGTTATATCGGCACCCCATACATTTCGCACTCTACAGAAACGAGTCCATTGACCTAGTGTTTCCCGCTGGACATGAATTTTTCCAATAAGGCACTTGTGTGAAACATCCTGATTCCCTGGTCGTGTGGCAGCTTTCCATGAAATCCTTGCTGTTCTCTGAGAAGGAAATTCAGCCGCATAGACTCTATGGACTGTGAGCTTCATGTGCATATGTACGTTCGAGTAACAGTTTTATCCACAAGACATACTAGTCAGTACTTGCAGGAAATCGTCGGACTGTGAGTTTTTCAAGGAAAAAATAGAGGGGCGAAAACCCCACACTCGCAGCTCACTGTCCTGAAACGTTCAGATACTGCTATGCCCCAGCTCATTCACTCCTGATGGAAAATGATGTCAGGAGCATTTTGGTTAGAACAACACCCACAGCTCCGATATATGAGACGACTTCTGTTTCAAGATAGAGTTAGGGTTAGGGCTAGCATACGGGATATGGTTAGGATTAGCTTTATTATTAGGGTTAGGGATAGGGTTAGGGTTCGGTTTGTGGATTGGGTTCGGGTTTGGGTGAGGTGTAGGGTTAGGGATAAGAGTAGGGTTAGGGTTAGGATGATGGTTTGGGCTAATGTTACATGTAGGCTTAGGGCTAGGGCTATAGGTAGATGACGGCCGCCGGTCGAGGAAAGTGTGTCATAGAAGATAGTGCACTTCGTAGCAGTCATAGTCCTGTACTCTCTTTGAGTCCGTGGATGACGAGAAAGTGATTCTGTAGATCGTTGGACTCAAACACAGCAAGGGAAATGATAAGAGAGCAAAATAGCTGATCATAAGTTCTGAAGAGGTTGTGTGATAGGGTACAAGGCACTCATTTCCACTTCAGCTGATATGAACACATTGATCGAGTGCTGCGTTCATGCTTAAAGCCACTTCTCAGGAACATGTTCATTCCCGAGTCCTTGCCAGCTTTCAAACCGTTGACTCATGTGCTGTGTCCGAGACATTCACTCGAATAGAGTAAGGGGACTGCTAGCTTCACATGCGTTTCTGCGTCGAAAACACTGTATGGTCAAAGTGAGGAACTAGGCCGTTCCTTCTCTTCTTCTTGGGACTACGCTTTTCGGATGCGAAAAGTACCTAGGAGAAAACTCTACTGTGGAAGCTCATCCCCCTTCAAGGATCACAAAGTGCTATGCTGGCATTCCCTCCTTTGCTGAAGGGAAATCATTTCAGTAGCTCTTGGGCTATGACACGAGCCAGAGATCCTACACTGCAGCAAGGTACTTCGACGGGATGCTGACAAGTGTACGCACTATGTGGCACACCACTGCTTTCATCGCCTACTGAAATGAGAACATTGATAACACGTCAAATAGTGTGGATGGCTTTTGTGGAAAACACTTTTCGCACGAGTTCCTATAATTGCTGAATGACGCAGGGGAGCGCAAAGTCTTCACTGCTGTATTCTCAGAGTGGAATGAATGCCCTGCTAGGCCCATGGTGTACGTTTAGCTTGTTCGTCCCTTAATGCTTCACGAACGGGTGGAGTCCAAGGGACGTAGTAGTCTCCGTGCGTTTCCTAGGCTACACCCTTAGTCTCCCATTCCATCTACTACTGAAAAGAGAACATTCAGAAGACGTTCCACGCTGAGACGGCTTTGGCTAAAAAAACCCGGTTCCTACGAAATAGGTTTATTCGCGGGTGATGTTGAGGAGAAAACACAACTTCACCAATGTATTATCTTCCACTGGGAGCCCCGCAGGGTGCTCTGAGATCCATATTGCCTTAGATCTTCAGAGCCTTGGAGTCCAAGTCACGTAGCATGGCCTAGCGGCCTTCCAACGTCCGGATACGCTTTCCTCCCAGAACGCATAATTTGGCGAAAACAGTGGTAGCCAAGCTGACTGTAGTTCATAGTTGGCGTAGTCCTGTGCTCCCGTTCATTCCTTTGTCTGGGGGAACGTGATCCCTGAACTCTTTGCCTAGCAAAGTTACCGCCTAGGTGATCATACAGAAAACAAATTGGAATGATTGGCCAAATCGGTCGGTTATATCGGCACCCCATACATTTCGCACTCTACAGAAACGAGTCCATTGACCTAGTGTTTCCCGCTGGACATGAATTTTTCCAATAAGGCACTTGTGTGAAACATCCTGATTCCCTGGTCGTGTGGCAGCTTTCCATGAAATCCTTGCTGTTCTCTGAGAAGGAAATTCAGCCGCATAGACTCTATGGACTGTGAGCTTCATGTGCATATGTACGTTCGAGTAACAGTTTTATCCACAAGACATACTAGTCAGTACTTGCAGGAAATCGTCGGACTGTGAGTTTTTCAAGGAAAAAATAGAGGGGCGAAAACCCCACACTCGCAGCTCACTGTCCTGAAACGTTCAGATACTGCTATGCCCCAGCTCATTCACTCCTGATGGAAAATGATTTCAGGAGCATTTTGGTTAGAACAACACCCACAGCTCCGATATATGAGACGACTTCTGTTTCAAGATAGAGTTAGGGTTAGGGCTAGCATACGGGATATGGTTAGGATTAGCTTTATTATTAGGGTTAGGGATAGGGTTAGGGTTCGGTTTGGGGATTGGGTTCGGGTTAGGGTGAGGGGTAGGGTTAGGGATAAGAGTAGGGTTAGGGTTAGGATGATGGTTTGGGCTAATGTTACATGTAGGCTTAGGGCTAGGGCTATAGGTAGATGACGGCCGCCGGTCGAGGAAAGTGTGTCATAGAAGATAGTGCACTTCGTAGCAGTCATAGTCCTGTACTCTCTTTGAGTCCGTGGATGACGAGAAAGTGATTCTGTAGATCGTTGGACTCAAACACAGCAAGGGAAATGATAAGAGAGCAAAATAGCTGATCATAAGTTCTGAAGAGGTTGTGTGATAGGGTACAAGGCACTCATTTCCACTTCAGCTGATATGAACACATTGATCGAGTGCTGCGTTCATGCTTAAAGCCACTTCTCAGGAACATGTTCATTCCCGAGTCCTTGCCAGCTTTCAAACCGTTGACTCATGGGCTGTGTCCGAGACGTTCACTCGAATAGAATAAGGGGACTGCTAGCTTCACATGCGTTTCTGCGTCGAAAACACTGTATGGTCAAAGTGAGGAACTAGGCCGTTCCTTCTCTTCTTCTTGGGACTACGCTTTTCGGATGCGAAAAGTACCTAGGAGAAAACTCTACTGTGGAAGCTCATCCCCCTTCAAGGATCACAAAGTGCTATGCTGGCATTCCCTCCTTTGCTGAAGGGAAATCATTTCAGTAGCTCTTGGGCTATGACACGAGCCAGAGATCCTACACTGCAGCAAGGTACTTCGACGGGATGCTGACAAGTGTACGCACTATGTGGCACACCACTGCTTTCATCCCCTACTGAAATGAGAACATTGATAACACGTCAAATAGTGTGGATGGCTTTTGTGGAAAACACTTTTCGCACGAGTTCCTATAATTGCTGAATGACGCAGGGGAGCGCAAAGTCTTCACTGCTGTATTCTCAGAGTGGAATGAATGCCCTGCTAGGCCCATGGTGTACGTTTAGCTTGTTCGTCCCTTAATGCTTCACGAACGGGTGGAGTCCAAGGGACGTAGTAGTCTCCGTGCGTTTCCTAGGCTACACCCTTAGTCTCCCATTCCATCTACTACTGAAAAGAGAACATTCAGAGACGTTCCACGCTGAGACGGCTTTGGATAAAAAAACCCGGTTCCTAAGAAATAGGTTTATTCCCGGGTGATGTTGAGGAGAAAACACAACTTTCCCAATGTATTATCTTCCACTGGGAGCCCCGCAGGGTGCTCTGAGATCCATATTGCCTTAGATCTTCAGAGCCTTGGAGTCCAAGTCACGTAGCATGGCCTAGCGGCCTTCCAACGTCCGGATACGCTTTCCTCCCAGAACGCATAATTTGGCGAAAACAGTGGTAGCCAAGCTGACTGTAGTTCATAGTTGGCGTAGTCCTGTGCTCCCGTTCATTCCTTTGTCTGGGGGAACGTGATCCCTGAACTCTTTGCCTAGCAAAGTTACCGCCTAGGTGATCATACAGAAAACAAATTGGAATGATTGGCCAAATCGGTCGGTTATATCGGCACCCCATACATTTCGCACTCTACAGAAACGAGTCCATTGACCTAGTGTTTCCCGCTGGACATGAATTTTTCCAATAAGGCACTTGTGTGAAACATCCTGATTCCCTGGTCGTGTGGCAGCTTTCCATGAAATCCTTGCTGTTCTCTGAGAAGGAAATTCAGCCGCATAGACTCTATGGACTGTGAGCTTCATGTGCATATGTACGTTCGAGTAACAGTTTTATCCACAAGAAATACTAGTCAGTACTTGCAGGAAATCGTCGGACTGTGAGTTTTTCAAGGAAAAAATAGAGGGGCGAAAACCCCACACTCGCAGCTCACTGTCCTGAAACGTTCAGATACTGCTATGCCCCAGCTCATTCACTCCTGATGGAAAATGATGTCAGGAGCATTTTGGTTAGAACAACACCCACAGCTCCGATATATGAGACGACTTCTGTTTCAAGATAGAGTTAGGGTTAGGGCTAGCATACGGGATATGGTTAGGATTAGCTTTATTATTAGGGTTAGGGATAGGGTTAGGGTTCGGTTTGGGGATTGGGTTCGGGTTAGGGTGAGGGGTAGGGTTAGGGATAAGAGTAGGGTTAGGGTTAGGATGATGGTTTGGGCTAATGTTACATGTAGGCTTAGGGCTAGGGCTATAGGTAGATGACGGCCGCCGGTCGAGGAAAGTGTGTCATAGAAGATAGTGCACTTCGTAGCAGTCATAGTCCTGTACTCTCTTTGAGTCCGTGGATGACGAGAAAGTGATTCTGTAGATCGTTGGACTCAAACACAGCAAGGGAAATGATAAGAGAGCAAAATAGCTGATCATAAGTTCTGAAGAGGTTGTGTGATAGGGTACAAGGCACTCATTTCCACTTCAGCTGATATGAACACATTGATCGAGTGCTGCGTTCATGCTTAAAGCCACTTCTCAGGAACATGTTCATTCCCGAGTCCTTGCCAGCTTTCAAACCGTTGACTCATGTGCTGTGTCCGAGACGTTCACTCGAATAGAGTAAGGGGACTGCTAGCTTCACATGCGTTTCTGCGTCGAAAACACTGTATGGTCAAAGTGAGGAACTAGGCCGTTCCTTCTCTTCTTCTTGGGACTACGCTTTTCGGATGCGAAAAGTACCTAGGAGAAAACTCTACTGTGGAAGCTCATCCCCCTTCAAGGATCACAAAGTGCTATGCTGGCATTCCCTCCTTTGCTGAAGGGAAATCATTTCAGTAGCTCTTGGGCTATGACACGAGCCAGAGATCCTACACTGCAGCAAGGTACTTCGACGGGATGCTGACAAGTGTACGCACTATGTGGCACACCACTGCTTTCATCCCCTACTGAAATGAGAACATTGATAACACGTCAAATAGTGTGGATGGCTTTTGTGGAAAACACTTTTCGCACGAGTTCCTATAATTGCTGAATGACGCAGGGGAGCGCAAAGTCTTCACTGCTGTATTCTCAGAGTGGAATGAATGCCCTGCTAGGGCCATGGTGTACGTTTAGCTTGTTCGTCCCTTAATGCTTCACGAACGGGTGGAGTCCAAGGGACGTAGTAGTCTCCGTGCGTTTCCTAGGCTACACCCTTAGTCTCCCATTCCATCTACTACTGAAAAGAGAACATTCAGAAGACGTTCCACGCTGAGACGGCTTTGGCTAAAAAAACCCGGTTCCTACGAAATAGGTTTATTCCCGGGTGATGTTGAGGAGAAAACACAACTTCACCAATGTATTATCTTCCACTGGGAGCCCCGCAGGGTGCTCTGAGATCCATATTGCCTTAGATCTTCAGAGCCTTGGAGTCCAAGTCACGTAGCATGGCCTAGCGGCCTTCCAACGTCCGGATACGCTTTCCTCCCAGAACGCATAATTTGGCGAAAACAGTGGTAGCCAAGCTGACTGTAGTTCATAGTTGGCGTAGTCCTGTGCTCCCGTTCATTCCTTTGTCTGGGGGAACATGATCCCTGAACTCTTTGCCTAGCAAAGTTACCGCCTAGGTGATCATACGGAAAACAAATTGGAATGATTGGCCAAATCGGTCGGTTATATCGGCACCCCATACATTTCGCACTCTACAGAAACGAGTCCATTGACCTAGTGTTTCCCGCTGGACATGAATTTTTCCAATAAGGCACTTGTGTGAAACATCCTGATTCCCTGGTCGTGTGGCAGCTTTCCATGAAATCCTTGCTGTTCTCTGAGAAGGAAATTCAGCCGCATAGACTCTATGGACTGTGAGCTTCATGTGCATATGTACGTTCGAGTAACAGTTTTATCCACAAGACATACTAGTCAGTACTTGCAGGAAATCGTCGGACTGTGAGTTTTTCAAGGAAAAAATAGAGGGGCGAAAACCCCACACTCGCAGCTCACTGTCCTGAAAAGTTCAGATACTGCTATGCCCCAGCTCATTCACTCCTGATGGAAAATGATGTCAGGAGCATTTTGGTTAGAACAACACCCACAGCTCCGATATATGAGACGACTTCTGTTTCAAGATAGAGTTAGGGTTAGGGCTAGCATACGGGATATGGTTAGGATTAGCTTTATTATTAGGGTTAGGGATAGGGTTAGGGTTCGGTTTGTGGATTGGGTTCGGGTTTGGGTGAGGTGTAGGGTTAGGGATAAGAGTAGGGTTAGGGTTAGGATGATGGTTTGGGCTAATGTTACATGTAGGCTTAGGGCTAGGGCTATAGGTAGATGACGGCCGCCGGTCGAGGAAAGTGTGTCATAGAAGATAGTGCACTTTGTAGCAGTCATAGTCCTGTACTCTCTTTGAGTCCGTGGATGACGAGAAAGTGATTCTGTAGATCGTTGGACTCAAACACAGCAAGGGAAATGATAAGAGAGCAAAATAGCTGATCATAAGTTCTGAAGAGGTTGTGTGATAGGGTACAAGGCACTCATTTCCACTTCAGCTGATATGAACACATTGATCGAGTGCTGCGTTCATGCTTAAAGCCACTTCTCAGGAACATGTTCATTCCCGAGTCCTTGCCAGCTTTCAAACCGTTGACTCATGGGCTGTGTCCGAGACGTTCACTCGAATAGAATAAGGGGACTGCTAGCTTCACATGCGTTTCTGCGTCGAAAACACTGTATGGTCAAAGTGAGGAACTAGGCCGTTCCTTCTCTTCTTCTTGGGACTACGCTTTTCGGATGCGAAAAGTACCTAGGAGAAAACTCTACTGTGGAAGCTCATCCCCCTTCAAGGATCACAAAGTGCTATGCTGGCATTCCCTCCTTTGCTGAAGGGAAATCATTTCAGTAGCTCTTGGGCTATGACACGAGCCAGAGATCCTACACTGCAGCAAGGTACTTCGACGGGATGCTGACAAGTGTACGCACTATGTGGCACACCACTGCTTTCATCCCCTACTGAAATGAGAACATTGATAACACGTCAAATAGTGTGGATGGCTTTTGTGGAAAACACTTTTCGCACGAGTTCCTATAATTGCTGAATGACGCAGGGGAGCGCAAAGTCTTCACTGCTGTATTCTCAGAGTGGAATGAATGCCCTGCTAGGCCCATGGTGTACGTTTAGCTTGTTCGTCCCTTAATGCTTCACGAACGGGTGGAGTCCAAGGGACGTAGTAGTCTCCGTGCGTTTCCTAGGCTACACCCTTAGTCTCCCATTCCATCTACTACTGAAAAGAGAACATTCAGAGACGTTCCACGCTGAGACGGCTTTGGATAAAAAAACCCGGTTCCTACGAAATAGGTTTATTCCCGGGTGATGTTGAGGAGAAAACACAACTTCACCAATGTATTATCTTCCACTGGGAGCCCCGCAGGGTGCTCTGAGATCCATATTGCCTTAGATCTTCAGAGCCTTGGAGTCCAAGTCACGTAGCATGGCCTAGCGGTCTTCCGACGTCCGGATACGCTTTCCTCCCAGAACGCATAATTTGGCGAAAACAGTGGTAGCCAAGCTGACTGTAGTTCATAGTTGGCGTAGTCCTGTGCTCCCGTTCATGCCTTTGTCTGGGGGAACGTGATCCCTGAACTCTTTGCCTAGCAAAGTTACCGCCTAGGTGATCATACGGAAAACAAATTGGAATGATTGGCCAAATCGGTCGGTTATATCGGCACCCCATACATTTCGCACTCTACAGAAACGAGTCCATTGACCTAGTGTTTCCCGCTGGACATGAATTTTTCCAATAAGGCACTTGTGTGAAACATCCTGATTCCCTGGTCGTGTGGCAGCTTTCCATGAAATCCTTGCTGTTCTCTGAGAAGGAAATTCAGCCGCATAGACTCTATGGACTGTGAGCTTCATGTGCATATGTACGTTCGAGTAACAGTTTTATCCACAAGACATACTAGTCAGTACTTGCAGGAAATCGTCGGACTGTGAGTTTTTCAAGGAAAAAATAGAGGGGCGAAAACCCCACACTCGCAGCTCACTGTCCTGAAACGTTCAGATACTGCTATGCCCCAGCTCATTCACTCCTGATGGAAAATGATGTCAGGAGCATTTTGGTTAGAACAACACCCACAGCTCCGATATATGAGACGACTTCTGTTTCAAGATAGAGTTAGGGTTAGGGCTAGCATACGGGATATGGTTAGGATTAGCTTTATTATTAGGGTTAGGGATAGGGTTAGGGTTCGGTTTGGGGATTGGGTTCGGGTTTGGGTGAGGTGTAGGGTTAGGGATAAGAGTAGGGTTAGGGTTAGGATGATGGTTTGGGCTAATGTTACATGTAGGCTTAGGGCTAGGGCTATAGGTAGATGACGGCCGCCGGTCGAGGAAAGTGTGTCATAGAAGATAGTGCACTTCGTAGCAGTCATAGTCCTGTACTCTCTTTGAGTCCGTGGATGACGAGAAAGTGATTCTGTAGATCGTTGGACTCAAACACAGCAAGGGAAATGATAAGAGAGCAAAATAGCTGATCATAAGTTCTGAAGAGGTTGTGTGATAGGGTACAAGGCACTCATTTCCACTTCAGCTGATATGAACACATTGATCGAGTGCTGCGTTCATGCTTAAAGCCACTTCTCAGGAACATGTTCATTCCCGAGTCCTTGCCAGCTTTCAAACCGTTGACTCATGTGCTGTGTCCGAGACGTTCACTCGATAGAGTAAGGGGACTGCTAGCTTCACATGCGTTTCTGCGTCGAAAACACTGTATGGTCAAAGTGAGGAACTAGGCCGTTCCTTCTCTTCTTCTTGGGACTACGCTTTTCGGATGCGAAAAGTACCTAGGAGAAAACTCCACTGTGGAAGCTCATCCCCCTTCAAGGATCACAAAGTGCTATGCTGGCATTCCCTCCTTTGCTGAAGGGAAATCATTTCAGTAGCTCTTGGGCTATGACACGAGCCAGAGATCCTACACTGCAGCAAGGTACTTCGACGGGATGCTGACAAGTGTACGCACTATGTGGCACACCACTGCTTTCATCGCCTACTGAAATGAGAACATTGATAACACGTCAAATAGTGTGGATGGCTTTTGTGGAAAACACTTTTCGCACGAGTTCCTATAATTGCTGAATGACGCAGGGGAGCGCAAAGTCTTCACTGCTGTATTCTCAGAGTGGAATGAATGCCCTGCTAGGCCCATGGTGTACGTTTAGCTTGTTCGTCCCTTAATGCTTCACGAACGGGTGGAGTCCAAGGGACGTAGTAGTCTCCGTGCGTTTCCTAGGCTACACCCTTAGTCTCCCATTCCATCTACTACTGAAAAGAGAACATTCAGAAGACGTTCCACGCTGAGACGGCTTTGGCTAAAAAAACCCGGTTCCTACGAAATAGGTTTATTCCCGGGTGATGTTGAGGAGAAAACACAACTTCACCAATGTATTATCTTCCACTGGGAGCCCCGCAAGGTGCTCTGAGATCCATATTGCCTTAGATCTTCAGAGCCTTGGAGTCCAAGTCACGTAGCATGGCCTAGCGGCCTTCCAACGTCCGGATACGCTTTCCTCCCAGAACGCATAATTTGGCGAAAACAGTGGTAGCCAAGCTGACTGTAGTTCATAGTTGGCGTAGTCCTGTGCTCCCGTTCATTCCTTTGTCTGGGGGAACATGATCCCTGAACTCTTTGCCTAGCAAAGTTACCGCCTAGGTGATCATACGGAAAACAAATTGGAATGATTGGCCAAATCGGTCGGTTATATCGGCACCCCATACATTTCGCACTCTACAGAAACGAGTCCATTGACCTAGTGTTTCCCGCTGGACATGAATTTTTCCAATAAGGCACTTGTGTGAAACATCCTGATTCCCTGGTCGTGTGGCAGCTTTCCATGAAATCCTTGCTGTTCTCTGAGAAGGAAATTCAGCCGCATAGACTCTATGGACTGTGAGCTTCATGTGCATATGTACGTTCGAGTAACAGTTTTATCCACAAGACATACTAGTCAGTACTTGCAGGAAGTCGTCGGACTGTGAGTTTTTCAAGGAAAAAATAGAGGGGCGAAAACCCCACACTCGCAGCTCACTGTCCTGAAAAGTTCAGATACTGCTATGCCCCAGCTCATTCACTCCTGATGGAAAATGATGTCAGGAGCATTTTGGTTAGAACAACACCCACAGCTCCGATATATGAGACGACTTCTGTTTCAAGATAGAGTTAGGGTTAGGGCTAGCATACGGGATATGGTTAGGATTAGCTTTATTATTAGGGTTAGGGATAGGGTTAGGGTTCGGTTTGTGGATTGGGTTCGGGTTTGGGTGAGGTGTAGGGTTAGGGATAAGAGTAGGGTTAGGGTTAGGATGATGGTTTGGGCTAATGTTACATGTAGGCTTAGGGCTAGGGCTATAGGTAGATGACGGCCGCCGGTCGAGGAAAGTGTGTCATAGAAGATAGTGCACTTTGTAGCAGTCATAGTCCTGTACTCTCTTTGAGTCCGTGGATGACGAGAAAGTGATTCTGTAGATCGTTGGACTCAAACACAGCAAGGGAAATGATAAGAGAGCAAAATAGCTGATCATAAGTTCTGAAGAGGTTGTGTGATAGGGTACAAGGCACTCATTTCCACTTCAGCTGATATGAACACATTGATCGAGTGCTGCGTTCATGCTTAAAGCCACTTCTCAGGAACATGTTCATTCCCGAGTCCTTGCCAGCTTTCAAACCGTTGACTCATGGGCTGTGTCCGAGACGTTCACTCGAATAGAATAAGGGGACTGCTAGCTTCACATGCGTTTCTGCGTCGAAAACACTGTATGGTCAAAGTGAGGAACTAGGCCGTTCCTTCTCTTCTTCTTGGGACTACGCTTTTCGGATGCGAAAAGTACCTAGGAGAAAACTCTACTGTGGAAGCTCATCCCCCTTCAAGGATCACAAAGTGCTATGCTGGCATTCCCTCCTTTGCTGAAGGGAAATCATTTCAGTAGCTCTTGGGCTATGACACGAGCCAGAGATCCTACACTGCAGCAAGGTACTTCGACGGGATGCTGACAAGTGTACGCACTATGTGGCACACCACTGCTTTCATCCCCTACTGAAATGAGAACATTGATAACACGTCAAATAGTGTGGATGGCTTTTGTGGAAAACACTTTTCGCACGAGTTCCTATAATTGCTGAATGACGCAGGGGAGCGCAAAGTCTTCACTGCTGTATTCTCAGAGTGGAATGAATGCCCTGCTAGGCCCATGGTGTACGTTTAGCTTGTTCGTCCCTTAATGCTTCACGAACGGGTGGAGTCCAAGGGACGTAGTAGTCTCCGTGCGTTTCCTAGGCTACACCCTTAGTCTCCCATTCCATCTACTACTGAAAAGAGAACATTCAGAGACGTTCCACGCTGAGACGGCTTTGGATAAAAAAACCCGGTTCCTACGAAATAGGTTTATTCCCGGGTGATGTTGAGGAGAAAACACAACTTCACCAATGTATTATCTTCCACTGGGAGCCCCGCAGGGTGCTCTGAGATCCATATTGCCTTAGATCTTCAGAGCCTTGGAGTCCAAGTCACGTAGCATGGCCTAGCGGCCTTCCGACGTCCGGATACGCTTTCCTCCCAGAACGCATAATTTGGCGAAAACAGTGGTAGCCAAGCTGACTGTAGTTCATAGTTGGCGTAGTCCTGTGCTCCCGTTCATGCCTTTGTCTGGGGGAACGTGATCCCTGAACTCTTTGCCTAGCAAAGTTACCGCCTAGGTGATCATACGGAAAACAAATTGGAATGATTGGCCAAATCGGTCGGTTATATCGGCACCCCATACATTTCGCACTCTACAGAAACGAGTCCATTGACCTAGTGTTTCCCGCTGGACATGAATTTTTCCAATAAGGCACTTGTGTGAAACATCCTGATTCCCTGGTCGTGTGGCAGCTTTCCATGAAATCCTTGCTGTTCTCTGAGAAGGAAATTCAGCCGCATAGACTCTATGGACTGTGAGCTTCATGTGCATATGTACGTTCGAGTAACAGTTTTATCCACAAGACATACTAGTCAGTACTTGCAGGAAATCGTCGGACTGTGAGTTTTTCAAGGAAAAAATAGAGGGGCGAAAACCCCACACTCGCAGCTCACTGTCCTGAAACGTTCAGATACTGCTATGCCCCAGCTCATTCACTCCTGATGGAAAATGATGTCAGGAGCATTTTGGTTAGAACAACACCCACAGCTCCGATATATGAGACGACTTCTGTTTCAAGATAGAGTTAGGGTTAGGGCTAGCATACGGGATATGGTTAGGATTAGCTTTATTATTAGGGTTAGGGATAGGGTTAGGGTTCGGTTTGGGGATTGGGTTCGGGTTTGGGTGAGGTGTAGGGTTAGGGATAAGAGTAGGGTTAGGGTTAGGATGATGGTTTGGGCTAATGTTACATGTAGGCTTAGGGCTAGGGCTATAGGTAGATGACGGCCGCCGGTCGAGGAAAGTGTGTCATAGAAGATAGTGCACTTCGTAGCAGTCATAGTCCTGTACTCTCTTTGAGTCCGTGGATGACGAGAAAGTGATTCTGTAGATCGTTGGACTCAAACACAGCAAGGGAAATGATAAGAGAGCAAAATAGCTGATCATAAGTTCTGAAGAGGTTGTGTGATAGGGTACAAGGCACTCATTTCCACTTCAGCTGATATGAACACATTGATCGAGTGCTGCGTTCATGCTTAAAGCCACTTCTCAGGAACATGTTCATTCCCGAGTCCTTGCCAGCTTTCAAACCGTTGACTCATGTGCTGTGTCCGAGACATTCACTCGAATAGAGTAAGGGGACTGCTAGCTTCACATGCGTTTCTGCGTCGAAAACACTGTATGGTCAAAGTGAGGAACTAGGCCGTTCCTTCTCTTCTTCTTGGGACTACGCTTTTCGGATGCGAAAAGTACCTAGGAGAAAACTCTACTGTGGAAGCTCATCCCCCTTCAAGGATCACAAAGTGCTATGCTGGCATTCCCTCCTTTGCTGAAGGGAAATCATTTCAGTAGCTCTTGGGCTATGACACGAGCCAGAGATCCTACACTGCAGCAAGGTACTTCGACGGGATGCTGACAAGTGTACGCACTATGTGGCACACCACTGCTTTCATCGCCTACTGAAATGAGAACATTGATAACACGTCAAATAGTGTGGATGGCTTTTGTGGAAAACACTTTTCGCACGAGTTCCTATAATTGCTGAATGACGCAGGGGAGCGCAAAGTCTTCACTGCTGTATTCTCAGAGTGGAATGAATGCCCTGCTAGGCCCATGGTGTACGTTTAGCTTGTTCGTCCCTTAATGCTTCACGAACGGGTGGAGTCCAAGGGACGTAGTAGTCTCCGTGCGTTTCCTAGGCTACACCCTTAGTCTCCCATTCCATCTACTACTGAAAAGAGAACATTCAGAAGACGTTCCACGCTGAGACGGCTTTGGCTAAAAAAACCCGGTTCCTACGAAATAGGTTTATTCCCGGGTGATGTTGAGGAGAAAACACAACTTCACCAATGTATTATCTTCCACTGGGAGCCCCGCAGGGTGCTCTGAGATCCATATTGCCTTAGATCTTCAGAGCCTTGGAGTCCAAGTCACGTAGCATGGCCTAGCGGCCTTCCAACGCCCGGATACGCTTTCCTCCCAGAACGCATAATTTGGCGAAAACAGTGGTAGCCAAGCTGACTGTAGTTCATAGTTGGCGTAGTCCTGTGCTCCCGTTCATTCCTTTGTCTGGGGGAACGTGATCCCTGAACTCTTTGCCTAGCAAAGTTACCGCCTAGGTGATCATACGGAAAACAAATTGGAATGATTGGCCAAATCGGTCGGTTATATCGGCACCCCATACATTTCGCACTCTACAGAAACGAGTCCATTGACCTAGTGTTTCCCGCTGGACATGAATTTTTCCAATAAGGCACTTGTGTGAAACATCCTGATTCCCTGGTCGTGTGGCAGCTTTCCATGAAATCCTTGCTGTTCTCTGAGAAGGAAATTCAGCCGCATAGACTCTATGGACTGTGAGCTTCATGTGCATATGTACGTTCGAGTAACAGTTTTATCCACAAGACATACTAGTCAGTACTTGCAGGAAATCGTCGGACTGTGAGTTTTTCAAGGAAAAAATAGAGGGGCGAAAACCCCACACTCGCAGCTCACTGTCCTGAAACGTTCAGATACTGCTATGCCCCAGCTCATTCACTCCTGATGGAAAATGATGTCAGGAGCATTTTGGTTAGAACAACACCCACAGCTCCGATATATGAGACGACTTCTGTTTCAAGATAGAGTTAGGGTTAGGGCTAGCATACGGGATATGGTTAGGATTAGCTTTATTATTAGGGTTAGGGATAGGGTTAGGGTTCGGTTTGTGGATTGGGTTCGGGTTTGGGTGAGGTGTAGGGTTAGGGATAAGAGTAGGGTTAGGGTTAGGATGATGGTTTGGGCTAATGTTACATGTAGGCTTAGGGCTAGGGCTATAGGTAGATGACGGCCGCCGGTCGAGGAAAGTGTGTCATAGAAGATAGTGCACTTCGTAGCAGTCATAGTCCTGTACTCTCTTTGAGTCCGTGGATGACGAGAAAGTGATTCTGTAGATCGTTGGACTCAAACACAGCAAGGGAAATGATAAGAGAGCAAAATAGCTGATCATAAGTTCTGAAGAGGTTGTGTGATAGGGTACAAGGCACTCATTTCCACTTCAGCTGATATGAACACATTGATCGAGTGCTGCGTTCATGCTTAAAGCCACTTCTCAGGAACATGTTCATTCCCGAGTCCTTGCCAGCTTTCAAACCGTTGACTCATGGGCTGTGTCCGAGACGTTCACTCGAATAGAATAAGGGGACTGCTAGCTTCACATGCGTTTCTGCGTCGAAAACACTGTATGGTCAAAGTGAGGAACTAGGCCGTTCCTTCTCTTCTTCTTGGGACTACGCTTTTCGGATGCGAAAAGTACCTAGGAGAAAACTCTACTGTGGAAGCTCATCCCCCTTCAAGGATCACAAAGTGCTATGCTGGCATTCCCTCCTTTGCTGAAGGGAAATCATTTCAGTAGCTCTTGGGCTATGACACGAGCCAGAGATCCTACACTGCAGCAAGGTACTTCGACGGGATGCTGACAAGTGTACGCACTATGTGGCACACCACTGCTTTCATCCCCTACTGAAATGAGAACATTGATAACACGTCAAATAGTGTGGATGGCTTTTGTGGAAAACACTTTTCGCACGAGTTCCTATAATTGCTGAATGACGCAGGGGAGCGCAAAGTCTTCACTGCTGTATTCTCAGAGTGGAATGAATGCCCTGCTAGGCCCATGGTGTACGTTTAGCTTGTTCGTCCCTTAATGCTTCACGAACGGGTGGAGTCCAAGGGACGTAGTAGTCTCCGTGCGTTTCCTAGGCTACACCCTTAGTCTCCCATTCCATCTACTACTGAAAAGAGAACATTCAGAGACGTTCCACGCTGAGACGGCTTTGGATAAAAAAACCCGGTTCCTACGAAATAGGTTTATTCCCGGGTGATGTTGAGGAGAAAACACAACTTCACCAATGTATTATCTTCCACTGGGAGCCCCGCAGGGTGCTCTGAGATCCATATTGCCTTAGATCTTCAGAGCCTTGGAGTCCAAGTCACGTAGCATGGCCTAGCGGCCTTCCGACGTCCGGATACGCTTTCCTCCCAGAACGCATAATTTGGCGAAAACAGTGGTAGCCAAGCTGACTGTAGTTCATAGTTGGCGTAGTCCTGTGCTCCCGTTCATGCCTTTGTCTGGGGGAACGTGATCCCTGAACTCTTTGCCTAGCAAAGTTACCGCCTAGGTGATCATACGGAAAACAAATTGGAATGATTGGCCAAATCGGTCGGTTATATCGGCACCCCATACATTTCGCACTCTACAGAAACGAGTCCATTGACCTAGTGTTTCCCGCTGGACATGAATTTTTCCAATAAGGCACTTGTGTGAAACATCCTGATTCCCTGGTCGTGTGGCAGCTTTCCATGAAATCCTTGCTGTTCTCTGAGAAGGAAATTCAGCCGCATAGACTCTATGGACTGTGAGCTTCATGTGCATATGTACGTTCGAGTAACAGTTTTATCCACAAGACATACTAGTCAGTACTTGCAGGAAATCGTCGGACTGTGAGTTTTTCAAGGAAAAAATAGAGGGGCGAAAACCCCACACTCGCAGCTCACTGTCCTGAAACGTTCAGATACTGCTATGCCCCAGCTCATTCACTCCTGATGGAAAATGATGTCAGGAGCATTTTGGTTAGAACAACACCCACAGCTCCGATATATGAGACGACTTCTGTTTCAAGATAGAGTTAGGGTTAGGGCTAGCATACGGGATATGGTTAGGATTAGCTTTATTATTAGGGTTAGGGATAGGGTTAGGGTTCGGTTTGGGGATTGGGTTCGGGTTTGGGTGAGGTGTAGGGTTAGGGATAAGAGTAGGGTTAGGGTTAGGATGATGGTTTGGGCTAATGTTACATGTAGGCTTAGGGCTAGGGCTATAGGTAGATGACGGCCGCCGGTCGAGGAAAGTGTGTCATAGAAGATAGTGCACTTCGTAGCAGTCATAGTCCTGTACTCTCTTTGAGTCCGTGGATGACGAGAAAGTGATTCTGTAGATCGTTGGACTCAAACACAGCAAGGGAAATGATAAGAGAGCAAAATAGCTGATCATAAGTTCTGAAGAGGTTGTGTGATAGGGTACAAGGCACTCATTTCCACTTCAGCTGATATGAACACATTGATCGAGTGCTGCGTTCATGCTTAAAGCCACTTCTCAGGAACATGTTCATTCCCGAGTCCTTGCCAGCTTTCAAACCGTTGACTCATGTGCTGTGTCCGAGACATTCACTCGAATAGAGTAAGGGGACTGCTAGCTTCACATGCGTTTCTGCGTCGAAAACACTGTATGGTCAAAGTGAGGAACTAGGCCGTTCCTTCTCTTCTTCTTGGGACTACGCTTTTCGGATGCGAAAAGTACCTAGGAGAAAACTCTACTGTGGAAGCTCATCCCCCTTCAAGGATCACAAAGTGCTATGCTGGCATTCCCTCCTTTGCTGAAGGGAAATCATTTCAGTAGCTCTTGGGCTATGACACGAGCCAGAGATCCTACACTGCAGCAAGGTACTTCGACGGGATGCTGACAAGTGTACGCACTATGTGGCACACCACTGCTTTCATCGCCTACTGAAATGAGAACATTGATAACACGTCAAATAGTGTGGATGGCTTTTGTGGAAAACACTTTTCGCACGAGTTCCTATAATTGCTGAATGACGCAGGGGAGCGCAAAGTCTTCACTGCTGTATTCTCAGAGTGGAATGAATGCCCTGCTAGGCCCATGGTGTACGTTTAGCTTGTTCGTCCCTTAATGCTTCACGAACGGGTGGAGTCCAAGGGACGTAGTAGTCTCCGTGGGTTTCCTAGGCTACACCCTTAGTCTCCCATTCCATCTACTACTGAAAAGAGAACATTCAGAAGACGTTCCACGCTGAGACGGCTTTGGCTAAAAAAACCCGGTTCCTACGAAATAGGTTTATTCCCGGGTGATGTTGAGGAGAAAACACAACTTCACCAATGTATTATCTTCCACTGGGAGCCCCGCAGGGTGCTCTGAGATCCATATTGCCTTAGATCTTCAGAGCCTTGGAGTCCAAGTCACGTAGCATGGCCTAGCGGCCTTCCAACGCCCGGATACGCTTTCCTCCCAGAACGCATAATTTGGCGAAAACAGTGGTAGCCAAGCTGACTGTAGTTCATAGTTGGCGTAGTCCTGTGCTCCCGTTCATTCCTTTGTCTGGGGGAACGTGATCCCTGAACTCTTTGCCTAGCAAAGTTACCGCCTAGGTGATCATACGGAAAACAAATTGGAATGATTGGCCAAATCGGTCGGTTATATCGGCACCCCATACATTTCGCACTCTACAGAAACGAGTCCATTGAGCTAGTGTTTCCCGCTGGACATGAATTTTTCCAATAAGGCACTTGTGTGAAACATCCTGATTCCCTGGTCGTGTGGCAGCTTTCCATGAAATCCTTGCTGTTCTCTGAGAAGGAAATTCAGCCGCATAGACTCTATGGACTGTGAGCTTCATGTGCATATGTACGTTCGAGTAACAGTTTTATCCACAAGACATACTAGTCAGTACTTGCAGGAAATCGTCGGACTGTGAGTTTTTCAAGGAAAAAATAGAGGGGCGAAAACCCCACACTCGCAGCTCACTGTCCTGAAACGTTCAGATACTGCTATGCCCCAGCTCATTCACTCCTGATGGAAAATGATGTCAGGAGCATTTTGGTTAGAACAACACCCACAGCTCCGATATATGAGACGACTTCTGTTTCAAGATAGAGTTAGGGTTAGGGCTAGCATACGGGATATGGTTAGGATTAGCTTTATTATTAGGGTTAGGGATAGGGTTAGGGTTCGGTTTGTGGATTGGGTTCGGGTTTGGGTGAGGTGTAGGGTTAGGGATAAGAGTAGGGTTAGGGTTAGGATGATGGTTTGGGCTAATGTTACATGTAGGCTTAGGGCTAGGGCTATAGGTAGATGACGGCCGCCGGTCGAGGAAAGTGTGTCATAGAAGATAGTGCACTTCGTAGCAGTCATAGTCCTGTACTCTCTTTCAGTCCGTGGATGACGAGAAAGTGATTCTGTAGATCGTTGGACTCAAACACAGCAAGGGAAATGATAAGAGAGCAAAATAGCTGATCATAAGTTCTGAAGAGGTTGTGTGATAGGGTACAAGGCACTCATTTCCACTTCAGCTGATATGAACACATTGATCGAGTGCTGCGTTCATGCTTAAAGCCACTTCTCAGGAACATGTTCATTCCCGAGTCCTTGCCAGCTTTCAAACCGTTGACTCATGGGCTGTGTCCGAGACGTTCACTCGAATAGAATAAGGGGACTGCTAGCTTCACATGCGTTTCTGCGTCGAAAACACTGTATGGTCAAAGTGAGGAACTAGGCCGTTCCTTCTCTTCTTCTTGGGACTACGCTTTTCGGATGCGAAAAGTACCTAGGAGAAAACTCTACTGTGGAAGCTCATCCCCCTTCAAGGATCACAAAGTGCTATGCTGGCATTCCCTCCTTTGCTGAAGGGAAATCATTTCAGTAGCTCTTGGGCTATGACACGAGCCAGAGATCCTACACTGCAGCAAGGTACTTCGACGGGATGCTGACAAGTGTACGCACTATGTGGCACACCACTGCTTTCATCCCCTACTGAAATGAGAACATTGATAACACGTCAAATAGTGTGGATGGCTTTTGTGGAAAACACTTTTCGCACGAGTTCCTATAATTGCTGAATGACGCAGGGGAGCGCAAAGTCTTCACTGCTGTATTCTCAGAGTGGAATGAATGCCCTGCTAGGCCCATGGTGTACGTTTAGCTTGTTCGTCCCTTAATGCTTCACGAACGGGTGGAGTCCAAGGGACGTAGTAGTCTCCGTGCGTTTCCTAGGCTACACCCTTAGTCTCCCATTCCATCTACTACTGAAAAGAGAACATTCAGAGACGTTCCACGCTGAGACGGCTTTGGCTAAAAAAACCCGGTTCCTACGAAATAGGTTTATTCCCGGGTGATGTTGAGGAGAAAACACAACTTCACCAATGTATTATCTTCCACTGGGAGCCCCGCAGGGTGCTCTGAGATCCATATTGCCTTAGATCTTCAGAGCCTTGGAGTCCAAGTCACGTAGCATGGCCTAGCGGCCTTCCGACGTCCGGATACGCTTTCCTCCCAGAACGCATAATTTGGCGAAAACAGTGGTAGCCAAGCTGACTGTAGTTCATAGTTGGCGTAGTCCTGTGCTCCCGTTCATGCCTTTGTCTGGGGGAACGTGATCCCTGAACTCTTTGCCTAGCAAAGTTACCGCCTAGGTGATCATACGGAAAACAAATTGGAATGATTGGCCAAATCGGTCGGTTATATCGGCACCCCATACATTTCGCACTCTACAGAAACGAGTCCATTGACCTAGTGTTTCCCGCTGGACATGAATTTTTCCAATAAGGCACTTGTGTGAAACATCCTGATTCCCTGGTCGTGTGGCAGCTTTCCATGAAATCCTTGCTGTTCTCTGAGAAGGAAATTCAGCCGCATAGACTCTATGGACTGTGAGCTTCATGTGCATATGTACGTTCGAGTAACAGTTTTATCCACAAGACATACTAGTCAGTACTTGCAGGAAATCGTCGGACTGTGAGTTTTTCAAGGAAAAAATAGAGGGGCGAAAACCCCACACTCGCAGCTCACTGTCCTGAAACGTTCAGATACTGCTATGCCCCAGCTCATTCACTCCTGATGGAAAATGATGTCAGGAGCATTTTGGTTAGAACAACACCCACAGCTCCGATATATGAGACGACTTCTGTTTCAAGATAGAGTTAGGGTTAGGGCTAGCATACGGGATATGGTTAGGATTAGCTTTATTATTAGGGTTAGGGATAGGGTTAGGGTTCGGTTTGGGGATTGGGTTCGGGTTTGGGTGAGGTGTAGGGTTAGGGATAAGAGTAGGGTTAGGGTTAGGATGATGGTTTGGGCTAATGTTACATGTAGGCTTAGGGCTAGGGCTATAGGTAGATGACGGCCGCCGGTCGAGGAAAGTGTGTCATAGAAGATAGTGCACTTCGTAGCAGTCATAGTCCTGTACTCTCTTTGAGTCCGTGGATGACGAGAAAGTGATTCTGTAGATCGTTGGACTCAAACACAGCAAGGGAAATGATAAGAGAGCAAAATAGCTGATCATAAGTTCTGAAGAGGTTGTGTGATAGGGTACAAGGCACTCATTTCCACTTCAGCTGATATGAACACATTGATCGAGTGCTGCGTTCATGCTTAAAGCCACTTCTCAGGAACATGTTCATTCCCGAGTCCTTGCCAGCTTTCAAACCGTTGACTCATGTGCTGTGTCCGAGACATTCACTCGAATAGAGTAAGGGGACTGCTAGCTTCACATGCGTTTCTGCGTCGAAAACACTGTATGGTCAAAGTGAGGAACTAGGCCGTTCCTTCTCTTCTTCTTGGGACTACGCTTTTCGGATGCGAAAAGTACCTAGGAGAAAACTCTACTGTGGAAGCTCATCCCCCTTCAAGGATCACAAAGTGCTATGCTGGCATTCCCTCCTTTGCTGAAGGGAAATCATTTCAGTAGCTCTTGGGCTATGACACGAGCCAGAGATCCTACACTGCAGCAAGGTACTTCGACGGGATGCTGACAAGTGTACGCACTATGTGGCACACCACTGCTTTCATCGCCTACTGAAATGAGAACATTGATAACACGTCAAATAGTGTGGATGGCTTTTGTGGAAAACACTTTTCGCACGAGTTCCTATAATTGCTGAATGACGCAGGGGAGCGCAAAGTCTTCACTGCTGTATTCTCAGAGTGGAATGAATGCCCTGCTAGGCCCATGGTGTACGTTTAGCTTGTTCGTCCCTTAATGCTTCACGAACGGGTGGAGTCCAAGGGACGTAGTAGTCTCCGTGCGTTTCCTAGGCTACACCCTTAGTCTCCCATTCCATCTACTACTGAAAAGAGAACATTCAGAAGACGTTCCACGCTGAGACGGCTTTGGCTAAAAAAACCCGGTTCCTACGAAATAGGTTTATTCCCGGGTGATGTTGAGGAGAAAACACAACTTCACCAATGTATTATCTTCCACTGGGAGCCCCGCAGGGTGCTCTGAGATCCATATTGCCTTAGATCTTCAGAGCCTTGGAGTCCAAGTCACGTAGCATGGCCTAGCGGCCTTCCAACGCCCGGATACGCTTTCCTCCCAGAACGCATAATTTGGCGAAAACAGTGGTAGCCAAGCTGACTGTAGTTCATAGTTGGCGTAGTCCTGTGCTCCCGTTCATTCCTTTGTCTGGGGGAACGTGATCCCTGAACTCTTTGCCTAGCAAAGTTACCGCCTAGGTGATCATACGGAAAACAAATTGGAATGATTGGCCAAATCGGTCGGTTATATCGGCACCCCATACATTTCGCACTCTACAGAAACGAGTCCATTGAGCTAGTGTTTCCCGCTGGACATGAATTTTTCCAATAAGGCACTTGTGTGAAACATCCTGATTCCCTGGTCGTGTGGCAGCTTTCCATGAAATCCTTGCTGTTCTCTGAGAAGGAAATTCAGCCGCATAGACTCTATGGACTGTGAGCTTCATGTGCATATGTACGTTCGAGTAACAGTTTTATCCACAAGACATACTAGTCAGTACTTGCAGGAAATCGTCGGACTGTGAGTTTTTCAAGGAAAAAATAGAGGGGCGAAAACCCCACACTCGCAGCTCACTGTCCTGAAACGTTCAGATACTGCTATGCCCCAGCTCATTCACTCCTGATGGAAAATGATGTCAGGAGCATTTTGGTTAGAACAACACCCACAGCTCCGATATATGAGACGACTTCTGTTTCAAGATAGAGTTAGGGTTAGGGCTAGCATACGGGATATGGTTAGGATTAGCTTTATTATTAGGGTTAGGGATAGGGTTAGGGTTCGGTTTGTGGATTGGGTTCGGGTTTGGGTGAGGTGTAGGGTTAGGGATAAGAGTAGGGTTAGGGTTAGGATGATGGTTTGGGCTAATGTTACATGTAGGCTTAGGGCTAGGGCTATAGGTAGATGACGGCCGCCGGTCGAGGAAAGTGTGTCATAGAAGATAGTGCACTTCGTAGCAGTCATAGTCCTGTACTCTCTTTGAGTCCGTGGATGACGAGAAAGTGATTCTGTAGATCGTTGGACTCAAACACAGCAAGGGAAATGATAAGAGAGCAAAATAGCTGATCATAAGTTCTGAAGAGGTTGTGTGATAGGGTACAAGGCACTCATTTCCACTTCAGCTGATATGAACACATTGATCGAGTGCTGCGTTCATGCTTAAAGCCACTTCTCAGGAACATGTTCATTCCCGAGTCCTTGCCAGCTTTCAAACCGTTGACTCATGTGCTGTGTCCGAGACATTCACTCGAATAGAGTAAGGGGACTGCTAGCTTCACATGCGTTTCTGCGTCGAAAACACTGTATGGTCAAAGTGAGGAACTAGGCCGTTCCTTCTCTTCTTCTTGGGACTACGCTTTTCGGATGCGAAAAGTACCTAGGAGAAAACTCTACTGTGGAAGCTCATCCGCCTTCAAGGATCAAAAAGTGCTATGCTGGCATTCCCTCCTTTGCTGAAGGGAAATCATTTCAGTAGCTCTTGGGCTATGACACGAGCCAGAGATCCTACACTGCAGCAAGGTACTTCGACGGGATGCTGACAAGTGTACGCACTATGTGGCACACCACTGCTTTCATCGCCTACTGAAATGAGAACATTGATAACACGTCAAATAGTGTGGATGGCTTTTGTGGAAAACACTTTTTGCACGAGTTCCTATAATTGCTGAATGACGCAGGGGAGCGCAAAGTCTTCACTGCTGTATTCTCAGAGTGGAATGAATGCCCTGCTAGGCCCATGGTGTACGTTTAGCTTGTTCGTCCCTTAATGCTTCACGAACGGGTGGAGTCCAAGGGACGTAGTAGTCTCCGTGCGTTTCCTAGGCTACACCCTTAGTCTCCCATTCCATCTACTACTGAAAAGAGAACATTCAGAAGACGTTCCACGCTGAGACGGCTTTGGCTAAAAAAACCCGGTTCCTACGAAATAGGTTTATTCGCGGGTGATGTTGAGGAGAAAACACAACTTCACCAATGTATTATCTTCCACTGGGAGCCCCGCAGGGTGCTCTGAGATCCATATTGCCTTAGATCTTCAGAGCCTTGGAGTCCAAGTCACGTAGCATGGCCTAGCGGCCTTCCAACGTCCGGATACGCTTTCCTCCCAGAACGCATAATTTGGCGAAAACAGTGGTAGCCAAGCTGACTGTAGTTCATAGTTGGCGTAGTCCTGTGCTCCCGTTCATTCCTTTGTCTGGGGGAACGTGATCCCTGAACTCTTTGCCTAGCAAAGTTACCGCCTAGGTGATCATACAGAAAACAAATTGGAATGATTGGCCAAATCGGTCGGTTATATCGGCACCCCATACATTTCGCACTCTACAGAAACGAGTCCATTGACCTAGTGTTTCCCGCTGGACATGAATTTTTCCAATAAGGCACTTGTGTGAAACATCCTGATTCCCTGGTCGTGTGGCAGCTTTCCATGAAATCCTTGCTGTTCTCTGAGAAGGAAATTCAGCCGCATAGACTCTATGGACTGTGAGCTTCATGTGCATATGTACGTTCGAGTAACAGTTTTATCCACAAGACATACTAGTCAGTACTTGCAGGAAATCGTCGGACTGTGAGTTTTTCAAGGAAAAAATAGAGGGGCGAAAACCCCACACTCGCAGCTCACTGTCCTGAAACGTTCAGATACTGCTATGCCCCAGCTCATTCACTCCTGATGGAAAATGATTTCAGGAGCATTTTGGTTAGAACAACACCCACAGCTCCGATATATGAGACGACTTCTGTTTCAAGATAGAGTTAGGGTTAGGGCTAGCATACGGGATATGGTTAGGATTAGCTTTATTATTAGGGTTAGGGATAGGGTTAGGGTTCGGTTTGGGGATTGGGTTCGGGTTAGGGTGAGGGGTAGGGTTAGGGATAAGAGTAGGGTTAGGGTTAGGATGATGGTTTGGGCTAATGTTACATGTAGGCTTAGGGCTAGGGCTATAGGTAGATGACGGCCGCCGGTCGAGGAAAGTGTGTCATAGAAGATAGTGCACTTCGTAGCAGTCATAGTCCTGTACTCTCTTTGAGTCCGTGGATGACGAGAAAGTGATTCTGTAGATCGTTGGACTCAAACACAGCAAGGGAAATGATAAGAGAGCAAAATAGCTGATCATAAGTTCTGAAGAGGTTGTGTGATAGGGTACAAGGCACTCATTTCCACTTCAGCTGATATGAACACATTGATCGAGTGCTGCGTTCATGCTTAAAGCCACTTCTCAGGAACATGTTCATTCCCGAGTCCTTGCCAGCTTTCAAACCGTTGACTCATGTGCTGTGTCCGAGACGTTCACTCGAATAGAGTAAGGGGACTGCTAGCTTCACATGCGTTTCTGCGTCGAAAACACTGTATGGTCAAAGTGAGGAACTAGGCCGTTCCTTCTCTTCTTCTTGGGACTACGCTTTTCGGATGCGAAAAGTACCTAGGAGAAAACTCTACTGTGGAAGCTCATCCCCCTTCAAGGATCACAAAGTGCTATGCTGGCATTCCCTCCTTTGCTGAAGGGAAATCATTTCAGTAGCTCTTGGGCTATGACACGAGCCAGAGATCCTACACTGCAGCAAGGTACTTCGACGGGATGCTGACAAGTGTACGCACTATGTGGCACACCACTGCTTTCATCCCCTACTGAAATGAGAACATTGATAACACGTCAAATAGTGTGGATGGCTTTTGTGGAAAACACTTTTCGCACGAGTTCCTATAATTGCTGAATGACGCAGGGGAGCGCAAAGTCTTCACTGCTGTATTCTCAGAGTGGAATGAATGCCCTGCTAGGCCCATGGTGTACGTTTAGCTTGTTCGTCCCTTAATGCTTCACGAACGGGTGGAGTCCAAGGGGCGTAGTAGTCTCCGTGCGTTTCCTAGGCTACACCCTTAGTCTCCCATTCCATCTACTACTGAAAAGAGAACATTCAGAAGACGTTCCACGCTGAGACGGCTTTGGCTAAAAAAACCCGGTTCCTACGAAATAGGTTTATTCGCGGGTGATGTTGAGGAGAAAACACAACTTCACCAATGTATTATCTTCCACTGGGAGCCCCGCAGGGTGCTCTGAGATCCATATTGCCTTAGATCTTCAGAGCCTTGGAGTCCAAGTCACGTAGCATGGCCTAGCGGCCTTCCAACGTCCGGATACGCTTTCCTCCCAGAACGCATAATTTGGCGAAAACAGTGGTAGCCAAGCTGACTGTAGTTCATAGTTGGCGTAGTCCTGTGCTCCCGTTCATTCCTTTGTCTGGGGGAACGTGATCCCTGAACTCTTTGCCTAGCAAAGTTACCGCCTAGGTGATCATACAGAAAACAAATTGGAATGATTGGCCAAATCGGTCGGTTATATCGGCACCCCATACATTTCGCACTCTACAGAAACGAGTCCATTGACCTAGTGTTTCCCGCTGGACATGAATTTTTCCAATAAGGCACTTGTGTGAAACATCCTGATTCCCTGGTCGTGTGGCAGCTTTCCATGAAATCCTTGCTGTTCTCTGAGAAGGAAATTCAGCCGCATAGACTCTATGGACTGTGAGCTTCATGTGCATATGTACGTTCGAGTAACAGTTTTATCCACAAGACATACTAGTCAGTACTTGCAGGAAATCGTCGGACTGTGAGTTTTTCAAGGAAAAAATAGAGGGGCGAAAACCCCACACTCGCAGCTCACTGTCCTGAAACGTTCAGATACTGCTATGCCCCAGCTCATTCACTCCTGATGGAAAATGATTTCAGGAGCATTTTGGTTAGAACAACACCCACAGCTCCGATATATGAGACGACTTCTGTTTCAAGATAGAGTTAGGGTTAGGGCTAGCATACGGGATATGGTTAGGATTAGCTTTATTATTAGGGTTAGGGATAGGGTTAGGGTTCGGTTTGGGGATTGGGTTCGGGTTAGGGTGAGGGGTAGGGTTAGGGATAAGAGTAGGGTTAGGGTTAGGATGATGGTTTGGGCTAATGTTACATGTAGGCTTAGGGCTAGGGCTATAGGTAGATGACGGCCGCCGGTCGAGGAAAGTGTGTCATAGAAGATAGTGCACTTCGTAGCAGTCATAGTCCTGTACTCTCTTTGAGTCCGTGGATGACGAGAAAGTGATTCTGTAGATCGTTGGACTCAAACACAGCAAGGGAAATGATAAGAGAGCAAAATAGCTGATCATAAGTTCTGAAGAGGTTGTGTGATAGGGTACAAGGCACTCATTTCCACTTCAGCTGATATGAACACATTGATCGAGTGCTGCGTTCATGCTTAAAGCCACTTCTCAGGAACATGTTCATTCCCGAGTCCTTGCCAGCTTTCAAACCGTTGACTCATGTGCTGTGTCCGAGACGTTCACTCGAATAGAGTAAGGGGACTGCTAGCTTCACATGCGTTTCTGCGTCGAAAACACTGTATGGTCAAAGTGAGGAACTAGGCCGTTCCTTCTCTTCTTCTTGGGACTACGCTTTTCGGATGCGAAAAGTACCTAGGAGAAAACTCTACTGTGGAAGCTCATCCCCCTTCAAGGATCACAAAGTGCTATGCTGGCATTCCCTCCTTTGCTGAAGGGAAATCATTTCAGTAGCTCTTGGGCTATGACACGAGCCAGAGATCCTACACTGCAGCAAGGTACTTCGACGGGATGCTGACAAGTGTACGCACTATGTGGCACACCACTGCTTTCATCCCCTACTGAAATGAGAACATTGATAACACGTCAAATAGTGTGGATGGCTTTTGTGGAAAACACTTTTCGCACGAGTTCCTATAATTGCTGAATGACGCAGGGGAGCGCAAAGTCTTCACTGCTGTATTCTCAGAGTGGAATGAATGCCCTGCTAGGCCCATGGTGTACGTTTAGCTTGTTCGTCCCTTAATGCTTCACGAACGGGTGGAGTCCAAGGGACGTAGTAGTCTCCGTGCGTTTCCTAGGCTACACCCTTAGTCTCCCATTCCATCTACTACTGAAAAGAGAACATTCAGAAGACGTTCCACGCTGAGACGGCTTTGGCTAAAAAAACCCGGTTCCTACGAAATAGGTTTATTCCCGGGTGATGTTGAGGAGAAAACACAACTTCACCAATGTATTATCTTCCACTGGGAGCCCCGCAGGGTGCTCTGAGATCCATATTGCCTTAGATCTTCAGAGCCTTGGAGTCCAAGTCACGTAGCATGGCCTAGCGGCCTTCCAACGTCCGGATACGCTTTCCTCCCAGAACGCATAATTTGGCGAAAACAGTGGTAGCCAACCTGACTGTAGTTCATAGTTGGCGTAGTCCTGTGCTCCCGTTCATTCCTTTGTCTGGGGGAACATGATCCCTGAACTCTTTGCCTAGCAAAGTTACCGCCTAGGTGATCATACGGAAAACAAATTGGAATGATTGGCCAAATCGGTCGGTTATATCGGCACCCCATACATTTCGCACTCTACAGAAACGAGTCCATTGACCTAGTGTTTCCCGCTGGACATGAATTTTTCCAATAAGGCACTTGTGTGAAACATCCTGATTCCCTGGTCGTGTGGCAGCTTTCCATGAAATCCTTGCTGTTCTCTGAGAAGGAAATTCAGCCGCATAGACTCTATGGACTGTGAGCTTCATGTGCATATGTACGTTCGAGTAACAGTTTTATCCACAAGACATACTAGTCAGTACTTGCAGGAAATCGTCGGACTGTGAGTTTTTCAAGGAAAAAATAGAGGGGCGAAAACCCCACACTCGCAGCTCACTGTCCTGAAACGTTCAGATACTGCTATGCCCCAGCTCATTCACTCCTGATGGAAAATGATGTCAGGAGCATTTTGGTTAGAACAACACCCACAGCTCCGATATATGAGACGACTTCTGTTTCAAGATAGAGTTAGGGTTAGGGCTAGCATACGGGATATGGTTAGGATTAGCTTTATTATTAGGGTTAGGGATAGGGTTAGGGTTCGGTTTGTGGATTGGGTTCGGGTTTGGGTGAGGTGTAGGGTTAGGGATAAGAGTAGGGTTAGGGTTAGGATGATGGTTTGGGCTAATGTTACATGTAGGCTTAGGGCTAGGGCTATAGGTAGATGACGGCCGCCGGTCGAGGAAAGTGTGTCATAGAAGATAGTGCACTTCGTAGCAGTCATAGTCCTGTACTCTCTTTGAGTCCGTGGATGACGAGAAAGTGATTCTGTAGATCGTTGGACTCAAACACAGCAAGGGAAATGATAAGAGAGCAAAATAGCTGATCATAAGTTCTGAAGAGGTTGTGTGATAGGGTACAAGGCACTCATTTCCACTTCAGCTGATATGAACACATTGATCGAGTGCTGCGTTCATGCTTAAAGCCACTTCTCAGGAACATGTTCATTCCCGAGTCCTTGCCAGCTTTCAAACCGTTGACTCATGTGCTGTGTCCGAGACATTCACTCGAATAGAGTAAGGGGACTGCTAGCTTCACATGCGTTTCTGCGTCGAAAACACTGTATGGTCAAAGTGAGGAACTAGGCCGTTCCTTCTCTTCTTCTTGGGACTACGCTTTTCGGATGCGAAAAGTACCTAGGAGAAAACTCTACTGTGGAAGCTCATCCGCCTTCAAGGATCAAAAAGTGCTATGCTGGCATTCCCTCCTTTGCTGAAGGGAAATCATTTCAGTAGCTCTTGGGCTATGACACGAGCCAGAGATCCTACACTGCAGCAAGGTACTTCGACGGGATGCTGACAAGTGTACGCACTATGTGGCACACCACTGCTTTCATCGCCTACTGAAATGAGAACATTGATAACACGTCAAATAGTGTGGATGGCTTTTGTGGAAAACACTTTTTGCACGAGTTCCTATAATTGCTGAATGACGCAGGGGAGCGCAAAGTCTTCACTGCTGTATTCTCAGAGTGGAATGAATGCCCTGCTAGGCCCATGGTGTACGTTTAGCTTGTTCGTCCCTTAATGCTTCACGAACGGGTGGAGTCCAAGGGACGTAGTAGTCTCCGTGCGTTTCCTAGGCTACACCCTTAGTCTCCCATTCCATCTACTACTGAAAAGAGAACATTCAGAAGACGTTCCACGCTGAGACGGCTTTGGCTAAAAAAACCCGGTTCCTACGAAATAGGTTTATTCGCGGGTGATGTTGAGGAGAAAACACAACTTCACCAATGTATTATCTTCCACTGGGAGCCCCGCAGGGTGCTCTGAGATCCATATTGCCTTAGATCTTCAGAGCCTTGGAGTCCAAGTCACGTAGCATGGCCTAGCGGCCTTCCAACGTCCGGATACGCTTTCCTCCCAGAACGCATAATTTGGCGAAAACAGTGGTAGCCAAGCTGACTGTAGTTCATAGTTGGCGTAGTCCTGTGCTCCCGTTCATTCCTTTGTCTGGGGGAACGTGATCCCTGAACTCTTTGCCTAGCAAAGTTACCGCCTAGGTGATCATACAGAAAACAAATTGGAATGATTGGCCAAATCGGTCGGTTATATCGGCACCCCATACATTTCGCACTCTACAGAAACGAGTCCATTGACCTAGTGTTTCCCGCTGGACATGAATTTTTCCAATAAGGCACTTGTGTGAAACATCCTGATTCCCTGGTCGTGTGGCAGCTTTCCATGAAATCCTTGCTGTTCTCTGAGAAGGAAATTCAGCCGCATAGACTCTATGGACTGTGAGCTTCATGTGCATATGTACGTTCGAGTAACAGTTTTATCCACAAGACATACTAGTCAGTACTTGCAGGAAATCGTCGGACTGTGAGTTTTTCAAGGAAAAAATAGAGGGGCGAAAACCCCACACTCGCAGCTCACTGTCCTGAAACGTTCAGATACTGCTATGCCCCAGCTCATTCACTCCTGATGGAAAATGATTTCAGGAGCATTTTGGTTAGAACAACACCCACAGCTCCGATATATGAGACGACTTCTGTTTCAAGATAGAGTTAGGGTTAGGGCTAGCATACGGGATATGGTTAGGATTAGCTTTATTATTAGGGTTAGGGATAGGGTTAGGGTTCGGTTTGGGGATTGGGTTCGGGTTAGGGTGAGGGGTAGGGTTAGGGATAAGAGTAGGGTTAGGGTTAGGATGATGGTTTGGGCTAATGTTACATGTAGGCTTAGGGCTAGGGCTATAGGTAGATGACGGCCGCCGGTCGAGGAAAGTGTGTCATAGAAGATAGTGCACTTCGTAGCAGTCATAGTCCTGTACTCTCTTTGAGTCCGTGGATGACGAGAAAGTGATTCTGTAGATCGTTGGACTCAAACACAGCAAGGGAAATGATAAGAGAGCAAAATAGCTGATCATAAGTTCTGAAGAGGTTGTGTGATAGGGTACAAGGCACTCATTTCCACTTCAGCTGATATGAACACATTGATCGAGTGCTGCGTTCATGCTTAAAGCCACTTCTCAGGAACATGTTCATTCCCGAGTCCTTGCCAGCTTTCAAACCGTTGACTCATGTGCTGTGTCCGAGACGTTCACTCGAATAGAGTAAGGGGACTGCTAGCTTCACATGCGTTTCTGCGTCGAAAACACTGTATGGTCAAAGTGAGGAACTAGGCCGTTCCTTCTCTTCTTCTTGGGACTACGCTTTTCGGATGCGAAAAGTACCTAGGAGAAAACTCTACTGTGGAAGCTCATCCCCCTTCAAGGATCACAAAGTGCTATGCTGGCATTCCCTCCTTTGCTGAAGGGAAATCATTTCAGTAGCTCTTGGGCTATGACACGAGCCAGAGATCCTACACTGCAGCAAGGTACTTCGACGGGATGCTGACAAGTGTACGCACTATGTGGCACACCACTGCTTTCATCCCCTACTGAAATGAGAACATTGATAACACGTCAAATAGTGTGGATGGCTTTTGTGGAAAACACTTTTCGCACGAGTTCCTATAATTGCTGAATGACGCAGGGGAGCGCAAAGTCTTCACTGCTGTATTCTCAGAGTGGAATGAATGCCCTGCTAGGCCCATGGTGTACGTTTAGCTTGTTCGTCCCTTAATGCTTCACGAACGGGTGGAGTCCAAGGGGCGTAGTAGTCTCCGTGCGTTTCCTAGGCTACACCCTTAGTCTCCCATTCCATCTACTACTGAAAAGAGAACATTCAGAAGACGTTCCACGCTGAGACGGCTTTGGCTAAAAAAACCCGGTTCCTACGAAATAGGTTTATTCGCGGGTGATGTTGAGGAGAAAACACAACTTCACCAATGTATTATCTTCCACTGGGAGCCCCGCAGGGTGCTCTGAGATCCATATTGCCTTAGATCTTCAGAGCCTTGGAGTCCAAGTCACGTAGCATGGCCTAGCGGCCTTCCAACGTCCGGATACGCTTTCCTCCCAGAACGCATAATTTGGCGAAAACAGTGGTAGCCAAGCTGACTGTAGTTCATAGTTGGCGTAGTCCTGTGCTCCCGTTCATTCCTTTGTCTGGGGGAACGTGATCCCTGAACTCTTTGCCTAGCAAAGTTACCGCCTAGGTGATCATACAGAAAACAAATTGGAATGATTGGCCAAATCGGTCGGTTATATCGGCACCCCATACATTTCGCACTCTACAGAAACGAGTCCATTGACCTAGTGTTTCCCGCTGGACATGAATTTTTCCAATAAGGCACTTGTGTGAAACATCCTGATTCCCTGGTCGTGTGGCAGCTTTCCATGAAATCCTTGCTGTTCTCTGAGAAGGAAATTCAGCCGCATAGACTCTATGGACTGTGAGCTTCATGTGCATATGTACGTTCGAGTAACAGTTTTATCCACAAGACATACTAGTCAGTACTTGCAGGAAATCGTCGGACTGTGAGTTTTTCAAGGAAAAAATAGAGGGGCGAAAACCCCACACTCGCAGCTCACTGTCCTGAAACGTTCAGATACTGCTATGCCCCAGCTCATTCACTCCTGATGGAAAATGATTTCAGGAGCATTTTGGTTAGAACAACACCCACAGCTCCGATATATGAGACGACTTCTGTTTCAAGATAGAGTTAGGGTTAGGGCTAGCATACGGGATATGGTTAGGATTAGCTTTATTATTAGGGTTAGGGATAGGGTTAGGGTTCGGTTTGGGGATTGGGTTCGGGTTAGGGTGAGGGGTAGGGTTAGGGATAAGAGTAGGGTTAGGGTTAGGATGATGGTTTGGGCTAATGTTACATGTAGGCTTAGGGCTAGGGCTATAGGTAGATGACGGCCGCCGGTCGAGGAAAGTGTGTCATAGAAGATAGTGCACTTCGTAGCAGTCATAGTCCTGTACTCTCTTTGAGTCCGTGGATGACGAGAAAGTGATTCTGTAGATCGTTGGACTCAAACACAGCAAGGGAAATGATAAGAGAGCAAAATAGCTGATCATAAGTTCTGAAGAGGTTGTGTGATAGGGTACAAGGCACTCATTTCCACTTCAGCTGATATGAACACATTGATCGAGTGCTGCGTTCATGCTTAAAGCCACTTCTCAGGAACATGTTCATTCCCGAGTCCTTGCCAGCTTTCAAACCGTTGACTCATGTGCTGTGTCCGAGACGTTCACTCGAATAGAGTAAGGGGACTGCTAGCTTCACATGCGTTTCTGCGTCGAAAACACTGTATGGTCAAAGTGAGGAACTAGGCCGTTCCTTCTCTTCTTCTTGGGACTACGCTTTTCGGATGCGAAAAGTACCTAGGAGAAAACTCTACTGTGGAAGCTCATCCCCCTTCAAGGATCACAAAGTGCTATGCTGGCATTCCCTCCTTTGCTGAAGGGAAATCATTTCAGTAGCTCTTGGGCTATGACACGAGCCAGAGATCCTACACTGCAGCAAGGTACTTCGACGGGATGCTGACAAGTGTACGCACTATGTGGCACACCACTGCTTTCATCCCCTACTGAAATGAGAACATTGATAACACGTCAAATAGTGTGGATGGCTTTTGTGGAAAACACTTTTCGCACGAGTTCCTATAATTGCTGAATGACGCAGGGGAGCGCAAAGTCTTCACTGCTGTATTCTCAGAGTGGAATGAATGCCCTGCTAGGCCCATGGTGTACGTTTAGCTTGTTCGTCCCTTAATGCTTCACGAACGGGTGGAGTCCAAGGGACGTAGTAGTCTCCGTGCGTTTCCTAGGCTACACCCTTAGTCTCCCATTCCATCTACTACTGAAAAGAGAACATTCAGAAGACGTTCCACGCTGAGACGGCTTTGGCTAAAAAAACCCGGTTCCTACGAAATAGGTTTATTCCCGGGTGATGTTGAGGAGAAAACACAACTTCACCAATGTATTATCTTCCACTGGGAGCCCCGCAGGGTGCTCTGAGATCCATATTGCCTTAGATCTTCAGAGCCTTGGAGTCCAAGTCACGTAGCATGGCCTAGCGGCCTTCCAACGTCCGGATACGCTTTCCTCCCAGAACGCATAATTTGGCGAAAACAGTGGTAGCCAACCTGACTGTAGTTCATAGTTGGCGTAGTCCTGTGCTCCCGTTCATTCCTTTGTCTGGGGGAACATGATCCCTGAACTCTTTGCCTAGCAAAGTTACCGCCTAGGTGATCATACGGAAAACAAATTGGAATGATTGGCCAAATCGGTCGGTTATATCGGCACCCCATACATTTCGCACTCTACAGAAACGAGTCCATTGACCTAGTGTTTCCCGCTGGACATGAATTTTTCCAATAAGGCACTTGTGTGAAACATCCTGATTCCCTGGTCGTGTGGCAGCTTTCCATGAAATCCTTGCTGTTCTCTGAGAAGGAAATTCAGCCGCATAGACTCTATGGACTGTGAGCTTCATGTGCATATGTACGTTCGAGTAACAGTTTTATCCACAAGACATACTAGTCAGTACTTGCAGGAAATCGTCGGACTGTAAGTTTTTCAAGGAAAAAATAGAGGGGCGAAAACCCCACACTCGCAGCTCACTGTCCTGAAACGTTCAGATACTGCTATGCCCCAGCTCATTCACTCCTGATGGAAAATGATGTCAGGAGCATTTTGGTTAGAACAACACCCACAGCTCCGATATATGAGACGACTTCTGTTTCAAGATAGAGTTAGGGTTAGGGCTAGCATACGGGATATGGTTAGGATTAGCTTTATTATTAGGGTTAGGGATAGGGTTAGGGTTCGGTTTGGGGATTGGGTTCGGGTTTGGGTGAGGTGTAGGGTTAGGGATAAGAGTAGGGTTAGGGTTAGGATGATGGTTTGGGCTAATGTTACATGTAGGCTTAGGGCTAGGGCTATAGGTAGATGACGGCCGCCGGTCGAGGAAAGTGTGTCATAGAAGATAGTGCACTTTGTAGCAGTCATAGTCCTGTACTCTCTTTGAGTCCGTGGATGACGAGAAAGTGATTCTGTAGATCGTTGGACTCAAACACAGCAAGGGAAATGATAAGAGAGCAAAATAGCTGATCATAAGTTCTGAAGAGGTTGTGTGATAGGGTACAAGGCACTCATTTCCACTTCAGCTGATATGAACACATTGATCGAGTGCTGCGTTCATGCTTAAAGCCACTTCTCAGGAACATGTTCATTCCCGAGTCCTTGCCAGCTTTCAAACCGTTGACTCATGGGCTGTGTCCGAGACGTTCACTCGAATAGAATAAGGGGACTGCTAGCTTCACATGCGTTTCTGCGTCGAAAACACTGTATGGTCAAAGTGAGGAACTAGGCCGTTCCTTCTCTTCTTCTTGGGACTACGCTTTTCGGATGCGAAAAGTACCTAGGAGAAAACTCTACTGTGGAAGCTCATCCCCCTTCAAGGATCACAAAGTGCTATGCTGGCATTCCCTCCTTTGCTGAAGGGAAATCATTTCAGTAGCTCTTGGGCTATGACACGAGCCAGAGATCCTACACTGCAGCAAGGTACTTCGACGGGATGCTGACAAGTGTACGCACTATGTGGCACACCACTGCTTTCATCCCCTACTGAAATGAGAACATTGATAACACGTCAAATAGTGTGGATGGCTTTTGTGGAAAACACTTTTCGCACGAGTTCCTATAATTACTGAATGACGCAGGGGAGCGCAAAGTCTTCACTGCTGTATTCTCAGAGTGGAATGAATGCCCTGCTAGGCCCATGGTGTACGTTTAGCTTGTTCGTCCCTTAATGCTTCACGAACGGGTGGAGTCCAAGGGACGTAGTAGTCTCCGTGCGTTTCCTAGGCTACACCCTTAGTCTCCCATTCCATCTACTACTGAAAAGAGAACATTCAGAAGACGTTCCACGCTGAGACGGCTTTGGCTAAAAAAACCCGGTTCCTACGAAATAGGTTTATTCCCGGGTGATGTTGAGGAGAAAACACAACTTCACCAATGTATTATCTTCCACTGGGAGCCCCGCAGGGTGCTCTGAGATCCATATTGCCTTAGATCTTCAGAGCCTTGGAGTCCAAGTCACGTAGCATGGCCTAGCGGCCTTCCAACGTCCGGATACGCTTTCCTCCCAGAACGCATAATTTGGCGAAAACAGTGGTAGCCAAGCTGACTGTAGTTCATAGTTGGCGTAGTCCTGTGCTCCCGTTCATTCCTTTGTCTGGGGGAACGTGATCCCTGAACTCTTTGCCTAGCAAAGTTACCGCCTAGGTGATCATACGGAAAACAAATTGGAATGATTGGCCAAATCGGTCGGTTATATCGGCACCCCATACATTTCGCACTCTACAGAAACGAGTCCATTGAGCTAGTGTTTCCCGCTGGACATGAATTTTTCCAATAAGGCACTTGTGTGAAACATCCTGATTCCCTGGTCGTGTGGCAGCTTTCCATGAAATCCTTGCTGTTCTCTGAGAAGGAAATTCAGCCGCATAGACTCTATGGACTGTGAGCTTCATGTGCATATGTACGTTCGAGTAACAGTTTTATCCACAAGACATACTAGTCAGTACTTGCAGGAAATCGTCGGACTGTGAGTTTTTCAAGGAAAAAATAGAGGGGCGAAAACCCCACACTCGCAGCTCACTGTCCTGAAACGTTCAGATACTGCTATGCCCCAGCTCATTCACTCCTGATGGAAAATGATGTCAGGAGCATTTTGGTTAGAACAACACCCACAGCTCCGATATATGAGACGACTTCTGTTTCAAGATAGAGTTAGGGTTAGGGCTAGCATACGGGATATGGTTAGGATTAGCTTTATTATTAGGGTTAGGGATAGGGTTAGGGTTCGGTTTGTGGATTGGGTTCGGGTTTGGGTGAGGTGTAGGGTTAGGGATAAGAGTAGGGTTAGGGTTAGGATGATGGTTTGGGCTAATGTTACATGTAGGCTTAGGGCTAGGGCTATAGGTAGATGACGGCCGCCGGTCGAGGAAAGTGTGTCATAGAAGATAGTGCACTTCGTAGCAGTCATAGTCCTGTACTCTCTTTGAGTCCGTGGATGACGAGAAAGTGATTCTGTAGATCGTTGGACTCAAACACAGCAAGGGAAATGATAAGAGAGCAAAATAGCTGATCATAAGTTCTGAAGAGGTTGTGTGATAGGGTACAAGGCACTCATTTCCACTTCAGCTGATATGAACACATTGATCGAGTGCTGCGTTCATGCTTAAAGCCACTTCTCAGGAACATGTTCATTCCCGAGTCCTTGCCAGCTTTCAAACCGTTGACTCATGTGCTGTGTCCGAGACGTTCACTCGAATAGAGTAAGGGGACTGCTAGCTTCACATGCGTTTCTGCGTCGAAAACACTGTATGGTCAAAGTGAGGAACTAGGCCGTTCCTTCTCTTCTTCTTGGGACTACGCTTTTCGGATGCGAAAAGTACCTAGGAGAAAACTCTACTGTGGAAGCTCATCCCCCTTCAAGGATCACAAAGTGCTATGCTGGCATTCCCTCCTTTGCTGAAGGGAAATCATTTCAGTAGCTCTTGGGCTATGACACGAGCCAGAGATCCTACACTGCAGCAAGGTACTTCGACGGGATGCTGACAAGTGTACGCACTATGTGGCACACCACTGCTTTCATCCCCTACTGAAATGAGAACATTGATAACACGTCAAATAGTGTGGATGGCTTTTGTGGAAAACACTTTTCGCACGAGTTCCTATAATTGCTGAATGACGCAGGGGAGCGCAAAGTCTTCACTGCTGTATTCTCAGAGTGGAATGAATGCCCTGCTAGGGCCATGGTGTACGTTTAGCTTGTTCGTCCCTTAATGCTTCACGAACGGGTGGAGTCCAAGGGACGTAGTAGTCTCCGTGCGTTTCCTAGGCTACACCCTTAGTCTCCCATTCCATCTACTACTGAAAAGAGAACATTCAGAAGACGTTCCACGCTGAGACGGCTTTGGCTAAAAAAACCCGGTTCCTACGAAATAGGTTTATTCCCGGGTGATGTTGAGGAGAAAACACAACTTCACCAATGTATTATCTTCCACTGGGAGCCCCGCAGGGTGCTCTGAGATCCATATTGCCTTAGATCTTCAGAGCCTTGGAGTCCAAGTCACGTAGCATGGCCTAGCGGCCTTCCAACGTCCGGATACGCTTTCCTCCCAGAACGCATAATTTGGCGAAAACAGTGGTAGCCAAGCTGACTGTAGTTCATAGTTGGCGTAGTCCTGTGCTCCCGTTCATTCCTTTGTCTGGGGGAACATGATCCCTGAACTCTTTGCCTAGCAAAGTTACCGCCTAGGTGATCATACGGAAAACAAATTGGAATGATTGGCCAAATCGGTCGGTTATATCGGCACCCCATACATTTCGCACGCTACAGAAACGAGTCCATTGACCTAGTGTTTCCCGCTGGACATGAATTTTTCCAATAAGGCACTTGTGTGAAACATCCTGATTCCCTGGTCGTGTGGCAGCTTTCCATGAAATCCTTGCTGTTCTCTGAGAAGGAAATTCAGCCGCATAGACTCTATGGACTGTGAGCTTCATGTGCATATGTACGTTCGAGTAACAGTTTTATCCACAAGACATACTAGTCAGTACTTGCAGGAAATCGTCGGACTGTGAGTTTTTCAAGGAAAAAATAGAGGGGCGAAAACCCCACACTCGCAGCTCACTGTCCTGAAACGTTCAGATACTGCTATGCCCCAGCTCATTCACTCCTGATGGAAAATGATGTCAGGAGCATTTTGGTTAGAACAACACCCACAGCTCCGATATATGAGACGACTTCTGTTTCAAGATAGAGTTAGGGTTAGGGCTAGCATACGGGATATGGTTAGGATTAGCTTTATTATTAGGGTTAGGGATAGGGTTAGGGTTCGGTTTGTGGATTGGGTTCGGGTTTGGGTGAGGTGTAGGGTTAGGGATAAGAGTAGGGTTAGGGTTAGGATGATGGTTTGGGCTAATGTTACATGTAGGCTTAGGGCTAGGGCTATAGGTAGATGACGGCCGCCGGTCGAGGAAAGTGTGTCATAGAAGATAGTGCACTTCGTAGCAGTCATAGTCCTGTACTCTCTTTGAGTCCGTGGATGACGAGAAAGTGATTCTGTAGATCGTTGGACTCAAACACAGCAAGGGAAATGATAAGAGAGCAAAATAGCTGATCATAAGTTCTGAAGAGGTTGTGTGATAGGGTACAAGGCACTCATTTCCACTTCAGCTGATATGAACACATTGATCGAGTGCTGCGTTCATGCTTAAAGCCACTTCTCAGGAACATGTTCATTCCCGAGTCCTTGCCAGCTTTCAAACCGTTGACTCATGTGCTGTGTCCGAGACATTCACTCGAATAGAGTAAGGGGACTGCTAGCTTCACATGCGTTTCTGCGTCGAAAACACTGTATGGTCAAAGTGAGGAACTAGGCCGTTCCTTCTCTTCTTCTTGGGACTACGCTTTTCGGATGCGAAAAGTACCTAGGAGAAAACTCTACTGTGGAAGCTCATCCGCCTTCAAGGATCAAAAAGTGCTATGCTGGCATTCCCTCCTTTGCTGAAGGGAAATCATTTCAGTAGCTCTTGGGCTATGACACGAGCCAGAGATCCTACACTGCAGCAAGGTACTTCGACGGGATGCTGACAAGTGTACGCACTATGTGGCACACCACTGCTTTCATCCCCTACTGAAATGAGAACATTGATAACACGTCAAATAGTGTGGATGGCTTTTGTGGAAAACACTTTTCGCACGAGTTCCTATAATTGCTGAATGACGCAGGGGAGCGCAAAGTCTTCACTGCTGTATTCTCAGAGTGGAATGAATGCCCTGCTAGGCCCATGGTGTACGTTTAGCTTGTTCGTCCCTTAATACTTCACGAACGGGTGGAGTCCAAGGGACGTAGTAGTCTCCGTGCGTTTCCTAGGCTACACCCTTAGTCTCCCATTCCATCTACTACTGAAAAGAGAACATTCAGAAGACGTTCCACGCTGAGACGGCTTTGGCTAAAAAAACCCGGTTCCTACGAAATAGGTTTATTCGCGGGTGATGTTGAGGAGAAAACACAACTTCACCAATGTATTATCTTCCACTGGGAGCCCCGCAGGGTGCTCTGAGATCCATATTGCCTTAGATCTTCAGAGCCTTGGAGTCCAAGTCACGTAGCATGGCCTAGCGGCCTTCCAACGTCCGGATACGCTTTCCTCCCAGAACGCATAATTTGGCGAAAACAGTGGTAGCCAAGCTGACTGTAGTTCATAGTTGGCGTAGTCCTGTGCTCCCGTTCATTCCTTTGTCTGGGGGAACGTGATCCCTGAACTCTTTGCCTAGCAAAGTTACCGCCTAGGTGATCATACGGAAAACAAATTGGAATGATTGGCCAAATCGGTCGGTTATATCGGCACCCCATACATTTCGCACTCTACAGAAACGAGTCCATTGACCTAGTGTTTCCCGCTGGACATGAATTTTTCCAATAAGGCACTTGTGTGAAACATCCTGATTCCCTGGTCGTGTGGCAGCTTTCCATGAAATCCTTGCTGTTCTCTGAGAAGGAAATTCAGCCGCATAGACTCTATGGACTGTGAGCTTCATGTGCATATGTACGTTCGAGTAACAGTTTTATCCACAAGACATACTAGTCAGTACTTGCAGGAAATCGTCGGACTGTGAGTTTTTCAAGGAAAAAATAGAGGGGCGAAAACCCCACACTCGCAGCTCACTGTCCTGAAACGTTCAGATACTGCTATGCCCCAGCTCATTCACTCCTGATGGAAAATGATTTCAGGAGCATTTTGGTTAGAACAACACCCACAGCTCCGATATATGAGACGACTTCTGTTTCAAGATAGAGTTAGGGTTAGGGCTAGCATACGGGATATGGTTAGGATTAGCTTTATTATTAGGGTTAGGGATAGGGTTAGGGTTCGGTTTGGGGATTGGGTTCGGGTTAGGGTGAGGGGTAGGGTTAGGGATAAGAGTAGGGTTAGGGTTAGGATGATGGTTTGGGCTAATGTTACATGTAGGCTTAGGGCTAGGGCTATAGGTAGATGACGGCCGCCGGTCGAGGAAAGTGTGTCATAGAAGATAGTGCACTTCGTAGCAGTCATAGTCCTGTACTCTCTTTGAGTCCGTGGATGACGAGAAAGTGATTCTGTAGATCGTTGGACTCAAACACAGCAAGGGAAATGATAAGAGAGCAAAATAGCTGATCATAAGTTCTGAAGAGGTTGTGTGATAGGGTACAAGGCACTCATTTCCACTTCAGCTGATATGAACACATTGATCGAGTGCTGCGTTCATGCTTAAAGCCACTTCTCAGGAACATGTTCATTCCCGAGTCCTTGCCAGCTTTCAAACCGTTGACTCATGGGCTGTGTCCGAGACGTTCACTCGAATAGAATAAGGGGACTGCTAGCTTCACATGCGTTTCTGCGTCGAAAACACTGTATGGTCAAAGTGAGGAACTAGGCCGTTCCTTCTCTTCTTCTTGGGACTACGCTTTTCGGATGCGAAAAGTACCTAGGAGAAAACTCTACTGTGGAAGCTCATCCCCCTTCAAGGATCACAAAGTGCTATGCTGGCATTCCCTCCTTTGTTGAAGGAAAATCATTTCAGTAGCTCTTGGGCTATGACACGAGCCAGAGATCCTACACTGCAGCAAGGTACTTCGACGGGATGCTGACAAGTGTACGCACTATGTGGCACACCACTGCTTTCATCGCCTACTGAAATGAGAACATTGATAACACGTCAAATAGTGTGGATGGCTTTTGTGGAAAACACTTTTCGCACGAGTTCCTATAATTGCTGAATGACGCAGGGGAGCGCAAAGTCTTCACTGCTGTATTCTCAGAGTGGAATGAATGCCCTGCTAGGCCCATGGTGTACGTTTAGCTTGTTCGTCCCTTAATGCTTCACGAACGGGTGGAGTCCAAGGGACGTAGTAGTCTCCGTGCGTTTCCTAGGCTACACCCTTAGTCTCCCATTCCATCTACTACTGAAAAGAGAACATTCAGAAGACGTTCCACGCTGAGACGGCTTTGGCTAAAAAAACCCGGTTCCTACGAAATAGGTTTATTCGCGGGTGATGTTGAGGAGAAAACACAACTTCACCAATGTATTATCTTCCACTGGGAGCCCCGCAGGGTGCTCTGAGATCCATATTGCCTTAGATCTTCAGAGCCTTGGAGTCCAAGTCACGTAGCATGGCCTAGCGGCCTTCCAACGTCCGGATACGCTTTCCTCCCAGAACGCATAATTTGGCGAAAACAGTGGTAGCCAAGCTGACTGTAGTTCATAGTTGGCGTAGTCCTGTGCTCCCGTTCATTCCTTTGTCTGGGGGAACGTGATCCCTGAACTCTTTGCCTAGCAAAGTTACCGCCTAGGTGATCATACGGAAAACAAATTGGAATGATTGGCCAAATCGGTCGGTTATATCGGCACCCCATACATTTCGCACTCTACAGAAACGAGTCCATTGACCTAGTGTTTCCCGCTGGACATGAATTTTTCCAATAAGGCACTTGTGTGAAACATCCTGATTCCCTGGTCGTGTGGCAGCTTTCCATGAAATCCTTGCTGTTCTCTGAGAAGGAAATTCAGCCGCATAGACTCTATGGACTGTGAGCTTCATGTGCATATGTACGTTCGAGTAACAGTTTTATCCACAAGACATACTAGTCAGTACTTGCAGGAAATCGTCGGACTGTGAGTTTTTCAAGGAAAAAATAGAGGGGCGAAAACCCCACACTCGCAGCTCACTGTCCTGAAACGTTCAGATACTGCTATGCCCCAGCTCATTCACTCCTGATGGAAAATGATGTCAGGAGCATTTTGGTTAGAACAACACCCACAGCTCCGATATATGAGACGACTTCTGTTTCAAGATAGAGTTAGGGTTAGGGCTAGCATACGGGATATGGTTAGGATTAGCTTTATTATTAGGGTTAGGGATAGGGTTAGGGTTCGGTTTGTGGATTGGGTTCGGGTTTGGGTGAGGTGTAGGGTTAGGGATAAGAGTAGGGTTAGGGTTAGGATGATGGTTTGGGCTAATGTTACATGTAGGCTTAGGGCTAGGGCTATAGGTAGATGACGGCCGCCGGTCGAGGAAAGTGTGTCATAGAAGATAGTGCACTTCGTAGCAGTCATAGTCCTGTACTCTCTTTGAGTCCGTGGATGACGAGAAAGTGATTCTGTAGATCGTTGGACTCAAACACAGCAAGGGAAATGATAAGAGAGCAAAATAGCTGATCATAAGTTCTGAAGAGGTTGTGTGATAGGGTACAAGGCACTCATTTCCACTTCAGCTGATATGAACACATTGATCGAGTGCTGCGTTCATGCTTAAAGCCACTTCTCAGGAACATGTTCATTCCCGAGTCCTTGCCAGCTTTCAAACCGTTGACTCATGTGCTGTGTCCGAGACATTCACTCGAATAGAGTAAGGGGACTGCTAGCTTCACATGCGTTTCTGCGTCGAAAACACTGTATGGTCAAAGTGAGGAACTAGGCCGTTCCTTCTCTTCTTCTTGGGACTACGCTTTTCGGATGCGAAAAGTACCTAGGAGAAAACTCTACTGTGGAAGCTCATCCGCCTTCAAGGATCAAAAAGTGCTATGCTGGCATTCCCTCCTTTGCTGAAGGGAAATCATTTCAGTAGCTCTTGGGCTATGACACGAGCCAGAGATCCTACACTGCAGCAAGGTACTTCGACGGGATGCTGACAAGTGTACGCACTATGTGGCACACCACTGCTTTCATCCCCTACTGAAATGAGAACATTGATAACACGTCAAATAGTGTGGATGGCTTTTGTGGAAAACACTTTTCGCACGAGTTCCTATAATTGCTGAATGACGCAGGGGAGCGCAAAGTCTTCACTGCTGTATTCTCAGAGTGGAATGAATGCCCTGCTAGGCCCATGGTGTACGTTTAGCTTGTTCGTCCCTTAATGCTTCACGAACGGGTGGAGTCCAAGGGACGTAGTAGTCTCCGTGCGTTTCCTAGGCTACACCCTTAGTCTCCCATTCCATCTACTACTGAAAAGAGAACATTCAGAAGACGTTCCACGCTGAGACGGCTTTGGCTAAAAAAACCCGGTTCCTACGAAATAGGTTTATTCGCGGGTGATGTTGAGGAGAAAACACAACTTCACCAATGTATTATCTTCCACTGGGAGCCCCGCAGGGTGCTCTGAGATCCATATTGCCTTAGATCTTCAGAGCCTTGGAGTCCAAGTCACGTAGCATGGCCTAGCGGCCTTCCAACGTCCGGATACGCTTTCCTCCCAGAACGCATAATTTGGCGAAAACAGTGGTAGCCAAGCTGACTGTAGTTCATAGTTGGCGTAGTCCTGTGCTCCCGTTCATTCCTTTGTCTGGGGGAACGTGATCCCTGAACTCTTTGCCTAGCAAAGTTACCGCCTAGGTGATCATACAGAAAACAAATTGGAATGATTGGCCAAATCGGTCGGTTATATCGGCACCCCATACATTTCGCACTCTACAGAAACGAGTCCATTGACCTAGTGTTTCCCGCTGGACATGAATTTTTCCAATAAGGCACTTGTGTGAAACATCCTGATTCCCTGGTCGTGTGGCAGCTTTCCATGAAATCCTTGCTGTTCTCTGAGAAGGAAATTCAGCCGCATAGACTCTATGGACTGTGAGCTTCATGTGCATATGTACGTTCGAGTAACAGTTTTATCCACAAGACATACTAGTCAGTACTTGCAGGAAATCGTCGGACTGTGAGTTTTTCAAGGAAAAAATAGAGGGGCGAAAACCCCACACTCGCAGCTCACTGTCCTGAAACGTTCAGATACTGCTATGCCCCAGCTCATTCACTCCTGATGGAAAATGATGTCAGGAGCATTTTGGTTAGAACAACACCCACAGCTCCGATATATGAGACGACTTCTGTTTCAAGATAGAGTTAGGGTTAGGGCTAGCATACGGGATATGGTTAGGATTAGCTTTATTATTAGGGTTAGGGATAGGGTTAGGGTTCGGTTTGGGGATTGGGTTCGGGTTAGGGTGAGGGGTAGGGTTAGGGATAAGAGTAGGGTTAGGGTTAGGATGATGGTTTGGGCTAATGTTACATGTAGGCTTAGGGCTAGGGCTATAGGTAGATGACGGCCGCCGGTCGAGGAAAGTGTGTCATAGAAGATAGTGCACTTCGTAGCAGTCATAGTCCTGTACTCTCTTTGAGTCCGTGGATGACGAGAAAGTGATTCTGTAGATCGTTGGACTCAAACACAGCAAGGGAAATGATAAGAGAGCAAAATAGCTGATCATAAGTTCTGAAGAGGTTGTGTGATAGGGTACAAGGCACTCATTTCCACTTCAGCTGATATGAACACATTGATCGAGTGCTGCGTTCATGCTTAAAGCCACTTCTCAGGAACATGTTCATTCCCGAGTCCTTGCCAGCTTTCAAACCGTTGACTCATGGGCTGTGTCCGAGACGTTCACTCGAATAGAATAAGGGGACTGCTAGCTTCACATGCGTTTCTGCGTCGAAAACACTGTATGGTCAAAGTGAGGAACTAGGCCGTTCCTTCTCTTCTTCTTGGGACTACGCTTTTCGGATGCGAAAAGTACCTAGGAGAAAACTCTACTGTGGAAGCTCATCCCCCTTCAAGGATCACAATGTGCTATGCTGGCATTCCCTCCTTTGTTGAAGGAAAATCATTTCAGTAGCTCTTGGGCTATGACACGAGCCAGAGATCCTACACTGCAGCAAGGTACTTCGACGGGATGCTGACAAGTGTACGCACTATGTGGCACACCACTGCTTTCATCGCCTACTGAAATGAGAACATTGATAACACGTCAAATAGTGTGGATGGCTTTTGTGGAAAACACTTTTCGCACGAGTTCCTATAATTGCTGAATGACGCAGGGGAGCGCAAAGTCTTCACTGCTGTATTCTCAGAGTGGAATGAATGCCCTGCTAGGCCCATGGTGTACGTTTAGCTTGTTCGTCCCTTAATGCTTCACGAACGGGTGGAGTCCAAGGGACGTAGTAGTCTCCGTGCGTTTCCTAGGCTACACCCTTAGTCTCCCATTCCATCTACTACTGAAAAGAGAACATTCAGAAGACGTTCCACGCTGAGACGGCTTTGGCTAAAAAAACCCGGTTCCTACGAAATAGGTTTATTCGCGGGTGATGTTGAGGAGAAAACACAACTTCACCAATGTATTATCTTCCACTGGGAGCCCCGCAGGGTGCTCTGAGATCCATATTGCCTTAGATCTTCAGAGCCTTGGAGTCCAAGTCACGTAGCATGGCCTAGCGGCCTTCCAACGTCCGGATACGCTTTCCTCCCAGAACGCATAATTTGGCGAAAACAGTGGTAGCCAAGCTGACTGTAGTTCATAGTTGGCGTAGTCCTGTGCTCCCGTTCATTCCTTTGTCTGGGGGAACGTGATCCCTGAACTCTTTGCCTAGCAAAGTTACCGCCTAGGTGATCATACGGAAAACAAATTGGAATGATTGGCCAAATCGGTCGGTTATATCGGCACCCCATACATTTCGCACTCTACAGAAACGAGTCCATTGACCTAGTGTTTCCCGCTGGACATGAATTTTTCCAATAAGGCACTTGTGTGAAACATCCTGATTCCCTGGTCGTGTGGCAGCTTTCCATGAAATCCTTGCTGTTCTCTGAGAAGGAAATTCAGCCGCATAGACTCTATGGACTGTGAGCTTCATGTGCATATGTACGTTCGAGTAACAGTTTTATCCACAAGACATACTAGTCAGTACTTGCAGGAAATCGTCGGACTGTGAGTTTTTCAAGGAAAAAATAGAGGGGCGAAAACCCCACACTCGCAGCTCACTGTCCTGAAACGTTCAGATACTGCTATGCCCCAGCTCATTCACTCCTGATGGAAAATGATGTCAGGAGCATTTTGGTTAGAACAACACCCACAGCTCCGATATATGAGACGACTTCTGTTTCAAGATAGAGTTAGGGTTAGGGCTAGCATACGGGATATGGTTAGGATTGGCTTTATTATTAGGGTTAGGGATAGGGTTAGGGTTCGGTTTGGGGATTGGGTTCGGGTTAGGGTGAGGGGTAGGGTTAGGGATAAGAGTAGGGTTAGGGTTAGGATGATGGTTTGGGCTAATGTTACATGTAGGCTTAGGGCTAGGGCTATAGGTAGATGACGGCCGCCGGTCGAGGAAAGTGTGTCATAGAAGATAGTGCACTTCGTAGCAGTCATAGTCCTGTACTCTCTTTGAGTCCGTGGATGACGAGAAAGTGATTCTGTAGATCGTTGGACTCAAACACAGCAAGGGAAATGATAAGAGAGCAAAATAGCTGATCATAAGTTCTGAAGAGGTTGTGTGATAGGGTACAAGGCACTCATTTCCACTTCAGCTGATATGAACACATTGATCGAGTGCTGCGTTCATGCTTAAAGCCACTTCTCAGGAACATGTTCATTCCCGAGTCCTTGCCAGCTTTCAAACCGTTGACTCATGGGCTGTGTCCGAGACGTTCACTCGAATAGAATAAGGGGACTGCTAGCTTCACATGCGTTTCTGCGTCGAAAACACTGTATGGTCAAAGTGAGGAACTAGGCCGTTCCTTCTCTTCTTCTTGGGACTACGCTTTTCGGATGCGAAAAGTACCTAGGAGAAAACTCTACTGTGGAAGCTCATCCCCCTTCAAGGATCACAATGTGCTATGCTGGCATTCCCTCCTTTGTTGAAGGAAAATCATTTCAGTAGCTCTTGGGCTATGACACGAGCCAGAGATCCTACACTGCAGCAAGGTACTTCGACGGGATGCTGACAAGTGTACGCACTATGTGGCACACCACTGCTTTCATCGCCTACTGAAATGAGAACATTGATAACACGTCAAATAGTGTGGATGGCTTTTGTGGAAAACACTTTTCGCACGAGTTCCTATAATTGCTGAATGACGCAGGGGAGCGCAAAGTCTTCACTGCTGTATTCTCAGAGTGGAATGAATGCCCTGCTAGGCCCATGGTGTACGTTTAGCTTGTTCGTCCCTTAATGCTTCACGAACGGGTGGAGTCCAAGGGACGTAGTAGTCTCCGTGCGTTTCCTAGGCTACACCCTTAGTCTCCCATTCCATCTACTACTGAAAAGAGAACATTCAGAAGACGTTCCACGCTGAGACGGCTTTGGCTAAAAAAACCCGGTTCCTACGAAATAGGTTTATTCGCGGGTGATGTTGAGGAGAAAACACAACTTCACCAATGTATTATCTTCCACTGGGAGCCCCGCAGGGTGCTCTGAGATCCATATTGCCTTAGATCTTCAGAGCCTTGGAGTCCAAGTCACGTAGCATGGCCTAGCGGCCTTCCAACGTCCGGATACGCTTTCCTCCCAGAACGCATAATTTGGCGAAAACAGTGGTAGCCAAGCTGACTGTAGTTCATAGTTGGCGTAGTCCTGTGCTCCCGTTCATTCCTTTGTCTGGGGGAACGTGATCCCTGAACTCTTTGCCTAGCAAAGTTACCGCCTAGGTGATCATACGGAAAACAAATTGGAATGATTGGCCAAATCGGTCGGTTATATCGGCACCCCATACATTTCGCACTCTACAGAAACGAGTCCATTGACCTAGTGTTTCCCGCTGGACATGAATTTTTCCAATAAGGCACTTGTGTGAAACATCCTGATTCCCTGGTCGTGTGGCAGCTTTCCATGAAATCCTTGCTGTTCTCTGAGAAGGAAATTCAGCCGCATAGACTCTATGGACTGTGAGCTTCATGTGCATATGTACGTTCGAGTAACAGTTTTATCCACAAGACATACTAGTCAGTACTTGCAGGAAATCGTCGGACTGTGAGTTTTTCAAGGAAAAAATAGAGGGGCGAAAACCCCACACTCGCAGCTCACTGTCCTGAAACGTTCAGATACTGCTATGCCCCAGCTCATTCACTCCTGATGGAAAATGATGTCAGGAGCATTTTGGTTAGAACAACACCCACAGCTCCGATATATGAGACGACTTCTGTTTCAAGATAGAGTTAGGGTTAGGGCTAGCATACGGGATATGGTTAGGATTGGCTTTATTATTAGGGTTAGGGATAGGGTTAGGGTTCGGTTTGGGGATTGGGTTCGGGTTAGGGTGAGGGGTAGGGTTAGGGATAAGAGTAGGGTTAGGGTTAGGATGATGGTTTGGGCTAATGTTACATGTAGGCTTAGGGCTAGGGCTATAGGTAGATGACGGCCGCCGGTCGAGGAAAGTGTGTCATAGAAGATAGTGCACTTCGTAGCAGTCATAGTCCTGTACTCTCTTTGAGTCCGTGGATGACGAGAAAGTGATTCTGTAGATCGTTGGACTCAAACACAGCAAGGGAAATGATAAGAGAGCAAAATAGCTGATCATAAGTTCTGAAGAGGTTGTGTGATAGGGTACAAGGCACTCATTTCCACTTCAGCTGATATGAACACATTGATCGAGTGCTGCGTTCATGCTTAAAGCCACTTCTCAGGAACATGTTCATTCCCGAGTCCTTGCCAGCTTTCAAACCGTTGACTCATGGGCTGTGTCCGAGACGTTCACTCGAATAGAATAAGGGGACTGCTAGCTTCACATGCGTTTCTGCGTCAAAAACACTGTATGGTCAAAGTGAGGAACTAGGCCGTTCCTTCTCTTCTTCTTGGGACTACGCTTTTCGGATGCGAAAAGTACCTAGGAGAAAACTCTACTGTGGAAGCTCATCCCCCTTCAAGGATCACAAAGTGCTATGCTGGCATTCCCTCCTTTGCTGAGGGGAAATCATTTCAGTAGCTCTTGGGCTATGACACGAGCCAGAGATCCTACACTGCAGCAAGGTACTTCGACGGGATGCTGACAAGTGTACGCACTATGTGGCACACCACTGCTTTCATCCCCTACTGAAATGAGAACATTGATAACACGTCAAATAGTGTGGATGGCTTTTGTGGAAAACACTTTTCGCACGAGTTCCTATAATTGCTGAATGACGCAGGGGAGCGCAAAGTCTTCACTGCTGTATTCTCAGAGTGGAAGGAATGCCCTGCTAGGCCCATGGTGTACGTTTAGCTTGTTCGTCCCTTAATGCTTCACGAACGGGTGGAGTCCAAGGGACGTAGTAGTCTCCGTGCGTTTCCTAGGCTACACCCTTAGTCTCCCATTCCATCTACTACTGAAAAGAGAACATTCAGAGACGTTCCACGCTGAGACGGCTTTGGATAAAAAAACCCGGTTCCTACGAAATAGGTTTATTCCCGGGTGATGTTGAGGAGAAAACACAACTTTCCCAATGTATTATCTTCCACTGGGAGCCCCGCAGGGTGCTCTGAGATCCATATTGCCTTAGATCTTCAGAGCCTTGGAGTCCAAGTCACGTAGCATGGCCTAGCGGCCTTCCAACGTCCGGATACGCTTTCCTCCCAGAACGCATAATTTGGCGAAAACAGTGGTAGCCAAGCTGACTGTAGTTCATAGTTGGCATAGTCCTGTGCTCCCGTTCATTCCTTTGTCTGGGGGAACGTGATCCCTGAACTCTTTGCCTAGCAAAGTTACCGCCTAGGTGATCATACAGAAAACAAATTGGAATGATTGGCCAAATCGGTCGGTTATATCGGCACCCCATACATTTCGCACTCTACAGAAACGAGTCCATTGACCTAGTGTTTCCCGCTGGACATGAATTTTTCCAATAAGGCACTTGTGTGAAACATCCTGATTCCCTGGTCGTGTGGCAGCTTTCCATGAAATCCTTGCTGTTCTCTGAGAAGGAAATTCAGCCGCATAGACTCTATGGACTGTGAGCTTCATGTGCATATGTACGTTCGAGTAACAGTTTTATCCACAAGACATACTAGTCAGTACTTGCAGGAAATCGTCGGACTGTGAGTTTTTCAAGGAAAAAATAGAGGGGCGAAAACCCCACACTCGCAGCTCACTGTCCTGAAACGTTCAGATACTGCTATGCCCCAGCTCATTCACTCCTGATGGAAAATGATGTCAGGAGCATTTTGGTTAGAACAACACCCACAGCTCCGATATATGAGACGACTTCTGTTTCAAGATAGAGTTAGGGTTAGGGCTAGCATACGGGATATGGTTAAGATTAGCTTTATTATTACGGTTAGGGATAGGGTTAGGGTTCGGTTTGGGGATTGGGTTCGGGTTTGGGTGAGGGGTAGGGTTAGGGATAAGAGTAGGGTTAGGGTTAGGATGATGGTTTGGGCTAATGTTACATGTAGGCTTAGGGCTAGGGCTATAGGTAGATGACGGCCGCCGGTCGAGGAAAGTGTGTCATAGAAGATAGTGCACTTCGTAGCAGTCATAGTCCTGTACTCTCTTTGAGTCCGTGGATGACGAGAAAGTGATTCTGTAGATCGTTGGACTCAAGCACAGCAAGGGAAATGATAAGAGAGCAAAATAGCTGATCATAAGTTCTGAAGAGGTTGTGTGATAGGGTACAAGGCACTCATTTCCACTTCAGCTGATATGAACACATTGATCGAGTGCTGCGTTCATGCTTAAAGCCACTTCTCAGGAACATGTTCATTCCCGAGTCCTTGCCAGCTTTCAAACCGTTGACTCATGGGCTGTGTCCGAGACGTTCACTCGAATAGAGTAAGGGGACTGCTAGCTTCACATGCGTTTCTGCGTCGAAAACACTGTATGGTCAAAGTGAGGAACTAGGCCGTTCCTTCTCTTCTTCTTGGGACTACGCTTTTCGGATGCGAAAAGTACCTAGGAGAAAACTCTACTGTGGAAGCTCATCCCCCTTCAAGGATCACAAAGTGCTATGCTGGCATTCCCTCCTTTGCTGAAGGGAAATCATTTCAGTAGCTCTTGGGCTATGACACGAGCCAGAGATCCTACACTGCAGCAAGGTACTTCGACGGGATGCTGACAAGTGTACGCACTATGTGGCACACCACTGCTTTCATCCCCTACTGAAATGAGAACATTGATAACACATCAAATAGTGTGGATGGCTTTTGTGGAAAACACTTTTCGCACGAGTTCCTATAATTACTGAATGACGCAGGGGAGCGCAAAGTCTTCACTGCTGTATTCTCAGAGTGGAATGAATGCCCTGCTAGGGCCATGGTGTACGTTTAGCTTGTTCGTCCCTTAATGCTTCACGAACGGGTGGAGTCCAAGGGACGTAGTAGTCTCCGTGCGTTTCCTAGGCTACACCCTTAGTCTCCCATTCCATCTACTACTGAAAAGAGAACATTCAGAAGACGTTCCACGCTGAGACGGCTTTGGCTAAAAAAACCCGGTTCCTACGAAATAGGTTTATTCCCGGGTGATGTTGAGGAGAAAACACAACTTCACCAATGTATTATCTTCCACTGGGAGCCCCGCAGGGTGCTCTGAGATCCATATTGCCTTAGATCTTCAGAGCCTTGGAGTCCAAGTCACGTAGCATGGCCTAGCGGCCTTCCAACGTCCGGATACGCTTTCCTCCCAGAACGCATAATTTGGCGAAAACAGTGGTAGCCAAGCTGACTGTAGTTCATAGTTGGCGTAGTCCTGTGCTCCCGTTCATTCCTTTGTCTGGGGGAACGTGATCCCTGAACTCTTTGCCTAGCAAAGTTACCGCCTAGGTGATCATACGGAAAACAAATTGGAATGATTGGCCAAATCGGTCGGTTATATCGGCACCCCATACATTTCGCACTCTACAGAAACGAGTGCATTGACCTAGTGTTTCCCGCTGGACATGAATTTTTCCAATAAGGCACTTGTGTGAAACATCCTGATTCCCTGGTCGTGTGGCAGCTTTCCATGAAATCCTTGCTGTTCTCTGAGAAGGAAATTCAGCCGCATAGACTCTATGGACTGTGAGCTTCATGTGCATATGTACGTTCGAGTAACAGTTTTATCCACAAGACATACTAGTCAGTACTTGCAGGAAATCGTCGGACTGTGAGTTTTTCAAGGAAAAAATAGAGGGGCGAAAACCCCACACTCGCAGCTCACTGTCCTGAAACGTTCAGATACTGCTATGCCCCAGCTCATTCACTCCTGATGGAAAATGATGTCAGGAGCATTTTGGTTAGAACAACACCCACAGCTCCGATATATGAGACGACTTCTGTTTCAAGATAGAGTTAGGGTTAGGGCTAGCATACGGGATATGGTTAGGATTAGCTTTATTATTAGGGTTAGGGATAGGGTTAGGGTTCGGTTTGTGGATTGGGTTCGGGTTTGGGTGAGGGGTAGGGTTAGGGATAAGAGTAGGGTTAGGGTTAGGATGATGGTTTGGGCTAATGTTACATGTAGGCTTAGGGCTAGGGCTATAGGTAGATGACGGCCGCCGGTCGAGGAAAGTGTGTCATAGAAGATAGTGCACTTCGTAGCAGTCATAGTCCTGTACTCTCTTTGAGTCCGTGGATGACGAGAAAGTGATTCTGTAGATCGTTGGACTCAAACACAGCAAGGGAAATGATAAGAGAGCAAAATAGCTGATCATAAGTTCTGAAGAGGTTGTGTGATAGGGTACAAGGCACTCATTTCCACTTCAGCTGATATGAACACATTGATCGAGTGCTGCGTTCATGCTTAAAGCCACTTCTCAGGAACATGTTCATTCCCGAGTCCTTGCCAGCTTTCAAACCGTTGACTCATGGGCTGTGTCCGAGACGTTCACTCGAATAGAGTAAGGGGACTGCTAGCTTCACATGCGTTTCTGCGTCGAAAACACTGTATGGTCAAAGTGAGGAACTAGGCCGTTCCTTCTCTTCTTCTTGGGACTACGCTTTTCGGATGCGAAAAGTACCTAGGAGAAAACTCTACTGTGGAAGCTCATCCCCCTTCAAGGATCACAAAGTGCTATGCTGGCATTCCCTCCTTTGCTGAAGGGAAATCATTTCAGTAGCTCTTGGGCTATGACACGAGCCAGAGATCCTACATTGCAGCAAGGTACTTCGACGGGATGCTGACAAGTGTACACACTATGTGGCACACCACTGCTTTCATCGCCTACTGAAATGAGAACATTGATAACACGTCAAATAGTGTGGATGGCTTTTGTGGAAAACACTTTTCGCACGAGTTCCTATAATTGCTGAATGACGCAGGGGAGCGCAAAGTCTTCACTGCTGTATTCTCAGAGTGGAATGAATGCCCTGCTAGGCCCATGGTGTACGTTTAGCTTGTTCGTCCCTTAATGCTTCACGAACGGGTGGAGTCCAAGGGACGTAGTAGTCTCCGTGCGTTTCCTAGGCTACACCCTTAGTCTCCCATTCCATCTACTACTGAAAAGAGAACATTCAGAAGACGTTCCACGCTGAGACGGCTTTGGCTAAAAAAACCCGGTTCCTACGAAATAGGTTTATTCCCGGGTGATGTTGAGGAGAAAACACAACTTCACCAATGTATTATCTTCCACTGGGAGCCCCGCAGGGTGCTCTGAGATCCATATTGCCTTAGATCTTCAGAGCCTTGGAGTCCAAGTCACGTAGCATGGCCTAGCGGCCTTCCAACGTCCGGATACACTTTCCTCCCAGAACGCATAATTTGGCGAAAACAGTGGTAGCCAAGCTGACTGTAGTTCATAGTTGGCGTAGTCCTGTGCTCCCGTTCATTCCTTTGTCTGGGGCAACGTGATCCCTGAACTCTTTGCCTAGCAAAGTTACCGCCTAGGTGATCATACGGAAAACAAATTGGAATGATTGGCCAAATCGGTCGGTTATATCGGCACCCCATACATTTCGCACACTACAGAAACGAGTCCATTGACCTAGTGTTTCCCGCTGGACATGAATTTTTCCAATAAGGCACTTGTGTGAAACATCCTGATTCCCTGGTCGTGTGGCAGCTTTCCATGAAATCCTTGCTGTTCTCTGAGAAGGAAATTCAGCCGCATAGACTCTATGGACTGTGAGCTTCATGTGCATATGTACGTTCGAGTAACAGTTTTATCCACAAGACATACTAGTCAGTACTTGCAGGAAATCGTCGGACTGTGAGTTTTTCAAGGAAAAAAATAGAGGGGCGCAAACCCCACACTCGCAGCTCACTGTCCTGAAACGTTCAGATACTGCTATGCCCCAGCTCATTCACTCCTGATGGAAAATGATTTCAGGAGCATTTTGGTTAGAACAACACCCACAGCTCCGATATATGAGACGACTTCTGTTTCAAGATAGAGTTAGGGTTAGGGCTAGCATACGGGATATGGTTAGGATTAGCTTTATTATTAGGGTTAGGGATAGGGTTAGGGTTCGGTTTGTGGATTGGGTTCGGGTTAGGGTGAGGTGTAGGGTTAGGGATAAGAGTAGGGTTAGGGTTAGGATGATGGTTTGGGCTAATGTTACATGTAGGCTTAGGGCTAGGGCTATAGGTAGATGACGGCCGCCGGTCGAGGAAAGTGTGTCATAGAAGATAGTGCACTTCGTAGCAGTCATAGTCCTGTACTCTCTTTGAGTCCGTGGATGACGAGAAAGTGATTCTGTAGATCGTTGGACTCAAACACAGCAAGGGAAATGATAAGAGAGCAAAATAGCTGATCATAAGTTCTGAAGAGGTTGTGTGATAGGGTACAAGGCACTCATTTCCACTTCAGCTGATATGAACACATTGATCGAGTGCTGCGTTCATGCTTAAAGCCACTTCTCAGGAACATGTTCATTCCCGAGTCCTTGCCAGCTTTCAAACCGTTGACTCATGTGCTGTGTCCGAGACGTTCACTCGAATAGAGTAAGGGGACTGCTAGCTTCACATGCGTTTCTGCGTCGAAAACACTGTATGGTCAAAGTGAGGAACTAGGCCGTTCCTTCTCTTCTTCTTGGGACTACGCTTTTCGGATGCGAAAAGTACCTAGGAGAAAACTCTACTGTGGAAGCTCATCCCCCTTCAAGGATCACAAAGTGCTATGCTGGCATTCCCTCCTTTGCTGAAGGGAAATCATTTCAGTAGCTCTTGGGCTATGACACGAGCCAGAGATCCTACACTGCAGCAAGGTACTTCGACGGGATGCTGACAAGTGTACGCACTATGTGGCACACCACTGCTTTCATCGCCTACTGAAATGAGAACATTGATAACACGTCAAATAGTGTGGATGGCTTTTGTGGAAAACACTTTTCGCACGAGTTCCTATAATTGCTGAATGACGCAGGGGAGCGCAAAGTCTTCACTGCTGTATTCTCAGAGTGGAATGAATGCCCTGCTAGGCCCATGGTGTACGTTTAGCTTGTTCGTCCCTTAATGCTTCACGAACGGGTGGAGTCCAAGGGACGTAGTAGTCTCCGTGCGTTTCCTAGGCTACACCCTTAGTCTCCCATTCCATCTACTACTGAAAAGAGAACATTCAGAAGACGTTCCACGCTGTGACGGCTTTGGCTAAAAAAACCCGGTTCCTACGAAATAGGTTTATTCGCGGGTGATGTTGAGGAGAAAACACAACTTCACCAATGTATTATCTTCCACTGGGAGCCCCGCAGGGTGCTCTGAGATCCATATTGCCTTAGATCTTCAGAGCCTTGGAGTCCAAGTCACGTAGCATGGCCTAGCGGCCTTCCAACGTCCGGATACGCTTTCCTCCCAGAACGCATAATTTGGCGAAAACAGTGGTAGCCAAGCTGACTGTAGTTCATAGTTGGCGTAGTCCTGTGCTCCCGTTCATTCCTTTGTCTGGGGGAACGTGATCCCTGAACTCTTTGCCTAGCAAAGTTACCGCCTAGGTGATCATACAGAAAACAAATTGGAATGATTGGCCAAATCGGTCGGTTATATCGGCACCCCATACATTTCGCACTCTACAGAAACGAGTCCATTGACCTAGTGTTTCCCGCTGGACATGAATTTTTCCAATAAGGCACTTGTGTGAAACATCCTGATTCCCTGGTCGTGTGGCAGCTTTCCATGAAATCCTTGCTGTTCTCTGAGAAGGAAATTCAGCCGCATAGACTCTATGGACTGTGAGCTTCATGTGCATATGTACGTTCGAGTAACAGTTTTATCCACAAGACATACTAGTCAGTACTTGCAGGAAATCGTCGGACTGTGAGTTTTTCAAGGAAAAAATAGAGGGGCGAAAACCCCACACTCGCAGCTCACTGTCCTGAAACGTTCAGATACTGCTATGCCCCAGCTCATTCACTCCTGATGGAAAATGATGTCAGGAGCATTTTGGTTAGAACAACACCCACAGCTCCGATATATGAGACGACTTCTGTTTCAAGATAGAGTTAGGGTTAGGGCTAGCATACGGGATATGGTTAGGATTAGCTTTATTATTAGGGTTAGGGATAGGGTTAGGGTTCGGTTTGTGGATTGGGTTCGGGTTAGGGTGAGGGGTAGGGTTAGGGATAAGAGTAGGGTTAGGGTTAGGATGATGGTTTGGGCTAATGTTACATGTAGGCTTAGGGCTAGGGCTATAGGTAGATGACGGCCGCCGGTCGAGGAAAGTGTGTCATAGAAGATAGTGCACTTCGTAGCAGTCATAGTCCTGTACTCTCTTTGAGTCCGTGGATGACGAGAAAGTGATTCTGTAGATCGTTGGACTCAAACACAGCAAGGGAAATGATAAGAGAGCAAAATAGCTGATCATAAGTTCTGAAGAGGTTGTGTGATAGGGTACAAGGCACTCATTTCCACTTCAGCTGATATGAACACATTGATCGAGTGCTGCGTTCATGCTTAAAGCCACTTCTCAGGAACATGTTCATTCCCGAGTCCTTGCCAGCTTTCAAACCGTTGACTCATGGGCTGTGCCCGAGACGTTCACTCGAATAGAGTAAGGGGACTGCTAGCTTCACATGCGTTTCTGCGTCGAAAACACTGTATGGTCAAAGTGAGGAACTAGGCCGTTCCTTCTCTTCTTCTTGGGACTACGCTTTTCGGATGCGAAAAGTACCTAGGAGAAAACTCTACTGTGGAAGCTCATCCCCCTTCAAGGATCACAAAGTGCTATGCTGGCATTCCCTCCTTTGCTGAAGGGAAATCATTTCAGTAGCTCTTGGGCTATGACACGAGCCAGAGATCCTACATTGCAGCAAGGTACTTCGACGGGATGCTGACAAGTGTACACACTATGTGGCACACCACTGCTTTCATCGCCTACTGAAATGAGAACATTGATAACACGTCAAATAGTGTGGATGGCTTTTGTGGAAAACACTTTTCGCACGAGTTCCTATAATTGCTGAATGACGCAGGGGAGCGCAAAGTCTTCACTGCTGTATTCTCAGAGTGGAATGAATGCCCTGCTAGGCCCATGGTGTACGTTTAGCTTGTTCGTCCCTTAATGCTTCACGAACGGGTGGAGTCCAAGGGACGTAGTAGTCTCCGTGCGTTTCCTAGGCTACACCCTTAGTCTCCCATTCCATCTACTACTGAAAAGAGAACATTCAGAAGACGTTCCACGCTGAGACGGCTTTGGCTAAAAAAACCCGGTTCCTACGAAATAGGTTTATTCCCGGGTGATGTTGAGGAGAAAACACAACTTCACCAATGTATTATCTTCCACTGGGAGCCCCGCAGGGTGCTCTGAGATCCATATTGCCTTAGATCTTCAGAGCCTTGGAGTCCAAGTCACGTAGCATGGCCTAGCGGCCTTCCAACGTCCGGATACGCTTTCCTCCCAGAACGCATAATTTGGCGAAAACAGTGGTAGCCAAGCTGACTGTAGTTCATAGTTGGCGTAGTCCTGTGCTCCCGTTCATTCCTTTGTCTGGGGCAACGTGATCCCTGAACTCTTTGCCTAGCAAAGTTACCGCCTAGGTGATCATACGGAAAACAAATTGGAATGATTGGCCAAATCGGTCGGTTATATCGGCACCCCATACATTTCGCACACTACAGAAACGAGTCCATTGACCTAGTGTTTCCCGCTGGACATGAATTTTTCCAATAAGGCACTTGTGTGAAACATCCTGATTCCCTGGTCGTGTGGCAGCTTTCCATGAAATCCTTGCTGTTCTCTGAGAAGGAAATTCAGCCGCATAGACTCTATGGACTGTGAGCTTCATGTGCATATGTACGTTCGAGTAACAGTTTTATCCACAAGACATACTAGTCAGTACTTGCAGGAAATCGTCGGACTGTGAGTTTTTCAAGGAAAAAAATAGAGGGGCGCAAACCCCACACTCGCAGCTCACTGTCCTGAAACGTTCAGATACTGCTATGCCCCAGCTCATTCACTCCTGATGGAAAATGATTTCAGGAGCATTTTGGTTAGAACAACACCCACAGCTCCGATATATGAGACGACTTCTGTTTCAAGATAGAGTTAGGGTTAGGGCTAGCATACGGGATATGGTTAGGATTAGCTTTATTATTAGGGTTAGGGATAGGGTTAGGGTTCGGTTTGGGGATTGGGTTCGGGTTAGGGTGAGGGGTAGGGGTAGGGATAAGAGTAGGGTTAGGGTTAGGATGATGGTTTGGGCTAATGTTACATGTAGGCTTAGGGCTAGGGCTATAGGTAGATGACGGCCGCCGGTCGAGGAAAGTGTGTCATAGAAGATAGTGCACTTCGTAGCAGTCATAGTCCTGTACTCTCTTTGAGTCCGTGGATGACGAGAAAGTGATTCTGTAGATCGTTGGACTCAAACACAGCAAGGGAAATGATAAGAGAGCAAAATAGCTGATCATAAGTTCTGAAGAGGTTGTGTGATAGGGTACAAGGCACTCATTTCCACTTCAGCTGATATGAACACATTGATCGAGTGCTGCGTTCATGCTTAAAGCCACTTCTCAGGAACATGTTCATTCCCGAGTCCTTGCCAGCTTTCAAACCGTTGACTCATGTGCTGTGTCCGAGACGTTCACTCGAATAGAGTAAGGGGACTGCTAGCTTCACATGCGTTTCTGCGTCGAAAACACTGTATGGTCAAAGTGAGGAACTAGGCCGTTCCTTCTCTTCTTCTTGGGACTACGCTTTTCGGATGCGAAAAGTACCTAGGAGAAAACTCTACTGTGGAAGCTCATCCCCCTTCAAGGATCACAAAGTGCTATGCTGGCATTCCCTCCTTTGCTGAAGGGAAATCATTTCAGTAGCTCTTGGGCTATGACACGAGCCAGAGATCCTACACTGCAGCAAGGTACTTCGACGGGATGCTGACAAGTGTACGCACTATGTGGCACACCACTGCTTTCATCGCCTACTGAAATGAGAACATTGATAACACGTCAAATAGTGTGGATGGCTTTTGTGGAAAACACTTTTCGCACGAGTTCCTATAATTGCTGAATGACGCAGGGGAGCGCAAAGTCTTCACTGCTGTATTCTCAGAGTGGAATGAATGCCCTGCTAGGCCCATGGTGTACGTTTAGCTTGTTCGTCCCTTAATGCTTCACGAACGGGTGGAGTCCAAGGGACGTAGTAGTCTCCGTGCGTTTCCTAGGCTACACCCTTAGTCTCCCATTCCATCTACTACTGAAAAGAGAACATTCAGAAGACGTTCCACGCTGAGACGGCTTTGGCTAAAAAAACCCGGTTCCTACGAAATAGGTTTATTCGCGGGTGATGTTGAGGAGAAAACACAACTTCACCAATGTATTATCTTCCACTGGGAGCCCCGCAGGGTGCTCTGAGATCCATATTGCCTTAGATCTTCAGAGCCTTGGAGTCCAAGTCACGTAGCATGGCCTAGCGGCCTTCCAACGTCCGGATACGCTTTCCTCCCAGAACGCATAATTTGGCGAAAACAGTGGTAGCCAAGCTGACTGTAGTTCATAGTTGGCGTAGTCCTGTGCTCCCGTTCATTCCTTTGTCTGGGGGAACGTGATCCCTGAACTCTTTGCCTAGCAAAGTTACCGCCTAGGTGATCATACAGAAAACAAATTGGAATGATTGGCCAAATCGGTCGGTTATATCGGCACCCCATACATTTCGCACTCTACAGAAACGAGTCCATTGACCTAGTGTTTCCCGCTGGACATGAATTTTTCCAATAAGGCACTTGTGTGAAACATCCTGATTCCCTGGTCGTGTGGCAGCTTTCCATGAAATCCTTGCTGTTCTCTGAGAAGGAAATTCAGCCGCATAGACTCTATGGACTGTGAGCTTCATGTGCATATGTACGTTCGAGTAACAGTTTTATCCACAAGACATACTAGTCAGTACTTGCAGGAAATCGTCGGACTGTGAGTTTTTCAAGGAAAAAATAGAGGGGCGAAAACCCCACACTCGCAGCTCACTGTCCTGAAACGTTCAGATACTGCTATGCCCCAGCTCATTCACTCCTGATGGAAAATGATTTCAGGAGCATTTTGGTTAGAACAACACCCACAGCTCCGATATATGAGACGACTTCTGTTTCAAGATAGAGTTAGGGTTAGGGCTAGCATACGGGATATGGTTAGGATTAGCTTTATTATTAGGGTTAGGGATAGGGTTAGGGTTCGGTTTGTGGATTGGGTTCGGGTTAGGGTGAGGGGTAGGGTTAGGGATAAGAGTAGGGTTAGGGTTAGGATGATGGTTTGGGCTAATGTTACATGTAGGCCTAGGGCTAGGGCTATAGGTAGATGACGGCCGCCGGTCGAGGAAAGTGTGTCATAGAAGATAGTGCACTTCGTAGCAGTCATAGTCCTGTACTCTCTTTGAGTCCGTGGATGACGAGAAAGTGATTCTGTAGATCGTTGGACTCAAACACAGCAAGGGAAATGATAAGAGAGCAAAATAGCTGATCATAAGTTCTGAAGAGGTTGTGTGATAGGGTACAAGGCACTCATTTCCACTTCAGCTGATATGAACACATTGATCGAGTGCTGCGTTCATGCTTAAAGCCACTTCTCAGGAACATGTTCATTCCCGAGTCCTTGCCAGCTTTCAAACCGTTGACTCATGGGCTGTGTCCGAGACGTTCACTCGAATAGAATAAGGGGACTGCTAGCTTCACATGCGTTTCTGCGTCGAAAACACTGTATGGTCAAAGTGAGGAACTAGGCCGTTCCTTCTCTTCTTCTTGGGACTACGCTTTTCGGATGCGAAAAGTACCTAGGAGAAAACTCTACTGTGGAAGCTCATCCCCCTTCAAGGATCACAAAGTGCTATGCTGGCATTCCCTCCTTTGCTGAGGGGAAATCATTTCAGTAGCTCTTGGGCTATGACACGAGCCAGAGATCCTACACTGCAGCAAGGTACTTCGACGGGATGCTGACAAGTGTACGCACTATGTGGCACACCACTGCTTTCATCGCCTACTGAAATGAGAACATTGATAACACGTCAAATAGTGTGGATGGCTTTTGTGGAAAACACTTTTCGCACGAGTTCCTATAATTGCTGAATGACGCAGGGGAGCGCAAAGTCTTCACTGCTGTATTCTCAGAGTGGAATGAATGCCCTGCTAGGCCCATGGTGTACGTTTAGCTTGTTCGTCCCTTAATGCTTCACGAACGGGTGGAGTCCAAGGGACGTAGTAGTCTCCGTGCGTTTCCTAGGCTACACCCTTAGTCTCCCATTCCATCTACTACTGAAAAGAGAACATTCAGAGACGTTCCACGCTGAGACGGCTTTGGATAAAAAAACCCGGTTCCTACGAAATAGGTTTATTCCCGGGTGATGTTGAGGAGAAAACACAACTTTCCCAATGTATTATCTTCCACTGGGAGCCCCGCAGGGTGCTCTGAGATCCATATTGCCTTAGATCTTCAGAGCCTTGGAGTCCAAGTCACGTAGCATGGCCTAGCGGCCTTCCAACGTCCGGATACGCTTTCCTCCCAGAACGCATAATTTGGCGAAAACAGTGGTAGCCAAGCTGACTGTAGTTCATAGTTGGCGTAGTCCTGTGCTCCCGTTCATTCCTTTGTCTGGGGGAACGTGATCCCTGAACTCTTTGCCTAGCAAAGTTACCGCCTAGGTGATCATACAGAAAACAAATTGGAATGATTGGCCAAATCGGTCGGTTATATCGGCACCCCATACATTTCGCACTCTACAGAAACGAGTCCATTGACCTAGTGTTTCCCGCTGGACATGAATTTTTCCAATAAGGCACTTGTGTGAAACATCCTGATTCCCTGGTCGTGTGGCAGCTTTCCATGAAATCCTTGCTGTTCTCTGAGAAGGAAATTCAGCCGCATAGACTCTATGGACTGTGAGCTTCATGTGCATATGTACGTTCGAGTAACAGTTTTATCCACAAGACATACTAGTCAGTACTTGCAGGAAATCGTCGGACTGTGAGTTTTTCAAGGAAAAAATAGAGGGGCGAAAACCCCACACTCGCAGCTCACTGTCCTGAAACGTTCAGATACTGCTATGCCCCAGCTCATTCACTCCTGATGGAAAATGATGTCAGGAGCATTTTGGTTAGAACAACACCCACAGCTCCGATATATGAGACGACTTCTGTTTCAAGATAGAGTTAGGGTTAGGGCTAGCATACGGGATATGGTTAAGATTAGCTTTATTATTACGGTTAGGGATAGGGTTAGGGTTCGGTTTGGGGATTGGGTTCGGGTTTGGGTGAGGGGTAGGGTTAGGGATAAGAGTAGGGTTAGGGTTAGGATGATGGTTTGGGCTAATGTTACATGTAGGCTTAGGGCTAGGGCTATAGGTAGATGACGGCCGCCGGTCGAGGAAAGTGTGTCATAGAAGATAGTGCACTTCGTAGCAGTCATAGTCCTGTACTCTCTTTGAGTCCGTGGATGACGAGAAAGTGATTCTGTAGATCGTTGGACTCAAGCACAGCAAGGGAAATGATAAGAGAGCAAAATAGCTGATCATAAGTTCTGAAGAGGTTGTGTGATAGGGTACAAGGCACTCATTTCCACTTCAGCTGATATGAACACATTGATCGAGTGCTGCGTTCATGCTTAAAGCCACTTCTCAGGAACATGTTCATTCCCGAGTCCTTGCCAGCTTTCAAACCGTTGACTCATGTGCTGTGTCCGAGACGTTCACTCGAATAGAGTAAGGGGACTGCTAGCTTCACATGCGTTTCTGCGTCGAAAACACTGTATGGTCAAAGTGAGGAACTAGGCCGTTCCTTCTCTTCTTCTTGGGACTACGCTTTTCGGATGCGAAAAGTACCTAGGAGAAAACTCTACTGTGGAAGCTCATCCCCCTTCAAGGATCACAAAGTGCTATGCTGGCATTCCCTCCTTTGCTGAAGGGAAATCATTTCAGTAGCTCTTGGGCTATGACACGAGCCAGAGATCCTACACTGCAGCAAGGTACTTCGACGGGATGCTGACAAGTGTACGCACTATGTGGCACACCACTGCTTTCATCCCCTACTGAAATGAGAACATTGATAACACATCAAATAGTGTGGATGGCTTTTGTGGAAAACACTTTTCGCACGAGTTCCTATAATTACTGAATGACGCAGGGGAGCGCAAAGTCTTCACTGCTGTATTCTCAGAGTGGAATGAATGCCCTGCTAGGGCCATGGTGTACGTTTAGCTTGTTCGTCCCTTAATGCTTCACGAACGGGTGGAGTCCAAGGGACGTAGTAGTCTCCGTGCGTTTCCTAGGCTACACCCTTAGTCTCCCATTCCATCTACTACTGAAAAGAGAACATTCAGAAGACGTTCCACGCTGAGACGGCTTTGGCTAAAAAAACCCGGTTCCTACGAAATAGGTTTATTCCCGGGTGATGTTGAGGAGAAAACACAACTTCACCAATGTATTATCTTCCACTGGGAGCCCCGCAGGGTGCTCTGAGATCCATATTGCCTTAGATCTTCAGAGCCTTGGAGTCCAAGTCACGTAGCATGGCCTAGCGGCCTTCCAACGTCCGGATACGCTTTCCTCCCAGAACGCATAATTTGGCGAAAACAGTGGTAGCCAAGCTGACTGTAGTTCATAGTTGGCGTAGTCCTGTGCTCCCGTTCATTCCTTTGTCTGGGGGAACGTGATCCCTGAACTCTTTGCCTAGCAAAGTTACCGCCTAGGTGATCATACGGAAAACAAATTGGAATGATTGGCCAAATCGGTCGGTTATATCGGCACCCCATACATTTCGCACTCTACAGAAACGAGTCCATTGACCTAGTGTTTCCCGCTGGACATGAATTTTTCCAATAAGGCACTTGTGTGAAACATCCTGATTCCCTGGTCGTGTGGCAGCTTTCCATGAAATCCTTGCTGTTCTCTGAGAAGGAAATTCAGCCGCATAGACTCTATGGACTGTGAGCTTCATGTGCATATGTACGTTCGAGTAACAGTTTTATCCACAAGACATACTAGTCAGTACTTGCAGGAAATCGTCGGACTGTGAGTTTTTCAAGGAAAAAATAGAGGGGCGAAAACCCCACACTCGCAGCTCACTGTCCTGAAACGTTCAGATACTGCTATGCCCCAGCTCATTCACTCCTGATGGAAAATGATGTCAGGAGCATTTTGGTTAGAACAACACCCACAGCTCCGATATATGAGACGACTTCTGTTTCAAGATAGAGTTAGGGTTAGGGCTAGCATACGGGATATGGTTAGGATTAGCTTTATTATTAGGGTTAGGGATAGGGTTAGGGTTCGGTTTGTGGATTGGGTTCGGGTTTGGGTGAGGTGTAGGGTTAGGGATAAGAGTAGGGTTAGGGTTAGGATGATGGTTTGGGCTAATGTTACATGTAGGCTTAGGGCTAGGGCTATAGGTAGATGACGGCCGCCGGTCGAGGAAAGTGTGTCATAGAAGATAGTGCACTTCGTAGCAGTCATAGTCCTGTACTCTCTTTGAGTCCGTGGATGACGAGAAAGTGATTCTGTAGATCGTTGGACTCAAACACAGCAAGGGAAATGATAAGAGAGCAAAATAGCTGATCATAAGTTCTGAAGAGGTTGTGTGATAGGGTACAAGGCACTCATTTCCACTTCAGCTGATATGAACACATTGATCGAGTGCTGCGTTCATGCTTAAAGCCACTTCTCAGGAACATGTTCATTCCCGAGTCCTTGCCAGCTTTCAAACCGTTGACTCATGTGCTGTGTCCGAGACATTCACTCGAATAGAGTAAGGGGACTGCTAGCTTCACATGCGTTTCTGCGTCAAAAACACTGTATGGTCAAAGTGAGGAACTAGGCCGTTCCTTCTCTTCTTATTGGGACTACGCTTTTCGGATGCGAAAAGTACCTAGGAGAAAACTCTACTGTGGAAGCTCATCCCCCTTCAAGGATCACAAAGTGCTATGCTGGCATTCCCTCCTTTGCTGAAGGGAAATCATTTCAGTAGCTCTTGGGCTATGACACGAGCCAGAGATCCTACACTGCAGCAAGGTACTTCGACGGGATGCTGACAAGTGTACGCACTATGTGGCACACCACTGCTTTCATCTCCTACTGAAATGAGAACATTGATAACACGTCAAATAGTGTGGATGGCTTTTGTGGAAAACACTTTTCGCACGAGTTCCTATAATTGCTGAATGACGCAGGGGAGCGCAAAGTCTTCACTGCTGTATTCTCAGAGTGGAATGAATGCCCTGCTAGGCCCATGGTGTACGTTTAGCTTGTTCGTCCCTTAATGCTTCACGAACGGGTGGAGTCCAAGGGACGTAGTAGTCTCCGTGCGTTTCCTAGGCTACACCCTTAGTCTCCCATTCCATCTACTACTGAAAAGAGAACATTCAGAAGACGTTCCACGCTGAGACGGCTTTGGCTAAAAAAACCCGGTTCCTACGAAATAGGTTTATTCGCGGGTGATGTTGAGGAGAAAACACAACTTCACCAATGTATTATCTTCCACTGGGAGCCCCGCAGGGTGCTCTGAGATCCATATTGCCTTAGATCTTCAGAGCCTTGGAGTCCAAGTCACGTAGCATGGCCTAGCGGCCTTCCAACGCCCGGATACGCTTTCCTCCCAGAACGCATAATTTGGCGAAAACAGTGGTAGCCAAGCTGACTGTAGTTCATAGTTGGCGTAGTCCTGTGCTCCCGTTCATTCCTTTGTCTGGGGGAACGTGATCCCTGAACTCTTTGCCTAGCAAAGTTACCGCCTAGGTGATCATACAGAAAACAAATTGGAATGATTGGCCAAATCGGTCGGTTATATCGGCACCCCATACATTTCGCACTCTACAGAAACGAGTCCATTGACCTAGTGTTTCCCGCTGGACATGAATTTTTCCAATAAGGCACTTGTGTGAAACATCCTGATTCCCTGGTCGTGTGGCAGCTTTCCATGAAATCCTTGCTGTTCTCTGAGAAGGAAATTCAGCCGCATAGACTCTATGGACTGTGAGCTTCATGTGCATATGTACGTTCGAGTAACAGTTTTATCCACAAGACATACTAGTCAGTACTTGCAGGAAATCGTCGGACTGTGAGTTTTTCAAGGAAAAAATAGAGGGGCGAAAACCCCACACTCGCAGCTCACTGTCCTGAAACGTTCAGATACTGCTATGCCCCAGCTCATTCACTCCTGATGGAAAATGATTTCAGGAGCATTTTGGTTAGAACAACACCCACAGCTCCGATATATGAGACGACTTCTGTTTCAAGATAGAGTTAGGGTTAGGGCTAGCATACGGGATATGTTTAGGATTAGCTTTATTATTAGGGTTAGGGATAGGGTTAGGGTTCGGTTTGGGGATTGGGTTCGGGTTAGGGTGAGGGGTAGGGTTAGGGATAAGAGTAGGGTTAGGGTTAGGATGATGGTTTGGGCTAATGTTACATGTAGGCTTAGGGCTAGGGCTATAGGTAGATGACGGCCGCCGGTCGAGGAAAGTGTGTCATAGAAGATAGTGCACTTCGTAGCAGTCATAGTCCTGTACTCTCTTTGAGTCCGTGGATGACGAGAAAGTGATTCTGTAGATCGTTGGACTCAAACACAGCAAGGGAAATGATAAGAGAGCAAAATAGCTGATCATAAGTTCTGAAGAGGTTGTGTGATAGGGTACAAGGCACTCATTTCCACTTCAGCTGATATGAACACATTGATCGAGTGCTGCGTTCATGCTTAAAGCCACTTCTCAGGAACATGTTCATTCCCGAGTCCTTGCCAGCTTTCAAACCGTTGACTCATGTGCTGTGTCCGAGACGTTCACTCGAATAGAGTAAGGGGACTGCTAGCTTCACATGCGTTTCTGCGTCGAAAACACTGTATGGTCAAAGTGAGGAACTAGGCCGTTCCTTCTCTTCTTCTTGGGACTACGCTTTTCGGATGCGAAAAGTACCTAGGAGAAAACTCTACTGTGGAAGCTCATCCCCCTTCAAGGATCACAAAGTGCTATGCTGGCATTCCCTCCTTTGCTGAAGGGAAATCATTTCAGTAGCTCTTGGGCTATGACACGAGCCAGAGATCCTACATTGCAGCAAGGTACTTCGACGGGATGCTGACAAGTGTACACACTATGTGGCACACCACTGCTTTCATCTCCTACTGAAATGAGAACATTGATAACACGTCAAATAGTGTGGATGGCTTTTGTGGAAAACACTTTTCGCACGAGTTCCTATAATTGCTGAATGACGCAGGGGAGCGCAAAGTATTCACTGCTTTATTCTCTGAGTGGAATGAATGCCCTGCTAGGCCCATGGTGTACGTTTAGCTTGTTCGTCCCTTAATGCTTCACGAACGGGTGAAGTCCAAGGGACGTAGTAGTCTCCGTGCGTTTCCTAGGCTACACCCTTAGTCTCCCATTCCATCTACTACTGAAAAGAGAACATTCAGAAGACGTTCCACGCTGAGACGGCTTTGGCTAAAAAAACCCGGTTCCTACGAAATAGGTTTATTCGCGGGTGATGTTGAGGAGAAAACACAACTTCACCAATGTATTATCTTCCACTGGGAGCCCCGCAGGGTGCTCTGAGATCCATATTGCCTTAGATCTTCAGAGCCTTGGAGTCCAAGTCACGTAGCATGGCCTAGCGGCCTTCCAACGTCCGGATACGCTTTCCTCCCAGAACGCATAATTTGGCGAAAACAGTGGTAGCCAAGCTGACTGTAGTTCATAGTTGGCGTAGTCCTGTGCTCCCGTTCATTCCTTTGTCTGGGGGAACGTGATCCCTGAACTCTTTGCCTAGCCAAGTTACCGCCTAGGTGATCATACGGAAAACAAATTGGAATGATTGGCCAAATCGGTCGGTTATATCGGCACCCCATACATTTCGCACACTACAGAAACGAGTCCATTGACCTAGTGTTTCCCGCTGGACATGAATTTTTCCAATAAGGCACTTGTGTGAAACATCCTGATTCCCTGGTCGTGTGGCAGCTTTCCATGAAATCCTTGCTGTTCTCTGAGAAGGAAATTCAGCCGCATAGACTCTATGGACTGTGAGCTTCATGTGCATATGTACGTTCGAGTAACAGTTTTATCCACAAGACATACTAGTCAGTACTTGCAGGAAATCGTCGGACTCTGAGTTTTTCAAGGAAAAAATAGAGGGGCGCAAACCCCACACTCGCAGCTCACTGTCCTGAAATGTTCAGATACTGCTATGCCCCAGCTCATTCACTCCTGATGGAAAATGATTTCAGGAGCCTTTTGGTTAGAACAACACCCACAGCTCCGATATATGAGACGACTTCTGTTTCAAGATAGAGTTAGGGTTAGGGCTAGCATACGGGATATGTTTAGGATTAGCTTTATTATTAGGGTTAGGGATAGGGTTAGGGTTCGGTTTGGGGATTGGGTTCGGGTTAGGGTGAGGGGTAGGGTTAGGGATAAGAGTAGGGTTAGGGTTAGGATGATGGTTTGGGCTAATGTTACATGTAGGCTTAGGGCTAGGGCTATAGGTAGATGACGGCCGCCGGTCGAGGAAAGTGTGTCATAGAAGATAGTGCACTTCGTAGCAGTCATAGTCCTGTACTCTCTTTGAGTCCGTGGATGACGAGAAAGTGATTCTGTAGATCGTTGGACTCAAGCACAGCAAGGGAAATGATAAGAGAGCAAAATAGCTGATCATAAGTTCTGAAGAGGTTGTGTGATAGGGTACAAGGCACTCATTTCCACTTCAGCTGATATGAACACATTGATCGAGTGCTGCGTTCATGCTTAAAGCCACTTCTCAGGAACATGTTCATTCCCGAGTCCTTGCCAGCTTTCAAACCGTTGACTCATGTGCTGTGTCCGAGACGTTCACTCGAATAGAGTAAGGGGACTGCTAGCTTCACATGCGTTTCTGCGTCGAAAACACTGTATGGTCAAAGTGAGGAACTAGGCCGTTCCTTCTCTTCTTCTTGGGACTACGCTTTTCGGATGCGAAAAGTACCTAGGAGAAAACTCTACTGTGGAAGCTCATCCCCCTTCAAGGATCACAAAGTGCTATGCTGGCATTCCCTCCTTTGCTGAAGGGAAATCATTTCAGTAGCTCTTGGGCTATGACACGAGCCAGAGATCCTACACTGCAGCAAGGTACTTCGACGGGATGCTGACAAGTGTACGCACTATGTGGCACACCACTGCTTTCATCCCCTACTGAAATGAGAACATTGATAACACATCAAATAGTGTGAATGGCTTTTGTGGAAAACACTTTTCGCACGAGTTCCTATAATTACTGAATGACGCAGGGGAGCGCAAAGTCTTCACTGCTGTATTCTCAGAGTGGAATGAATGCCCTGCTAGGGCCATGGTGTACGTTTAGCTTGTTCGTCCCTTAATGCTTCACGAACGGGTGGAGTCCAAGGGACGTAGTAGTCTCCGTGCGTTTCCTAGGCTACACCCTTAGTCTCCCATTCCATCTACTACTGAAAAGAGAACATTCAGAAGACGTTCCACGCTGAGACGGCTTTGGCTAAAAAAACCCGGTTCCTACGAAATAGGTTTATTCCCGGGTGATGTTGAGGAGAAAACACAACTTCACCAATGTATTATCTTCCACTGGGAGCCCCGCAGGGTGCTCTGAGATCCATATTGCCTTAGATCTTCAGAGCCTTGGAGTCCAAGTCACGTAGCATGGCCTAGCGGCCTTCCAACGTCCGGATACGCTTTCCTCCCAGAACGCATAATTTGGCGAAAACAGTGGTAGCCAAGCTGACTGTAGTTCATAGTTGGCGTAGTCCTGTGCTCCCGTTCATTCCTTTGTCTGGGGGAACGTGATCCCTGAACTCTTTGCCTAGCAAAGTTACCGCCTAGGTGATCATACGGAAAACAAATTGGAATGATTGGCCAAATCGGTCGGTTATATCGGCACCCCATACATTTCGCACTCTACAGAAACGAGTCCATTGACCTAGTGTTTCCCGCTGGACATGAATTTTTCCAATAAGGCACTTGTGTGAAACATCCTGATTCCCTGGTCATGTGGCAGCTTTCCATGAAATCCTTGCTGTTCTCTGAGAAGGAAATTCAGCCGCATAGACTCTATGGACTGTGAGCTTCATGTGCATATGTACGTTCGAGTAACAGTTTTATCCACAAGACATACTAGTCAGTACTTGCAGGAAATCGTCGGACTGTGAGTTTTTCAAGGAAAAAATAGAGGGGCGAAAACCCCACACTCGCAGCTCACTGTCCTGAAACGTTCAGATACTGCTATGCCCCAGCTCATTCACTCCTGATGGAAAATGATGTCAGGAGCATTTTGGTTAGAACAACACCCACAGCTCCGATATATGAGACGACTTCTGTTTCAAGATAGAGTTAGGGTTAGGGCTAGCATACGGGATATGGTTAGGATTAGCTTTATTATTAGGGTTAGGGATAGGGTTAGGGTTCGGTTTGTGGATTGGGTTCGGGTTTGGGTGAGGTGTAGGGTTAGGGATAAGAGTAGGGTTAGGGTTAGGATGATGGTTTGGGCTAATGTTACATGTAGGCTTAGGGCTAGGGCTATAGGTAGATGACGGCCGCCGGTCGAGGAAAGTGTGTCATAGAAGATAGTGCACTTCGTAGCAGTCATAGTCCTGTACTCTCTTTGAGTCCGTGGATGACGAGAAAGTGATTCTGTAGATCGTTGGACTCAAACACAGCAAGGGAAATGATAAGAGAGCAAAATAGCTGATCATAAGTTCTGAAGAGGTTGTGTGATAGGGTACAAGGCACTCATTTCCACTTCAGCTGATATGAACACATTGATCGAGTGCTGCGTTCATGCTTAAAGCCACTTCTCAGGAACATGTTCATTCCCGAGTCCTTGCCAGCTTTCAAACCGTTGACTCATGTGCTGTGTCCGAGACATTCACTCGAATAGAGTAAGGGGACTGCTAGCTTCACATGCGTTTCTGCGTCAAAAACACTGTATGGTCAAAGTGAGGAACTAGGCCGTTCCTTCTCTTCTTCTTGGGACTACGCTTTTTGGATGCGAAAAGTACCTAGGAGAAAACTCTACTGTGGAAGCTCATCCCCCTTCAAGGATCACAAAGTGCTATGCTGGCATTCCCTCCTTTGCTGAAGGGAAATCATTTCAGTAGCTCTTGGGCTATGACACGAGCCAGAGATCCTACACTGCAGCAAGGTACTTCGACGGGATGCTGACAAGTGTACGCACTATGTGGCACACCACTGCTTTCATCGCCTACTGAAATGAGAACATTGATAACACGTCAAATAGTGTGGATGGCTTTTGTGGAAAACACTTTTCGCACGAGTTCCTATAATTGCTGAATGACGCAGGGGAGCGCAAAGTCTTCACTGCTGTATTCTCAGAGTGGAATGAATGCCCTGCTAGGCCCATGGTGTACGTTTAGCTTGTTCGTCCCTTAATGCTTCACGAACGGGTGGAGTCCAAGGGACGTAGTAGTCTCCGTGCGTTTCCTAGGCTACACCCTTAGTCTCCCATTCCATCTACTACTGAAAAGAGAACATTCAGAAGACGTTCCACGCTGAGACGGCTTTGGCTAAAAAAACCCGGTTCCTACGAAATAGGTTTATTCGCGGGTGATGTTGAGGAGAAAACACAACTTCACCAATGTATTATCTTCCACTGGGAGCCCCGCAGGGTGCTCTGAGATCCATATTGCCTTAGATCTTCAGAGCCTTGGAGTCCAAGTCACGTAGCATGGCCTAGCGGCCTTCCAACGCCCGGATACGCTTTCCTCCCAGAACGCATAATTTGGCGAAAACAGTGGTAGCCAAGCTGACTGAAGTTCATAGTTGGCGTAGTCCTGTGCTCCCGTTCATTCCTTTGTCTGGGGGAACGTGATCCCTGAACTCTTTGCCTAGCAAAGTTACCGCCTAGGTGATCATACAGAAAACAAATTGGAATGATTGGCCAAATCGGTCGGTTATATCGGCACCCCATACATTTCGCACTCTACAGAAACGAGTCCATTGACCTAGTGTTTCCCGCTGGACATGAATTTTTCCAATAAGGCACTTGTGTGAAACATCCTGATTCCCTGGTCGTGTGGCAGCTTTCCATGAAATCCTTGCTGTTCTCTGAGAAGGAAATTCAGCCGCATAGACTCTATGGACTGTGAGCTTCATGTGCATATGTACGTTCGAGTAACAGTTTTATCCACAAGACATACTAGTCAGTACTTGCAGGAAATCGTCGGACTGTGAGTTTTTCAAGGAAAAAATAGAGGGGCGAAAACCCCACACTCGCAGCTCACTGTCCTGAAACGTTCAGATACTGCTATGCCCCAGCTCATTCACTCCTGATGGAAAATGATGTCAGGAGCATTTTGGTTAGAACAACACCCACAGCTCCGATATATGAGACGACTTCTGTTTCAAGATAGAGTTAGGGTTAGGGCTAGCATACGGGATATGGTTAGGATTAGCTTTATTATTAGGGTTAGGGATAGGGTTAGGGTTCGGTTTGGGGATTGGGTTCGGGTTTGGGTGAGGGGTAGGGTTAGGGATAAGAGTAGGGTTAGGGTTAGGATGATGGTTTGGGCTAATGTTACATGTAGGCTTAGGGCTAGGGCTATAGGTAGATGACGGCCGCCGGTCGAGGAAAGTGTGTCATAGAAGATAGTGCACTTCGTAGCAGTCATAGTCCTGTACTCTCTTTGAGTCCGTGGATGACGAGAAAGTGATTCTGTAGATCGTTGGACTCAAACACAGCAAGGGAAATGATAAGAGAGCAAAATAGCTGATCATAAGTTCTGAAGAGGTTGTGTGATAGGGTACAAGGCACTCATTTCCACTTCAGCTGATATGAACACATTGATCGAGTGCTGCGTTCATGCTTAAAGCCACTTCTCAGGAACATGTTCATTCCCGAGTCCTTGCCAGCTTTCAAACCGTTGACTCATGTGCTGTGTCCGAGACGTTCACTCGAATAGAGTAAGGGGACTGCTAGCTTCACATGCGTTTCTGCGTCGAAAACACTGTATGGTCAAAGTGAGGAACTAGGCCGTTCCTTCTCTTCTTCTTGGGACTACGCTTTTCGGATGCGAAAAGTACCTAGGAGAAAACTCTACTGTGGAAGCTCATCCCCCTTCAAGGATCACAAAGTGCTATGCTGGCATTCCCTCCTTTGCTGAAGGGAAATCATTTCAGTAGCTCTTGGGCTATGACACGAGCCAGAGATCCTACACTGCAGCAAGGTACTTCGACGGGATGCTGACAAGTGTACACACTATGTGGCACACCACTGCTTTCATCTCCTACTGAAATGAGAACATTGATAACACGTCAAATAGTGTGGATGGCTTTTGTGGAAAACACTTTTCGCACGAGTTCCTATAATTGCTGAATGACGCAGGGGAGCGCAAAGTCTTCACTGCTGTATTCTCAGAGTGGAATGAATGCCCTGCTAGGCCCATGGTGTACGTTTAGCTTGTTCGTCCCTTAATGCTTCACGAACGGGTGGAGTCCAAGGGACGTAGTAGTCTCCGTGCGTTTCCTAGGCTACACCCTTAGTCTCCCATTCCATCTACTACTGAAAAGAGAACATTCAGAAGACGTTCCACGCTGAGACGGCTTTGGCTAAAAAAACCCGGTTCCTACGAAATAGGTTTATTCGCGGGTGATGTTGAGGAGAAAACACAACTTCACCAATGTATTATCTTCCACTGGGAGCCCCGCAGGGTGCTCTGAGATCCATATTGCCTTAGATCTTCAGAGCCTTGGAGTCCAAGTCACGTAGCATGGCCTAGCGGCCTTCCAACGTCCGGATACGCTTTCCTCCCAGAACGCATAATTTGGCGAAAACAGTGGTAGCCAAGCTGACTGTAGTTCATAGTTGGCGTAGTCCTGTGCTCCCGTTCATTCCTTTGTCTGGGGCAACGTGATCCCTGAACTCTTTGCCTAGCAAAGTTACCGCCTAGGTGATCATACGGAAAACAAATTGGAATGATTGGCCAAATCGGTCGGTTATATCGGCACCCCATACATTTCGCACACTACAGAAACGAGTCCATTGACCTAGTGTTTCCCGCTGGACATGAATTTTTCCAATAAGGCACTTGTGTGAAACATCCTGATTCCCTGGTCGTGTGGCAGCTTTCCATGAAATCCTTGCTGTTCTCTGAGAAGGAAATTCAGCCGCATAGACTCTATGGACTGTGAGCTTCATGTGCATATGTACGTTCGAGTAACAGTTTTATCCACAAGACATACTAGTCAGTACTTGCAGGAAATCGTCGGACTGTGAGTTTTTCAAGGAAAAAAATAGAGGGGCGCAAACCCCACACTCGCAGCTCACTGTCCTGAAACGTTCAGATACTGCTATGCCCCAGCTCATTCACTCCTGATGGAAAATGATTTCAGGAGCATTTTGGTTAGAACAACACCCACAGCTCCGATATATGAGACGACTTCTGTTTCAAGATAGAGTTAGGGTTAGGGCTAGCATACGGGATATGTTTAGGATTAGCTTTATTATTAGGGTTAGGGATAGGGTTAGGGTTCGGTTTGGGGATTGGGTTCGGGTTAGGGTGAGGGGTAGGGTTAGGGATAAGAGTAGGGTTAGGGTTAGGATGATGGTTTGGGCTAATGTTACATGTAGGCTTAGGGCTAGGGCTATAGGTAGATGACGGCCGCCGGTCGAGGAAAGTGTGTCATAGAAGATAGTGCACTTCGTAGCAGTCATAGTCCTGTACTCTCTTTGAGTCCGTGGATGACGAGAAAGTGATTCTGTAGATCGTTGGACTCAAACACAGCAAGGGAAATGATAAGAGAGCAAAATAGCTGATCATAAGTTCTGAAGAGGTTGTGTGATAGGGTACAAGGCACTCATTTCCACTTCAGCTGATATGAACACATTGATCGAGTGCTGCGTTCATGCTTAAAGCCACTTCTCAGGAACATGTTCATTCCCGAGTCCTTGCCAGCTTTCAAACCGTTGACTCATGTGCTGTGTCCGAGACGTTCACTCGAATAGAGTAAGGGGACTGCTAGCTTCACATGCGTTTCTGCGTCGAAAACACTGTATGGTCAAAGTGAGGAACTAGGCCGTTCCTTCTCTTCTTCTTGGGACTACGCTTTTCGGATGCGAAAAGTACCTAGGAGAAAACTCTACTGTGGAAGCTCATCCCCCTTCAAGGATCACAAAGTGCTATGCTGGCATTCCCTCCTTTGCTGAAGGGAAATCATTTCAGTAGCTCTTGGGCTATGACACGAGCCAGAGATCCTACATTGCAGCAAGGTACTTCGACGGGATGCTGACAAGTGTACACACTATGTGGCACACCACTGCTTTCATCTCCTACTGAAATGAGAACATTGATAACACGTCAAATAGTGTGGATGGCTTTTGTGGAAAACACTTTTCGCACGAGTTCCTATAATTACTGAATGACGCAGGGGAGCGCAAAGTCTTCACTGCTGTATTCTCAGAGTGGAATGAATGCCCTGCTAGGGCCATGGTGTACGTTTAGCTTGTTCGTCCCTTAATGCTTCACGAACGGGTGGAGTCCAAGGGACGTAGTAGTCTCCGTGCGTTTCCTAGGCTACACCCTTAGTCTCCCATTCCATCTACTACTGAAAAGAGAACATTCAGAAGACGTTCCACGCTGAGACGGCTTTGGCTAAAAAAACCCGGTTCCTACGAAATAGGTTTATTCCCGGGTGATGTTGAGGAGAAAACACAACTTCACCAATGTATTATCTTCCACTGGGAGCCCCGCAGGGTGCTCTGAGATCCATATTGCCTTAGATCTTCAGAGCCTTGGAGTCCAAGTCACGTAGCATGGCCTAGCGGCCTTCCAACGTCCGGATACGCTTTCCTCCCAGAACGCATAATTTGGCGAAAACAGTGGTAGCCAAGCTGACTGTAGTTCATAGTTGGCGTAGTCCTGTGCTCCCGTTCATTCCTTTGTCTGGGGGAACGTGATCCCTGAACTCTTTGCCTAGCAAAGTTACCGCCTAGGTGATCATACGGAAAACAAATTGGAATGATTGGCCAAATCGGTCGGTTATATCGGCACCCCATACATTTCGCACTCTACAGAAACGAGTCCATTGACCTAGTGTTTCCCGCTGGACATGAATTTTTCCAATAAGGCACTTGTGTGAAACATCCTGATTCCCTGGTCGTGTGGCAGCTTTCCATGAAATCCTTGCTGTTCTCTGAGAAGGAAATTCAGCCGCATAGACTCTATGGACTGTGAGCTTCATGTGCATATGTACGTTCGAGTAACAGTTTTATCCACAAGACATACTAGTCAGTACTTGCAGGAAATCGTCGGACTGTGAGTTTTTCAAGGAAAAAATAGAGGGGCGAAAACCCCACACTCGCAGCTCACTGTCCTGAAACGTTCAGATACTGCTATGCCCCAGCTCATTCACTCCTGATGGAAAATGATTTCAGGAGCATTTTGGTTAGAACAACACCCACAGCTCCGATATATGAGACGACTTCTGTTTCAAGATAGAGTTAGGGTTAGGGCTAGCATACGGGATATGTTTAGGATTAGCTTTATTATTAGGGTTAGGGATAGGGTTAGGGTTCGGTTTGGGGATTGGGTTCGGGTTAGGGTGAGGGGTAGGGTTAGGGATAAGAGTAGGGTTAGGGTTAGGATGATGGTTTGGGCTAATGTTACATGTAGGCTTAGGGCTAGGGCTATAGGTAGATGACGGCCGCCGGTCGAGGAAAGTGTGTCATAGAAGATAGTGCACTTCGTAGCAGTCATAGTCCTGTACTCTCTTTGAGTCCGTGGATGACGAGAAAGTGATTCTGTAGATCGTTGGACTCAAACACAGCAAGGGAAATGATAAGAGAGCAAAATAGCTGATCATAAGTTCTGAAGAGGTTGTGTGATAGGGTACAAGGCACTCATTTCCACTTCAGCTGATATGAACACATTGATCGAGTGCTGCGTTCATGCTTAAAGCCACTTCTCAGGAACATGTTCATTCCCGAGTCCTTGCCAGCTTTCAAACCGTTGACTCATGTGCTGTGTCCGAGACGTTCACTCGAATAGAGTAAGGGGACTGCTAGCTTCACATGCGTTTCTGCGTCGAAAACACTGTATGGTCAAAGTGAGGAACTAGGCCGTTCCTTCTCTTCTTCTTGGGACTACGCTTTTCGGATGCGAAAAGTACCTAGGAGAAAACTCTACTGTGGAAGCTCATCCCCCTTCAAGGATCACAAAGTGCTATGCTGGCATTCCCTCCTTTGCTGAAGGGAAATCATTTCAGTAGCTCTTGGGCTATGACACGAGCCAGAGATCCTACATTGCAGCAAGGTACTTCGACGGGATGCTGACAAGTGTACACACTATGTGGCACACCACTGCTTTCATCTCCTACTGAAATGAGAACATTGATAACACGTCAAATAGTGTGGATGGCTTTTGTGGAAAACACTTTTCGCACGAGTTCCTATAATTGCTGAATGACGCAGGGGAGCGCAAAGTATTCACTGCTTTATTCTCTGAGTGGAATGAATGCCCTGCTAGGCCCATGGTGTACGTTTAGCTTGTTCGTCCCTTAATGCTTCACGAACGGGTGAAGTCCAAGGGACGTAGTAGTCTCCGTGCGTTTCCTAGGCTACACCCTTAGTCTCCCATTCCATCTACTACTGAAAAGAGAACATTCAGAAGACGTTCCACGCTGAGACGGCTTTGGCTAAAAAAACCCGGTTCCTACGAAATAGGTTTATTCGCGGGTGATGTTGAGGAGAAAACACAACTTCACCAATGTATTATCTTCCACTGGGAGCCCCGCAGGGTGCTCTGAGATCCATATTGCCTTAGATCTTCAGAGCCTTGGAGTCCAAGTCACGTAGCATGGCCTAGCGGCCTTCCAACGCCCGGATACGCTTTCCTCCCAGAACGCATAATTTGGCGAAAACAGTGGTAGCCAAGCTGACTGTAGTTCATAGTTGGCGTAGTCCTGTGCTCCCGTTCATTCCTTTGTCTGGGGGAACGTGATCCCTGAACTCTTTGCCTAGCCAAGTTACCGCCTAGGTGATCATACGGAAAACAAATTGGAATGATTGGCCAAATCGGTCGGTTATATCGGCACCCCATACATTTCGCACACTACAGAAACGAGTCCATTGACCTAGTGTTTCCCGCTGGACATGAATTTTTCCAATAAGGCACTTGTGTGAAACATCCTGATTCCCTGGTCGTGTGGCAGCTTTCCATGAAATCCTTGCTGTTCTCTGAGAAGGAAATTCAGCCGCATAGACTCTATGGACTGTGAGCTTCATGTGCATATGTACGTTCGAGTAACAGTTTTATCCACAAGACATACTAGTCAGTACTTGCAGGAAATCGTCGGACTCTGAGTTTTTCAAGGAAAAAATAGAGGGGCGCAAACCCCACACTCGCAGCTCACTGTCCTGAAATGTTCAGATACTGCTATGCCCCAGCTCATTCACTCCTGATGGAAAATGATTTCAGGAGCCTTTTGGTTAGAACAACACCCACAGCTCCGATATATGAGACGACTTCTGTTTCAAGATAGAGTTAGGGTTAGGGCTAGCATACGGGATATGTTTAGGATTAGCTTTATTATTAGGGTTAGGGATAGGGTTAGGGTTCGGTTTGGGGATTGGGTTCGGGTTAGGGTGAGGGGTAGGGTTAGGGATAAGAGTAGGGTTAGGGTTAGGATGATGGTTTGGGCTAATGTTACATGTAGGCTTAGGGCTAGGGCTATAGGTAGATGACGGCCGCCGGTCGAGGAAAGTGTGTCATAGAAGATAGTGCACTTCGTAGCAGTCATAGTCCTGTACTCTCTTTGAGTCCGTGGATGACGAGAAAGTGATTCTGTAGATCGTTGGACTCAAGCACAGCAAGGGAAATGATAAGAGAGCAAAATAGCTGATCATAAGTTCTGAAGAGGTTGTGTGATAGGGTACAAGGCACTCATTTCCACTTCAGCTGATATGAACACATTGATCGAGTGCTGCGTTCATGCTTAAAGCCACTTCTCAGGAACATGTTCATTCCCGAGTCCTTGCCAGCTTTCAAACCGTTGACTCATGTGCTGTGTCCGAGACGTTCACTCGAATAGAGTAAGGGGACTGCTAGCTTCACATGCGTTTCTGCGTCGAAAACACTGTATGGTCAAAGTGAGGAACTAGGCCGTTCCTTCTCTTCTTCTTGGGACTACGCTTTTCGGATGCGAAAAGTACCTAGGAGAAAACTCTACTGTGGAAGCTCATCCCCCTTCAAGGATCACAAAGTGCTATGCTGGCATTCCCTCCTTTGCTGAAGGGAAATCATTTCAGTAGCTCTTGGGCTATGACACGAGCCAGAGATCCTACATTGCAGCAAGGTACTTCGACGGGATGCTGACAAGTGTACGCACTATGTGGCACACCACTGCTTTCATCCCCTACTGAAATGAGAACATTGATAACACATCAAATAGTGTGGATGGCTTTTGTGGAAAACACTTTTCGCACGAGTTCCTATAATTACTGAATGACGCAGGGGAGCGCAAAGTCTTCACTGCTGTATTCTCAGAGTGGAATGAATGCCCTGCTAGGGCCATGGTGTACGTTTAGCTTGTTCGTCCCTTAATGCTTCACGAACGGGTGGAGTCCAAGGGACGTAGTAGTCTCCGTGCGTTTCCTAGGCTACACCCTTAGTCTCCCATTCCATCTACTACTGAAAAGAGAACATTCAGAAGACGTTCCACGCTGAGACGGCTTTGGCTAAAAAAACCCGGTTCCTACGAAATAGGTTTATTCCCGGGTGATGTTGAGGAGAAAACACAACTTCACCAATGTATTATCTTCCACTGGGAGCCCCGCAGGGTGCTCTGAGATCCATATTGCCTTAGATCTTCAGAGCCTTGGAGTCCAAGTCACGTAGCATGGCCTAGCGGCCTTCCAACGTCCGGATACGCTTTCCTCCCAGAACGCATAATTTGGCGAAAACAGTGGTAGCCAAGCTGACTGTAGTTCATAGTTGGCGTAGTCCTGTGCTCCCGTTCATTCCTTTGTCTGGGGGAACGTGATCCCTGAACTCTTTGCCTAGCAAAGTTACCGCCTAGGTGATCATACGGAAAACAAATTGGAATGATTGGCCAAATCGGTCGGTTATATCGGCACCCCATACATTTCGCACTCTACAGAAACGAGTCCATTGACCTAGTGTTTCCCGCTGGACATGAATTTTTCCAATAAGGCACTTGTGTGAAACATCCTGATTCCCTGGTCATGTGGCAGCTTTCCATGAAATCCTTGCTGTTCTCTGAGAAGGAAATTCAGCCGCATAGACTCTATGGACTGTGAGCTTCATGTGCATATGTACGTTCGAGTAACAGTTTTATCCACAAGACATACTAGTCAGTACTTGCAGGAAATCGTCGGACTGTGAGTTTTTCAAGGAAAAAATAGAGGGGCGAAAACCCCACACTCGCAGCTCACTGTCCTGAAACGTTCAGATACTGCTATGCCCCAGCTCATTCACTCCTGATGGAAAATGATGTCAGGAGCATTTTGGTTAGAACAACACCCACAGCTCCGATATATGAGACGACTTCTGTTTCAAGATAGAGTTAGGGTTAGGGCTAGCATACGGGATATGGTTAGGATTAGCTTTATTATTAGGGTTAGGGATAGGGTTAGGGTTCGGTTTGTGGATTGGGTTCGGGTTTGGGTGAGGTGTAGGGTTAGGGATAAGAGTAGGGTTAGGGTTAGGATGATGGTTTGGGCTAATGTTACATGTAGGCTTAGGGCTAGGGCTATAGGTAGATGACGGCCGCCGGTCGAGGAAAGTGTGTCATAGAAGATAGTGCACTTCGTAGCAGTCATAGTCCTGTACTCTCTTTGAGTCCGTGGATGACGAGAAAGTGATTCTGTAGATCGTTGGACTCAAACACAGCAAGGGAAATGATAAGAGAGCAAAATAGCTGATCATAAGTTCTGAAGAGGTTGTGTGATAGGGTACAAGGCACTCATTTCCACTTCAGCTGATATGAACACATTGATCGAGTGCTGCGTTCATGCTTAAAGCCACTTCTCAGGAACATGTTCATTCCCGAGTCCTTGCCAGCTTTCAAACCGTTGACTCATGTGCTGTGTCCGAGACATTCACTCGAATAGAGTAAGGGGACTGCTAGCTTCACATGCGTTTCTGCGTCAAAAACACTGTATGGTCAAAGTGAGGAACTAGGCCGTTCCTTCTCTTCTTCTTGGGACTACGCTTTTTGGATGCGAAAAGTACCTAGGAGAAAACTCTACTGTGGAAGCTCATCCCCCTTCAAGGATCACAAAGTGCTATGCTGGCATTCCCTCCTTTGCTGAAGGGAAATCATTTCAGTAGCTCTTGGGCTATGACACGAGCCAGAGATCCTACACTGCAGCAAGGTACTTCGACGGGATGCTGACAAGTGTACGCACTATGTGGCACACCACTGCTTTCATCGCCTACTGAAATGAGAACATTGATAACACGTCAAATAGTGTGGATGGCTTTTGTGGAAAACACTTTTCGCACGAGTTCCTATAATTGCTGAATGACGCAGGGGAGCGCAAAGTCTTCACTGCTGTATTCTCAGAGTGGAATGAATGCCCTGCTAGGCCCATGGTGTACGTTTAGCTTGTTCGTCCCTTAATGCTTCACGAACGGGTGGAGTCCAAGGGACGTAGTAGTCTCCGTGCGTTTCCTAGGCTACACCCTTAGTCTCCCATTCCATCTACTACTGAAAAGAGAACATTCAGAAGACGTTCCACGCTGAGACGGCTTTGGCTAAAAAAACCCGGTTCCTACGAAATAGGTTTATTCCCGGGTGATGTTGAGGAGAAAACACAACTTCACCAATGTATTATCTTCCACTGGGAGCCCCGCAGGGTGCTCTGAGATCCATATTGCCTTAGATCTTCAGAGCCTTGGAGTCCAAGTCACGTAGCATGGCCTAGCGGCCTTCCAACGCCCGGATACGCTTTCCTCCCAGAACGCATAATTTGGCGAAAACAGTGGTAGCCAAGCTGACTGAAGTTCATAGTTGGCGTAGTCCTGTGCTCCCGTTCATTCCTTTGTCTGGGGGAACGTGATCCCTGAACTCTTTGCCTAGCAAAGTTACCGCCTAGGTGATCATACAGAAAACAAATTGGAATGATTGGCCAAATCGGTCGGTTATATCGGCACCCCATACATTTCGCACTCTACAGAAACGAGTCCATTGACCTAGTGTTTCCCGCTGGACATGAATTTTTCCAATAAGGCACTTGTGTGAAACATCCTGATTCCCTGGTCGTGTGGCAGCTTTCCATGAAATCCTTGCTGTTCTCTGAGAAGGAAATTCAGCCGCATAGACTCTATGGACTGTGAGCTTCATGTGCATATGTACGTTCGAGTAACAGTTTTATCCACAAGACATACTAGTCAGTACTTGCAGGAAATCGTCGGACTGTGAGTTTTTCAAGGAAAAAATAGAGGGGCGAAAACCCCACACTCGCAGCTCACTGTCCTGAAACGTTCAGATACTGCTATGCCCCAGCTCATTCACTCCTGATGGAAAATGATGTCAGGAGCATTTTGGTTAGAACAACACCCACAGCTCCGATATATGAGACGACTTCTGTTTCAAGATAGAGTTAGGGTTAGGGCTAGCATACGGGATATGGTTAGGATTAGCTTTATTATTAGGGTTAGGGATAGGGTTAGGGTTCGGTTTGGGGATTGGGTTCGGGTTTGGGTGAGGGGTAGGGTTAGGGATAAGAGTAGGGTTAGGGTTAGGATGATGGTTTGGGCTAATGTTACATGTAGGCTTAGGGCTAGGGCTATAGGTAGATGACGGCCGCCGGTCGAGGAAAGTGTGTCATAGAAGATAGTGCACTTCGTAGCAGTCATAGTCCTGTACTCTCTTTGAGTCCGTGGATGACGAGAAAGTGATTCTGTAGATCGTTGGACTCAAACACAGCAAGGGAAATGATAAGAGAGCAAAATAGCTGATCATAAGTTCTGAAGAGGTTGTGTGATAGGGTACAAGGCACTCATTTCCACTTCAGCTGATATGAACACATTGATCGAGTGCTGCGTTCATGCTTAAAGCCACTTCTCAGGAACATGTTCATTCCCGAGTCCTTGCCAGCTTTCAAACCGTTGACTCATGTGCTGTGTCCGAGACGTTCACTCGAATAGAGTAAGGGGACTGCTAGCTTCACATGCGTTTCTGCGTCGAAAACACTGTATGGTCAAAGTGAGGAACTAGGCCGTTCCTTCTCTTCTTCTTGGGACTACGCTTTTCGGATGCGAAAAGTACCTAGGAGAAAACTCTACTGTGGAAGCTCATCCCCCTTCAAGGATCACAAAGTGCTATGCTGGCATTCCCTCCTTTGCTGAAGGGAAATCATTTCAGTAGCTCTTGGGCTATGACACGAGCCAGAGATCCTACACTGCAGCAAGGTACTTCGACGGGATGCTGACAAGTGTACACACTATGTGGCACACCACTGCTTTCATCTCCTACTGAAATGAGAACATTGATAACACGTCAAATAGTGTGGATGGCTTTTGTGGAAAACACTTTTCGCACGAGTTCCTATAATTGCTGAATGACGCAGGGGAGCGCAAAGTCTTCACTGCTGTATTCTCAGAGTGGAATGAATGCCCTGCTAGGCCCATGGTGTACGTTTAGCTTGTTCGTCCCTTAATGCTTCACGAACGGGTGGAGTCCAAGGGACGTAGTAGTCTCCGTGCGTTTCCTAGGCTACACCCTTAGTCTCCCATTCCATCTACTACTGAAAAGAGAACATTCAGAAGACGTTCCACGCTGAGACGGCTTTGGCTAAAAAAACCCGGTTCCTACGAAATAGGTTTATTCGCGGGTGATGTTGAGGAGAAAACACAACTTCACCAATGTATTATCTTCCACTGGGAGCCCCGCAGGGTGCTCTGAGATCCATATTGCCTTAGATCTTCAGAGCCTTGGAGTCCAAGTCACGTAGCATGGCCTAGCGGCCTTCCAACGTCCGGATACGCTTTCCTCCCAGAACGCATAATTTGGCGAAAACAGTGGTAGCCAAGCTGACTGTAGTTCATAGTTGGCGTAGTCCTGTGCTCCCGTTCATTCCTTTGTCTGGGGCAACGTGATCCCTGAACTCTTTGCCTAGCAAAGTTACCGCCTAGGTGATCATACGGAAAACAAATTGGAATGATTGGCCAAATCGGTCGGTTATATCGGCACCCCATACATTTCGCACACTACAGAAACGAGTCCATTGACCTAGTGTTTCCCGCTGGACATGAATTTTTCCAATAAGGCACTTGTGTGAAACATCCTGATTCCCTGGTCGTGTGGCAGCTTTCCATGAAATCCTTGCTGTTCTCTGAGAAGGAAATTCAGCCGCATAGACTCTATGGACTGTGAGCTTCATGTGCATATGTACGTTCGAGTAACAGTTTTATCCACAAGACATACTAGTCAGTACTTGCAGGAAATCGTCGGACTGTGAGTTTTTCAAGGAAAAAAATAGAGGGGCGCAAACCCCACACTCGCAGCTCACTGTCCTGAAACGTTCAGATACTGCTATGCCCCAGCTCATTCACTCCTGATGGAAAATGATTTCAGGAGCATTTTGGTTAGAACAACACCCACAGCTCCGATATATGAGACGACTTCTGTTTCAAGATAGAGTTAGGGTTAGGGCTAGCATACGGGATATGTTTAGGATTAGCTTTATTATTAGGGTTAGGGATAGGGTTAGGGTTCGGTTTGGGGATTGGGTTCGGGTTAGGGTGAGGGGTAGGGTTAGGGATAAGAGTAGGGTTAGGGTTAGGATGATGGTTTGGGCTAATGTTACATGTAGGCTTAGGGCTAGGGCTATAGGTAGATGACGGCCGCCGGTCGAGGAAAGTGTGTCATAGAAGATAGTGCACTTCGTAGCAGTCATAGTCCTGTACTCTCTTTGAGTCCGTGGATGACGAGAAAGTGATTCTGTAGATCGTTGGACTCAAACACAGCAAGGGAAATGATAAGAGAGCAAAATAGCTGATCATAAGTTCTGAAGAGGTTGTGTGATAGGGTACAAGGCACTCATTTCCACTTCAGCTGATATGAACACATTGATCGAGTGCTGCGTTCATGCTTAAAGCCACTTCTCAGGAACATGTTCATTCCCGAGTCCTTGCCAGCTTTCAAACCGTTGACTCATGTGCTGTGTCCGAGACGTTCACTCGAATAGAGTAAGGGGACTGCTAGCTTCACATGCGTTTCTGCGTCGAAAACACTGTATGGTCAAAGTGAGGAACTAGGCCGTTCCTTCTCTTCTTCTTGGGACTACGCTTTTCGGATGCGAAAAGTACCTAGGAGAAAACTCTACTGTGGAAGCTCATCCCCCTTCAAGGATCACAAAGTGCTATGCTGGCATTCCCTCCTTTGCTGAAGGGAAATCATTTCAGTAGCTCTTGGGCTATGACACGAGCCAGAGATCCTACATTGCAGCAAGGTACTTCGACGGGATGCTGACAAGTGTACACACTATGTGGCACACCACTGCTTTCATCTCCTACTGAAATGAGAACATTGATAACACGTCAAATAGTGTGGATGGCTTTTGTGGAAAACACTTTTCGCACGAGTTCCTATAATTACTGAATGACGCAGGGGAGCGCAAAGTCTTCACTGCTGTATTCTCAGAGTGGAATGAATGCCCTGCTAGGGCCATGGTGTACGTTTAGCTTGTTCGTCCCTTAATGCTTCACGAACGGGTGGAGTCCAAGGGACGTAGTAGTCTCCGTGCGTTTCCTAGGCTACACCCTTAGTCTCCCATTCCATCTACTACTGAAAAGAGAACATTCAGAAGACGTTCCACGCTGAGACGGCTTTGGCTAAAAAAACCCGGTTCCTACGAAATAGGTTTATTCCCGGGTGATGTTGAGGAGAAAACACAACTTCACCAATGTATTATCTTCCACTGGGAGCCCCGCAGGGTGCTCTGAGATCCATATTGCCTTAGATCTTCAGAGCCTTGGAGTCCAAGTCACGTAGCATGGCCTAGCGGCCTTCCAACGTCCGGATACGCTTTCCTCCCAGAACGCATAATTTGGCGAAAACAGTGGTAGCCAAGCTGACTGTAGTTCATAGTTGGCGTAGTCCTGTGCTCCCGTTCATTCCTTTGTCTGGGGGAACGTGATCCCTGAACTCTTTGCCTAGCAAAGTTACCGCCTAGGTGATCATACGGAAAACAAATTGGAATGATTGGCCAAATCGGTCGGTTATATCGGCACCCCATACATTTCGCACTCTACAGAAACGAGTCCATTGACCTAGTGTTTCCCGCTGGACATGAATTTTTCCAATAAGGCACTTGTGTGAAACATCCTGATTCCCTGGTCGTGTGGCAGCTTTCCATGAAATCCTTGCTGTTCTCTGAGAAGGAAATTCAGCCGCATAGACTCTATGGACTGTGAGCTTCATGTGCATATGTACGTTCGAGTAACAGTTTTATCCACAAGACATACTAGTCAGTACTTGCAGGAAATCGTCGGACTGTGAGTTTTTCAAGGAAAAAATAGAGGGGCGAAAACCCCACACTCGCAGCTCACTGTCCTGAAACGTTCAGATACTGCTATGCCCCAGCTCATTCACTCCTGATGGAAAATGATTTCAGGAGCATTTTGGTTAGAACAACACCCACAGCTCCGATATATGAGACGACTTCTGTTTCAAGATAGAGTTAGGGTTAGGGCTAGCATACGGGATATGTTTAGGATTAGCTTTATTATTAGGGTTAGGGATAGGGTTAGGGTTCGGTTTGGGGATTGGGTTCGGGTTAGGGTGAGGGGTAGGGTTAGGGATAAGAGTAGGGTTAGGGTTAGGATGATGGTTTGGGCTAATGTTACATGTAGGCTTAGGGCTAGGGCTATAGGTAGATGACGGCCGCCGGTCGAGGAAAGTGTGTCATAGAAGATAGTGCACTTCGTAGCAGTCATAGTCCTGTACTCTCTTTGAGTCCGTGGATGACGAGAAAGTGATTCTGTAGATCGTTGGACTCAAACACAGCAAGGGAAATGATAAGAGAGCAAAATAGCTGATCATAAGTTCTGAAGAGGTTGTGTGATAGGGTACAAGGCACTCATTTCCACTTCAGCTGATATGAACACATTGATCGAGTGCTGCGTTCATGCTTAAAGCCACTTCTCAGGAACATGTTCATTCCCGAGTCCTTGCCAGCTTTCAAACCGTTGACTCATGTGCTGTGTCCGAGACGTTCACTCGAATAGAGTAAGGGGACTGCTAGCTTCACATGCGTTTCTGCGTCGAAAACACTGTATGGTCAAAGTGAGGAACTAGGCCGTTCCTTCTCTTCTTCTTGGGACTACGCTTTTCGGATGCGAAAAGTACCTAGGAGAAAACTCTACTGTGGAAGCTCATCCCCCTTCAAGGATCACAAAGTGCTATGCTGGCATTCCCTCCTTTGCTGAAGGGAAATCATTTCAGTAGCTCTTGGGCTATGACACGAGCCAGAGATCCTACATTGCAGCAAGGTACTTCGACGGGATGCTGACAAGTGTACACACTATGTGGCACACCACTGCTTTCATCTCCTACTGAAATGAGAACATTGATAACACGTCAAATAGTGTGGATGGCTTTTGTGGAAAACACTTTTCGCACGAGTTCCTATAATTACTGAATGACGCAGGGGAGCGCAAAGTCTTCACTGCTGTATTCTCAGAGTGGAATGAATGCCCTGCTAGGGCCATGGTGTACGTTTAGCTTGTTCGTCCCTTAATGCTTCACGAACGGGTGGAGTCCAAGGGACGTAGTAGTCTCCGTGCGTTTCCTAGGCTACACCCTTAGTCTCCCATTCCATCTACTACTGAAAAGAGAACATTCAGAAGACGTTCCACGCTGAGACGGCTTTGGCTAAAAAAACCCGGTTCCTACGAAATAGGTTTATTCCCGGGTGATGTTGAGGAGAAAACACAACTTCACCAATGTATTATCTTCCACTGGGAGCCCCGCAGGGTGCTCTGAGATCCATATTGCCTTAGATCTTCAGAGCCTTGGAGTCCAAGTCACGTAGCATGGCCTAGCGGCCTTCCAACGTCCGGATACGCTTTCCTCCCAGAACGCATAATTTGGCGAAAACAGTGGTAGCCAAGCTGACTGTAGTTCATAGTTGGCGTAGTCCTGTGCTCCCGTTCATTCCTTTGTCTGGGGGAACGTGATCCCTGAACTCTTTGCCTAGCAAAGTTACCGCCTAGGTGATCATACGGAAAACAAATTGGAATGATTGGCCAAATCGGTCGGTTATATCGGCACCCCATACATTTCGCACTCTACAGAAACGAGTCCATTGACCTAGTGTTTCCCGCTGGACATGAATTTTTCCAATAAGGCACTTGTGTGAAACATCCTGATTCCCTGGTCGTGTGGCAGCTTTCCATGAAATCCTTGCTGTTCTCTGAGAAGGAAATTCAGCCGCATAGACTCTATGGACTGTGAGCTTCATGTGCATATGTACGTTCGAGTAACAGTTTTATCCACAAGACATACTAGTCAGTACTTGCAGGAAATCGTCGGACTGTGAGTTTTTCAAGGAAAAAATAGAGGGGCGAAAACCCCACACTCGCAGCTCACTGTCCTGAAACGTTCAGATACTGCTATGCCCCAGCTCATTCACTCCTGATGGAAAATGATTTCAGGAGCATTTTGGTTAGAACAACACCCACAGCTCCGATATATGAGACGACTTCTGTTTCAAGATAGAGTTAGGGTTAGGGCTAGCATACGGGATATGTTTAGGATTAGCTTTATTATTAGGGTTAGGGATAGGGTTAGGGTTCGGTTTGGGGATTGGGTTCGGGTTAGGGTGAGGGGTAGGGTTAGGGATAAGAGTAGGGTTAGGGTTAGGATGATGGTTTGGGCTAATGTTACATGTAGGCTTAGGGCTAGGGCTATAGGTAGATGACGGCCGCCGGTCGAGGAAAGTGTGTCATAGAAGATAGTGCACTTCGTAGCAGTCATAGTCCTGTACTCTCTTTGAGTCCGTGGATGACGAGAAAGTGATTCTGTAGATCGTTGGACTCAAACACAGCAAGGGAAATGATAAGAGAGCAAAATAGCTGATCATAAGTTCTGAAGAGGTTGTGTGATAGGGTACAAGGCACTCATTTCCACTTCAGCTGATATGAACACATTGATCGAGTGCTGCGTTCATGCTTAAAGCCACTTCTCAGGAACATGTTCATTCCCGAGTCCTTGCCAGCTTTCAAACCGTTGACTCATGTGCTGTGTCCGAGACGTTCACTCGAATAGAGTAAGGGGACTGCTAGCTTCACATGCGTTTCTGCGTCGAAAACACTGTATGGTCAAAGTGAGGAACTAGGCCGTTCCTTCTCTTCTTCTTGGGACTACGCTTTTCGGATGCGAAAAGTACCTAGGAGAAAACTCTACTGTGGAAGCTCATCCCCCTTCAAGGATCACAAAGTGCTATGCTGGCATTCCCTCCTTTGCTGAAGGGAAATCATTTCAGTAGCTCTTGGGCTATGACACGAGCCAGAGATCCTACATTGCAGCAAGGTACTTCGACGGGATGCTGACAAGTGTACACACTATGTGGCACACCACTGCTTTCATCTCCTACTGAAATGAGAACATTGATAACACGTCAAATAGTGTGGATGGCTTTTGTGGAAAACACTTTTCGCACGAGTTCCTATAATTGCTGAATGACGCAGGGGAGCGCAAAGTATTCACTGCTTTATTCTCTGAGTGGAATGAATGCCCTGCTAGGCCCATGGTGTACGTTTAGCTTGTTCGTCCCTTAATGCTTCACGAACGGGTGAAGTCCAAGGGACGTAGTAGTCTCCGTGCGTTTCCTAGGCTACACCCTTAGTCTCCCATTCCATCTACTACTGAAAAGAGAACATTCAGAAGACGTTCCACGCTGAGACGGCTTTGGCTAAAAAAACCCGGTTCCTACGAAATAGGTTTATTCGCGGGTGATGTTGAGGAGAAAACACAACTTCACCAATGTATTATCTTCCACTGGGAGCCCCGCAGGGTGCTCTGAGATCCATATTGCCTTAGATCTTCAGAGCCTTGGAGTCCAAGTCACGTAGCATGGCCTAGCGGCCTTCCAACGCCCGGATACGCTTTCCTCCCAGAACGCATAATTTGGCGAAAACAGTGGTAGCCAAGCTGACTGTAGTTCATAGTTGGCGTAGTCCTGTGCTCCCGTTCATTCCTTTGTCTGGGGGAACGTGATCCCTGAACTCTTTGCCTAGCCAAGTTACCGCCTAGGTGATCATACGGAAAACAAATTGGAATGATTGGCCAAATCGGTCGGTTATATCGGCACCCCATACATTTCGCACACTACAGAAACGAGTCCATTGACCTAGTGTTTCCCGCTGGACATGAATTTTTCCAATAAGGCACTTGTGTGAAACATCCTGATTCCCTGGTCGTGTGGCAGCTTTCCATGAAATCCTTGCTGTTCTCTGAGAAGGAAATTCAGCCGCATAGACTCTATGGACTGTGAGCTTCATGTGCATATGTACGTTCGAGTAACAGTTTTATCCACAAGACATACTAGTCAGTACTTGCAGGAAATCGTCGGACTCTGAGTTTTTCAAGGAAAAAATAGAGGGGCGCAAACCCCACACTCGCAGCTCACTGTCCTGAAATGTTCAGATACTGCTATGCCCCAGCTCATTCACTCCTGATGGAAAATGATTTCAGGAGCCTTTTGGTTAGAACAACACCCACAGCTCCGATATATGAGACGACTTCTGTTTCAAGATAGAGTTAGGGTTAGGGCTAGCATACGGGATATGTTTAGGATTAGCTTTATTATTAGGGTTAGGGATAGGGTTAGGGTTCGGTTTGGGGATTGGGTTCGGGTTAGGGTGAGGGGTAGGGTTAGGGATAAGAGTAGGGTTAGGGTTAGGATGATGGTTTGGGCTAATGTTACATGTAGGCTTAGGGCTAGGGCTATAGGTAGATGACGGCCGCCGGTCGAGGAAAGTGTGTCATAGAAGATAGTGCACTTCGTAGCAGTCATAGTCCTGTACTCTCTTTGAGTCCGTGGATGACGAGAAAGTGATTCTGTAGATCGTTGGACTCAAGCACAGCAAGGGAAATGATAAGAGAGCAAAATAGCTGATCATAAGTTCTGAAGAGGTTGTGTGATAGGGTACAAGGCACTCATTTCCACTTCAGCTGATATGAACACATTGATCGAGTGCTGCGTTCATGCTTAAAGCCACTTCTCAGGAACATGTTCATTCCCGAGTCCTTGCCAGCTTTCAAACCGTTGACTCATGTGCTGTGTCCGAGACGTTCACTCGAATAGAGTAAGGGGACTGCTAGCTTCACATGCGTTTCTGCGTCGAAAACACTGTATGGTCAAAGTGAGGAACTAGGCCGTTCCTTCTCTTCTTCTTGGGACTACGCTTTTCGGATGCGAAAAGTACCTAGGAGAAAACTCTACTGTGGAAGCTCATCCCCCTTCAAGGATCACAAAGTGCTATGCTGGCATTCCCTCCTTTGCTGAAGGGAAATCATTTCAGTAGCTCTTGGGCTATGACACGAGCCAGAGATCCTACACTGCAGCAAGGTACTTCGACGGGATGCTGACAAGTGTACGCACTATGTGGCACACCACTGCTTTCATCCCCTACTGAAATGAGAACATTGATAACACATCAAATAGTGTGGATGGCTTTTGTGGAAAACACTTTTCGCACGAGTTCCTATAATTACTGAATGACGCAGGGGAGCGCAAAGTCTTCACTGCTGTATTCTCAGAGTGGAATGAATGCCCTGCTAGGGCCATGGTGTACGTTTAGCTTGTTCGTCCCTTAATGCTTCACGAACGGGTGGAGTCCAAGGGACGTAGTAGTCTCCGTGCGTTTCCTAGGCTACACCCTTAGTCTCCCATTCCATCTACTACTGAAAAGAGAACATTCAGAAGACGTTCCACGCTGAGACGGCTTTGGCTAAAAAAACCCGGTTCCTACGAAATAGGTTTATTCCCGGGTGATGTTGAGGAGAAAACACAACTTCACCAATGTATTATCTTCCACTGGGAGCCCCGCAGGGTGCTCTGAGATCCATATTGCCTTAGATCTTCAGAGCCTTGGAGTCCAAGTCACGTAGCATGGCCTAGCGGCCTTCCAACGTCCGGATACGCTTTCCTCCCAGAACGCATAATTTGGCGAAAACAGTGGTAGCCAAGCTGACTGTAGTTCATAGTTGGCGTAGTCCTGTGCTCCCGTTCATTCCTTTGTCTGGGGGAACGTGATCCCTGAACTCTTTGCCTAGCAAAGTTACCGCCTAGGTGATCATACGGAAAACAAATTGGAATGATTGGCCAAATCGGTCGGTTATATCGGCACCCCATACATTTCGCACTCTACAGAAACGAGTCCATTGACCTAGTGTTTCCCGCTGGACATGAATTTTTCCAATAAGGCACTTGTGTGAAACATCCTGATTCCCTGGTCATGTGGCAGCTTTCCATGAAATCCTTGCTGTTCTCTGAGAAGGAAATTCAGCCGCATAGACTCTATGGACTGTGAGCTTCATGTGCATATGTACGTTCGAGTAACAGTTTTATCCACAAGACATACTAGTCAGTACTTGCAGGAAATCGTCGGACTGTGAGTTTTTCAAGGAAAAAATAGAGGGGCGAAAACCCCACACTCGCAGCTCACTGTCCTGAAACGTTCAGATACTGCTATGCCCCAGCTCATTCACTCCTGATGGAAAATGATGTCAGGAGCATTTTGGTTAGAACAACACCCACAGCTCCGATATATGAGACGACTTCTGTTTCAAGATAGAGTTAGGGTTAGGGCTAGCATACGGGATATGGTTAGGATTAGCTTTATTATTAGGGTTAGGGATAGGGTTAGGGTTCGGTTTGTGGATTGGGTTCGGGTTTGGGTGAGGTGTAGGGTTAGGGATAAGAGTAGGGTTAGGGTTAGGATGATGGTTTGGGCTAATGTTACATGTAGGCTTAGGGCTAGGGCTATAGGTAGATGACGGCCGCCGGTCGAGGAAAGTGTGTCATAGAAGATAGTGCACTTCGTAGCAGTCATAGTCCTGTACTCTCTTTGAGTCCGTGGATGACGAGAAAGTGATTCTGTAGATCGTTGGACTCAAACACAGCAAGGGAAATGATAAGAGAGCAAAATAGCTGATCATAAGTTCTGAAGAGGTTGTGTGATAGGGTACAAGGCACTCATTTCCACTTCAGCTGATATGAACACATTGATCGAGTGCTGCGTTCATGCTTAAAGCCACTTCTCAGGAACATGTTCATTCCCGAGTCCTTGCCAGCTTTCAAACCGTTGACTCATGTGCTGTGTCCGAGACATTCACTCGAATAGAGTAAGGGGACTGCTAGCTTCACATGCGTTTCTGCGTCAAAAACACTGTATGGTCAAAGTGAGGAACTAGGCCGTTCCTTCTCTTCTTCTTGGGACTACGCTTTTTGGATGCGAAAAGTACCTAGGAGAAAACTCTACTGTGGAAGCTCATCCCCCTTCAAGGATCACAAAGTGCTATGCTGGCATTCCCTCCTTTGCTGAAGGGAAATCATTTCAGTAGCTCTTGGGCTATGACACGAGCCAGAGATCCTACACTGCAGCAAGGTACTTCGACGGGATGCTGACAAGTGTACGCACTATGTGGCACACCACTGGTTTCATCGCCTACTGAAATGAGAACATTGATAACACGTCAAATAGTGTGGATGGCTTTTGTGGAAAACACTTTTCGCACGAGTTCCTATAATTGCTGAATGACGCAGGGGAGCGCAAAGTCTTCACTGCTGTATTCTCAGAGTGGAATGAATGCCCTGCTAGGCCCATGGTGTACGTTTAGCTTGTTCGTCCCTTAATGCTTCACGAACGGGTGGAGTCCAAGGGACGTAGTAGTCTCCGTGCGTTTCCTAGGCTACACCCTTAGTCTCCCATTCCATCTACTACTGAAAAGAGAACATTCAGAAGACGTTCCACGCTGAGACGGCTTTGGCTAAAAAAACCCGGTTCCTACGAAATAGGTTTATTCCCGGGTGATGTTGAGGAGAAAACACAACTTCACCAATGTATTATCTTCCACTGGGAGCCCCGCAGGGTGCTCTGAGATCCATATTGCCTTAGATCTTCAGAGCCTTGGAGTCCAAGTCACGTAGCATGGCCTAGCGGCCTTCCAACGCCCGGATACGCTTTCCTCCCAGAACGCATAATTTGGCGAAAACAGTGGTAGCCAAGCTGACTGAAGTTCATAGTTGGCGTAGTCCTGTGCTCCCGTTCATTCCTTTGTCTGGGGGAACGTGATCCCTGAACTCTTTGCCTAGCAAAGTTACCGCCTAGGTGATCATACAGAAAACAAATTGGAATGATTGGCCAAATCGGTCGGTTATATCGGCACCCCATACATTTCGCACTCTACAGAAACGAGTCCATTGACCTAGTGTTTCCCGCTGGACATGAATTTTTCCAATAAGGCACTTGTGTGAAACATCCTGATTCCCTGGTCGTGTGGCAGCTTTCCATGAAATCCTTGCTGTTCTCTGAGAAGGAAATTCAGCCGCATAGACTCTATGGACTGTGAGCTTCATGTGCATATGTACGTTCGAGTAACAGTTTTATCCACAAGACATACTAGTCAGTACTTGCAGGAAATCGTCGGACTGTGAGTTTTTCAAGGAAAAAATAGAGGGGCGCAAACCCCACACTCGCAGCTCACTGTCCTGAAATGTTCAGATACTGCTATGCCCCAGCTCATTCACTCCTGATGGAAAATGATGTCAGGAGCATTTTGGTTAGAACAACACCCACAGCTCCGATATATGAGACGACTTCTGTTTCAAGATAGAGTTAGGGTTAGGGCTAGCATACGGGATATGGTTAGGATTAGCTTTATTATTAGGGTTAGGGATAGGGTTAGGGTTCGGTTTGGGGATTGGGTTCGGGTTTGGGTGAGGGGTAGGGTTAGGGATAAGAGTAGGGTTAGGGTTAGGATGATGGTTTGGGCTAATGTTACATGTAGGCTTAGGGCTAGGGCTATAGGTAGATGACGGCCGCCGGTCGAGGAAAGTGTGTCATAGAAGATAGTGCACTTCGTAGCAGTCATAGTCCTGTACTCTCTTTGAGTCCGTGGATGACGAGAAAGTGATTCTGTAGATCGTTGGACTCAAACACAGCAAGGGAAATGATAAGAGAGCAAAATAGCTGATCATAAGTTCTGAAGAGGTTGTGTGATAGGGTACAAGGCACTCATTTCCACTTCAGCTGATATGAACACATTGATCGAGTGCTGCGTTCATGCTTAAAGCCACTTCTCAGGAACATGTTCATTCCCGAGTCCTTGCCAGCTTTCAAACCGTTGACTCATGTGCTGTGTCCGAGACGTTCACTCGAATAGAGTAAGGGGACTGCTAGCTTCACATGCGTTTCTGCGTCGAAAACACTGTATGGTCAAAGTGAGGAACTAGGCCGTTCCTTCTCTTCTTCTTGGGACTACGCTTTTCGGATGCGAAAAGTACCTAGGAGAAAACTCTACTGTGGAAGCTCATCCCCCTTCAAGGATCACAAAGTGCTATGCTGGCATTCCCTCCTTTGCTGAAGGGAAATCATTTCAGTAGCTCTTGGGCTATGACACGAGCCAGAGATCCTACACTGCAGCAAGGTACTTCGACGGGATGCTGACAAGTGTACACACTATGTGGCACACCACTGCTTTCATCTCCTACTGAAATGAGAACATTGATAACACGTCAAATAGTGTGGATGGCTTTTGTGGAAAACACTTTTCGCACGAGTTCCTATAATTGCTGAATGACGCAGGGGAGCGCAAAGTCTTCACTGCTGTATTCTCAGAGTGGAATGAATGCCCTGCTAGGCCCATGGTGTACGTTTAGCTTGTTCGTCCCTTAATGCTTCACGAACGGGTGGAGTCCAAGGGACGTAGTAGTCTCCGTGCGTTTCCTAGGCTACACCCTTAGTCTCCCATTCCATCTACTACTGAAAAGAGAACATTCAGAAGACGTTCCACGCTGAGACGGCTTTGGCTAAAAAAACCCGGTTCCTACGAAATAGGTTTATTCGCGGGTGATGTTGAGGAGAAAACACAACTTCACCAATGTATTATCTTCCACTGGGAGCCCCGCAGGGTGCTCTGAGATCCATATTGCCTTAGATCTTCAGAGCCTTGGAGTCCAAGTCACGTAGCATGGCCTAGCGGCCTTCCAACGTCCGGATACGCTTTCCTCCCAGAACGCATAATTTGGCGAAAACAGTGGTAGCCAAGCTGACTGTAGTTCATAGTTGGCGTAGTCCTGTGCTCCCGTTCATTCCTTTGTCTGGGGCAACGTGATCCCTGAACTCTTTGCCTAGCAAAGTTACCGCCTAGGTGATCATACGGAAAACAAATTGGAATGATTGGCCAAATCGGTCGGTTATATCGGCACCCCATACATTTCGCACACTACAGAAACGAGTCCATTGACCTAGTGTTTCCCGCTGGACATGAATTTTTCCAATAAGGCACTTGTGTGAAACATCCTGATTCCCTGGTCGTGTGGCAGCTTTCCATGAAATCCTTGCTGTTCTCTGAGAAGGAAATTCAGCCGCATAGACTCTATGGACTGTGAGCTTCATGTGCATATGTACGTTCGAGTAACAGTTTTATCCACAAGACATACTAGTCAGTACTTGCAGGAAATCGTCGGACTGTGAGTTTTTCAAGGAAAAAAATAGAGGGGCGCAAACCCCACACTCGCAGCTCACTGTCCTGAAACGTTCAGATACTGCTATGCCCCAGCTCATTCACTCCTGATGGAAAATGATTTCAGGAGCATTTTGGTTAGAACAACACCCACAGCTCCGATATATGAGACGACTTCTGTTTCAAGATAGAGTTAGGGTTAGGGCTAGCATACGGGATATGTTTAGGATTAGCTTTATTATTAGGGTTAGGGATAGGGTTAGGGTTCGGTTTGGGGATTGGGTTCGGGTTAGGGTGAGGGGTAGGGTTAGGGATAAGAGTAGGGTTAGGGTTAGGATGATGGTTTGGGCTAATGTTACATGTAGGCTTAGGGCTAGGGCTATAGGTAGATGACGGCCGCCGGTCGAGGAAAGTGTGTCATAGAAGATAGTGCACTTCGTAGCAGTCATAGTCCTGTACTCTCTTTGAGTCCGTGGATGACGAGAAAGTGATTCTGTAGATCGTTGGACTCAAACACAGCAAGGGAAATGATAAGAGAGCAAAATAGCTGATCATAAGTTCTGAAGAGGTTGTGTGATAGGGTACAAGGCACTCATTTCCACTTCAGCTGATATGAACACATTGATCGAGTGCTGCGTTCATGCTTAAAGCCACTTCTCAGGAACATGTTCATTCCCGAGTCCTTGCCAGCTTTCAAACCGTTGACTCATGTGCTGTGTCCGAGACGTTCACTCGAATAGAGTAAGGGGACTGCTAGCTTCACATGCGTTTCTGCGTCGAAAACACTGTATGGTCAAAGTGAGGAACTAGGCCGTTCCTTCTCTTCTTCTTGGGACTACGCTTTTCGGATGCGAAAAGTACCTAGGAGAAAACTCTACTGTGGAAGCTCATCCCCCTTCAAGGATCACAAAGTGCTATGCTGGCATTCCCTCCTTTGCTGAAGGGAAATCATTTCAGTAGCTCTTGGGCTATGACACGAGCCAGAGATCCTACATTGCAGCAAGGTACTTCGACGGGATGCTGACAAGTGTACACACTATGTGGCACACCACTGCTTTCATCTCCTACTGAAATGAGAACATTGATAACACGTCAAATAGTGTGGATGGCTTTTGTGGAAAACACTTTTCGCACGAGTTCCTATAATTACTGAATGACGCAGGGGAGCGCAAAGTCTTCACTGCTGTATTCTCAGAGTGGAATGAATGCCCTGCTAGGGCCATGGTGTACGTTTAGCTTGTTCGTCCCTTAATGCTTCACGAACGGGTGGAGTCCAAGGGACGTAGTAGTCTCCGTGCGTTTCCTAGGCTACACCCTTAGTCTCCCATTCCATCTACTACTGAAAAGAGAACATTCAGAAGACGTTCCACGCTGAGACGGCTTTGGCTAAAAAAACCCGGTTCCTACGAAATAGGTTTATTCCCGGGTGATGTTGAGGAGAAAACACAACTTCACCAATGTATTATCTTCCACTGGGAGCCCCGCAGGGTGCTCTGAGATCCATATTGCCTTAGATCTTCAGAGCCTTGGAGTCCAAGTCACGTAGCATGGCCTAGCGGCCTTCCAACGTCCGGATACGCTTTCCTCCCAGAACGCATAATTTGGCGAAAACAGTGGTAGCCAAGCTGACTGTAGTTCATAGTTGGCGTAGTCCTGTGCTCCCGTTCATTCCTTTGTCTGGGGGAACGTGATCCCTGAACTCTTTGCCTAGCAAAGTTACCGCCTAGGTGATCATACGGAAAACAAATTGGAATGATTGGCCAAATCGGTCGGTTATATCGGCACCCCATACATTTCGCACTCTACAGAAACGAGTCCATTGACCTAGTGTTTCCCGCTGGACATGAATTTTTCCAATAAGGCACTTGTGTGAAACATCCTGATTCCCTGGTCGTGTGGCAGCTTTCCATGAAATCCTTGCTGTTCTCTGAGAAGGAAATTCAGCCGCATAGACTCTATGGACTGTGAGCTTCATGTGCATATGTACGTTCGAGTAACAGTTTCATCCACAAGACATACTAGTCAGTACTTGCAGGAAATCGTCGGACTGTGAGTTTTTCAAGGAAAAAATAGAGGGGCGAAAACCCCACACTCGCAGCTCACTGTCCTGAAACGTTCAGATACTGCTATGCCCCAGCTCATTCACTCCTGATGGAAAATGATTTCAGGAGCATTTTGGTTAGAACAACACCCACAGCTCCGATATATGAGACGACTTCTGTTTCAAGATAGAGTTAGGGTTAGGGCTAGCATACGGGATATGTTTAGGATTAGCTTTATTATTAGGGTTAGGGATAGGGTTAGGGTTCGGTTTGGGGATTGGGTTCGGGTTAGGGTGAGGGGTAGGGTTAGGGATAAGAGTAGGGTTAGGGTTAGGATGATGGTTTGGGCTAATGTTACATGTAGGCTTAGGGCTAGGGCTATAGGTAGATGACGGCCGCCGGTCGAGGAAAGTGTGTCATAGAAGATAGTGCACTTCGTAGCAGTCATAGTCCTGTACTCTCTTTGAGTCCGTGGATGACGAGAAAGTGATTCTGTAGATCGTTGGACTCAAACACAGCAAGGGAAATGATAAGAGAGCAAAATAGCTGATCATAAGTTCTGAAGAGGTTGTGTGATAGGGTACAAGGCACTCATTTCCACTTCAGCTGATATGAACACATTGATCGAGTGCTGCGTTCATGCTTAAAGCCACTTCTCAGGAACATGTTCATTCCCGAGTCCTTGCCAGCTTTCAAACCGTTGACTCATGTGCTGTGTCCGAGACGTTCACTCGAATAGAGTAAGGGGACTGCTAGCTTCACATGCGTTTCTGCGTCGAAAACACTGTATGGTCAAAGTGAGGAACTAGGCCGTTCCTTCTCTTCTTCTTGGGACTACGCTTTTCGGATGCGAAAAGTACCTAGGAGAAAACTCTACTGTGGAAGCTCATCCCCCTTCAAGGATCACAAAGTGCTATGCTGGCATTCCCTCCTTTGCTGAAGGGAAATCATTTCAGTAGCTCTTGGGCTATGACACGAGCCAGAGATCCTACATTGCAGCAAGGTACTTCGACGGGATGCTGACAAGTGTACACACTATGTGGCACACCACTGCTTTCATCTCCTACTGAAATGAGAACATTGATAACACGTCAAATAGTGTGGATGGCTTTTGTGGAAAACACTTTTCGCACGAGTTCCTATAATTGCTGAATGACGCAGGGGAGCGCAAAGTATTCACTGCTTTATTCTCTGAGTGGAATGAATGCCCTGCTAGGCCCATGGTGTACGTTTAGCTTGTTCGTCCCTTAATGCTTCACGAACGGGTGAAGTCCAAGGGACGTAGTAGTCTCCGTGCGTTTCCTAGGCTACACCCTTAGTCTCCCATTCCATCTACTACTGAAAAGAGAACATTCAGAAGACGTTCCACGCTGAGACGGCTTTGGCTAAAAAAACCCGGTTCCTACGAAATAGGTTTATTCGCGGGTGATGTTGAGGAGAAAACACAACTTCACCAATGTATTATCTTCCACTGGGAGCCCCGCAGGGTGCTCTGAGATCCATATTGCCTTAGATCTTCAGAGCCTTGGAGTCCAAGTCACGTAGCATGGCCTAGCGGCCTTCCAACGTCCGGATACGCTTTCCTCCCAGAACGCATAATTTGGCGAAAACAGTGGTAGCCAAGCTGACTGTAGTTCATAGTTGGCGTAGTCCTGTGCTCCCGTTCATTCCTTTGTCTGGGGGAACGTGATCCCTGAACTCTTTGCCTAGCCAAGTTACCGCCTAGGTGATCATACGGAAAACAAATTGGAATGATTGGCCAAATCGGTCGGTTATATCGGCACCCCATACATTTCGCACACTACAGAAACGAGTCCATTGACCTAGTGTTTCCCGCTGGACATGAATTTTTCCAATAAGGCACTTGTGTGAAACATCCTGATTCCCTGGTCGTGTGGCAGCTTTCCATGAAATCCTTGCTGTTCTCTGAGAAGGAAATTCAGCCGCATAGACTCTATGGACTGTGAGCTTCATGTGCATATGTACGTTCGAGTAACAGTTTTATCCACAAGACATACTAGTCAGTACTTGCAGGAAATCGTCGGACTCTGAGTTTTTCAAGGAAAAAATAGAGGGGCGCAAACCCCACACTCGCAGCTCACTGTCCTGAAATGTTCAGATACTGCTATGCCCCAGCTCATTCACTCCTGATGGAAAATGATTTCAGGAGCCTTTTGGTTAGAACAACACCCACAGCTCCGATATATGAGACGACTTCTGTTTCAAGATAGAGTTAGGGTTAGGGCTAGCATACGGGATATGTTTAGGATTAGCTTTATTATTAGGGTTAGGGATAGGGTTAGGGTTCGGTTTGGGGATTGGGTTCGGGTTAGGGTGAGGGGTAGGGTTAGGGATAAGAGTAGGGTTAGGGTTAGGATGATGGTTTGGGCTAATGTTACATGTAGGCTTAGGGCTAGGGCTATAGGTAGATGACGGCCGCCGGTCGAGGAAAGTGTGTCATAGAAGATAGTGCACTTCGTAGCAGTCATAGTCCTGTACTCTCTTTGAGTCCGTGGATGACGAGAAAGTGATTCTGTAGATCGTTGGACTCAAACACAGCAAGGGAAATGATAAGAGAGCAAAATAGCTGATCATAAGTTCTGAAGAGGTTGTGTGATAGGGTACAAGGCACTCATTTCCACTTCAGCTGATATGAACACATTGATCGAGTGCTGCGTTCATGCTTAAAGCCACTTCTCAGGAACATGTTCATTCCCGAGTCCTTGCCAGCTTTCAAACCGTTGACTCATGTGCTGTGTCCGAGACATTCACTCGAATAGAGTAAGGGGACTGCTAGCTTCACATGCGTTTCTGCGTCAAAAACACTGTATGGTCAAAGTGAGGAACTAGGCCGTTCCTTCTCTTCTTCTTGGGACTACGCTTTTTGGATGCGAAAAGTACCTAGGAGAAAACTCTACTGTGGAAGCTCATCCCCCTTCAAGGATCACAAAGTGCTATGCTGGCATTCCCTCCTTTGCTGAAGGGAAATCATTTCAGTAGCTCTTGGGCTATGACACGAGCCAGAGATCCTACACTGCAGCAAGGTACTTCGACGGGATGCTGACAAGTGTACGCACTATGTGGCACACCACTGCTTTCATCGCCTACTGAAATGAGAACATTGATAACACGTCAAATAGTGTGGATGGCTTTTGTGGAAAACACTTTTCGCACGAGTTCCTATAATTGCTGAATGACGCAGGGGAGCGCAAAGTCTTCACTGCTGTATTCTCAGAGTGGAATGAATGCCCTGCTAGGCCCATGGTGTACGTTTAGCTTGTTCGTCCCTTAATGCTTCACGAACGGGTGGAGTCCAAGGGACGTAGTAGTCTCCGTGCGTTTCCTAGGCTACACCCTTAGTCTCCCATTCCATCTACTACTGAAAAGAGAACATTCAGAAGACGTTCCACGCTGAGACGGCTTTGGCTAAAAAAACCCGGTTCCTACGAAATAGGTTTATTCGCGGGTGATGTTGAGGAGAAAACACAACTTCACCAATGTATTATCTTCCACTGGGAGCCCCGCAGGGTGCTCTGAGATCCATATTGCCTTAGATCTTCAGAGCCTTGGAGTCCAAGTCACGTAGCATGGCCTAGCGGCCTTCCAACGCCCGGATACGCTTTCCTCCCAGAACGCATAATTTGGCGAAAACAGTGGTAGCCAAGCTGACTGTAGTTCATAGTTGGCGTAGTCCTGTGCTCCCGTTCATTCCTTTGTCTGGGGGAACGTGATCCCTGAACTCTTTGCCTAGCAAAGTTACCGCCTAGGTGATCATACAGAAAACAAATTGGAATGATTGGCCAAATCGGTCGGTTATATCGGCACCCCATACATTTCGCACTCTACAGAAACGAGTCCATTGACCTAGTGTTTCCCGCTGGACATGAATTTTTCCAATAAGGCACTTGTGTTAAACATCCTGATTCCCTGGTCGTGTGGCAGCTTTCCATGAAATCCTTGCTGTTCTCTGAGAAGGAAATTCAGCCGCATAGACTCTATGGACTGTGAGCTTCATGTGCATATGTACGTTCGAGTAACAGTTTTATCCACAAGACATACTAGTCAGTACTTGCAGGAAATCGTCGGACTGTGAGTTTTTCAAGGAAAAAATAGAGGGGCGAAAACCCCACACTCGCAGCTCACTGTCCTGAAACGTTCAGATACTGCTATGCCCCAGCTCATTCACTCCTGATGGAAAATGATGTCAGGAGCATTTTGGTTAGAACAACACCCACAGCTCCGATATATGAGACGACTTCTGTTTCAAGATAGAGTTAGGGTTAGGGCTAGCATACGGGATATGGTTAAGATTAGCTTTATTATTACGGTTAGGGATAGGGTTAGGGTTCGGTTTGGGGATTGGGTTCGGGTTTGGGTGAGGGGTAGGGTTAGGGATAAGAGTAGGGTTAGGGTTAGGATGATGGTTTGGGCTAATGTTACATGTAGGCTTAGGGCTAGGGCTATAGGTAGATGACGGCCGCCGGTCGAGGAAAGTGTGTCATAGAAGATAGTGCACTTCGTAGCAGTCATAGTCCTGTACTCTCTTTGAGTCCGTGGATGACGAGAAAGTGATTCTGTAGATCGTTGGACTCAAGCACAGCAAGGGAAATGATAAGAGAGCAAAATAGCTGATCATAAGTTCTGAAGAGGTTGTGTGATAGGGTACAAGGCACTCATTTCCACTTCAGCTGATATGAACACATTGATCGAGTGCTGCGTTCATGCTTAAAGCCACTTCTCAGGAACATGTTCATTCCCGAGTCCTTGCCAGCTTTCAAACCGTTGACTCATGTGCTGTGTCCGAGACGTTCACTCGAATAGAGTAAGGGGACTGCTAGCTTCACATGCGTTTCTGCGTCGAAAACACTGTATGGTCAAAGTGAGGAACTAGGCCGTTCCTTCTCTTCTTCTTGGGACTACGCTTTTCGGATGCGAAAAGTACCTAGGAGAAAACTCTACTGTGGAAGCTCATCCCCCTTCAAGGATCACAAAGTGCTATGCTGGCATTCCCTCCTTTGCTGAAGGGAAATCATTTCAGTAGCTCTTGGGCTATGACACGAGCCAGAGATCCTACACTGCAGCAAGGTACTTCGACGGGATGCTGACAAGTGTACGCACTATGTGGCACACCACTGCTTTCATCCCCTACTGAAATGAGAACATTGATAACACATCAAATAGTGTGGATGGCTTTTGTGGAAAACACTTTTCGCACGAGTTCCTATAATTACTGAATGACGCAGGGGAGCGCAAAGTCTTCACTGCTGTATTCTCAGAGTGGAATGAATGCCCTGCTAGGGCCATGGTGTACGTTTAGCTTGTTCGTCCCTTAATGCTTCACGAACGGGTGGAGTCCAAGGGACGTAGTAGTCTCCGTGCGTTTCCTAGGCTACACCCTTAGTCTCCCATTCCATCTACTACTGAAAAGAGAACATTCAGAAGACGTTCCACGCTGAGACGGCTTTGGCTAAAAAAACCCGGTTCCTACGAAATAGGTTTATTCCCGGGTGATGTTGAGGAGAAAACACAACTTCACCAATGTATTATCTTCCACTGGGAGCCCCGCAGGGTGCTCTGAGATCCATATTGCCTTAGATCTTCAGAGCCTTGGAGTCCAAGTCACGTAGCATGGCCTAGCGGCCTTCCAACGTCCGGATACGCTTTCCTCCCAGAACGCATAATTTGGCGAAAACAGTGGTAGCCAAGCTGACTGTAGTTCATAGTTGGCGTAGTCCTGTGCTCCCGTTCATTCCTTTGTCTGGGGGAACGTGATCCTTGAACTCTTTGCCTAGCAAAGTTACCGCCTAGGTGATCATACGGAAAACAAATTGGAATGATTGGCCAAATCGGTCGGTTATATCGGCACCCCATACATTTCGCACTCTACAGAAACGAGTCCATTGACCTAGTGTTTCCCGCTGGACATGAATTTTTCCAATAAGGCACTTGTGTGAAACATCCTGATTCCCTGGTCGTGTGGCAGCTTTCCATGAAATCCTTGCTGTTCTCTGAGAAGGAAATTCAGCCGCATAGACTCTATGGACTGTGAGCTTCATGTGCATATGTACGTTCGAGTAACAGTTTTATCCACAAGACATACTAGTCAGTACTTGCAGGAAATCGTCGGACTGTGAGTTTTTCAAGGAAAAAATAGAGGGGCGAAAACCCCACACTCGCAGCTCACTGTCCTGAAACGTTCAGATACTGCTATGCCCCAGCTCATTCACTCCTGATGGAAAATGATGTCAGGAGCATTTTGGTTAGAACAACACCCACAGCTCCGATATATGAGACGACTTCTGTTTGAAGATAGAGTTAGGGTTAGGGCTAGCATACGGGATATGGTTAGGATTAGCTTTATTATTAGGGTTAGGGATAGGGTTAGGGTTCGGTTTGTGGATTGGGTTCGGGTTTGGGTGAGGTGTAGGGTTAGGGATAAGAGTAGGGTTAGGGTTAGGATGATGGTTTGGGCTAATGTTACATGTAGGCTTAGGGCTAGGGCTATAGGTAGATGACGGCCGCCGGTCGAGGAAAGTGTGTCATAGAAGATAGTGCACTTCGTAGCAGTCATAGTCCTGTACTCTCTTTGAGTCCGTGGATGACGAGAAAGTGATTCTGTAGATCGTTGGACTCAAACACAGCAAGGGAAATGATAAGAGAGCAAAATAGCTGATCATAAGTTCTGAAGAGGTTGTGTGATAGGGTACAAGGCACTCATTTCCACTTCAGCTGATATGAACACATTGATCGAGTGCTGCGTTCATGCTTAAAGCCACTTCTCAGGAACATGTTCATTCCCGAGTCCTTGCCAGCTTTCAAACCGTTGACTCATGTGCTGTGTCCGAGACATTCACTCGAATAGAGTAAGGGGACTGCTAGCTTCACATGCGTTTCTGCGTCAAAAACACTGTATGGTCAAAGTGAGGAACTAGGCCGTTCCTTCTCTTCTTCTTGGGACTACGCTTTTCGGATGCGAAAAGTACCTAGGAGAAAACTCTACTGTGGAAGCTCATCCCCCTTCAAGGATCACAAAGTGCTATGCTGGCATTCCCTCCTTTGCTGAAGGGAAATCATTTCAGTAGCTCTTGGGCTATGACACGAGCCAGAGATCCTACACTGCAGCAAGGTACTTCGACGGGATGCTGACAAGTGTACGCACTATGTGGCACACCACTGCTTTCATCGCCTACTGAAATGAGAACATTGATAACACGTCAAATAGTGTGGATGGCTTTTGTGGAAAACACTTTTCGCACGAGTTCCTATAATTGCTGAATGACGCAGGGGAGCGCAAAGTCTTCACTGCTGTATTCTCAGAGTGGAATGAATGCCCTGCTAGGCCCATGGTGTACGTTTAGCTTGTTCGTCCCTTAATGCTTCACGAACGGGTGGAGTCCAAGGGACGTAGTAGTCTCCGTGCGTTTCCTAGGCTACACCCTTAGTCTCCCATTCCATCTACTACTGAAAAGAGAACATTCAGAAGACGTTCCACGCTGAGACGGCTTTGGCTAAAAAAACCCGGTTCCTACGAAATAGGTTTATTCGCGGGTGATGTTGAGGAGAAAACACAACTTCACCAATGTATTATCTTCCACTGGGAGCCCCGCAGGGTGCTCTGAGATCCATATTGCCTTAGATCTTCAGAGCCTTGGAGTCCAAGTCACGTAGCATGGCCTAGCGGCCTTCCAACGCCCGGATACGCTTTCCTCCCAGAACGCATAATTTGGCGAAAACAGTGGTAGCCAAGCTGACTGTAGTTCATAGTTGGCGTAGTCCTGTGCTCCCGTTCATTCCTTTGTCTGGGGGAACGTGATCCCTGAACTTTTGCCTAGCAAAGTTACCGCCTAGGTGATCATACAGAAAACAAATTGGAATGATTGGCCAAATCGGTCGGTTATATCGGCACCCCATACATTTCGCACTCTACAGAAACGAGTCCATTGACCTAGTGTTTCCCGCTGGACATGAATTTTTCCAATAAGGCACTTGTGTTAAACATCCTGATTCCCTGGTCGTGTGGCAGCTTTCCATGAAATCCTTGCTGTTCTCTGAGAAGGAAATTCAGCCGCATAGACTCTATGGACTGTGAGCTTCATGTGCATATGTACGTTCGAGTAACAGTTTTATCCACAAGACATACTAGTCAGTACTTGCAGGAAATCGTCGGACTGTGAGTTTTTCAAGGAAAAAATAGAGGGGCGAAAACCCCACACTCGCAGCTCACTGTCCTGAAACGTTCAGATACTGCTATGCCCCAGCTCATTCACTCCTGATGGAAAATGATGTCAGGAGCATTTTGGTTAGAACAACACCCACAGCTCCGATATATGAGACGACTTCTGTTTCAAGATAGAGTTAGGGTTAGGGCTAGCATACGGGATATGGTTAAGATTAGCTTTATTATTACGGTTAGGGATAGGGTTAGGGTTCGGTTTGGGGATTGGGTTCGGGTTTGGGTGAGGGGTAGGGTTAGGGATAAGAGTAGGGTTAGGGTTAGGATGATGGTTTGGGCTAATGTTACATGTAGGCTTAGGGCTAGGGCTATAGGTAGATGACGGCCGCCGGTCGAGGAAAGTGTGTCATAGAAGATAGTGCACTTCGTAGCAGTCATAGTCCTGTACTCTCTTTGAGTCCGTGGATGACGAGAAAGTGATTCTGTAGATCGTTGGACTCAAGCACAGCAAGGGAAATGATAAGAGAGCAAAATAGCTGATCATAAGTTCTGAAGAGGTTGTGTGATAGGGTACAAGGCACTCATTTCCACTTCAGCTGATATGAACACATTGATCGAGTGCTGCGTTCATGCTTAAAGCCACTTCTCAGGAACATGTTCATTCCCGAGTCCTTGCCAGCTTTCAAACCGTTGACTCATGTGCTGTGTCCGAGACGTTCACTCGAATAGAGTAAGGGGACTGCTAGCTTCACATGCGTTTCTGCGTCGAAAACACTGTATGGTCAAAGTGAGGAACTAGGCCGTTCCTTCTCTTCTTCTTGGGACTACGCTTTTCGGATGCGAAAAGTACCTAGGAGAAAACTCTACTGTGGAAGCTCATCCCCCTTCAAGGATCACAAAGTGCTATGCTGGCATTCCCTCCTTTGCTGAAGGGAAATCATTTCAGTAGCTCTTGGGCTATGACACGAGCCAGAGATCCTACACTGCAGCAAGGTACTTCGACGGGATGCTGACAAGTGTACGCACTATGTGGCACACCACTGCTTTCATCCCCTACTGAAATGAGAACATTGATAACACATCAAATAGTGTGGATGGCTTTTGTGGAAAACACTTTTCGCACGAGTTCCTATAATTACTGAATGACGCAGGGGAGCGCAAAGTCTTCACTGCTGTATTCTCAGAGTGGAATGAATGCCCTGCTAGGGCCATGGTGTACGTTTAGCTTGTTCGTCCCTTAATGCTTCACGAACGGGTGGAGTCCAAGGGACGTAGTAGTCTCCGTGCGTTTCCTAGGCTACACCCTTAGTCTCCCATTCCACCTACTACTGAAAAGAGAACATTCAGAGACGTTCCACGCTGAGACGGCTTTGGATAAAAAAACCCGGTTCCTACGAAATAGGTTTATTCCCGGGTGATGTTGAGGAGAAAACACAACTTTCCCAATGTATTATCTTCCACTGGGAGCCCCGCAGGGTGCTCTGAGATCCATATTGCCTTAGATCTTCAGAGCCTTGGAGTCCACGTCACGTAGCATGGCCTAGCGGCCTTCCAACGTCCGGATACGCTTTCCTCCCAGAACGCATAATTTGGCGAAAACAGTGGTAGCCAAGCTGACTGTAGTTCATAGTTGGCGTAGTCCTGTGCTCCCGTTCATTCCTTTGTCTGGGGGAACGTGATCCCTGAACTCTTTGCCTAGCAAAGTTACCGCCTAGGTGATCATACAGAAAACAAATTGGAATGATTGGCCAAATCGGTCGGTTATATCGGCACCCCATACATTTCGCACTCTACAGAAACGAGTCCATTGACCTAGTGTTTCCCGCTGGACATGAATTTTTCCAATAAGGCACTTGTGTGAAACATCCTGATTCCCTGGTCGTGTGGCAGCTTTCCATGAAATCCTTGCTGTTCTCTGAGAAGGAAATTCAGCCGCATAGACTCTATGGACTGTGAGCTTCATGTGCATATGTACGTTCGAGTAACAGTTTTATCCACAAGACATACTAGTCAGTACTTGCAGGAAATCGTCGGACTGTGAGTTTTTCAAGGAAAAAATAGAGGGGCGAAAACCCCACACTCGCAGCTCACTGTCCTGAAACGTTCAGATACTGCTATGCCCCAGCTCATTCACTCCTGATGGAAAATGATGTCAGGAGCATTTTGGTTAGAACAACACCCACAGCTCCGATATATGAGACGACTTCTGTTTCAAGATAGAGTTAGGGTTAGGGCTAGCATACGGGATATGGTTAGGATTAGCTTTATTATTAGGGTTAGGGATAGGGTTAGGGTTCGGTTTGTGGATTGGGTTCGGGTTTGGGTGAGGGGTAGGGTTAGGGATAAGAGTAGGGTTAGGGTTAGGATGATGGTTTGGGCTAATGTTACATGTAGGCTTAGGGCTAGGGCTATAGGTAGATGACGGCCGCCGGTCGAGGAAAGTGTGTCATAGAAGATAGTGCACTTCGTAGCAGTCATAGTCCTGTACTCTCTTTGAGTCCGTGGATGACGAGAAAGTGATTCTGTAGATCGTTGGACTCAAACACAGCAAGGGAAATGATAAGAGAGCAAAATAGCTGATCATAAGTTCTGAAGAGGTTGTGTGATAGGGTACAAGGCACTCATTTCCACTTCAGCTGATATGAACACATTGATCGAGTGCTGCGTTCATGCTTAAAGCCACTTCTCAGGAACATGTTCATTCCCGAGTCCTTGCCAGCTTTCAAACCGTTGACTCATGTGCTGTGTCCGAGACGTTCACTCGAATAGAGTAAGGGGACTGCTAGCTTCACATGCGTTTCTGCGTCGAAAACACTGTATGGTCAAAGTGAGGAACTAGGCCGTTCCTTCTCTTCTTCTTGGGACTACGCTTTTCGGATGCGAAAAGTACCTAGGAGAAAACTCTACTGTGGAAGCTCATCCCCCTTCAAGGATCACAAAGTGCTATGCTGGCATTCCCTCCTTTGCTGAAGGGAAATCATTTCAGTAGCTCTTGGGCTATGACACGAGCCAGAGATCCTACATTGCAGCAAGGTACTTCGACGGGATGCTGACAAGTGTACACACTATGTGGCACACCACTGCTTTCATCTCCTACTGAAATGAGAACATTGATAACACGTCAAATAGTGTGGATGGCTTTTGTGGAAAACACTTTTCGCACGAGTTCCTATAATTGCTGAATGACGCAGGGGAGCGCAAAGTCTTCACTGCTGTATTCTCAGAGTGGAATGAATGCCCTGCTAGGCCCATGGTGTACGTTTAGCTTGTTCGTCCCTTAATGCTTCACGAACGGGTGGAGTCCAAGGGACGTAGTAGTCTCCGTGCGTTTCCTAGGCTACACCCTTAGTCTCCCATTCCATCTACTACTGAAAAGAGAACATTCAGAAGACGTTCCACGCTGAGACGGCTTTGGCTAAAAAAACCCGGTTCCTACGAAATAGGTTTATTCCCGGGTGATGTTGAGGAGAAAACACAACTTCACCAATGTATTATCTTCCACTGGGAGCCCCGCAGGGTGCTCTGAGATCCATATTGCCTTAGATCTTCAGAGCCTTGGAGTCCAAGTCACGTAGCATGGCCTAGCGGCCTTCCAACGTCCGGATACGCTTTCCTCCCAGAACGCATAATTTGGCGAAAACAGTGGTAGCCAAGCTGACTGTAGTTCATAGTTGGCGTAGTCCTGTGCTCCCGTTCATTCCTTTGTCTGGGGCAACGTGATCCCTGAACTCTTTGCCTAGCAAAGTTACTGCCTAGGTGATCATACGGAAAACAAATTGGAATGATTGGCCAAATCGGTCGGTTATATCGGCACCCCATACATTTCGCACACTACAGAAACGAGTCCATTGACCTAGTGTTTCCCGCTGGACATGAATTTTTCCAATAAGGCACTTGTGTGAAACATCCTGATTCCCTGGTCGTGTGGCAGCTTTCCATGAAATCCTTGCTGTTCTCTGAGAAGGAAATTCAGCCGCATAGACTCTATGGACTGTGAGCTTCATGTGCATATGTACGTTCGAGTAACAGTTTTATCCACAAGACATACTAGTCAGTACTTGCAGGAAATCGTCGGACTGTGAGTTTTTCAAGGAAAAAAATAGAGGGGCGCAAACCCCACACTCGCAGCTCACTGTCCTGAAACGTTCAGATACTGCTATGCCCCAGCTCATTCACTCCTGATGGAAAATGATTTCAGGAGCATTTTGGTTAGAACAACACCCACAGCTCCGATATATGAGACGACTTCTGTTTCAAGATAGAGTTAGGGTTAGGGCTAGCATACGGGATATGTTTAGGATTAGCTTTATTATTAGGGTTAGGGATAGGGTTAGGGTTCGGTTTGGGGATTGGGTTCGGGTTAGGGTGAGGGGTAGGGTTAGGGATAAGAGTAGGGTTAGGGTTAGGATGATGGTTTGGGCTAATGTTACATGTAGGCTTAGGGCTAGGGCTATAGGTAGATGACGGCCGCCGGTCGAGGAAAGTGTGTCATAGAAGATAGTGCACTTCGTAGCAGTCATAGTCCTGTACTCTCTTTGAGTCCGTGGATGACGAGAAAGTGATTCTGTAGATCGTTGGACTCAAACACAGCAAGGGAAATGATAAGAGAGCAAAATAGCTGATCATAAGTTCTGAAGAGGTTGTGTGATAGGGTACAAGGCACTCATTTCCACTTCAGCTGATATGAACACATTGATCGAGTGCTGCGTTCATGCTTAAAGCCACTTCTCAGGAACATGTTCATTCCCGAGTCCTTGCCAGCTTTCAAACCGTTGACTCATGTGCTGTGTCCGAGACGTTCACTCGAATAGAGTAAGGGGACTGCTAGCTTCACATGCGTTTCTGCGTCGAAAACACTGTATGGTCAAAGTGAGGAACTAGGCCGTTCCTTCTCTTCTTCTTGGGACTACGCTTTTCGGATGCGAAAAGTACCTAGGAGAAAACTCTACTGTGGAAGCTCATCCCCCTTCAAGGATCACAAAGTGCTATGCTGGCATTCCCTCCTTTGCTGAAGGGAAATCATTTCAGTAGCTCTTGGGCTATGACACGAGCCAGAGATCCTACATTGCAGCAAGGTACTTCGACGGGATGCTGACAAGTGTACACACTATGTGGCACACCACTGCTTTCATCTCCTACTGAAATGAGAACATTGATAACACGTCAAATAGTGTGGATGGCTTTTGTGGAAAACACTTTTCGCACGAGTTCCTATAATTGCTGAATGACGCAGGGGAGCGCAAAGTCTTCACTGCTGTATTCTCAGAGTGGAATGAATGCCCTGCTAGGCCCATGGTGTACGTTTAGCTTGTTCGTCCCTTAATGCTTCACGAACGGGTGGAGTCCAAGGGACGTAGTAGTCTCCGTGCGTTTCCTAGGCTACACCCTTAGTCTCCCATTCCATCTACTACTGAAAAGAGAACATTCAGAAGACGTTCCACGCTGAGACGGCTTTGGCTAAAAAAACCCGGTTCCTACGAAATAGGTTTATTCCCGGGTGATGTTGAGGAGAAAACACAACTTCACCAATGTATTATCTTCCACTGGGAGCCCCGCAGGGTGCTCTGAGATCCATATTGCCTTAGATCTTCAGAGCCTTGGAGTCCAAGTCACGTAGCATGGCCTAGCGGCCTTCCAACGTCCGGATACGCTTTCCTCCCAGAACGCATAATTTGGCGAAAACAGTGGTAGCCAAGCTGACTGTAGTTCATAGTTGGCGTAGTCCTGTGCTCCCGTTCATTCCTTTGTCTGGGGCAACGTGATCCCTGAACTCTTTGCCTAGCAAAGTTACCGCCTAGGTGATCATACGGAAAACAAATTGGAATGATTGGCCAAATCGGTCGGTTATATCGGCACCCCATACATTTCGCACACTACAGAAACGAGTCCATTGACCTAGTGTTTCCCGCTGGACATGAATTTTTCCAATAAGGCACTTGTGTGAAACATCCTGATTCCCTGGTCGTGTGGCAGCTTTCCATGAAATCCTTGCTGTTCTCTGAGAAGGAAATTCAGCCGCATAGACTCTATGGACTGTGAGCTTCATGTGCATATGTACGTTCGAGTAACAGTTTTATCCACAAGACATACTAGTCAGTACTTGCAGGAAATCGTCGGACTGTGAGTTTTTCAAGGAAAAAAATAGAGGGGCGCAAACCCCACACTCGCAGCTCACTGTCCTGAAACGTTCAGATACTGCTATGCCCCAGCTCATTCACTCCTGATGGAAAATGATTTCAGGAGCATTTTGGTTAGAACAACACCCACAGCTCCGATATATGAGACGACTTCTGTTTCAAGATAGAGTTAGGGTTAGGGCTAGCATACGGGATATGTTTAGGATTAGCTTTATTATTAGGGTTAGGGATAGGGTTAGGGTTCGGTTTGGGGATTGGGTTCGGGTTAGGGTGAGGGGTAGGGTTAGGGATAAGAGTAGGGTTAGGGTTAGGATGATGGTTTGGGCTAATGTTACATGTAGGCTTAGGGCTAGGGCTATAGGTAGATGACGGCCGCCGGTCGAGGAAAGTGTGTCATAGAAGATAGTGCACTTCGTAGCAGTCATAGTCCTGTACTCTCTTTGAGTCCGTGGATGACGAGAAAGTGATTCTGTAGATCGTTGGACTCAAACACAGCAAGGGAAATGATAAGAGAGCAAAATAGCTGATCATAAGTTCTGAAGAGGTTGTGTGATAGGGTACAAGGCACTCATTTCCACTTCAGCTGATATGAACACATTGATCGAGTGCTGCGTTCATGCTTAAAGCCACTTCTCAGGAACATGTTCATTCCCGAGTCCTTGCCAGCTTTCAAACCGTTGACTCATGTGCTGTGTCCGAGACGTTCACTCGAATAGAGTAAGGGGACTGCTAGCTTCACATGCGTTTCTGCGTCGAAAACACTGTATGGTCAAAGTGAGGAACTAGGCCGTTCCTTCTCTTCTTCTTGGGACTACGCTTTTCGGATGCGAAAAGTACCTAGGAGAAAACTCTACTGTGGAAGCTCATCCCCCTTCAAGGATCACAAAGTGCTATGCTGGCATTCCCTCCTTTGCTGAAGGGAAATCATTTCAGTAGCTCTTGGGCTATGACACGAGCCAGAGATCCTACATTGCAGCAAGGTACTTCGACGGGATGCTGACAAGTGTACACACTATGTGGCACACCACTGCTTTCATCTCCTACTGAAATGAGAACATTGATAACACGTCAAATAGTGTGGATGGCTTTTGTGGAAAACACTTTTCGCACGAGTTCCTATAATTGCTGAATGACGCAGGGGAGCGCAAAGTCTTCACTGCTGTATTCTCAGAGTGGAATGAATGCCCTGCTAGGCCCATGGTGTACGTTTAGCTTGTTCGTCCCTTAATGCTTCACGAACGGGTGGAGTCCAAGGGACGTAGTAGTCTCCGTGCGTTTCCTAGGCTACACCCTTAGTCTCCCATTCCATCTACTACTGAAAAGAGAACATTCAGAAGACGTTCCACGCTGAGACGGCTTTGGCTAAAAAAACCCGGTTCCTACGAAATAGGTTTATTCCCGGGTGATGTTGAGGAGAAAACACAACTTCACCAATGTATTATCTTCCACTGGGAGCCCCGCAGGGTGCTCTGAGATCCATATTGCCTTAGATCTTCAGAGCCTTGGAGTCCAAGTCACGTAGCATGGCCTAGCGGCCTTCCAACGTCCGGATACGCTTTCCTCCCAGAACGCATAATTTGGCGAAAACAGTGGTAGCCAAGCTGACTGTAGTTCATAGTTGGCGTAGTCCTGTGCTCCCGTTCATTCCTTTGTCTGGGGGAACGTGATCCCTGAACTCTTTGCCTAGCCAAGTTACCGCCTAGGTGATCATACGGAAAACAAATTGGAATGATTGGCCAAATCGGTCGGTTATATCGGCACCCCATACATTTCGCACACTACAGAAACGAGTCCATTGACCTAGTGTTTCCCGCTGGACATGAATTTTTCCAATAAGGCACTTGTGTGAAACATCCTGATTCCCTGGTCGTGTGGCAGCTTTCCATGAAATCCTTGCTGTTCTCTGAGAAGGAAATTCAGCCGCATAGACTCTATGGACTGTGAGCTTCATGTGCATATGTACGTTCGAGTAACAGTTTTATCCACAAGACATACTAGTCAGTACTTGCAGGAAATCGTCGGACTGTGAGTTTTTCAAGGAAAAAATAGAGGGGCGCAAACCCCACACTCGCAGCTCACTGTCCTGAAATGTTCAGATACTGCTATGCCCCAGCTCATTCACTCCTGATGGAAAATGATTTCAGGAGCCTTTTGGTTAGAACAACACCCACAGCTCCGATATATGAGACGACTTCTGTTTCAAGATAGAGTTAGGGTTAGGGCTAGCATACGGGATATGTTTAGGATTAGCTTTATTATTAGGGTTAGGGATAGGGTTAGGGTTCGGTTTGGGGATTGGGTTCGGGTTAGGGTGAGGGGTAGGGTTAGGGATAAGAGTAGGGTTAGGGTTAGGATGATGGTTTGGGCTAATGTTACATGTAGGCTTAGGGCTAGGGCTATAGGTAGATGACGGCCGCCGGTCGAGGAAAGTGTGTCATAGAAGATAGTGCACTTCGTAGCAGTCATAGTCCTGTACTCTCTTTGAGTCCGTGGATGACGAGAAAGTGATTCTGTAGATCGTTGGACTCAAGCACAGCAAGGGAAATGATAAGAGAGCAAAATAGCTGATCATAAGTTCTGAAGAGGTTGTGTGATAGGGTACAAGGCACTCATTTCCACTTCAGCTGATATGAACACATTGATCGAGTGCTGCGTTCATGCTTAAAGCCACTTCTCAGGAACATGTTCATTCCCGAGTCCTTGCCAGCTTTCAAACCGTTGACTCATGTGCTGTGTCCGAGACGTTCACTCGAATAGAGTAAGGGGACTGCTAGCTTCACATGCGTTTCTGCGTCGAAAACACTGTATGGTCAAAGTGAGGAACTAGGCCGTTCCTTCTCTTCTTCTTGGGACTACGCTTTTCGGATGCGAAAAGTACCTAGGAGAAAACTCTACTGTGGAAGCTCATCCCCCTTCAAGGATCACAAAGTGCTATGCTGGCATTCCCTCCTTTGCTGAAGGGAAATCATTTCAGTAGCTCTTGGGCTATGACACGAGCCAGAGATCCTACACTGCAGCAAGGTACTTCGACGGGATGCTGACAAGTGTACGCACTATGTGGCACACCACTGCTTTCATCCCCTACTGAAATGAGAACATTGATAACACATCAAATAGTGTGGATGGCTTTTGTGGAAAACACTTTTCGCACGAGTTCCTATAATTACTGAATGACGCAGGGGAGCGCAAAGTCTTCACTGCTGTATTCTCAGAGTGGAATGAATGCCCTGCTAGGGCCATGGTGTACGTTTAGCTTGTTCGTCCCTTAATGCTTCACGAACGGGTGGAGTCCAAGGGACGTAGTAGTCTCCGTGCGTTTCCTAGGCTACACCCTTAGTCTCCCATTCCATCTACTACTGAAAAGAGAACATTCAGAAGACGTTCCACGCTGAGACGGCTTTGGCTAAAAAAACCCGGTTCCTACGAAATAGGTTTATTCCCGGGTGATGTTGAGGAGAAAACACAACTTCACCAATGTATTATCTTCCACTGGGAGCCCCGCAGGGTGCTCTGAGATCCATATTGCCTTAGATCTTCAGAGCCTTGGAGTCCAAGTCACGTAGCATGGCCTAGCGGCCTTCCAACGTCCGGATACGCTTTCCTCCCAGAACGCATAATTTGGCGAAAACAGTGGTAGCCAAGCTGACTGTAGTTCATAGTTGGCGTAGTCCTGTGCTCCCGTTCATTCCTTTGTCTGGGGCAACGTGATCCCTGAACTCTTTGCCTAGCAAAGTTACCGCCTAGGTGATCATACGGAAAACAAATTGGAATGATTGGCCAAATCGGTCGGTTATATCGGCACCCCATACATTTCGCACACTACAGAAACGAGTCCATTGACCTAGTGTTTCCCGCTGGACATGAATTTTTCCAATAAGGCACTTGTGTGAAACATCCTGATTCCCTGGTCGTGTGGCAGCTTTCCATGAAATCCTTGCTGTTCTCTGAGAAGGAAATTCAGCCGCATAGACTCTATGGACTGTGAGCTTCATGTGCATATGTACGTTCGAGTAACAGTTTTATCCACAAGACATACTAGTCAGTACTTGCAGGAAATCGTCGGACTGTGAGTTTTTCAAGGAAAAAAATAGAGGGGCGCAAACCCCACACTCGCAGCTCACTGTCCTGAAACGTTCAGATACTGCTATGCCCCAGCTCATTCACTCCTGATGGAAAATGATTTCAGGAGCATTTTGGTTAGAACAACACCCACAGCTCCGATATATGAGACGACTTCTGTTTCAAGATAGAGTTAGGGTTAGGGCTAGCATACGGGATATGTTTAGGATTAGCTTTATTATTAGGGTTAGGGATAGGGTTAGGGTTCGGTTTGGGGATTGGGTTCGGGTTAGGGTGAGGGGTAGGGTTAGGGATAAGAGTAGGGTTAGGGTTAGGATGATGGTTTGGGCTAATGTTACATGTAGGCTTAGGGCTAGGGCTATAGGTAGATGACGGCCGCCGGTCGAGGAAAGTGTGTCATAGAAGATAGTGCACTTCGTAGCAGTCATAGTCCTGTACTCTCTTTGAGTCCGTGGATGACGAGAAAGTGATTCTGTAGATCGTTGGACTCAAACACAGCAAGGGAAATGATAAGAGAGCAAAATAGCTGATCATAAGTTCTGAAGAGGTTGTGTGATAGGGTACAAGGCACTCATTTCCACTTCAGCTGATATGAACACATTGATCGAGTGCTGCGTTCATGCTTAAAGCCACTTCTCAGGAACATGTTCATTCCCGAGTCCTTGCCAGCTTTCAAACCGTTGACTCATGTGCTGTGTCCGAGACGTTCACTCGAATAGAGTAAGGGGACTGCTAGCTTCACATGCGTTTCTGCGTCGAAAACACTGTATGGTCAAAGTGAGGAACTAGGCCGTTCCTTCTCTTCTTCTTGGGACTACGCTTTTCGGATGCGAAAAGTACCTAGGAGAAAACTCTACTGTGGAAGCTCATCCCCCTTCAAGGATCACAAAGTGCTATGCTGGCATTCCCTCCTTTGCTGAAGGGAAATCATTTCAGTAGCTCTTGGGCTATGACACGAGCCAGAGATCCTACATTGCAGCAAGGTACTTCGACGGGAGGCTGACAAGTGTACACACTATGTGGCACACCACTGCTTTCATCTCCTACTGAAATGAGAACATTGATAACACGTCAAATAGTGTGGATGGCTTTTGTGGAAAACACTTTTCGCACGAGTTCCTATAATTGCTGAATGACGCAGGGGAGCGCAAAGTCTTCACTGCTGTATTCTCAGAGTGGAATGAATGCCCTGCTAGGCCCATGGTGTACGTTTAGCTTGTTCGTCCCTTAATGCTTCACGAACGGGTGGAGTCCAAGGGACGTAGTAGTCTCCGTGCGTTTCCTAGGCTACACCCTTAGTCTCCCATTCCATCTACTACTGAAAAGAGAACATTCAGAAGACGTTCCACGCTGAGACGGCTTTGGCTAAAAAAACCCGGTTCCTACGAAATAGGTTTATTCCCGGGTGATGTTGAGGAGAAAACACAACTTCACCAATGTATTATCTTCCACTGGGAGCCCCGCAGGGTGCTCTGAGATCCATATTGCCTTAGATCTTCAGAGCCTTGGAGTCCAAGTCACGTAGCATGGCCTAGCGGCCTTCCAACGTCCGGATACGCTTTCCTCCCAGAACGCATAATTTGGCGAAAACAGTGGTAGCCAAGCTGACTGTAGTTCATAGTTGGCGTAGTCCTGTGCTCCCGTTCATTCCTTTGTCTGGGGGAACGTGATCCCTGAACTCTTTGCCTAGCCAAGTTACCGCCTAGGTGATCATACGGAAAACAAATTGGAATGATTGGCCAAATCGGTCGGTTATATCGGCACCCCATACATTTCGCACACTACAGAAACGAGTCCATTGACCTAGTGTTTCCCGCTGGACATGAATTTTTCCAATAAGGCACTTGTGTGAAACATCCTGATTCCCTGGTCGTGTGGCAGCTTTCCATGAAATCCTTGCTGTTCTCTGAGAAGGAAATTCAGCCGCATAGACTCTATGGACTGTGAGCTTCATGTGCATATGTACGTTCGAGTAACAGTTTTATCCACAAGACATACTAGTCAGTACTTGCAGGAAATCGTCGGACTGTGAGTTTTTCAAGGAAAAAATAGAGGGGCGCAAACCCCACACTCGCAGCTCACTGTCCTGAAATGTTCAGATACTGCTATGCCCCAGCTCATTCACTCCTGATGGAAAATGATTTCAGGAGCCTTTTGGTTAGAACAACACCCACAGCTCCGATATATGAGACGACTTCTGTTTCAAGATAGAGTTAGGGTTAGGGCTAGCATACGGGATATGTTTAGGATTAGCTTTATTATTAGGGTTAGGGATAGGGTTAGGGTTCGGTTTGGGGATTGGGTTCGGGTTAGGGTGAGGGGTAGGGTTAGGGATAAGAGTAGGGTTAGGGTTAGGATGATGGTTTGGGCTAATGTTACATGTAGGCTTAGGGCTAGGGCTATAGGTAGATGACGGCCGCCGGTCGAGGAAAGTGTGTCATAGAAGATAGTGCACTTCGTAGCAGTCATAGTCCTGTACTCTCTTTGAGTCCGTGGATGACGAGAAAGTGATTCTGTAGATCGTTGGACTCAAACACAGCAAGGGAAATGATAAGAGAGCAAAATAGCTGATCATAAGTTCTGAAGAGGTTGTGTGATAGGGTACAAGGCACTCATTTCCACTTCAGCTGATATGAACACATTGATCGAGTGCTGCGTTCATGCTTAAAGCCACTTCTCAGGAACATGTTCATTCCCGAGTCCTTGCCAGCTTTCAAACCGTTGACTCATGGGCTGTGTCCGAGACGTTCACTCGAATAGAGTAAGGGGACTGCTAGCTTCACATGCGTTTCTGCGTCGAAAACACTGTATGGTCAAAGTGAGGAACTAGGCCGTTCCTTCTCTTCTTCTTGGGACTACGCTTTTCGGATGCGAAAAGTACCTAGGAGAAAACTCTACTGTGGAAGCTCATCCCCCTTCAAGGATCACAAAGTGCTACGCTGGCATTCCCTCCTTTGCTGAAGGGAAATCATTTCAGTAGCTCTTGGGCTATGACACGAGCCAGAGATCCTACATTGCAGCAAGGTACTTCGACGGGATGCTGACAAGTGTACACACTATGTGGCACACCACTGCTTTCATCTCCTACTGAAATGAGAACATTGATAACACGTCAAATAGTGTGGATGGCTTTTGTGGAAAACACTTTTCGCACGAGTTCCTATAATTGCTGAATGACGCAGGGGAGCGCAAAGTCTTCACTGCTTTATTCTCTGAGTGGAATGAATGCCCTGCTAGGCCCATGGTGTACGTTTAGCTTGTTCGTCCCTTAATGCTTCACGAACGGGTGGAGTCCAAGGGACGTAGTAGTCTCCGTGCGTTTCCTAGGCTACACCCTTAGTCTCCCATTCCATCTACTACTGAAAAGAGAACATTCAGAAGACGTTCCACGCTGAGACGGCTTTGGCTAAAAAAACCCGGTTCCTACGAAATAGGTTTATTCCCGGGTGATGTTGAGGAGAAAACACAACTTCACCAATGTATTATCTTCCACTGGGAGCCCCGCAGGATGCTCTGAGATCCATATTGCCTTAGATCTTCAGAGCCTTGGAGTCCAAGTCACGTAGCATGGCCTAGCGGCCTTCCAACGTCCGGATACGCTTTCCTCCCAGAACGCATAATTTGGCGAAAACAGTGGTAGCCAAGCTGACTGTAGTTCATAGTTGGCGTAGTCCTGTGCTCCCGTTCATTCCTTTGTCTGGGGGAACGTGATCCCTGAACTCTTTGCCTAGCCAAGTTACCGCCTAGGTGATCATACGGAAAACAAATTGGAATGATTGGCCAAATCGGTCGGTTATATCGGCACCCCATACATTTCGCACACTACAGAAACGAGTCCATTGACCTAGTGTTTCCCGCTGGACATGAATTTTTCCAATAAGGCACTTGTGTGAAACATCCTGATTCCCTGGTCGTGTGGCAGCTTTCCATGAAATCCTTGCTGTTCTCTGAGAAGGAAATTCAGCCGCATAGACTCTATGGACTGTGAGCTTCATGTGCATATGTACGTTCGAGTAACAGTTTTATCCACAAGACATACTAGTCAGTACTTGCAGGAAATCGTCGGACTGTGAGTTTTTCAAGGAAAAAATAGAGGGGCGCAAACCCCACACTCGCAGCTCACTGTCCTGAAACGTTCAGATACTGCTATGCCCCAGCTCATTCACTCCTGATGGAAAATGATTTCAGGAGCCTTTTGGTTAGAACAACACCCACAGCTCCGATATATGAGACGACTTCTGTTTCAAGATAGAGTTAGGGTTAGGGCTAGCATACGGGATATGTTTAGGATTAGCTTTATTATTAGGGTTAGGGATAGGGTTAGGGTTCGGTTTGGGGATTGGGTTCGGGTTAGGGTGAGGGGTAGGGTTAGGGATAAGAGTAGGGTTAGGGTTAGGATGATGGTTTGGGCTAATGTTACATGTAGGCTTAGGGCTAGGGCTATAGGTAGATGACGGCCGCCGGTCGAGGAAAGTGTGTCATAGAAGATAGTGCACTTCGTAGCAGTCATAGTCCTGTACTCTCTTTGAGTCCGTGGATGACGAGAAAGTGATTCTGTAGATCGTTGGACTCAAACACAGCAAGGGAAATGATAAGAGAGCAAAATAGCTGATCATAAGTTCTGAAGAGGTTGTGTGATAGGGTACAAGGCACTCATTTCCACTTCAGCTGATATGAACACATTGATCGAGTGCTGCGTTCATGCTTAAAGCCACTTCTCAGGAACATGTTCATTCCCGAGTCCTTGCCAGCTTTCAAACCGTTGACTCATGGGCTGTGTCCGAGACGTTCACTCGAATAGAGTAAGGGGACTGCTAGCTTCACATGCGTTTCTGCGTCGAAAACACTGTATGGTCAAAGTGAGGAACTAGGCCGTTCCTTCTCTTCTTCTTGGGACTACGCTTTTCGGATGCGAAAAGTACCTAGGAGAAAACTCTACTGTGGAAGCTCATCCCCCTTCAAGGATCACAAAGTGCTATGCTGGCATTCCCTCCTTTGCTGAAGGGAAATCATTTCAGTAGCTCTTGGGCTATGACACGAGCCAGAGATCCTACACTGCAGCAAGGTACTTCGACGGGATGCTGACAAGTGTACGCACTATGTGGCACACCACTGCTTTCATCCCCTACTGAAATGAGAACATTGATAACACGTCAAATAGTGTGGATGGCTTTTGTGGAAAACACTTTTCGCACGAGTTCCTATAATTGCTGAATGACGCAGGGGAGGGCAAAGTCTTCACTGCTGTATTCTCAGAGTGGAATGAATGCCCTGCTAGGCCCATGGTGTACGTTTAGCTTGTTCGTCCCTTAATGCTTCACGAACGGGTGGAGTCCAAGGGACGTAGTAGTCTCCGTGCGTTTCCTAGGCTACACCCTTAGTCTCCCATTCCATCTACTACTGAAAAGAGAACATTCAGAGACGTTCCACGCTGAGACGGCTTTGGATAAAAAAACCCGGTTCCTACGAAATAGGTTTATTCCCGGGTGATGTTGAGGAGAAAACACAACTTTCCCAATGTATTATCTTCCACTGGGAGCCCCGCAGGGTCCTCTGAGATCCATATTGCCTTAGATCTTCAGAGCCTTGGAGTCCAAGTCACGTAGCATGGCCTAGCGGCCTTCCAACGTCCGGATACGCTTTCCTCCCAGAACGCATAATTTGGCGAAAACAGTGGTAGCCAAGCTGACTGTAGTTCATAGTTGGCGTAGTCCTGTGCTCCCGTTCATTCCTTTGTCTGGGGGAACGTGATCCCTGAACTCTTTGCCTAGCAAAGTTACCGCCTAGGTGATCATACAGAAAACAAATTGGAATGATTGGCCAAATCGGTCGGTTATATCGGCACCCCATACATTTCGCACTCTACAGAAACGAGTCCATTGACCTAGTGTTTCCCGCTGGACATGAATTTTTCCAATAAGGCACTTGTGTGAAACATCCTGATTCCCTGGTCGTGTGGCAGCTTTCCATGAAATCCTTGCTGTTCTCTGAGAAGGAAATTCAGCCGCATAGACTCTATGGACTGTGAGCTTCATGTGCATATGTACGTTCGAGTAACAGTTTTATCCACAAGACATACTAGTCAGTACTTGCAGGAAATCGTCGGACTGTGAGTTTTTCAAGGAAAAAATAGAGGGGCGCAAACCCCACACTCGCAGCTCACTGTCCTGAAACGTTCAGATACTGCTATGCCCCAGCTCATTCACTCCTGATGGAAAATGATTTCAGGAGCCTTTTGGTTAGAACAACACCCACAGCTCCGATATATGAGACGACTTCTGTTTCAAGATAGAGTTAGGGTTAGGGCTAGCATACGGGATATGTTTAGGATTAGCTTTATTATTAGGGTTAGGGATAGGGTTAGGGTTCGGTTTGGGGATTGGGTTCGGGTTAGGGTGAGGGGTAGGGTTAGGGATAAGAGTAGGGTTAGGGTTAGGATGATGGTTTGGGCTAATGTTACATGTAGGCTTAGGGCTAGGGCTATAGGTAGATGACGGCCGCCGGTCGAGGAAAGTGTGTCATAGAAGATAGTGCACTTCGTAGCAGTCATAGTCCTGTACTCTCTTTGAGTCCGTGGATGACGAGAAAGTGATTCTGTAGATCGTTGGACTCAAACACAGCAAGGGAAATGATAAGAGAGCAAAATAGCTGATCATAAGTTCTGAAGAGGTTGTGTGATAGGGTACAAGGCACTCATTTCCACTTCAGCTGATATGAACACATTGATCGAGTGCTGCGTTCATGCTTAAAGCCACTTCTCAGGAACATGTTCATTCCCGAGTCCTTGCCAGCTTTCAAACCGTTGACTCATGGGCTGTGTCCGAGACGTTCACTCGAATAGAGTAAGGGGACTGCTAGCTTCACATGCGTTTCTGCGTCGAAAACACTGTATGGTCAAAGTGAGGAACTAGGCCGTTCCTTCTCTTCTTCTTGGGACTACGCTTTTCGGATGCGAAAAGTACCTAGGAGAAAACTCTACTGTGGAAGCTCATCCCCCTTCAAGGATCACAAAGTGCTATGCTGGCATTCCCTCCTTTGCTGAAGGGAAATCATTTCAGTAGCTCTTGGGCTATGACACGAGCCAGAGATCCTACACTGCAGCAAGGTACTTCGACGGGATGCTGACAAGTGTACGCACTATGTGGCACACCACTGCTTTCATCCCCTACTGAAATGAGAACATTGATAACACGTCAAATAGTGTGGATGGCTTTTGTGGAAAACACTTTTCGCACGAGTTCCTATAATTGCTGAATGACGCAGGGGAGGGCAAAGTCTTCACTGCTGTATTCTCAGAGTGGAATGAATGCCCTGCTAGGCCCATGGTGTACGTTTAGCTTGTTCGTCCCTTAATGCTTCACGAACGGGTGGAGTCCAAGGGACGTAGTAGTCTCCGTGCGTTTCCTAGGCTACACCCTTAGTCTCCCATTCCATCTACTACTGAAAAGAGAACATTCAGAGACGTTCCACGCTGAGACGGCTTTGGATAAAAAAACCCGGTTCCTACGAAATAGGTTTATTCCCGGGTGATGTTGAGGAGAAAACACAACTTTCCCAATGTATTATCTTCCACTGGGAGCCCCGCAGGGTCCTCTGAGATCCATATTGCCTTAGATCTTCAGAGCCTTGGAGTCCAAGTCACGTAGCATGGCCTAGCGGCCTTCCAACGTCCGGATACGCTTTCCTCCCAGAACGCATAATTTGGCGAAAACAGTGGTAGCCAAGCTGACTGTAGTTCATAGTTGGCGTAGTCCTGTGCTCCCGTTCATTCCTTTGTCTGGGGGAACGTGATCCCTGAACTCTTTGCCTAGCAAAGTTACCGCCTAGGTGATCATACAGAAAACAAATTGGAATGATTGGCCAAATCGGTCGGTTATATCGGCACCCCATACATTTCGCACTCTACAGAAACGAGTCCATTGACCTAGTGTTTCCCGCTGGACATGAATTTTTCCAATAAGGCACTTGTGTGAAACATCCTGATTCCCTGGTCGTGTGGCAGCTTTCCATGAAATCCTTGCTGTTCTCTGAGAAGGAAATTCAGCCGCATAGACTCTATGGACTGTGAGCTTCATGTGCATATGTACGTTCGAGTAACAGTTTTATCCACAAGACATACTAGTCAGTACTTGCAGGAAATCGTCGGACTGTGAGTTTTTCAAGGAAAAAATAGAGGGGCGCAAACCCCACACTCGCAGCTCACTGTCCTGAAACGTTCAGATACTGCTATGCCCCAGCTCATTCACTCCTGATGGAAAATGATGTCAGGAGCATTTTGGTTAGAACAACACCCACAGCTCCGATATATGAGACGACTTCTGTTTCAAGATAGAGTTAGGGTTAGGGCTAGCATACGGGATATGGTTAGGATTAGCTTTATTATTAGGGTTAGGGATAGGGTTAGGGTTCGGTTTGGGGATTGGGTTCGGGTTTGGGTGAGGGGTAGGGTTAGGGATAAGAGTAGGGTTAGGGTTAGGATGATGGTTTGGGCTAATGTTACATGTAGGCTTAGGGCTAGGGCTATAGGTAGATGACGGCCGCCGGTCGAGGAAAGTGTGTCATAGAAGATAGTGCACTTCGTAGCAGTCATAGTCCTGTACTCTCTTTGAGTCCGTGGATGACGAGAAAGTGATTCTGTAGATCGTTGGACTCAAACACAGCAAGGGAAATGATAAGAGAGCAAAATAGCTGATCATAAGTTCTGAAGAGGTTGTGTGATAGGGTACAAGGCACTCATTTCCACTTCAGCTGATATGAACACATTGATCGAGTGCTGCGTTCATGCTTAAAGCCACTTCTCAGGAACATGTTCATTCCCGAGTCCTTGCCAGCTTTCAAACCGTTGACTCATGTGCTGTGTCCGAGACGTTCACTCGAATAGAGTAAGGGGACTGCTAGCTTCACATGCGTTTCTGCGTCGAAAACACTGTATGGTCAAAGTGAGGAACTAGGCCGTTCCTTCTCTTCTTCTTGGGACTACGCTTTTCGGATGCGAAAAGTACCTAGGAGAAAACTCTACTGTGGAAGCTCATCCCCCTTCAAGGATCACAAAGTGCTATGCTGGCATTCCCTCCTTTGCTGAAGGGAAATCATTTCAGTAGCTCTTGGGCTATGACACGAGCCAGAGATCCTACACTGCAGCAAGGTACTTCGACGGGATGCTGACAAGTGTACGCACTATGTGGCACACCACTGCTTTCATCCCCTACTGAAATGAGAACATTGATAACACGTCAAATAGTGTGGATGGCTTTTGTGGAAAACACTTTTCGCACGAGTTCCTATAATTGCTGAATGACGCAGGGGAGCGCAAAGTCTTCACTGCTGTATTCTCAGAGTGGAATGAATGCCCTGCTAGGCCCATGGTGTACGTTTAGCTTGTTCGTCCCTTAATGCTTCACGAACGGGTGGAGTCCAAGGGACGTAGTAGTCTCCGTGCGTTTCCTAGGCTACACCCTTAGTCTCCCATTCCATCTACTACTGAAAAGAGAACATTCAGAGACGTTCCACGCTGAGATGGCTTTGGATAAAAAAACCCGGTTCCTACGAAATAGGTTTATTCCCGGGTGATGTTGAGGAGAAAACACAACTTTCCTAATGTATTATCTTCCACTGGGAGCCCCGCAGGATGCTCTGAGATCCATATTGCCTTAGATCTTCAGAGCCATGGAGTCCAAGTCACGTAGCATGGCCTAGCGGCCTTCCAACGTCCGGATACGCTTTCCTCCCAGAACGCATAATTTGGCGAAAACAGTGGTAGCCAAGCTGACTGTAGTTCATAGTTGGCGTAGTCCTGTGCTCCCGTTCATTCCTTTGTCTGGGGCAACGTGATCCCTGAACTCTTTGCCTAGCAAAGTTACCGCCTAGGTGATCATACAGAAAACAAATTGGAATGATTGGCCAAATCGGTCGGTTATATCGGCACCCCATACATTTCGCACTCTACAGAAACGAGTCCATTGACCTAGTGTTTCCCGCTGGACATGAATTTTTCCAATAAGGCACTTGTGTGAAACATCCTGATTCCCTGGTCGTGTGGCAGCTTTCCATGAAATCCTTGCTGTTCTCTGAGAAGGAAATTCAGCCGCATAGACTCTATGGACTGTGAGCTTCATGTGCATATGTACGTTCGAGTAACAGTTTTATCCACAAGACATACTAGTCAGTACTTGCAGGAAATCGTCGGACTGTGAGTTTTTCAAGGAAAAAATAGAGGGGCGCAAACCCCACACTCGCAGCTCACTGTCCTGAAACGTTCAGATACTGCTATGCCCCAGCTCATTCACTCCTGATGGAAAATGATGTCAGGAGCATTTTGGTTAGAACAACACCCACAGCTCCGATATATGAGACGACTTCTGTTTCAAGATAGAGTTAGGGTTAGGGCTAGCATACGGGATATGGTTAGGATTAGCTTTATTATTAGGGTTAGGGATAGGGTTAGGGTTCGGTTTGGGGATTGGGTTCGGGTTTGGGTGAGGGGTAGGGTTAGGGATAAGAGTAGGGTTAGGGTTAGGATGATGGTTTGGGCTAATGTTACATGTAGGCTTAGGGCTAGGGCTATAGGTAGATGACGGCCGCCGGTCGAGGAAAGTGTGTCATAGAAGATAGTGCACTTCGTAGCAGTCATAGTCCTGTACTCTCTTTGAGTCCGTGGATGACGAGAAAGTGATTCTGTAGATCGTTGGACTCAAACACAGCAAGGGAAATGATAAGAGAGCAAAATAGCTGATCATAAGTTCTGAAGAGGTTGTGTGATAGGGTACAAGGCACTCATTTCCACTTCAGCTGATATGAACACATTGATCGAGTGCTGCGTTCATGCTTAAAGCCACTTCTCAGGAACATGTTCATTCCCGAGTCCTTGCCAGCTTTCAAACCGTTGACTCATGTGCTGTGTCCGAGACGTTCACTCGAATAGAGTAAGGGGACTGCTAGCTTCACATGCGTTTCTGCGTCGAAAACACTGTATGGTCAAAGTGAGGAACTAGGCCGTTCCTTCTCTTCTTCTTGGGACTACGCTTTTCGGATGCGAAAAGTACCTAGGAGAAAACTCTACTGTGGAAGCTCATCCCCCTTCAAGGATCACAAAGTGCTATGCTGGCATTCCCTCCTTTGCTGAAGGGAAATCATTTCAGTAGCTCTTGGGCTATGACACGAGCCAGAGATCCTACACTGCAGCAAGGTACTTCGACGGGATGCTGACAAGTGTACGCACTATGTGGCACACCACTGCTTTCATCCCCTACTGAAATGAGAACATTGATAACACGTCAAATAGTGTGGATGGCTTTTGTGGAAAACACTTTTCGCACGAGTTCCTATAATTGCTGAATGACGCAGGGGAGCGCAAAGTCTTCACTGCTGTATTCTCAGAGTGGAATGAATGCCCTGCTAGGCCCATGGTGTACGTTTAGCTTGTTCGTCCCTTAATGCTTCACGAACGGGTGGAGTCCAAGGGACGTAGTAGTCTCCGTGCGTTTCCTAGGCTACACCCTTAGTCTCCCATTCCATCTACTACTGAAAAGAGAACATTCAGAGACGTTCCACGCTGAGATGGCTTTGGATAAAAAAACCCGGTTCCTACGAAATAGGTTTATTCCCGGGTGATGTTGAGGAGAAAACACAACTTTCCTAATGTATTATCTTCCACTGGGAGCCCCGCAGGATGCTCTGAGATCCATATTGCCTTAGATCTTCAGAGCCATGGAGTCCAAGTCACGTAGCATGGCCTAGCGGCCTTCCAACGTCCGGATACGCTTTCCTCCCAGAACGCATAATTTGGCGAAAACAGTGGTAGCCAAGCTGACTGTAGTTCATAGTTGGCGTAGTCCTGTGCTCCCGTTCATTCCTTTGTCTGGGGCAACGTGATCCCTGAACTCTTTGCCTAGCAAAGTTACCGCCTAGGTGATCATACAGAAAACAAATTGGAATGATTGGCCAAATCGGTCGGTTATATCGGCACCCCATACATTTCGCACTCTACAGAAACGAGTCCATTGACCTAGTGTTTCCCGCTGGACATGAATTTTTCCAATAAGGCACTTGTGTGAAACATCCTGATTCCCTGGTCGTGTGGCAGCTTTCCATGAAATCCTTGCTGTTCTCTGAGAAGGAAATTCAGCCGCATAGACTCTATGGACTGTGAGCTTCATGTGCATATGTACGTTCGAGTAACAGTTTTATCCACAAGACATACTAGTCAGTACTTGCAGGAAATCGTCGGACTGTGAGTTTTTCAAGGAAAAAATAGAGGGGCGCAAACCCCACACTCGCAGCTCACTGTCCTGAAACGTTCAGATACTGCTATGCCCCAGCTCATTCACTCCTGATGGAAAATGATGTCAGGAGCATTTTGGTTAGAACAACACCCACAGCTCCGATATATGAGACGACTTCTGTTTCAAGATAGAGTTAGGGTTAGGGCTAGCATACGGGATATGGTTAGGATTAGCTTTATTATTAGGGTTAGGGATAGGGTTAGGGTTCGGTTTGGGGATTGGGTTCGGGTTTGGGTGAGGGGTAGGGTTAGGGATAAGAGTAGGGTTAGGGTTAGGATGATGGTTTGGGCTAATGTTACATGTAGGCTTAGGGCTAGGGCTATAGGTAGATGACGGCCGCCGGTCGAGGAAAGTGTGTCATAGAAGATAGTGCACTTCGTAGCAGTCATAGTCCTGTACTCTCTTTGAGTCCGTGGATGACGAGAAAGTGATTCTGTAGATCGTTGGACTCAAACACAGCAAGGGAAATGATAAGAGAGCAAAATAGCTGATCATAAGTTCTGAAGAGGTTGTGTGATAGGGTACAAGGCACTCATTTCCACTTCAGCTGATATGAACACATTGATCGAGTGCTGCGTTCATGCTTAAAGCCACTTCTCAGGAACATGTTCATTCCCGAGTCCTTGCCAGCTTTCAAACCGTTGACTCATGGGCTGTGTCCGAGACGTTCACTCGAATAGAGTAAGGGGACTGCTAGCTTCACATGCGTTTCTGCGTCGAAAACACTGTATGGTCAAAGTGAGGAACTAGGCCGTTCCTTCTCTTCTTCTTGGGACTACGCTTTTCGGATGCGAAAAGTACCTAGGAGAAAACTCTACTGTGGAAGCTCATCCCCCTTCAAGGATCACAAAGTGCTATGCTGGCATTCCCTCCTTTGCTGAAGGGAAATCATTTCAGTAGCTCTTGGGCTATGACACGAGCCAGAGATCCTACATTGCAGCAAGGTACTTCGACGGGATGCTGACAAGTGTACGCACTATGTGGCACACCACTGCTTTCATCCCCTACTGAAATGAGAACATTGATAACACGTCAAATAGTGTGGATGGCTTTTGTGGAAAACACTTTTCGCACGAGTTCCTATAATTGCTGAATGACGCAGGGGAGGGCAAAGTCTTCACTGCTGTATTCTCAGAGTGGAATGAATGCCCTGCTAGGCCCATGGTGTACGTTTAGCTTGTTCGTCCCTTAATGCTTCACGAACGGGTGGAGTCCAAGGGACGTAGTAGTCTCCGTGCGTTTCCTAGGCTACACCCTTAGTCTCCCATTCCATCTACTACTGAAAAGAGAACATTCAGAGACGTTCCACGCTGAGACGGCTTTGGATAAAAAAACCCGGTTCCTACGAAATAGGTTTATTCCCGGGTGATGTTGAGGAGAAAACACAACTTTCCCAATGTATTATCTTCCACTGGGAGCCCCGCAGGGTCCTCTGAGATCCATATTGCCTTAGATCTTCAGAGCCTTGGAGTCCAAGTCACGTAGCATGGCCTAGCGGCCTTCCAACGTCCGGATACGCTTTCCTCCCAGAACGCATAATTTGGCGAAAACAGTGGTAGCCAAGCTGACTGTAGTTCATAGTTGGCGTAGTCCTGTGCTCCCGTTCATTCCTTTGTCTGGGGGAACGTGATCCCTGAACTCTTTGCCTAGCAAAGTTACCGCCTAGGTGATCATACAGAAAACAAATTGGAATGATTGGCCAAATCGGTCGGTTATATCGGCACCCCATACATTTCGCACTCTACAGAAACGAGTCCATTGACCTAGTGTTTCCCGCTGGACATGAATTTTTCCAATAAGGCACTTGTGTGAAACATCCTGATTCCCTGGTCGTGTGGCAGCTTTCCATGAAATCCTTGCTGTTCTCTGAGAAGGAAATTCAGCCGCATAGACTCTATGGACTGTGAGCTTCATGTGCATATGTACGTTCGAGTAACAGTTTTATCCACAAGACATACTAGTCAGTACTTGCAGGAAATCGTCGGACTGTGAGTTTTTCAAGGAAAAAATAGAGGGGCGCAAACCCCACACTCGCAGCTCACTGTCCTGAAACGTTCAGATACTGCTATGCCCCAGCTCATTCACTCCTGATGGAAAATGATGTCAGGAGCATTTTGGTTAGAACAACACCCACAGCTCCGATATATGAGACGACTTCTGTTTCAAGATAGAGTTAGGGTTAGGGCTAGCATACGGGATATGGTTAGGATTAGCTTTATTATTAGGGTTAGGGATAGGGTTAGGGTTCGGTTTGGGGATTGGGTTCGGGTTTGGGTGAGGGGTAGGGTTAGGGATAAGAGTAGGGTTAGGGTTAGGATGATGGTTTGGGCTAATGTTACATGTAGGCTTAGGGCTAGGGCTATAGGTAGATGACGGCCGCCGGTCGAGGAAAGTGTGTCATAGAAGATAGTGCACTTCGTAGCAGTCATAGTCCTGTACTCTCTTTGAGTCCGTGGATGACGAGAAAGTGATTCTGTAGATCGTTGGACTCAAACACAGCAAGGGAAATGATAAGAGAGCAAAATAGCTGATCATAAGTTCTGAAGAGGTTGTGTGATAGGGTACAAGGCACTCATTTCCACTTCAGCTGATATGAACACATTGATCGAGTGCTGCGTTCATGCTTAAAGCCACTTCTCAGGAACATGTTCATTCCCGAGTCCTTGCCAGCTTTCAAACCGTTGACTCATGTGCTGTGTCCGAGACGTTCACTCGAATAGAGTAAGGGGACTGCTAGCTTCACATGCGTTTCTGCGTCGAAAACACTGTATGGTCAAAGTGAGGAACTAGGCCGTTCCTTCTCTTCTTCTTGGGACTACGCTTTTCGGATGCGAAAAGTACCTAGGAGAAAACTCTACTGTGGAAGCTCATCCCCCTTCAAGGATCACAAAGTGCTATGCTGGCATTCCCTCCTTTGCTGAAGGGAAATCATTTCAGTAGCTCTTGGGCTATGACACGAGCCAGAGATCCTACACTGCAGCAAGGTACTTCGACGGGATGCTGACAAGTGTACGCACTATGTGGCACACCACTGCTTTCATCCCCTACTGAAATGAGAACATTGATAACACGTCAAATAGTGTGGATGGCTTTTGTGGAAAACACTTTTCGCACGAGTTCCTATAATTGCTGAATGACGCAGGGGAGCGCAAAGTCTTCACTGCTGTATTCTCAGAGTGGAATGAATGCCCTGCTAGGCCCATGGTGTACGTTTAGCTTGTTCGTCCCTTAATGCTTCACGAACGGGTGGAGTCCAAGGGACGTAGTAGTCTCCGTGCGTTTCCTAGGCTACACCCTTAGTCTCCCATTCCATCTACTACTGAAAAGAGAACATTCAGAGACGTTCCACGCTGAGATGGCTTTGGATAAAAAAACCCGGTTCCTACGAAATAGGTTTATTCCCGGGTGATGTTGAGGAGAAAACACAACTTTCCTAATGTATTATCTTCCACTGGGAGCCCCGCAGGATGCTCTGAGATCCATATTGCCTTAGATCTTCAGAGCCATGGAGTCCAAGTCACGTAGCATGGCCTAGCGGCCTTCCAACGTCCGGATACGCTTTCCTCCCAGAACGCATAATTTGGCGAAAACAGTGGTAGCCAAGCTGACTGTAGTTCATAGTTGGCGTAGTCCTGTGCTCCCGTTCATTCCTTTGTCTGGGGCAACGTGATCCCTGAACTCTTTGCCTAGCAAAGTTACCGCCTAGGTGATCATACAGAAAACAAATTGGAATGATTGGCCAAATCGGTCGGTTATATCGGCACCCCATACATTTCGCACTCTACAGAAACGAGTCCATTGACCTAGTGTTTCCCGCTGGACATGAATTTTTCCAATAAGGCACTTGTGTGAAACATCCTGATTCCCTGGTCGTGTGGCAGCTTTCCATGAAATCCTTGCTGTTCTCTGAGAAGGAAATTCAGCCGCATAGACTCTATGGACTGTGAGCTTCATGTGCATATGTACGTTCGAGTAACAGTTTTATCCACAAGACATACTAGTCAGTACTTGCAGGAAATCGTCGGACTGTGAGTTTTTCAAGGAAAAAATAGAGGGGCGCAAACCCCACACTCGCAGCTCACTGTCCTGAAACGTTCAGATACTGCTATGCCCCAGCTCATTCACTCCTGATGGAAAATGATGTCAGGAGCATTTTGGTTAGAACAACACCCACAGCTCCGATATATGAGACGACTTCTGTTTCAAGATAGAGTTAGGGTTAGGGCTAGCATACGGGATATGGTTAGGATTAGCTTTATTATTAGGGTTAGGGATAGGGTTAGGGTTCGGTTTGGGGATTGGGTTCGGGTTTGGGTGAGGGGTAGGGTTAGGGATAAGAGTAGGGTTAGGGTTAGGATGATGGTTTGGGCTAATGTTACATGTAGGCTTAGGGCTAGGGCTATAGGTAGATGACGGCCGCCGGTCGAGGAAAGTGTGTCATAGAAGATAGTGCACTTCGTAGCAGTCATAGTCCTGTACTCTCTTTGAGTCCGTGGATGACGAGAAAGTGATTCTGTAGATCGTTGGACTCAAACACAGCAAGGGAAATGATAAGAGAGCAAAATAGCTGATCATAAGTTCTGAAGAGGTTGTGTGATAGGGTACAAGGCACTCATTTCCACTTCAGCTGATATGAACACATTGATCGAGTGCTGCGTTCATGCTTAAAGCCACTTCTCAGGAACATGTTCATTCCCGAGTCCTTGCCAGCTTTCAAACCGTTGACTCATGTGCTGTGTCCGAGACGTTCACTCGAATAGAGTAAGGGGACTGCTAGCTTCACATGCGTTTCTGCGTCGAAAACACTGTATGGTCAAAGTGAGGAACTAGGCCGTTCCTTCTCTTCTTCTTGGGACTACGCTTTTCGGATGCGAAAAGTACCTAGGAGAAAACTCTACTGTGGAAGCTCATCCCCCTTCAAGGATCACAAAGTGCTATGCTGGCATTCCCTCCTTTGCTGAAGGGAAATCATTTCAGTAGCTCTTGGGCTATGACACGAGCCAGAGATCCTACACTGCAGCAAGGTACTTCGACGGGATGCTGACAAGTGTACGCACTATGTGGCACACCACTGCTTTCATCCCCTACTGAAATGAGAACATTGATAACACGTCAAATAGTGTGGATGGCTTTTGTGGAAAACACTTTTCGCACGAGTTCCTATAATTGCTGAATGACGCAGGGGAGCGCAAAGTCTTCACTGCTGTATTCTCAGAGTGGAATGAATGCCCTGCTAGGCCCATGGTGTACGTTTAGCTTGTTCGTCCCTTAATGCTTCACGAACGGGTGGAGTCCAAGGGACGTAGTAGTCTCCGTGCGTTTCCTAGGCTACACCCTTAGTCTCCCATTCCATCTACTACTGAAAAGAGAACATTCAGAGACGTTCCACGCTGAGATGGCTTTGGATAAAAAAACCCGGTTCCTACGAAATAGGTTTATTCCCGGGTGATGTTGAGGAGAAAACACAACTTTCCTAATGTATTATCTTCCACTGGGAGCCCCGCAGGATGCTCTGAGATCCATATTGCCTTAGATCTTCAGAGCCATGGAGTCCAAGTCACGTAGCATGGCCTAGCGGCCTTCCAACGTCCGGATACGCTTTCCTCCCAGAACGCATAATTTGGCGAAAACAGTGGTAGCCAAGCTGACTGTAGTTCATAGTTGGCGTAGTCCTGTGCTCCCGTTCATTCCTTTGTCTGGGGCAACGTGATCCCTGAACTCTTTGCCTAGCAAAGTTACCGCCTAGGTGATCATACAGAAAACAAATTGGAATGATTGGCCAAATCGGTCGGTTATATCGGCACCCCATACATTTCGCACTCTACAGAAACGAGTCCATTGACCTAGTGTTTCCCGCTGGACATGAATTTTTCCAATAAGGCACTTGTGTGAAACATCCTGATTCCCTGGTCGTGTGGCAGCTTTCCATGAAATCCTTGCTGTTCTCTGAGAAGGAAATTCAGCCGCATAGACTCTATGGACTGTGAGCTTCATGTGCATATGTACGTTCGAGTAACAGTTTTATCCACAAGACATACTAGTCAGTACTTGCAGGAAATCGTCGGACTGTGAGTTTTTCAAGGAAAAAATAGAGGGGCGCAAACCCCACACTCGCAGCTCACTGTCCTGAAACGTTCAGATACTGCTATGCCCCAGCTCATTCACTCCTGATGGAAAATGATGTCAGGAGCATTTTGGTTAGAACAACACCCACAGCTCCGATATATGAGACGACTTCTGTTTCAAGATAGAGTTAGGGTTAGGGCTAGCATACGGGATATGGTTAGGATTAGCTTTATTATTAGGGTTAGGGATAGGGTTAGGGTTCGGTTTGGGGATTGGGTTCGGGTTTGGGTGAGGGGTAGGGTTAGGGATAAGAGTAGGGTTAGGGTTAGGATGATGGTTTGGGCTAATGTTACATGTAGGCTTAGGGCTAGGGCTATAGGTAGATGACGGCCGCCGGTCGAGGAAAGTGTGTCATAGAAGATAGTGCACTTCGTAGCAGTCATAGTCCTGTACTCTCTTTGAGTCCGTGGATGACGAGAAAGTGATTCTGTAGATCGTTGGACTCAAACACAGCAAGGGAAATGATAAGAGAGCAAAATAGCTGATCATAAGTTCTGAAGAGGTTGTGTGATAGGGTACAAGGCACTCATTTCCACTTCAGCTGATATGAACACATTGATCGAGTGCTGCGTTCATGCTTAAAGCCACTTCTCAGGAACATGTTCATTCCCGAGTCCTTGCCAGCTTTCAAACCGTTGACTCATGGGCTGTGTCCGAGACGTTCACTCGAATAGAGTAAGGGGACTGCTAGCTTCACATGCGTTTCTGCGTCGAAAACACTGTATGGTCAAAGTGAGGAACTAGGCCGTTCCTTCTCTTCTTCTTGGGACTACGCTTTTCGGATGCGAAAAGTACCTAGGAGAAAACTCTACTGTGGAAGCTCATCCCCCTTCAAGGATCACAAAGTGCTATGCTGGCATTCCCTCCTTTGCTGAAGGGAAATCATTTCAGTAGCTCTTGGGCTATGACACGAGCCAGAGATCCTACATTGCAGCAAGGTACTTCGACGGGATGCTGACAAGTGTACGCACTATGTGGCACACCACTGCTTTCATCCCCTACTGAAATGAGAACATTGATAACACGTCAAATAGTGTGGATGGCTTTTGTGGAAAACACTTTTCGCACGAGTTCCTATAATTGCTGAATGACGCAGGGGAGGGCAAAGTCTTCACTGCTGTATTCTCAGAGTGGAATGAATGCCCTGCTAGGCCCATGGTGTACGTTTAGCTTGTTCGTCCCTTAATGCTTCACGAACGGGTGGAGTCCAAGGGACGTAGTAGTCTCCGTGCGTTTCCTAGGCTACACCCTTAGTCTCCCATTCCATCTACTACTGAAAAGAGAACATTCAGAGACGTTCCACGCTGAGACGGCTTTGGATAAAAAAACCCGGTTCCTACGAAATAGGTTTATTCCCGGGTGATGTTGAGGAGAAAACACAACTTTCCCAATGTATTATCTTCCACTGGGAGCCCCGCAGGGTCCTCTGAGATCCATATTGCCTTAGATCTTCAGAGCCTTGGAGTCCAAGTCACGTAGCATGGCCTAGCGGCCTTCCAACGTCCGGATACGCTTTCCTCCCAGAACGCATAATTTGGCGAAAACAGTGGTAGCCAAGCTGACTGTAGTTCATAGTTGGCGTAGTCCTGTGCTCCCGTTCATTCCTTTGTCTGGGGGAACGTGATCCCTGAACTCTTTGCCTAGCAAAGTTACCGCCTAGGTGATCATACAGAAAACAAATTGGAATGATTGGCCAAATCGGTCGGTTATATCGGCACCCCATACATTTCGCACTCTACAGAAACGAGTCCATTGACCTAGTGTTTCCCGCTGGACATGAATTTTTCCAATAAGGCACTTGTGTGAAACATCCTGATTCCCTGGTCGTGTGGCAGCTTTCCATGAAATCCTTGCTGTTCTCTGAGAAGGAAATTCAGCCGCATAGACTCTATGGACTGTGAGCTTCATGTGCATATGTACGTTCGAGTAACAGTTTTATCCACAAGACATACTAGTCAGTACTTGCAGGAAATCGTCGGACTGTGAGTTTTTCAAGGAAAAAATAGAGGGGCGCAAACCCCACACTCGCAGCTCACTGTCCTGAAACGTTCAGATACTGCTATGCCCCAGCTCATTCACTCCTGATGGAAAATGATGTCAGGAGCATTTTGGTTAGAACAACACCCACAGCTCCGATATATGAGACGACTTCTGTTTCAAGATAGAGTTAGGGTTAGGGCTAGCATACGGGATATGGTTAGGATTAGCTTTATTATTAGGGTTAGGGATAGGGTTAGGGTTCGGTTTGGGGATTGGGTTCGGGTTTGGGTGAGGGGTAGGGTTAGGGATAAGAGTAGGGTTAGGGTTAGGATGATGGTTTGGGCTAATGTTACATGTAGGCTTAGGGCTAGGGCTATAGGTAGATGACGGCCGCCGGTCGAGGAAAGTGTGTCATAGAAGATAGTGCACTTCGTAGCAGTCATAGTCCTGTACTCTCTTTGAGTCCGTGGATGACGAGAAAGTGATTCTGTAGATCGTTGGACTCAAACACAGCAAGGGAAATGATAAGAGAGCAAAATAGCTGATCATAAGTTCTGAAGAGGTTGTGTGATAGGGTACAAGGCACTCATTTCCACTTCAGCTGATATGAACACATTGATCGAGTGCTGCGTTCATGCTTAAAGCCACTTCTCAGGAACATGTTCATTCCCGAGTCCTTGCCAGCTTTCAAACCGTTGACTCATGTGCTGTGTCCGAGACGTTCACTCGAATAGAGTAAGGGGACTGCTAGCTTCACATGCGTTTCTGCGTCGAAAACACTGTATGGTCAAAGTGAGGAACTAGGCCGTTCCTTCTCTTCTTCTTGGGACTACGCTTTTCGGATGCGAAAAGTACCTAGGAGAAAACTCTACTGTGGAAGCTCATCCCCCTTCAAGGATCACAAAGTGCTATGCTGGCATTCCCTCCTTTGCTGAAGGGAAATCATTTCAGTAGCTCTTGGGCTATGACACGAGCCAGAGATCCTACACTGCAGCAAGGTACTTCGACGGGATGCTGACAAGTGTACGCACTATGTGGCACACCACTGCTTTCATCCCCTACTGAAATGAGAACATTGATAACACGTCAAATAGTGTGGATGGCTTTTGTGGAAAACACTTTTCGCACGAGTTCCTATAATTGCTGAATGACGCAGGGGAGCGCAAAGTCTTCACTGCTGTATTCTCAGAGTGGAATGAATGCCCTGCTAGGCCCATGGTGTACGTTTAGCTTGTTCGTCCCTTAATGCTTCACGAACGGGTGGAGTCCAAGGGACGTAGTAGTCTCCGTGCGTTTCCTAGGCTACACCCTTAGTCTCCCATTCCATCTACTACTGAAAAGAGAACATTCAGAGACGTTCCACGCTGAGATGGCTTTGGATAAAAAAACCCGGTTCCTACGAAATAGGTTTATTCCCGGGTGATGTTGAGGAGAAAACACAACTTTCCTAATGTATTATCTTCCACTGGGAGCCCCGCAGGATGCTCTGAGATCCATATTGCCTTAGATCTTCAGAGCCATGGAGTCCAAGTCACGTAGCATGGCCTAGCGGCCTTCCAACGTCCGGATACGCTTTCCTCCCAGAACGCATAATTTGGCGAAAACAGTGGTAGCCAAGCTGACTGTAGTTCATAGTTGGCGTAGTCCTGTGCTCCCGTTCATTCCTTTGTCTGGGGCAACGTGATCCCTGAACTCTTTGCCTAGCAAAGTTACCGCCTAGGTGATCATACAGAAAACAAATTGGAATGATTGGCCAAATCGGTCGGTTATATCGGCACCCCATACATTTCGCACTCTACAGAAACGAGTCCATTGACCTAGTGTTTCCCGCTGGACATGAATTTTTCCAATAAGGCACTTGTGTGAAACATCCTGATTCCCTGGTCGTGTGGCAGCTTTCCATGAAATCCTTGCTGTTCTCTGAGAAGGAAATTCAGCCGCATAGACTCTATGGACTGTGAGCTTCATGTGCATATGTACGTTCGAGTAACAGTTTTATCCACAAGACATACTAGTCAGTACTTGCAGGAAATCGTCGGACTGTGAGTTTTTCAAGGAAAAAATAGAGGGGCGCAAACCCCACACTCGCAGCTCACTGTCCTGAAACGTTCAGATACTGCTATGCCCCAGCTCATTCACTCCTGATGGAAAATGATGTCAGGAGCATTTTGGTTAGAACAACACCCACAGCTCCGATATATGAGACGACTTCTGTTTCAAGATAGAGTTAGGGTTAGGGCTAGCATACGGGATATGGTTAGGATTAGCTTTATTATTAGGGTTAGGGATAGGGTTAGGGTTCGGTTTGGGGATTGGGTTCGGGTTTGGGTGAGGGGTAGGGTTAGGGATAAGAGTAGGGTTAGGGTTAGGATGATGGTTTGGGCTAATGTTACATGTAGGCTTAGGGCTAGGGCTATAGGTAGATGACGGCCGCCGGTCGAGGAAAGTGTGTCATAGAAGATAGTGCACTTCGTAGCAGTCATAGTCCTGTACTCTCTTTGAGTCCGTGGATGAAGAGAAAGTGATTCTGTAGGTCGTTGGACTCAAACACAGCAAGGGAAATGATAAGAGAGCAAAATAGCTGATCATAAGTTCTGAAGAGGTTGTGTGATAGGGTACAAGGCACTCATTTCCACTTCAGCTGATATGAACACATTGATCGAGTGCTGCGTTCATGCTTAAAGCCACTTCTCAGGAACATGTTCATTCCCGAGTCCTTGCCAGCTTTCAAACCGTTGACTCATGTGCTGTGTCCGAGACGTTCACTCGAATAGAGTAAGGGGACTGCTAGCTTCACATGCGTTTCTGCGTCGAAAACACTGTATGGTCAAAGTGAGGAACTAGGCCGTTCCTTCTCTTCTTCTTGGGACTACGCTTTTCGGATGCGAAAAGTACCTAGGAGAAAACTCTACTGTGGAAGCTCATCCCCCTTCAAGGATCACAAAGTGCTATGCTGGCATTCCCTCCTTTGCTGAAGGGAAATCATTTCAGTAGCTCTTGGGCTATGACACGAGCCAGAGATCCTACATTGCAGCAAGGTACTTCGACGGGATGCTGACAAGTGTACGCACTATGTGGCACACCACTGCTTTCATCCCCTACTGAAATGAGAACATTGATAACACGTCAAATAGTGTGGATGGCTTTTGTGGAAAACACTTTTCGCACGAGTTCCTATAATTGCTGAATGACGCAGGGGAGCGCAAAGTCTTCACTGCTGTATTCTCAGAGTGGAATGAATGCCCTGCTAGGCCCATGGTGTACGTTTAGCTTGTTCGTCCCTTAATGCTTCACGAACGGGTGGAGTCCAAGGGACGTAGTAGTCTCCGTGCGTTTCCTAGGCTACACCCTTAGTCTCCCATTCCATCTACTACTGAAAAGAGAACATTCAGAAGACGTTCCACGCTGAGACGGCTTTGGCTAAAAAAACCCGGTTCCTACGAAATAGGTTTATTCCCGGGTGATGTTGAGGAGAAAACACAACTTCACCAATGTATTATCTTCCACTGGGAGCCCCGCAGGGTGCTCTGAGATCCATATTGCCTTAGATCTTCAGAGCCTTGGAGTCCAAGTCACGTAGCATGGCCTAGCGGCCTTCCAACGTCCGGATACGCTTTCCTCCCAGAACGCATAATTTGGCGAAAACAGTGGTAGCCAAGCTGACTGTAGTTCATAGTTGGCGTAATCCTGTGCTCCCGTTCATTCCTTTGTCTGGGGGAACGTGATCCCTGAACTCTTTGCCTAGCAAAGTTACCGCCTAGGTGATCATACGGAAAACAAATTGGAATGATTGGCCAAATCGGTCGGTTATATCGGCACCCCATACATTTCGCACTCTACAGAAACGAGTCCATTGACCTAGTGTTTCCCGCTGGACATGAATTTTTCCAATAAGGCACTTGTGTGAAACATCCTGATTCCCTGGTCGTGTGGCAGCTTTCCATGAAATCCTTGCTGTTCTCTGAGAAGGAAATTCAGCCGCATAGACTCTATGGACTGTGAGCTTCATGTGCATATGTACGTTCGAGTAACAGTTTTATCCACAAGACATACTAGTCAGTACTTGCAGGAAATCGTCGGACTGTGAGTTTTTGAAGGAAAAAATAGAGGGGCGAAAACCCCACACTCGCAGCTCACTGTCCTGAAACGTTCAGATACTGCTATGCCCCAGCTCATTCACTCCTGATGGAAAATGATTTCAGGAGCATTTTGGTTAGAACAACACCCACAGCTCCGATATATGAGACGACTTCTGTTTCAAGATAGAGTTAGGGTTAGGGCTAGCATACGGGATATGTTTAGGATTAGCTTTATTATTAGGGTTAGGGTTCGGTTTGGGGATTGGGTTCGGGTTAGGGTGAGGGGTAGGGTTAGGGATAAGAGTAGGGTTAGGGTTAGGATGATGGTTTGGGCTAATGTTACATGTAGGCTTAGGGCTAGGGCTATAGGTAGATGACGGCCGCCGGTCGAGGAAAGTGTGTCATAGAAGATAGTGCACTTCATAGCAGTCACAGTCCTGTACTCTCTTTGAGTCCGTGGATGACGAGAAAGTGATTCTGTAGATCGTTGGACTCAAACACAGCAAGGGAAATGATAAGAGAGCAAAATAGCTGATCATAAGTTCTGAAGAGGTTGTGTGATAGGGTACAAGGCACTCATTTCCACTTCAGCTGATATGAACACATTGATCGAGTGCTGCGTTCATGCTTAAAGCCACTTCTCAGGAACATGTTCATTCCCGAGTCCTTGCCAGCTTTCAAACCGTTGACTCATGTGCTGTGTCCGAGACATTCACTCGAATAGAGTAAGGGGACTGCTAGCTTCACATGCGTTTCTGCGTCGAAAACACTGTATGGTCAAAGTGAGGAACTAGGCCGTTCCTTCTCTTCTTCTTGGGACTACGCTTTTCGGATGCGAAAAGTACCTAGGAGAAAACTCTACTGTGGAAGCTCATCCCCCTTCAAGGATCACAAAGTGCTATGCTGGCATTCCCTCCTTTGCTGAAGGGAAATCATTTCAGTAGCTCTTGGGCTATGACACGAGCCAGAGATCCTACATTGCAGCAAGGTACTTCGACGGGATGCTGACAAGTGTATGCACTATGTGGCACACCACTGCTTTCATCCCCTACTGAAATGAGAACATTGATAACACGTCAAATAGTGTGGATGGCTTTTGTGGAAAACACTTTTCGCACGAGTTCCTATAATTGCTGAATGACGCAGGGGAGCGCAAAGTCTTCACTGCTGTATTCTCAGAGTGGAATGAATGCCCTGCTAGGCCCATGGTGTACGTTTAGCTTGTTCGTCCCTTAATGCTTCACGAACGGGTGGAGTCCAAGGGACGTAGTAGTCTCCGTGCGTTTCCTAGGCTACACCCTTAGTCTCCCATTCCATCTACTACTGAAAAGAGAACATTCAGAGACGTTCCACGCTGAGACGGCTTTGGATAAAAAAACCCGGTTCCTACGAAATAGGTTTATTCCCGGGTGATGTTGAGGAGAAAACACAACTTTCCTAATGTATTATCTTCCACTGGGAGCCCCGCAGGGTGCTCTGAGATCCATATTGCCTTAGATCTTCAGAGCCTTGGAGTCCAAGTCACGTAGCATGGCCTAGCGGCCTTCCAACGTCCGGATACGCTTTCCTCCCAGAACGCATAATTTGGCGAAAACAGTGGTAGCCAAGCTGACTGTAGTTCATAGTTGGCGTAGTCCTGTGCTCCCGTTCATTCCTTTGTCTGGGGGAACGTGATCCCTGAACTCTTTGCCTAGCAAAGTTACCGCCTAGGTGATCATACAGAAAACAAATTGGAATGATTGGCCAAATCGGTCGGTTATATCGGCACCCCATACATTTCGCACTCTACAGAAACGAGTCCATTGACCTAGTGTTTCCCGCTGGACATGAATTTTTCCAATAAGGCACTTGTGTGAAACATCCTGATTCCCTGGTCGTGTGGCAGCTTTCCATGAAATCCTTGCTGTTCTCTGAGAAGGAAATTCAGCCGCATAGACTCTATGGACTGTGAGCTTCATGTGCATATGTACGTTCGAGTAACAGTTTTATCCACAAGAAATACTAGTCAGTACTTGCAGGAAATCGTCGGACTGTGAGTTTTTCAAGGAAAAAATAGAGGGGCGAAAACCCCACACTCGCAGCTCACTGTCCTGAAACGTTCAGATACTGCTATGCCCCAGCTCATTCACTCCTGATGGAAAATGATGTCAGGAGCATTTTGGTTAGAACAACACCCACAGCTCCGATATATGAGACGACTTCTGTTTCAAGATAGAGTTAGGGTTAGGGCTAGCATACGGGATATGGTTAGGATTAGCTTTATTATTAGGGTTAGGGATAGGGTTAGGGTTCGGTTTGGGGATTGGGTTCGGGTTTGGGTGAGGGGTAGGGTTAGGGATAAGAGTAGGGTTAGGGTTAGGATGATGGTTTGGGCTAATGTTACATGTAGGCTTAGGGCTAGGGCTATAGGTAGATGACGGCCGCCGGTCGAGGAAAGTGTGTCATAGAAGATAGTGCACTTCGTAGCAGTCATAGTCCTGTACTCTCTTTGAGTCCGTGGATGACGAGAAAGTGATTCTGTAGATCGTTGGACTCAAACACAGCAAGGGAAATGATAAGAGAGCAAAATAGCTGATCATAAGTTCTGAAGAGGTTGTGTGATAGGGTACAAGGCACTCATTTCCACTTCAGCTGATATGAACACATTGATCGAGTGCTGCGTTCATGCTTAAAGCCACTTCTCAGGAACATGTTCATTCCCGAGTCCTTGCCAGCTTTCACACCGTTGACTCATGTGCTGTGTCCGAGACGTTCACTCGAATAGAGTAAGGGGACTGCTAGCTTCACATGCGTTTCTGCGTCGAAAACACTGTATGGTCAAAGTGAGGAACTAGGCCGTTCCTTCTCTTCTTCTTGGGACTACGCTTTTCGGATGCGAAAAGTACCTAGGAGAAAACTCTACTGTGGAAGCTCATCCCCCTTCAAGGATCACAAAGTGCTATGCTGGCATTCCCTCCTTTGCTGAAGGGAAATCATTTCAGTAGCTCTTGGGCTATGACACGAGCCAGAGATCCTACACTGCAGCAAGGTACTTCGACGGGATGCTGACAAGTGTACGCACTATGTGGCACACCACTGCTTTCATCCCCTACTGAAATGAGAACATTGATAACACGTCAAATAGTGTGGATGGCTTTTGTGGAAAACACTTTTCGCACGAGTTCCTATAATTGCTGAATGACGCAGGGGAGCGCAAAGTCTTCACTGCTGTATTCTCAGAGTGGAATGAATGCCCTGCTAGGCCCATGGTGTACGTTTAGCTTGTTCGTCCCTTAATGCTTCACGAACGGGTGGAGTCCAAGGGACGTAGTAGTCTCCGTGCGTTTCCTAGGCTACACCCTTAGTCTCCCATTCCATCTACTACTGAAAAGAGAACATTCAGAAGACGTTCCACGCTGAGACGGCTTTGGCTAAAAAAACCCGGTTCCTACGAAATAGGTTTATTCCCGGGTGATGTTGAGGAGAAAACACAACTTCACCAATGTATTATCTTCCACTGGGAGCCCCGCAGGGTGCTCTGAGATCCATATTGCCTTAGATCTTCAGAGCCTTGGAGTCCAAGTCACGTAGCATGGCCTAGCGGCCTTCCAACGTCCGGATACGCTTTCCTCCCAGAACGCATAATTTGGCGAAAACAGTGGTAGCCAAGCTGACTGTAGTTCATAGTTGGCGTAGTCCTGTGCTCCCGTTCATTCCTTTGTCTGGGGGAACGTGATCCCTGAACTCTTTGCCTAGCAAAGTTACCGCCTAGGTGATCATACGGAAAACAAATTGGAATGATTGGCCAAATCGGTCGGTTATATCGGCACCCCATACATTTCGCACTCTACAGAAACGAGTCCATTGACCTAGTGTTTCCCGCTGGACATGAATTTTTCCAATAAGGCACTTGTGTGAAACATCCTGATTCCCTGGTCGTGTGGCAGCTTTCCATGAAATCCTTGCTGTTCTCTGAGAAGGAAATTCAGCCGCATAGACTCTATGGACTGTGAGCTTCATGTGCATATGTACGTTCGAGTAACAGTTTTATCCACAAGACATACTAGTCAGTACTTGCAGGAAATCGTCGGACTGTGAGTTTTTCAAGGAAAAAATAGAGGGGCGAAAACCCCACACTCGCAGCTCACTGTCCTGAAACGTTCAGATACTGCTATGCCCCAGCTCATTCACTCCTGATGGAAAATGATGTCAGGAGCATTTTGGTTAGAACAACACCCACAGCTCCGATATATGAGACGACTTCTGTTTCAAGATAGAGTTAGGGTTAGGGCTAGCATACGGGATATGGTTAGGATTAGCTTTATTATTAGGGTTAGGGATAGGGTTAGGGTTCGGTTTGTGGATTGGGTTCGGGTTTGGGTGAGGTGTAGGGTTAGGGATAAGAGTAGGGTTAGGGTTAGGATGATGGTTTGGGCTAATGTTACATGTAGGCTTAGGGCTAGGGCTATAGGTAGATGACGGCCGCCGGTCGAGGAAAGTGTGTCATAGAAGATAGTGCACTTTGTAGCAGTCATAGTCCTGTACTCTCTTTGAGTCCGTGGATGACGAGAAAGTGATTCTGTAGATCGTTGGACTCAAACACAGCAAGGGAAATGATAAGAGAGCAAAATAGCTGATCATAAGTTCTGAAGAGGTTGTGTGATAGGGTACAAGGCACTCATTTCCACTTCAGCTGATATGAACACATTGATCGAGTGCTGCGTTCATGCTTAAAGCCACTTCTCAGGAACATGTTCATTCCCGAGTCCTTGCCAGCTTTCAAACCGTTGACTCATGGGCTGTGTCCGAGACGTTCACTCGAATAGAATAAGGGGACTGCTAGCTTCACATGCGTTTCTGCGTCGAAAACACTGTATGGTCAAAGTGAGGAACTAGGCCGTTCCTTCTCTTCTTCTTGGGACTACGCTTTTCGGATGCGAAAAGTACCTAGGAGAAAACTCTACTGTGGAAGCTCATCCCCCTTCAAGGATCACAAAGTGCTATGCTGGCATTCCCTCCTTTGCTGAAGGGAAATCATTTCAGTAGCTCTTGGGCTATGACACGAGCCAGAGATCCTACACTGCAGCAAGGTACTTCGACGGGATGCTGACAAGTGTACGCACTATGTGGCACACCACTGCTTTCATCCCCTACTGAAATGAGAACATTGATAACACGTCAAATAGTGTGGATGGCTTTTGTGGAAAACACTTTTCGCACGAGTTCCTATAATTGCTGAATGACGCAGGGGAGCGCAAAGTCTTCACTGCTGTATTCTCAGAGTGGAATGAATGCCCTGCTAGGCCCATGGTGTACGTTTAGCTTGTTCGTCCCTTAATGCTTCACGAACGGGTGGAGTCCAAGGGACGTAGTAGTCTCCGTGCGTTTCCTAGGCTACACCCTTAGTCTCCCATTCCATCTACTACTGAAAAGAGAACATTCAGAGACGTTCCACGCTGAGACGGCTTTGGATAAAAAAACCCGGTTCCTACGAAATAGGTTTATTCCCGGGTGATGTTGAGGAGAAAACACAACTTTCCCAATGTATTATCTTCCACTGGGAGCCCCGCAGGGTGCTCTGAGATCCATATTGCCTTAGATCTTCAGAGCCTTGGAGTCCAAGTCACGTAGCATGGCCTAGCGGCCTTCCAACGTCCGGATACGCTTTCCTCCCAGAACGCATAATTTGGCGAAAACAGTGGTAGCCAAGCTGACTGTAGTTCATAGTTGGCATAGTCCTGTGCTCCCGTTCATTCCTTTGTCTGGGGGAACGTGATCCCTGAACTCTTTGCCTAGCAAAGTTACCGCCTAGGTGATCATACGGAAAACAAATTGGAATGATTGGCCAAATCGGTCGGTTATATCGGCACCCCATACATTTCGCACTCTACAGAAACGAGTCCATTGACCTAGTGTTTCCCGCTGGACATGAATTTTTCCAATAAGGCACTTGTGTGAAACATCCTGATTCCCTGGTCGTGTGGCAGCTTTCCATGAAATCCTTGCTGTTCTCTGAGAAGGAAATTCAGCCGCATAGACTCTATGGACTGTGAGCTTCATGTGCATATGTACGTTCGAGTAACAGTTTTATCCACAAGACATACTAGTCAGTACTTGCAGGAAATCGTCGGACTGTGAGTTTTTCAAGGAAAAAATAGAGGGGCGAAAACCCCACACTCGCAGCTCACTGTCCTGAAACGTTCAGATACTGCTATGCCCCAGCTCATTCACTCCTGATGGAAAATGATGTCAGGAGCATTTTGGTTAGAACAACACCCACAGCTCCGATATATGAGACGACTTCTGTTTGAAGATAGAGTTAGGGTTAGGGCTAGCATACGGGATATGGTTAGGATTAGCTTTATTATTAGGGTTAGGGATAGGGTTAGGGTTCGGTTTGTGGATTGGGTTCGGGTTTGGGTGAGGTGTAGGGTTAGGGATAAGAGTAGGGTTAGGGTTAGGATGATGGTTTGGGCTAATGTTACATGTAGGCTTAGGGCTAGGGCTATAGGTAGATGACGGCCGCCGGTCGAGGAAAGTGTGTCATAGAAGATAGTGCACTTCGTAGCAGTCATAGTCCTGTACTCTCTTTGAGTCCGTGGATGACGAGAAAGTGATTCTGTAGATCGTTGGACTCAAACACAGCAAGGGAAATGATAAGAGAGCAAAATAGCTGATCATAAGTTCTGAAGAGGTTGTGTGATAGGGTACAAGGCACTCATTTCCACTTCAGCTGATATGAACACATTGATCGTGTGCTGCGTTCATGCTTAAAGCCACTTCTCAGGAACATGTTCATTCCCGAGTCCTTGCCAGCTTTCAAACCGTTGACTCATGTGCTGTGTCCGAGACGTTCACTCGAATAGAGTAAGGGGACTGCTAGCTTCACATGCGTTTCTGCGTCGAAAACACTGTATGGTCAAAGTGAGGAACTAGGCCGTTCCTTCTCTTCTTCTTGGGACTACGCTTTTCGGATGCGAAAAGTACCTAGGAGAAAACTCTACTGTGGAAGCTCATCCGCCTTCAAGGATCAAAAAGTGCTATGCTGGCATTCCCTCCTTTGCTGAAGGGAAATCATTTCAGTAGCTCTTGGGCTATGACACGAGCCAGAGATCCTACACTGCAGCAAGGTACTTCGACGGGATGCTGACAAGTGTACGCACTATGTGGCACACCACTGCTTTCATCCCCTACTGAAATGAGAACATTGATAACACGTCAAATAGTGTGGATGGCTTTTGTGGAAAACACTTTTCGCACGAGTTCCTATAATTGCTGAATGACGCAGGGGAGCGCAAAGTCTTCACTGCTGTATTCTCAGAGTGGAATGAATGCCCTGCTAGGCCCATGGTGTACGTTTAGCTTGTTCGTCCCTTAATGCTTCACGAACGGGTGGAGTCCAAGGGACGTAGTAGTCTCCGTGCGTTTCCTAGGCTACACCCTTAGTCTCCCATTCCATCTACTACTGAAAAGAGAACATTCAGAAGACGTTCCACGCTGAGACGGCTTTGGCTAAAAAAACCCGGTTCCTACGAAATAGGTTTATTCGCGGGTGATGTTGAGGAGAAAACACAACTTCACCAATGTATTATCTTCCACTGGGAGCCCCGCAGGGTGCTCTGAGATCCATATTGCCTTAGATCTTCAGAGCCTTGGAGTCCAAGTCACGTAGCATGGCCTAGCGGCCTTCCAACGTCCGGATACGCTTTCCTCCCAGAACGCATAATTTGGCGAAAACAGTGGTAGCCAAGCTGACTGTAGTTCATAGTTGGCGTAGTCCGGTGCTCCCGTTCATTCCTTTGTCTGGGGGAACGTGATCCCTGAACTCTTTGCCTAGCAAAGTTACCGCCTAGGTGATCATACAGAAAACAAATTGGAATGATTGGCCAAATCGGTCGGTTATATCGGCACCCCATACATTTCGCACTCTACAGAAACGAGTCCATTGACCTAGTGTTTCCCGCTGGACATGAATTTTTCCAATAAGGCACTTGTGTGAAACATCCTGATTCCCTGGTCGTGTGGCAGCTTTCCATGAAATCCTTGCTGTTCTCTGAGAAGGAAATTCAGCCGCATAGACTCTATGGACTGTGAGCTTCATGTGCATATGTACGTTCGAGTAACAGTTTTATCCACAAGACATACTAGTCAGTACTTGCAGGAAATCGTCGGACTGTGAGTTTTTCAAGGAAAAAATAGAGGGGCGAAAACCCCACACTCGCAGCTCACTGTCCTGAAACGTTCAGATACTGCTATGCCCCAGCTCATTCACTCCTGATGGAAAATGATTTCAGGAGCATTTTGGTTAGAACAACACCCACAGCTCCGATATATGAGACGACTTCTGTTTCAAGATAGAGTTAGGGTTAGGGCTAGCATACGGGATATGGTTAGGATTAGCTTTATTATTAGGGTTAGGGATAGGGTTAGGGTTCGGTTTGGGGATTGGGTTCGGGTTAGGGTGAGGGGTAGGGTTAGGGATAAGAGTAGGGTTAGGGTTAGGATGATGGTTTGGGCTAATGTTACATGTAGGCTTAGGGCTAGGGCTATAGGTAGATGACGGCCGCCGGTCGAGGAAAGTGTGTCATAGAAGATAGTGCACTTCGTAGCAGTCATAGTCCTGTACTCTCTTTGAGTCCGTGGATGACGAGAAAGTGATTCTGTAGATCGTTGGACTCAAACACAGCAAGGGAAATGATAAGAGAGCAAAATAGCTGATCATAAGTTCTGAAGAGGTTGTGTGATAGGGTACAAGGCACTCATTTCCACTTCAGCTGATATGAACACATTGATCGAGTGCTGCGTTCATGCTTAAAGCCACTTCTCAGGAACATGTTCATTCCCGAGTCCTTGCCAGCTTTCAAACCGTTGACTCATGGGCTGTGTCCGAGACGTTCACTCGAATAGAATAAGGGGACTGCTAGCTTCACATGCGTTTCTGCGTCGAAAACACTGTATGGTCAAAGTGAGGAACTAGGCCGTTCCTTCTCTTCTTCTTGGGACTACGCTTTTCGGATGCGAAAAGTACCTAGGAGAAAACTCTACTGTGGAAGCTCATCCCCCTTCAAGGATCACAAAGTGCTATGCTGGCATTCCCTCCTTTGCTGAAGGAAAATCATTTCAGTAGCTCTTGGGCTATGACACGAGCCAGAGATCCTACACTGCAGCAAGGTACTTCGACGGGATGCTGACAAGTGTACGCACTATGTGGCACACCACTGCTTTCATCGCCTACTGAAATGAGAACATTGATAACACGTCAAATAGTGTGGATGGCTTTTGTGGAAAACACTTTTCGCACGAGTTCCTATAATTGCTGAATGACGCAGGGGAGCGCAAAGTCTTCACTGCTGTATTCTCAGAGTGGAATGAATGCCCTGCTAGGCCCATGGTGTACGTTTAGCTTGTTCGTCCCTTAATGCTTCACGAACGGGTGGAGTCCAAGGGACGTAGTAGTCTCCGTGCGTTTCCTAGGCTACACCCTTAGTCTCCCATTCCATCTACTACTGAAAAGAGAACATTCAGAAGACGTTCCACGCTGAGACGGCTTTGGCTAAAAAAACCCGGTTCCTACGAAATAGGTTTATTCCCGGGTGATGTTGAGGAGAAAACACAACTTTCCCAATGTATTATCTTCCACTGGGAGCCCCGCAGGGTGCTCTGAGATCCATATTGCCTTAGATCTTCAGAGCCTTGGAGTCCAAGTCACGTAGCATGGCCTAGCGGCCTTCCAACGTCCGGATACGCTTTCCTCCCAGAACGCATAATTTGGCGAAAACAGTGGTAGCCAAGCTGACTGTAGTTCATAGTTGGCGTAGTCCTGTGCTCCCGTTCATTCCTTTGTCTGGGGGAACGTGATCCCTGAACTCTTTGCCTAGCAAAGTTACCGCCTAGGTGATCATACGGAAAACAAATTGGAATGATTGGCCAAATCGGTCGGTTATATCGGCACCCCATACATTTCGCACTCTACAGAAACGAGTCCATTGACCTAGTGTTTCCCGCTGGACATGAATTTTTCCAATAAGGCACTTGTGTGAAACATCCTGATTCCCTGGTCGTGTGGCAGCTTTCCATGAAATCCTTGCTGTTCTCTGAGAAGGAAATTCAGCCGCATAGACTCTATGGACTGTGAGCTTCATGTGCATATGTACGTTCGAGTAACAGTTTTATCCACAAGACATACTAGTCAGTACTTGCAGGAAATCGTCGGACTGTGAGTTTTTCAAGGAAAAAATAGAGGGGCGAAAACCCCACACTCGCAGCTCACTGTCCTGAAACGTTCAGATACTGCTATGCCCCAGCTCATTCACTCCTGATGGAAAATGATGTCAGGAGCATTTTGGTTAGAACAACACCCACAGCTCCGATATATGAGACGACTTCTGTTTCAAGATAGAGTTAGGGTTAGGGCTAGCATACGGGATATGGTTAGGATTAGCTTTATTATTAGGGTTAGGGATAGGGTTAGGGTTCGGTTTGTGGATTGGGTTCGGGTTTGGGTGAGGTGTAGGGTTAGGGATAAGAGTAGGGTTAGGGTTAGGATGATGGTTTGGGCTAATGTTACATGTAGGCTTAGGGCTAGGGCTATAGGTAGATGACGGCCGCCGGTCGAGGAAAGTGTGTCATAGAAGATAGTGCACTTCGTAGCAGTCATAGTCCTGTACTCTCTTTGAGTCCGTGGATGACGAGAAAGTGATTCTGTAGATCGTTGGACTCAAACACAGCAAGGGAAATGATAAGAGAGCAAAATAGCTGATCATAAGTTCTGAAGAGGTTGTGTGATAGGGTACAAGGCACTCATTTCCACTTCAGCTGATATGAACACATTGATCGAGTGCTGCGTTCATGCTTAAAGCCACTTCTCAGGAACATGTTCATTCCCGAGTCCTTGCCAGCTTTCAAACCGTTGACTCATGTGCTGTGTCCGAGACATTCACTCGAATAGAGTAAGGGGACTGCTAGCTTCACATGCGTTTCTGCGTCGAAAACACTGTATGGTCAAAGTGAGGAACTAGGCCGTTCCTTCTCTTCTTCTTGGGACTACGCTTTTCGGATGCGAAAAGTACCTAGGAGAAAACTCTACTGTGGAAGCTCATCCGCCTTCAAGGATCAAAAAGTGCTATGCTGGCATTCCCTCCTTTGCTGAAGGGAAATCATTTCAGTAGCTCTTGGGCTATGACACGAGCCAGAGATCCTACACTGCAGCAAGGTACTTCGACGGGATGCTGACAAGTGTACGCACTATGTGGCACACCACTGCTTTCATCCCCTACTGAAATGAGAACATTGATAACACGTCAAATAGTGTGGATGGCTTTTGTGGAAAACACTTTTCGCACGAGTTCCTATAATTGCTGAATGACGCAGGGGAGCGCAAAGTCTTCACTGCTGTATTCTCAGAGTGGAATGAATGCCCTGCTAGGCCCATGGTGTACGTTTAGCTTGTTCGTCCCTTAATGCTTCACGAACGGGTGGAGTCCAAGGGACGTAGTAGTCTCCGTGCGTTTCCTAGGCTACACCCTTAGTCTCCCATTCCATCTACTACTGAAAAGAGAACATTCAGAAGACGTTCCACGCTGAGACGGCTTTGGCTAAAAAAACCCGGTTCCTACGAAATAGGTTTATTCGCGGGTGATGTTGAGGAGAAAACACAACTTCACCAATGTATTATCTTCCACTGGGAGCCCCGCAGGGTGCTCTGAGATCCATATTGCCTTAGATCTTCAGAGCCTTGGAGTCCAAGTCACGTAGCATGGCCTAGCGGCCTTCCAACGTCCGGATACGCTTTCCTCCCAGAACGCATAATTTGGCGAAAACAGTGGTAGCCAAGCTGACTGTAGTTCATAGTTGGCGTAGTCCTGTGCTCCCGTTCATTCCTTTGTCTGGGGGAACGTGATCCCTGAACTCTTTGCCTAGCAAAGTTACCGCCTAGGTGATCATACAGAAAACAAATTGGAATGATTGGCCAAATCGGTCGGTTATATCGGCACCCCATACATTTCGCACTCTACAGAAACGAGTCCATTGACCTAGTGTTTCCCGCTGGACATGAATTTTTCCAATAAGGCACTTGTGTGAAACATCCTGATTCCCTGGTCGTGTGGCAGCTTTCCATGAAATCCTTGCTGTTCTCTGACAAGGAAATTCAGCCGCATAGACTCTATGGACTGTGAGCTTCATGTGCATATGTACGTTCGAGTAACAGTTTTATCCACAAGACATACTAGTCAGTACTTGCAGGAAATCGTCGGACTGTGAGTTTTTCAAGGAAAAAATAGAGGGGCGAAAACCCCACACTCGCAGCTCACTGTCCTGAAACGTTCAGATACTGCTATGCCCCAGCTCATTCACTCCTGATGGAAAATGATGTCAGGAGCATTTTGGTTAGAACAACACCCACAGCTCCGATATATGAGACGACTTCTGTTTCAAGATAGAGTTAGGGTTAGGGCTAGCATACGGGATATGGTTAGGATTAGCTTTATTATTAGGGTTAGGGATAGGGTTAGGGTTCGGTTTGGGGATTGGGTTCGGGTTTGGGTGAGGGGTAGGGTTAGGGATAAGAGTAGGGTTAGGGTTAGGATGATGGTTTGGGCTAATGTTACATGTAGGCTTAGGGCTAGGGCTATAGGTAGATGACGGCCGCCGGTCGAGGAAAGTGTGTCATAGAAGATAGTGCACTTCGTAGCAGTCATAGTCCTGTACTCTCTTTGAGTCCGTGGATGACGAGAAAGTGATTCTGTAGATCGTTGGACTCAAACACAGCAAGGGAAATGATAAGAGAGCAAAATAGCTGATCATAAGTTCTGAAGAGGTTGTGTGATAGGGTACAAGGCACTCATTTCCACTTCAGCTGATATGAACACATTGATCGAGTGCTGCGTTCATGCTTAAAGCCACTTCTCAGGAACATGTTCATTCCCGAGTCCTTGCCAGCTTTCAAACCGTTGACTCATGTGCTGTGTCCGAGACGTTCACTCGAATAGAGTAAGGGGACTGCTAGCTTCACATGCGTTTCTGCGTCGAAAACACTGTATGGTCAAAGTGAGGAACTAGGCCGTTCCTTCTCTTCTTCTTGGGACTACGCTTTTCGGATGCGAAAAGTACCTAGGAGAAAACTCTACTGTGGAAGCTCATCCCCCTTCAAGGATCACAAAGTGCTATGCTGGCATTCCCTCCTTTGCTGAAGGGAAATCATTTCAGTAGCTCTTGGGCTATGACACGAGCCAGAGATCCTACATTGCAGCAAGGTACTTCGACGGGATGCTGACAAGTGTACACACTATGTGGCACACCACTGCTTTCATCTCCTACTGAAATGAGAACATTGATAACACGTCAAATAGTGTGGATGGCTTTTGTGGAAAACACTTTTCGCACGAGTTCCTATAATTGCTGAATGACGCAGGGGAGCGCAAAGTCTTCACTGCTGTATTCTCAGAGTGGAATGAATGCCCTGCTAGGCCCATGGTGTACGTTTAGCTTGTTCGTCCCTTAATGCTTCACGAACGGGTGGAGTCCAAGGGACGTAGTAGTCTCCGTGCGTTTCCTAGGCTACACCCTTAGTCTCCCATTCCATCTACTACTGAAAAGAGAACATTCAGAAGACGTTCCACGCTGAGACGGCTTTGGCTAAAAAAACCCGGTTCCTACGAAATAGGTTTATTCCCGGGTGATGTTGAGGAGAAAACACAACTTCACCAATGTATTATCTTCCACTGGGAGCCCCGCAGGGTGCTCTGAGATCCATATTGCCTTAGATCTTCAGAGCCTTGGAGTCCAAGTCACGTAGCATGGCCTAGCGGCCTTCCAACGTCCGGATACGCTTTCCTCCCAGAACGCATAATTTGGCGAAAACAGTGGTAGCCAAGCTGACTGTAGTTCATAGTTGGCGTAGTCCTGTGCTCCCGTTCATTCCTTTGTCTGGGGCAACGTGATCCCTGAACTCTTTGCCTAGCAAAGTTACCGCCTAGGTGATCATACGGAAAACAAATTGGAATGATTGGCCAAATCGGTCGGTTATATCGGCACCCCATACATTTCGCACACTACAGAAACGAGTCCATTGACCTAGTGTTTCCCGCTGGACATGAATTTTTCCAATAAGGCACTTGTGTGAAACATCCTGATTCCCTGGTCGTGTGGCAGCTTTCCATGAAATCCTTGCTGTTCTCTGAGAAGGAAATTCAGCCGCATAGACTCTATGGACTGTGAGCTTCATGTGCATATGTACGTTCGAGTAACAGTTTTATCCACAAGACATACTAGTCAGTACTTGCAGGAAATCGTCGGACTGTGAGTTTTTCAAGGAAAAAAATAGAGGGGCGCAAACCCCACACTCGCAGCTCACTGTCCTGAAACGTTCAGATACTGCTATGCCCCAGCTCATTCACTCCTGATGGAAAATGATTTCAGGAGCATTTTGGTTAGAACAACACCCACAGCTCCGATATATGAGACGACTTCTGTTTCAAGATAGAGTTAGGGTTAGGGCTAGCATACGGGATATGTTTAGGATTAGCTTTATTATTAGGGTTAGGGATAGGGTTAGGGTTCGGTTTGGGGATTGGGTTCGGGTTAGGGTGAGGGGTAGGGTTAGGGATAAGAGTAGGGTTAGGGTTAGGATGATGGTTTGGGCTAATGTTACATGTAGGCTTAGGGCTAGGGCTATAGGTAGATGACGGCCGCCGGTCGAGGAAAGTGTGTCATAGAAGATAGTGCACTTCGTAGCAGTCATAGTCCTGTACTCTCTTTGAGTCCGTGGATGACGAGAAAGTGATTCTGTAGATCGTTGGACTCAAACACAGCAAGGGAAATGATAAGAGAGCAAAATAGCTGATCATAAGTTCTGAAGAGGTTGTGTGATAGGGTACAAGGCACTCATTTCCACTTCAGCTGATATGAACACATTGATCGAGTGCTGCGTTCATGCTTAAAGCCACTTCTCAGGAACATGTTCATTCCCGAGTCCTTGCCAGCTTTCAAACCGTTGACTCATGTGCTGTGTCCGAGACGTTCACTCGAATAGAGTAAGGGGACTGCTAGCTTCACATGCGTTTCTGCGTCGAAAACACTGTATGGTCAAAGTGAGGAACTAGGCCGTTCCTTCTCTTCTTCTTGGGACTACGCTTTTCGGATGCGAAAAGTACCTAGGAGAAAACTCTACTGTGGAAGCTCATCCCCCTTCAAGGATCACAAAGTGCTATGCTGGCATTCCCTCCTTTGCTGAAGGGAAATCATTTCAGTAGCTCTTGGGCTATGACACGAGCCAGAGATCCTACATTGCAGCAAGGTACTTCGACGGGATGCTGACAAGTGTACACACTATGTGGCACACCACTGCTTTCATCTCCTACTGAAATGAGAACATTGATAACACGTCAAATAGTGTGGATGGCTTTTGTGGAAAACACTTTTCGCACGAGTTCCTATAATTGCTGAATGACGCAGGGGAGCGCAAAGTCTTCACTGCTGTATTCTCAGAGTGGAATGAATGCCCTGCTAGGCCCATGGTGTACGTTTAGCTTGTTCGTCCCTTAATGCTTCACGAACGGGTGGAGTCCAAGGGACGTAGTAGTCTCCGTGCGTTTCCTAGGCTACACCCTTAGTCTCCCATTCCATCTACTACTGAAAAGAGAACATTCAGAAGACGTTCCACGCTGAGACGGCTTTGGCTAAAAAAACCCGGTTCCTACGAAATAGGTTTATTCCCGGGTGATGTTGAGGAGAAAACACAACTTCACCAATGTATTATCTTCCACTGGGAGCCCCGCAGGGTGCTCTGAGATCCATATTGCCTTAGATCTTCAGAGCCTTGGAGTCCAAGTCACGTAGCATGGCCTAGCGGCCTTCCAACGTCCGGATACGCTTTCCTCCCAGAACGCATAATTTGGCGAAAACAGTGGTAGCCAAGCTGACTGTAGTTCATAGTTGGCGTAGTCCTGTGCTCCCGTTCATTCCTTTGTCTGGGGCAACGTGATCCCTGAACTCTTTGCCTAGCAAAGTTACCGCCTAGGTGATCATACGGAAAACAAATTGGAATGATTGGCCAAATCGGTCGGTTATATCGGCACCCCATACATTTCGCACTCTACAGAAACGAGTCCATTGACCTAGTGTTTCCCGCTGGACATGAATTTTTCCAATAAGGCACTTGTGTGAAACATCCTGATTCCCTGGTCGTGTGGCAGCTTTCCATGAAATCCTTGCTGTTCTCTGAGAAGGAAATTCAGCCGCATAGACTCTATGGACTGTGAGCTTCATGTGCATATGTACGTTCGAGTAACAGTTTTATCCACAAGACATACTAGTCAGTACTTGCAGGAAATCGTCGGACTGTGAGTTTTTCAAGGAAAAAATAGAGGGGCGAAAACCCCACACTCGCAGCTCACTGTCCTGAAACGTTCAGATACTGCTATGCCCCAGCTCATTCACTCCTGATGGAAAATGATTTCAGGAGCATTTTGGTTAGAACAACACCCACAGCTCCGATATATGAGACGACTTCTGTTTCAAGATAGAGTTAGGGTTAGGGCTAGCATACGGGATATGTTTAGGATTAGCTTTATTATTAGGGTTAGGGTTCGGTTTGGGGATTGGGTTCGGGTTAGGGTGAGGGGTAGGGTTAGGGATAAGAGTAGGGTTAGGGTTAGGATGATGGTTTGGGCTAATGTTACATGTAGGCTTAGGGCTAGGGCTATAGGTAGATGACGGCCGCCGGTCGAGGAAAGTGTGTCATAGAAGATAGTGCACTTCATAGCAGTCACAGTCCTGTACTCTCTTTGAGTCCGTGGATGACGAGAAAGTGATTCTGTAGATCGTTGGACTCAAACACAGCAAGGGAAATGATAAGAGAGCAAAATAGCTGATCATAAGTTCTGAAGAGGTTGTGTGATAGGGTACAAGGCACTCATTTCCACTTCAGCTGATATGAACACATTGATCGAGTGCTGCGTTCATGCTTAAAGCCACTTCTCAGGAACATGTTCATTCCCGAGTCCTTGCCAGCTTTCAAACCGTTGACTCATGTGCTGTGTCCGAGACATTCACTCGAATAGAGTAAGGGGACTGCTAGCTTCACATGCGTTTCTGCGTCGAAAACACTGTATGGTCAAAGTGAGGAACTAGGCCGTTCCTTCTCTTCTTCTTGGGACTACGCTTTTCGGATGCGAAAAGTACCTATGAGAAAACTCTACTGTGGAAGCTCATCCCCCTTCAAGGATCACAAAGTGCTATGCTGGCATTCCCTCCTTTGCTGAAGGGAAATCATTTCAGTAGCTCTTGGGCTATGACACGAGCCAGAGATCCTACACTGCAGCAAGGTACTTCGACGGGATGCTGACAAGTGTATGCACTATGTGGCACACCACTGCTTTCATCCCCTACTGAAATGAGAACATTGATAACACGTCAAATAGTGTGGATGGCTTTTGTGGAAAACACTTTTCGCACGAGTTCCTATAATTGCTGAATGACGCAGGGGAGCGCAAAGTCTTCACTGCTGTATTCTCAGAGTGGAATGAATGCCCTGCTAGGCCCATGGTGTACGTTTAGCTTGTTCGTCCCTTAATGCTTCACGAACGGGTGGAGTCCAAGGGACGTAGTAGTCTCCGTGCGTTTCCTAGGCTACACCCTTAGTCTCCCATTCCATCTACTACTGAAAAGAGAACATTCAGAGACGTTCCACGCTGAGACGGCTTTGGATAAAAAAACCCGGTTCCTACGAAATAGGTTTATTCCCGGGTGATGTTGAGGAGAAAACACAACTTTCCTAATGTATTATCTTCCACTGGGAGCCCCGCAGGGTGCTCTGAGATCCATATTGCCTTAGATCTTCAGAGCCTTGGAGTCCAAGTCACGTAGCATGGCCTAGCGGCCTTCCAACGTCCGGATACGCTTTCCTCCCAGAACGCATAATTTGGCGAAAACAGTGGTAGCCAAGCTGACTGTAGTTCATAGTTGGCGTAGTCCTGTGCTCCCGTTCATTCCTTTGTCTGGGGGAACGTGATCCCTGAACTCTTTGCCTAGCAAAGTTACCGCCTAGGTGATCATACAGAAAACAAATTGGAATGATTGGCCAAATCGGTCGGTTATATCGGCACCCCATACATTTCGCACTCTACAGAAACGAGTCCATTGACCTAGTGTTTCCCGCTGGACATGAATTTTTCCAATAAGGCACTTGTGTGAAACATCCTGATTCCCTGGTCGTGTGGCAGCTTTCCATGAAATCCTTGCTGTTCTCTGAGAAGGAAATTCAGCCGCATAGACTCTATGGACTGTGAGCTTCATGTGCATATGTACGTTCGAGTAACAGTTTTATCCACAAGAAATACTAGTCAGTACTTGCAGGAAATCGTCGGACTGTGAGTTTTTCAAGGAAAAAATAGAGGGGCGAAAACCCCACACTCGCAGCTCACTGTCCTGAAACGTTCAGATACTGCTATGCCCCAGCTCATTCACTCCTGATGGAAAATGATGTCAGGAGCATTTTGGTTAGAACAACACCCACAGCTCCGATATATGAGACGACTTCTGTTTCAAGATAGAGTTAGGGTTAGGGCTAGCATACGGGATATGGTTAGGATTAGCTTTATTATTAGGGTTAGGGATAGGGTTAGGGTTCGGTTTGGGGATTGGGTTCGGGTTTGGGTGAGGGGTAGGGTTAGGGATAAGAGTAGGGTTAGGGTTAGGATGATGGTTTGGGCTAATGTTACATGTAGGCTTAGGGCTAGGGCTATAGGTAGATGACGGCCGCCGGTCGAGGAAAGTGTGTCATAGAAGATAGTGCACTTCGTAGCAGTCATAGTCCTGTACTCTCTTTGAGTCCGTGGATGACGAGAAAGTGATTCTGTAGATCGTTGGACTCAAACACAGCAAGGGAAATGATAAGAGAGCAAAATAGCTGATCATAAGTTCTGAAGAGGTTGTGTGATAGGGTACAAGGCACTCATTTCCACTTCAGCTGATATGAACACATTGATCGAGTGCTGCGTTCATGCTTAAAGCCACTTCTCAGGAACATGTTCATTCCCGAGTCCTTGCCAGCTTTCACACCGTTGACTCATGTGCTGTGTCCGAGACGTTCACTCGAATAGAGTAAGGGGACTGCTAGCTTCACATGCGTTTCTGCGTCGAAAACACTGTATGGTCAAAGTGAGGAACTAGGCCGTTCCTTCTCTTCTTCTTGGGACTACGCTTTTCGGATGCGAAAAGTACCTAGGAGAAAACTCTACTGTGGAAGCTCATCCCCCTTCAAGGATCACAAAGTGCTATGCTGGCATTCCCTCCTTTGCTGAAGGGAAATCATTTCAGTAGCTCTTGGGCTATGACACGAGCCAGAGATCCTACACTGCAGCAAGGTACTTCGACGGGATGCTGACAAGTGTACACACTATGTGGCACACCACTGCTTTCATCCCCTACTGAAATGAGAACATTGATAACACGTCAAATAGTGTGGATGGCTTTTGTGGAAAACACTTTTCGCACGAGTTCCTATAATTGCTGAATGACGCAGGGGAGCGCAAAGTCTTCACTGCTGTATTCTCAGAGTGGAATGAATGCCCTGCTAGGCCCATGGTGTACGTTTAGCTTGTTCGTCCCTTAATGCTTCACGAACGGGTGGAGTCCAAGGGACGTAGTAGTCTCCGTGCGTTTCCTAGGCTACACCCTTAGTCTCCCATTCCATCTACTACTGAAAAGAGAACATTCAGAAGACGTTCCACGCTGAGACGGCTTTGGCTAAAAAAACCCGGTTCCTACGAAATAGGTTTATTCCCGGGTGATGTTGAGGAGAAAACACAACTTCACCAATGTATTATCTTCCACTGGGAGCCCCGCAGGGTGCTCTGAGATCCATATTGCCTTAGATCTTCAGAGCCTTGGAGTCCAAGTCACGTAGCATGGCCTAGCGGCCTTCCAACGTCCGGATACGCTTTCCTCCCAGAACGCATAATTTGGCGAAAACAGTGGTAGCCAAGCTGACTGTAGTTCATAGTTGGCGTAGTCCTGTGCTCCCGTTCATTCCTTTGTCTGGGGGAACGTGATCCCTGAACTCTTTGCCTAGCAAAGTTACCGCCTAGGTGATCATACGGAAAACAAATTGGAATGATTGGCCAAATCGGTCGGTTATATCGGCACCCCATACATTTCGCACTCTACAGAAACGAGTCCATTGACCTAGTGTTTCCCGCTGGACATGAATTTTTCCAATAAGGCACTTGTGTGAAACATCCTGATTCCCTGGTCGTGTGGCAGCTTTCCATGAAATCCTTGCTGTTCTCTGAGAAGGAAATTCAGCCGCATAGACTCTATGGACTGTGAGCTTCATGTGCATATGTACGTTCGAGTAACAGTTTTATCCACAAGACATACTAGTCAGTACTTGCAGGAAATCGTCGGACTGTGAGTTTTTCAAGGAAAAAATAGAGGGGCGAAAACCCCACACTCGCAGCTCACTGTCCTGAAAAGTTCAGATACTGCTATGCCCCAGCTCATTCACTCCTGATGGAAAATGATGTCAGGAGCATTTTGGTTAGAACAACACCCACAGCTCCGATATATGAGACGACTTCTGTTTCAAGATAGAGTTAGGGTTAGGGCTAGCATACGGGATATGGTTAGGATTAGCTTTATTATTAGGGTTAGGGATAGGGTTAGGGTTCGGTTTGTGGATTGGGTTCGGGTTTGGGTGAGGTGTAGGGTTAGGGATAAGAGTAGGGTTAGGGTTAGGATGATGGTTTGGGCTAATGTTACATGTAGGCTTAGGGCTAGGGCTATAGGTAGATGACGGCCGCCGGTCGAGGAAAGTGTGTCATAGAAGATAGTGCACTTTGTAGCAGTCATAGTCCTGTACTCTCTTTGAGTCCGTGGATGACGAGAAAGTGATTCTGTAGATCGTTGGACTCAAACACAGCAAGGGAAATGATAAGAGAGCAAAATAGCTGATCATAAGTTCTGAAGAGGTTGTGTGATAGGGTACAAGGCACTCATTTCCACTTCAGCTGATATGAACACATTGATCGAGTGCTGCGTTCATGCTTAAAGCCACTTCTCAGGAACATGTTCATTCCCGAGTCCTTGCCAGCTTTCAAACCGTTGACTCATGGGCTGTGTCCGAGACGTTCACTCGAATAGAATAAGGGGACTGCTAGCTTCACATGCGTTTCTGCGTCGAAAACACTGTATGGTCAAAGTGAGGAACTAGGCCGTTCCTTCTCTTCTTCTTGGGACTACGCTTTTCGGATGCGAAAAGTACCTAGGAGAAAACTCTACTGTGGAAGCTCATCCCCCTTCAAGGATCACAAAGTGCTATGCTGGCATTCCCTCCTTTGCTGAAGGGAAATCATTTCAGTAGCTCTTGGGCTATGACACGAGCCAGAGATCCTACACTGCAGCAAGGTACTTCGACGGGATGCTGACAAGTGTACGCACTATGTGGCACACCACTGCTTTCATCCCCTACTGAAATGAGAACATTGATAACACGTCAAATAGTGTGGATGGCTTTTGTGGAAAACACTTTTCGCACGAGTTCCTATAATTGCTGAATGACGCAGGGGAGCGCAAAGTCTTCACTGCTGTATTCTCAGAGTGGAATGAATGCCCTGCTAGGCCCATGGTGTACGTTTAGCTTGTTCGTCCCTTAATGCTTCACGAACGGGTGGAGTCCAAGGGACGTAGTAGTCTCCGTGCGTTTCCTAGGCTACACCCTTAGTCTCCCATTCCATCTACTACTGAAAAGAGAACATTCAGAGACGTTCCACGCTGAGACGGCTTTGGATAAAAAAACCCGGTTCCTACGAAATAGGTTTATTCCCGGGTGATGTTGAGGAGAAAACACAACTTTCCCAATGTATTATCTTCCACTGGGAGCCCCGCAGGGTGCTCTGAGATCCATATTGCCTTAGATCTTCAGAGCCTTGGAGTCCAAGTCACGTAGCATGGCCTAGCGGCCTTCCAACGTCCGGATACGCTTTCCTCCCAGAACGCATAATTTGGCGAAAACAGTGGTAGCCAAGCTGACTGTAGTTCATAGTTGGCATAGTCCTGTGCTCCCGTTCATTCCTTTGTCTGGGGGAACGTGATCCCTGAACTCTTTGCCTAGCAAAGTTACCGCCTAGGTGATCATACGGAAAACAAATTGGAATGATTGGCCAAATCGGTCGGTTATATCGGCACCCCATACATTTCGCACTCTACAGAAACGAGTCCATTGACCTAGTGTTTCCCGCTGGACATGAATTTTTCCAATAAGGCACTTGTGTGAAACATCCTGATTCCCTGGTCGTGTGGCAGCTTTCCATGAAATCCTTGCTGTTCTCTGAGAAGGAAATTCAGCCGCATAGACTCTATGGACTGTGAGCTTCATGTGCATATGTACGTTCGAGTAACAGTTTTATCCACAAGACATACTAGTCAGTACTTGCAGGAAATCGTCGGACTGTGAGTTTTTCAAGGAAAAAATAGAGGGGCGAAAACCCCACACTCGCAGCTCACTGTCCTGAAACGTTCAGATACTGCTATGCCCCAGCTCATTCACTCCTGATGGAAAATGATGTCAGGAGCATTTTGGTTAGAACAACACCCACAGCTCCGATATATGAGACGACTTCTGTTTCAAGATAGAGTTAGGGTTAGGGCTAGCATACGGGATATGGTTAGGATTAGCTTTATTATTAGGGTTAGGGATAGGGTTAGGGTTCGGTTTGTGGATTGGGTTCGGGTTTGGGTGAGGTGTAGGGTTAGGGATAAGAGTAGGGTTAGGGTTAGGATGATGGTTTGGGCTAATGTTACATGTAGGCTTAGGGCTAGGGCTATAGGTAGATGACGGCCGCCGGTCGAGGAAAGTGTGTCATAGAAGATAGTGCACTTCGTAGCAGTCATAGTCCTGTACTCTCTTTGAGTCCGTGGATGACGAGAAAGTGATTCTGTAGATCGTTGGACTCAAACACAGCAAGGGAAATGATAAGAGAGCAAAATAGCTGATCATAAGTTCTGAAGAGGTTGTGTGATAGGGTACAAGGCACTCATTTCCACTTCAGCTGATATGAACACATTGATCGTGTGCTGCGTTCATGCTTAAAGCCACTTCTCAGGAACATGTTCATTCCCGAGTCCTTGCCAGCTTTCAAACCGTTGACTCATGTGCTGTGTCCGAGACGTTCACTCGAATAGAGTAAGGGGACTGCTAGCTTCACATGCGTTTCTGCGTCGAAAACACTGTATGGTCAAAGTGAGGAACTAGGCCGTTCCTTCTCTTCTTCTTGGGACTACGCTTTTCGGATGCGAAAAGTACCTAGGAGAAAACTCTACTGTGGAAGCTCATCCGCCTTCAAGGATCAAAAAGTGCTATGCTGGCATTCCCTCCTTTGCTGAAGGGAAATCATTTCAGTAGCTCTTGGGCTATGACACGAGCCAGAGATCCTACACTGCAGCAAGGTACTTCGACGGGATGCTGACAAGTGTACGCACTATGTGGCACACCACTGCTTTCATCCCCTACTGAAATGAGAACATTGATAACACGTCAAATAGTGTGGATGGCTTTTGTGGAAAACACTTTTCGCACGAGTTCCTATAATTGCTGAATGACGCAGGGGAGCGCAAAGTCTTCACTGCTGTATTCTCAGAGTGGAATGAATGCCCTGCTAGGCCCATGGTGTACGTTTAGCTTGTTCGTCCCTTAATGCTTCACGAACGGGTGGAGTCCAAGGGACGTAGTAGTCTCCGTGCGTTTCCTAGGCTACACCCTTAGTCTCCCATTCCATCTACTACTGAAAAGAGAACATTCAGAAGACGTTCCACGCTGAGACGGCTTTGGCTAAAAAAACCCGGTTCCTACGAAATAGGTTTATTCGCGGGTGATGTTGAGGAGAAAACACAACTTCACCAATGTATTATCTTCCACTGGGAGCCCCGCAGGGTGCTCTGAGATCCATATTGCCTTAGATCTTCAGAGCCTTGGAGTCCAAGTCACGTAGCATGGCCTAGCGGCCTTCCAACGTCCGGATACGCTTTCCTCCCAGAACGCATAATTTGGCGAAAACAGTGGTAGCCAAGCTGACTGTAGTTCATAGTTGGCGTAGTCCTGTGCTCCCGTTCATTCCTTTGTCTGGGGGAACGTGATCCCTGAACTCTTTGCCTAGCAAAGTTACCGCCTAGGTGATCATACAGAAAACAAATTGGAATGATTGGCCAAATCGGTCGGTTATATCGGCACCCCATACATTTCGCACTCTACAGAAACGAGTCCATTGACCTAGTGTTTCCCGCTGGACATGAATTTTTCCAATAAGGCACTTGTGTGAAACATCCTGATTCCCTGGTCGTGTGGCAGCTTTCCATGAAATCCTTGCTGTTCTCTGAGAAGGAAATTCAGCCGCATAGACTCTATGGACTGTGAGCTTCATGTGCATATGTACGTTCGAGTAACAGTTTTATCCACAAGACATACTAGTCAGTACTTGCAGGAAATCGTTGGAGTGTGAGTTTTTCAAGGAAAAAATAGAGGGGCGAAAACCCCACACTCGCAGCTCACTGTCCTGAAACGTTCAGATACTGCTATGCCCCAGCTCATTCACTCCTGATGGAAAATGATGTCAGGAGCATTTTGGTTAGAACAACACCCACAGCTCCGATATATGAGACGACTTCTGTTTGAAGATAGAGTTAGGGTTAGGGCTAGCATACGGGATATGGTTAGGATTAGCTTTATTATTAGGGTTAGGGATAGGGTTAGGGTTCGGTTTGTGGATTGGGTTCGGGTTTGGGTGAGGTGTAGGGTTAGGGATAAGAGTAGGGTTAGGGTTAGGATGATGGTTTGGGCTAATGTTACATGTAGGCTTAGGGCTAGGGCTATAGGTAGATGACGGCCGCCGGTCGAGGAAAGTGTGTCATAGAAGATAGTGCACTTCGTAGCAGTCATAGTCCTGTACTCTCTTTGAGTCCGTGGATGACGAGAAAGTGATTCTGTAGATCGTTGGACTCAAACACAGCAAGGGAAATGATAAGAGAGCAAAATAGCTGATCATAAGTTCTGAAGAGGTTGTGTGATAGGGTACAAGGCACTCATTTCCACTTCAGCTGATATGAACACATTGATCGTGTGCTGCGTTCATGCTTAAAGCCACTTCTCAGGAACATGTTCATTCCCGAGTCCTTGCCAGCTTTCAAACCGTTGACTCATGTGCTGTGTCCGAGACGTTCACTCGAATAGAGTAAGGGGACTGCTAGCTTCACATGCGTTTCTGCGTCGAAAACACTGTATGGTCAAAGTGAGGAACTAGGCCGTTCCTTCTCTTCTTCTTGGGACTACGCTTTTCGGATGCGAAAAGTACCTAGGAGAAAACTCTACTGTGGAAGCTCATCCGCCTTCAAGGATCAAAAAGTGCTATGCTGGCATTCCCTCCTTTGCTGAAGGGAAATCATTTCAGTAGCTCTTGGGCTATGACACGAGCCAGAGATCCTACACTGCAGCAAGGTACTTCGACGGGATGCTGACAAGTGTACGCACTATGTGGCACACCACTGCTTTCATCCCCTACTGAAATGAGAACATTGATAACACGTCAAATAGTGTGGATGGCTTTTGTGGAAAACACTTTTCGCACGAGTTCCTATAATTGCTGAATGACGCAGGGGAGCGCAAAGTCTTCACTGCTGTATTCTCAGAGTGGAATGAATGCCCTGCTAGGCCCATGGTGTACGTTTAGCTTGTTCGTCCCTTAATGCTTCACGAACGGGTGGAGTCCAAGGGACGTAGTAGTCTCCGTGCGTTTCCTAGGCTACACCCTTAGTCTCCCATTCCATCTACTACTGAAAAGAGAACATTCAGAAGACGTTCCACGCTGAGACGGCTTTGGCTAAAAAAACCCGGTTCCTACGAAATAGGTTTATTCGCGGGTGATGTTGAGGAGAAAACACAACTTCACCAATGTATTATCTTCCACTGGGAGCCCCGCAGGGTGCTCTGAGATCCATATTGCCTTAGATCTTCAGAGCCTTGGAGTCCAAGTCACGTAGCATGGCCTAGCGGCCTTCCAACGTCCGGATACGCTTTCCTCCCAGAACGCATAATTTGGCGAAAACAGTGGTAGCCAAGCTGACTGTAGTTCATAGTTGGCGTAGTCCTGTGCTCCCGTTCATTCCTTTGTCTGGGGGAACGTGATCCCTGAACTCTTTGCCTAGCAAAGTTACCGCCTAGGTGATCATACAGAAAACAAATTGGAATGATTGGCCAAATCGGTCGGTTATATCGGCACCCCATACATTTCGCACTCTACAGAAACGAGTCCATTGACCTAGTGTTTCCCGCTGGACATGAATTTTTCCAATAAGGCACTTGTGTGAAACATCCTGATTCCCTGGTCGTGTGGCAGCTTTCCATGAAATCCTTGCTGTTCTCTGAGAAGGAAATTCAGCCGCATAGACTCTATGGACTGTGAGCTTCATGTGCATATGTACGTTCGAGTAACAGTTTTATCCACAAGACATACTAGTCAGTACTTGCAGGAAATCGTCGGACTGTGAGTTTTTCAAGGAAAAAATAGAGGGGCGAAAACCCCACACTCGCAGCTCACTGTCCTGAAACGTTCAGATACTGCTATGCCCCAGCTCATTCACTCCTGATGGAAAATGATTTCAGGAGCATTTTGGTTAGAACAACACCCACAGCTCCGATATATGAGACGACTTCTGTTTCAAGATAGAGTTAGGGTTAGGGCTAGCATACGGGATATGGTTAGGATTAGCTTTATTATTAGGGTTAGGGATAGGGTTAGGGTTCGGTTTGGGGATTGGGTTCGGGTTAGGGTGAGGGGTAGGGTTAGGGATAAGAGTAGGGTTAGGGTTAGGATGATGGTTTGGGCTAATGTTACATGTAGGCTTAGGGCTAGGGCTATAGGTAGATGACGGCCGCCGGTCGAGGAAAGTGTGTCATAGAAGATAGTGCACTTCGTAGCAGTCATAGTCCTGTACTCTCTTTGAGTCCGTGGATGACGAGAAAGTGATTCTGTAGATCGTTGGACTCAAACACAGCAAGGGAAATGATAAGAGAGCAAAATAGCTGATCATAAGTTCTGAAGAGGTTGTGTGATAGGGTACAAGGCACTCATTTCCACTTCAGCTGATATGAACACATTGATCGAGTGCTGCGTTCATGCTTAAAGCCACTTCTCAGGAACATGTTCATTCCCGAGTCCTTGCCAGCTTTCAAACCGTTGACTCATGGGCTGTGTCCGAGACGTTCACTCGAATAGAATAAGGGGACTGCTAGCTTCACATGCGTTTCTGCGTCGAAAACACTGTATGGTCAAAGTGAGGAACTAGGCCGTTCCTTCTCTTCTTCTTGGGACTACGCTTTTCGGATGCGAAAAGTACCTAGGAGAAAACTCTACTGTGGAAGCTCATCCCCCTTCAAGGATCACAAAGTGCTATGCTGGCATTCCCTCCTTTGCTGAAGGAAAATCATTTCAGTAGCTCTTGGGCTATGACACGAGCCAGAGATCCTACACTGCAGCAAGGTACTTCGACGGGATGCTGACAAGTGTACGCACTATGTGGCACACCACTGCTTTCATCGCCTACTGAAATGAGAACATTGATAACACGTCAAATAGTGTGGATGGCTTTTGTGGAAAACACTTTTCGCACGAGTTCCTATAATTGCTGAATGACGCAGGGGAGCGCAAAGTCTTCACTGCTGTATTCTCAGAGTGGAATGAATGCCCTGCTAGGCCCATGGTGTACGTTTAGCTTGTTCGTCCCTTAATGCTTCACGAACGGGTGGAGTCCAAGGGACGTAGTAGTCTCCGTGCGTTTCCTAGGCTACACCCTTAGTCTCCCATTCCATCTACTACTGAAAAGAGAACATTCAGAAGACGTTCCACGCTGAGACGGCTTTGGCTAAAAAAACCCGGTTCCTACGAAATAGGTTTATTCCCGGGTGATGTTGAGGAGAAAACACAACTTTCCCAATGTATTATCTTCCACTGGGAGCCCCGCAGGGTGCTCTGAGATCCATATTGCCTTAGATCTTCAGAGCCTTGGAGTCCAAGTCACGTAGCATGGCCTAGCGGCCTTCCAACGTCCGGATACGCTTTCCTCCCAGAACGCATAATTTGGCGAAAACAGTGGTAGCCAAGCTGACTGTAGTTCATAGTTGGCGTAGTCCTGTGCTCCCGTTCATTCCTTTGTCTGGGGGAACGTGATCCCTGAACTCTTTGCCTAGCAAAGTTACCGCCTAGGTGATCATACGGAAAACAAATTGGAATGATTGGCCAAATCGGTCGGTTATATCGGCACCCCATACATTTCGCACTCTACAGAAACGAGTCCATTGACCTAGTGTTTCCCGCTGGACATGAATTTTTCCAATAAGGCACTTGTGTGAAACATCCTGATTCCCTGGTCGTGTGGCAGCTTTCCATGAAATCCTTGCTGTTCTCTGAGAAGGAAATTCAGCCGCATAGACTCTATGGACTGTGAGCTTCATGTGCATATGTACGTTCGAGTAACAGTTTTATCCACAAGACATACTAGTCAGTACTTGCAGGAAATCGTCGGACTGTGAGTTTTTCAAGGAAAAAATAGAGGGGCGAAAACCCCACACTCGCAGCTCACTGTCCTGAAACGTTCAGATACTGCTATGCCCCAGCTCATTCACTCCTGATGGAAAATGATGTCAGGAGCATTTTGGTTAGAACAACACCCACAGCTCCGATATATGAGACGACTTCTGTTTCAAGATAGAGTTAGGGTTAGGGCTAGCATACGGGATATGGTTAGGATTAGCTTTATTATTAGGGTTAGGGATAGGGTTAGGGTTCGGTTTGTGGATTGGGTTCGGGTTTGGGTGAGGTGTAGGGTTAGGGATAAGAGTAGGGTTAGGGTTAGGATGATGGTTTGGGCTAATGTTACATGTAGGCTTAGGGCTAGGGCTATAGGTAGATGACGGCCGCCGGTCGAGGAAAGTGTGTCATAGAAGATAGTGCACTTCGTAGCAGTCATAGTCCTGTACTCTCTTTGAGTCCGTGGATGACGAGAAAGTGATTCTGTAGATCGTTGGACTCAAACACAGCAAGGGAAATGATAAGAGAGCAAAATAGCTGATCATAAGTTCTGAAGAGGTTGTGTGATAGGGTACAAGGCACTCATTTCCACTTCAGCTGATATGAACACATTGATCGAGTGCTGCGTTCATGCTTAAAGCCACTTCTCAGGAACATGTTCATTCCCGAGTCCTTGCCAGCTTTCAAACCGTTGACTCATGTGCTGTGTCCGAGACATTCACTCGAATAGAGTAAGGGGACTGCTAGCTTCACATGCGTTTCTGCGTCGAAAACACTGTATGGTCAAAGTGAGGAACTAGGCCGTTCCTTCTCTTCTTCTTGGGACTACGCTTTTCGGATGCGAAAAGTACCTAGGAGAAAACTCTACTGTGGAAGCTCATCCGCCTTCAAGGATCAAAAAGTGCTATGCTGGCATTCCCTCCTTTGCTGAAGGGAAATCATTTCAGTAGCTCTTGGGCTATGACACGAGCCAGAGATCCTACACTGCAGCAAGGTACTTCGACGGGATGCTGACAAGTGTACGCACTATGTGGCACACCACTGCTTTCATCCCCTACTGAAATGAGAACATTGATAACACGTCAAATAGTGTGGATGGCTTTTGTGGAAAACACTTTTCGCACGAGTTCCTATAATTGCTGAATGACGCAGGGGAGCGCAAAGTCTTCACTGCTGTATTCTCAGAGTGGAATGAATGCCCTGCTAGGCCCATGGTGTACGTTTAGCTTGTTCGTCCCTTAATGCTTCACGAACGGGTGGAGTCCAAGGGACGTAGTAGTCTCCGTGCGTTTCCTAGGCTACACCCTTAGTCTCCCATTCCATCTACTACTGAAAAGAGAACATTCAGAAGACGTTCCACGCTGAGACGGCTTTGGCTAAAAAAACCCGGTTCCTACGAAATAGGTTTATTCGCGGGTGATGTTGAGGAGAAAACACAACTTCACCAATGTATTATCTTCCACTGGGAGCCCCGCAGGGTGCTCTGAGATCCATATTGCCTTAGATCTTCAGAGCCTTGGAGTCCAAGTCACGTAGCATGGCCTAGCGGCCTTCCAACGTCCGGATACGCTTTCCTCCCAGAACGCATAATTTGGCGAAAACAGTGGTAGCCAAGCTGACTGTAGTTCATAGTTGGCGTAGTCCTGTGCTCCCGTTCATTCCTTTGTCTGGGGGAACGTGATCCCTGAACTCTTTGCCTAGCAAAGTTACCGCCTAGGTGATCATACAGAAAACAAATTGGAATGATTGGCCAAATCGGTCGGTTATATCGGCACCCCATACATTTCGCACTCTACAGAAACGAGTCCATTGACCTAGTGTTTCCCGCTGGACATGAATTTTTCCAATAAGGCACTTGTGTGAAACATCCTGATTCCCTGGTCGTGTGGCAGCTTTCCATGAAATCCTTGCTGTTCTCTGAGAAGGAAATTCAGCCGCATAGACTCTATGGACTGTGAGCTTCATGTGCATATGTACGTTCGAGTAACAGTTTTATCCACAAGACATACTAGTCAGTACTTGCAGGAAATCGTCGGACTGTGAGTTTTTCAAGGAAAAAATAGAGGGGCGAAAACCCCATACTCGCAGCTCACTGTCCTGAAACGTTCAGATACTGCTATGCCCCAGCTCATTCACTCCTGATGGAAAATGATGTCAGGAGCATTTTGGTTAGAACAACACCCACAGCTCCGATATATGAGACGACTTCTGTTTCAAGATAGAGTTAGGGTTAGGGCTAGCATACGGGATATGGTTAGGATTAGCTTTATTATTAGGGTTAGGGATAGGGTTAGGGTTCGGTTTGGGGATTGGGTTCGGGTTTGGGTGAGGGGTAGGGTTAGGGATAAGAGTAGGGTTAGGGTTAGGATGATGGTTTGGGCTAATGTTACATGTAGGCTTAGGGCTAGGGCTATAGGTAGATGACGGCCGCCGGTCGAGGAAAGTGTGTCATAGAAGATAGTGCACTTCGTAGCAGTCATAGTCCTGTACTCTCTTTGAGTCCGTGGATGACGAGAAAGTGATTCTGTAGATCGTTGGACTCAAACACAGCAAGGGAAATGATAAGAGAGCAAAATAGCTGATCATAAGTTCTGAAGAGGTTGTGTGATAGGGTACAAGGCACTCATTTCCACTTCAGCTGATATGAACACATTGATCGAGTGCTGCGTTCATGCTTAAAGCCACTTCTCAGGAACATGTTCATTCCCGAGTCCTTGCCAGCTTTCAAACCGTTGACTCATGTGCTGTGTCCGAGACGTTCACTCGAATAGAGTAAGGGGACTGCTAGCTTCACATGCGTTTCTGCGTCGAAAACACTGTATGGTCAAAGTGAGGAACTAGGCCGTTCCTTCTCTTCTTCTTGGGACTACGCTTTTCGGATGCGAAAAGTACCTAGGAGAAAACTCTACTGTGGAAGCTCATCCCCCTTCAAGGATCACAAAGTGCTATGCTGGCATTCCCTCCTTTGCTGAAGGGAAATCATTTCAGTAGCTCTTGGGCTATGACACGAGCCAGAGATCCTACATTGCAGCAAGGTACTTCGACGGGATGCTGACAAGTGTACACACTATGTGGCACACCACTGCTTTCATCTCCTACTGAAATGAGAACATTGATAACACGTCAAATAGTGTGGATGGCTTTTGTGGAAAACACTTTTCGCACGAGTTCCTATAATTGCTGAATGACGCAGGGGAGCGCAAAGTCTTCACTGCTGTATTCTCAGAGTGGAATGAATGCCCTGCTAGGCCCATGGTGTACGTTTAGCTTGTTCGTCCCTTAATGCTTCACGAACGGGTGGAGTCCAAGGGACGTAGTAGTCTCCGTGCGTTTCCTAGGCTACACCCTTAGTCTCCCATTCCATCTACTACTGAAAAGAGAACATTCAGAAGACGTTCCACGCTGAGACGGCTTTGGCTAAAAAAACCCGGTTCCTACGAAATAGGTTTATTCCCGGGTGATGTTGAGGAGAAAACACAACTTCACCAATGTATTATCTTCCACTGGGAGCCCCGCAGGGTGCTCTGAGATCCATATTGCCTTAGATCTTCAGAGCCTTGGAGTCCAAGTCACGTAGCATGGCCTAGCGGCCTTCCAACGTCCGGATACGCTTTCCTCCCAGAACGCATAATTTGGCGAAAACAGTGGTAGCCAAGCTGACTGTAGTTCATAGTTGGCGTAGTCCTGTGCTCCCGTTCATTCCTTTGTCTGGGGCAACGTGATCCCTGAACTCTTTGCCTAGCAAAGTTACCGCCTAGGTGATCATACGGAAAACAAATTGGAATGATTGGCCAAATCGGTCGGTTATATCGGCACCCCATACATTTCGCACACTACAGAAACGAGTCCATTGACCTAGTGTTTCCCGCTGGACATGAATTTTTCCAATAAGGCACTTGTGTGAAACATCCTGATTCCCTGGTCGTGTGGCAGCTTTCCATGAAATCCTTGCTGTTCTCTGAGAAGGAAATTCAGCCGCATAGACTCTATGGACTGTGAGCTTCATGTGCATATGTACGTTCGAGTAACAGTTTTATCCACAAGACATACTAGTCAGTACTTGCAGGAAATCGTCGGACTGTGAGTTTTTCAAGGAAAAAAATAGAGGGGCGCAAACCCCACACTCGCAGCTCACTGTCCTGAAACGTTCAGATACTGCTATGCCCCAGCTCATTCACTCCTGATGGAAAATGATTTCAGGAGCATTTTGGTTAGAACAACACCCACAGCTCCGATATATGAGACGACTTCTGTTTCAAGATAGAGTTAGGGTTAGGGCTAGCATACGGGATATGTTTAGGATTAGCTTTATTATTAGGGTTAGGGATAGGGTTAGGGTTCGGTTTGGGGATTGGGTTCGGGTTAGGGTGAGGGGTAGGGTTAGGGATAAGAGTAGGGTTAGGGTTAGGATGATGGTTTGGGCTAATGTTACATGTAGGCTTAGGGCTAGGGCTATAGGTAGATGACGGCCGCCGGTCGAGGAAAGTGTGTCATAGAAGATAGTGCACTTCGTAGCAGTCATAGTCCTGTACTCTCTTTGAGTCCGTGGATGACGAGAAAGTGATTCTGTAGATCGTTGGACTCAAACACAGCAAGGGAAATGATAAGAGAGCAAAATAGCTGATCATAAGTTCTGAAGAGGTTGTGTGATAGGGTACAAGGCACTCATTTCCACTTCAGCTGATATGAACACATTGATCGAGTGCTGCGTTCATGCTTAAAGCCACTTCTCAGGAACATGTTCATTCCCGAGTCCTTGCCAGCTTTCAAACCGTTGACTCATGTGCTGTGTCCGAGACGTTCACTCGAATAGAGTAAGGGGACTGCTAGCTTCACATGCGTTTCTGCGTCGAAAACACTGTATGGTCAAAGTGAGGAACTAGGCCGTTCCTTCTCTTCTTCTTGGGACTACGCTTTTCGGATGCGAAAAGTACCTAGGAGAAAACTCTACTGTGGAAGCTCATCCCCCTTCAAGGATCACAAAGTGCTATGCTGGCATTCCCTCCTTTGCTGAAGGGAAATCATTTCAGTAGCTCTTGGGCTATGACACGAGCCAGAGATCCTACATTGCAGCAAGGTACTTCGACGGGATGCTGACAAGTGTACACACTATGTGGCACACCACTGCTTTCATCTCCTACTGAAATGAGAACATTGATAACACGTCAAATAGTGTGGATGGCTTTTGTGGAAAACACTTTTCGCACGAGTTCCTATAATTGCTGAATGACGCAGGGGAGCGCAAAGTCTTCACTGCTGTATTCTCAGAGTGGAATGAATGCCCTGCTAGGCCCATGGTGTACGTTTAGCTTGTTCGTCCCTTAATGCTTCACGAACGGGTGGAGTCCAAGGGACGTAGTAGTCTCCGTGCGTTTCCTAGGCTACACCCTTAGTCTCCCATTCCATCTACTACTGAAAAGAGAACATTCAGAAGACGTTCCACGCTGAGACGGCTTTGGCTAAAAAAACCCGGTTCCTACGAAATAGGTTTATTCCCGGGTGATGTTGAGGAGAAAACACAACTTCACCAATGTATTATCTTCCACTGGGAGCCCCGCAGGGTGCTCTGAGATCCATATTGCCTTAGATCTTCAGAGCCTTGGAGTCCAAGTCACGTAGCATGGCCTAGCGGCCTTCCAACGTCCGGATACGCTTTCCTCCCAGAACGCATAATTTGGCGAAAACAGTGGTAGCCAAGCTGACTGTAGTTCATAGTTGGCGTAGTCCTGTGCTCCCGTTCATTCCTTTGTCTGGGGGAACGTGATCCCTGAACTCTATGCCTAGCCAAGTTACCGCCTAGGTGATCATACGGAAAACAAATTGGAATGATTGGCCAAATCGGTCGGTTATATCGGCACCCCATACATTTCGCACACTACAGAAACGAGTCCATTGACCTAGTGTTTCCCGCTGGACATGAATTTTTCCAATAAGGCACTTGTGTGAAACATCCTGATTCCCTGGTCGTGTGGCAGCTTTCCATGAAATCCTTGCTGTTCTCTGAGAAGGAAATTCAGCCGCATAGACTCTATGGACTGTGAGCTTCATGTGCATATGTACGTTCGAGTAACAGTTTTATCCACAAGACATACTAGTCAGTACTTGCAGGAAATCGTCGGACTGTGAGTTTTTCAAGGAAAAAATAGAGGGGCGCAAACCCCACACTCGCAGCTCACTGTCCTGAAATGTTCAGATACTGCTATGCCCCAGCTCATTCACTCCTGATGGAAAATGATTTCAGGAGCCTTTTGGTTAGAACAACACCCACAGCTCCGATATATGAGACGACTTCTGTTTCAAGATAGAGTTAGGGTTAGGGCTAGCATACGGGATATGTTTAGGATTAGCTTTATTATTAGGGTTAGGGATAGGGTTAGGGTTCGGTTTGGGGATTGGGTTCGGGTTAGGGTGAGGGGTAGGGTTAGGGATAAGAGTAGGGTTAGGGTTAGGATGATGGTTTGGGCTAATGTTACATGTAGGCTTAGGGCTAGGGCTATAGGTAGATGACGGCCGCCGGTCGAGGAAAGTGTGTCATAGAAGATAGTGCAATTCGTAGCAGTCATAGTCCTGTACTCTCTTTGAGTCCGTGGATGACGAGAAAGTGATTCTGTAGATCGTTGGACTCAAGCACAGCAAGGGAAATGATAAGAGAGCAAAATAGCTGATCATAAGTTCTGAAGAGGTTGTGTGATAGGGTACAAGGCACTCATTTCCACTTCAGCTGATATGAACACATTGATCGAGTGCTGCGTTCATGCTTAAAGCCACTTCTCAGGAACATGTTCATTCCCGAGTCCTTGCCAGCTTTCAAACCGTTGACTCATGTGCTGTGTCCGAGACGTTCACTCGAATAGAGTAAGGGGACTGCTAGCTTCACATGCGTTTCTGCGTCGAAAACACTGTATGGTCAAAGTGAGGAACTAGGCCGTTCCTTCTCTTCTTCTTGGGACTACGCTTTTCGGATGCGAAAAGTACCTAGGAGAAAACTCTACTGTGGAAGCTCATCCCCCTTCAAGGATCACAAAGTGCTATGCTGGCATTCCCTCCTTTGCTGAAGGGAAATCATTTCAGTAGCTCTTGGGCTATGACACGAGCCAGAGATCCTACACTGCAGCAAGGTACTTCGACGGGATGCTGACAAGTGTACGCACTATGTGGCACACCACTGCTTTCATCCCCTACGGAAATGAGAACATTGATAACACATCAAATAGTGTGGATGGCTTTTGTGGAAAACACTTTTCGCACGAGTTCCTATAATTACTGAATGACGCAGGGGAGCGCAAAGTCTTCACTGCTGTATTCTCAGAGTGGAATGAATGCCCTGCTAGGGCCATGGTGTACGTTTAGCTTGTTCGTCCCTTAATGCTTCACGAACGGGTGGAGTCCAAGGGACGTAGTAGTCTCCGTGCGTTTCCTAGGCTACACCCTTAGTCTCCCATTCCATCTACTACTGAAAAGAGAACATTCAGAAGACGTTCCACGCTGAGACGGCTTTGGCTAAAAAAACCCGGTTCCTACGAAATAGGTTTATTCCCGGGTGATGTTGAGGAGAAAACACAACTTCACCAATGTATTATCTTCCACTGGGAGCCCCGCAGGGTGCTCTGAGATCCATATTGCCTTAGATCTTCAGAGCCTTGGAGTCCAAGTCACGTAGCATGGCCTAGCGGCCTTCCAACGTCCGGATACGCTTTCCTCCCAGAACGCATAATTTGGCGAAAACAGTGGTAGCCAAGCTGACTGTAGTTCATAGTTGGCGTAGTCCTGTGCTCCCGTTCATTCCTTTGTCTGGGGGAACGTGATCCCTGAACTCTTTGCCTAGCAAAGTTACCGCCTAGGTGATCATACAGAAAACAAATTGGAATGATTGGCCAAATCGGTCGGTTATATCGGCACCCCATACATTTCGCACTCTACAGAAACGAGTCCATTGACCTAGTGTTTCCCGCTGGACATGAATTTTTCCAATAAGGCACTTGTGTGAAACATCCTGATTCCCTGGTCGTGTGGCAGCTTTCCATGAAATCCTTGCTGTTCTCTGAGAAGGAAATTCAGCCGCATAGACTCTATGGACTGTGAGCTTCATGTGCATATGTACGTTCGAGTAACAGTTTTATCCACAAGACATACTAGTCAGTACTTGCAGGAAATCGTCGGACTGTGAGTTTTTCAAGGAAAAAATAGAGGGGCGCAAACCCCACACTCGCAGCTCACTGTCCTGAAACGTTCAGATACTGCTATGCCCCAGCTCATTCACTCCTGATGGAAAATGATGTCAGGAGCATTTTGGTTAGAACAACACCCACAGCTCCGATATATGAGACGACTTCTGTTTCAAGATAGAGTTAGGGTTAGGGCTAGCATACGGGATATGGTTAGGATTAGCTTTATTATTAGGGTTAGGGATAGGGTTAGGGTTCGGTTTGGGGATTGGGTTCGGGTTAGGGTGAGGGGTAGGGTTAGGGATAAGAGTAGGGTTAGGGTTAGGATGATGGTTTGGGCTAATGTTACATGTAGGCTTAGGGCTAGGGCTATAGGTAGATGACGGCCGCCGGTCGAGGAAAGTGTGTCATAGAAGATAGTGCACTTCGTAGCAGTCATAGTCCTGTACTCTCTTTGAGTCCGTGGATGACGAGAAAGTGATTCTGTAGATCGTTGGACTCAAACACAGCAAGGGAAATGATAAGAGAGCAAAATAGCTGATCATAAGTTCTGAAGAGGTTGTGTGATAGGGTACAAGGCACTCATTTCCACTTCAGCTGATATGAACACATTGATCGAGTGCTGCGTTCATGCTTAAAGCCACTTCTCAGGAACATGTTCATTCCCGAGTCCTTGCCAGCTTTCAAACCGTTGACTCATGTGCTGTGTCCGAGACGTTCACTCGAATAGAGTAAGGGGACTGCTAGCTTCACATGCGTTTCTGCGTCGAAAACACTGTATGGTCAAAGTGAGGAACTAGGCCGTTCCTTCTCTTCTTCTTGGGACTACGCTTTTCGGATGCGAAAAGTACCTAGGAGAAAACTCTACTGTGGAAGCTCATCCCCCTTCAAGGATCACAAAGTGCTATGCTGGCATTCCCTCCTTTGCTGAAGGGAAATCATTTCAGTAGCTCTTGGGCTATGACACGAGCCAGAGATCCTACATTGCAGCAAGGTACTTCGACGGGATGCTGACAAGTGTACACACTATGTGGCACACCCCTGCTTTCATCTCCTACTGAAATGAGAACATTGATAACACGTCAAATAGTGTGGATGGCTTTTGTGGAAAACACTTTTCGCACGAGTTCCTATAATTGCTGAATGACGCAGGGGAGCGCAAAGTCTTCACTGCTGTATTCTCAGAGTGGAATGAATGCCCTGCTAGGCCCATGGTGTACGTTTAGCTTGTTCGTCCCTTAATGCTTCACGAACGGGTGGAGTCCAAGGGACGTAGTAGTCTCCGTGCGTTTCCTAGGCTACACCCTTAGTCTCCCATTCCATCTACTACTGAAAAGAGAACATTCAGAAGACGTTCCACGCTGAGACGGCTTTGGCTAAAAAAACCCGGTTCCTACGAAATAGGTTTATTCCCGGGTGATGTTGAGGAGAAAACACAACTTCACCAATGTATTATCTTCCACTGGGAGCCCCGCAGGGTGCTCTGAGATCCATATTGCCTTAGATCTTCAGAGCCTTGGAGTCCAAGTCACGTAGCATGGCCTAGCGGCCTTCCAACGTCCGGATACGCTTTCCTCCCAGAACGCATAATTTGGCGAAAACAGTGGTAGCCAAGCTGACTGTAGTTCATAGTTGGCGTAGTCCTGTGCTCCCGTTCATTCCTTTGTCTGGGGCAACGTGATCCCTGAACTCTTTGCCTAGCAAAGTTACCGCCTAGGTGATCATACGGAAAACAAATTGGAATGATTGGCCAAATCGGTCGGTTATATCGGCACCCCATACATTTCGCACACTACAGAAACGAGTCCATTGACCTAGTGTTTCCCGCTGGACATGAATTTTTCCAATAAGGCACTTGTGTGAAACATCCTGATTCCCTGGTCGTGTGGCAGCTTTCCATGAAATCCTTGCTGTTCTCTGAGAAGGAAATTCAGCCGCATAGACTCTATGGACTGTGAGCTTCATGTGCATATGTACGTTCGAGTAACAGTTTTATCCACAAGACATACTAGTCAGTACTTGCAGGAAATCGTCGGACTGTGAGTTTTTCAAGGAAAAAAATAGAGGGGCGCAAACCCCACACTCGCAGCTCACTGTCCTGAAACGTTCAGATACTGCTATGCCCCAGCTCATTCACTCCTGATGGAAAATGATTTCAGGAGCATTTTGGTTAGAACAACACCCACAGCTCCGATATATGAGACGACTTCTGTTTCAAGATAGAGTTAGGGTTAGGGCTAGCATACGGGATATGTTTAGGATTAGCTTTATTATTAGGGTTAGGGATAGGGTTAGGGTTCGGTTTGGGGATTGGGTTCGGGTTAGGGTGAGGGGTAGGGTTAGGGATAAGAGTAGGGTTAGGGTTAGGATGATGGTTTGGGCTAATGTTACATGTAGGCTTAGGGCTAGGGCTATAGGTAGATGACGGCCGCCGGTCGAGGAAAGTGTGTCATAGAAGATAGTGCACTTCGTAGCAGTCATAGTCCTGTACTCTCTTTGAGTCCGTGGATGACGAGAAAGTGATTCTGTAGATCGTTGGACTCAAACACAGCAAGGGAAATGATAAGAGAGCAAAATAGCTGATCATAAGTTCTGAAGAGGTTGTGTGATAGGGTACAAGGCACTCATTTCCACTTCAGCTGATATGAACACATTGATCGAGTGCTGCGTTCATGCTTAAAGCCACTTCTCAGGAACATGTTCATTCCCGAGTCCTTGCCAGCTTTCAAACCGTTGACTCATGTGCTGTGTCCGAGACGTTCACTCGAATAGAGTAAGGGGACTGCTAGCTTCACATGCGTTTCTGCGTCGAAAACACTGTATGGTCAAAGTGAGGAACTAGGCCGTTCCTTCTCTTCTTCTTGGGACTACGCTTTTCGGATGCGAAAAGTACCTAGGAGAAAACTCTACTGTGGAAGCTCATCCCCCTTCAAGGATCACAAAGTGCTATGCTGGCATTCCCTCCTTTGCTGAAGGGAAATCATTTCAGTAGCTCTTGGGCTATGACACGAGCCAGAGATCCTACATTGCAGCAAGGTACTTCGACGGGATGCTGACAAGTGTACACACTATGTGGCACACCACTGCTTTCATCTCCTACTGAAATGAGAACATTGATAACACGTCAAATAGTGTGGATGGCTTTTGTGGAAAACACTTTTCGCACGAGTTCCTATAATTGCTGAATGACGCAGGGGAGCGCAAAGTCTTCACTGCTGTATTCTCAGAGTGGAATGAATGCCCTGCTAGGCCCATGGTGTACGTTTAGCTTGTTCGTCCCTTAATGCTTCACGAACGGGTGGAGTCCAAGGGACGTAGTAGTCTCCGTGCGTTTCCTAGGCTACACCCTTAGTCTCCCATTCCATCTACTACTGAAAAGAGAACATTCAGAAGACGTTCCACGCTGAGACGGCTTTGGCTAAAAAAACCCGGTTCCTACGAAATAGGTTTATTCCCGGGTGATGTTGAGGAGAAAACACAACTTCACCAATGTATTATCTTCCACTGGGAGCCCCGCAGGGTGCTCTGAGATCCATATTGCCTTAGATCTTCAGAGCCTTGGAGTCCAAGTCACGTAGCATGGCCTAGCGGCCTTCCAACGTCCGGATACGCTTTCCTCCCAGAACGCATAATTTGGCGAAAACAGTGGTAGCCAAGCTGACTGTAGTTCATAGTTGGCGTAGTCCTGTGCTCCCGTTCATTCCTTTGTCTGGGGGAACGTGATCCCTGAACTCTTTGCCTAGCCAAGTTACCGCCTAGGTGATCATACGGAAAACAAATTGGAATGATTGGCCAAATCGGTCGGTTATATCGGCACCCCATACATTTCGCACACTACAGAAACGAGTCCATTGACCTAGTGTTTCCCGCTGGACATGAATTTTTCCAATAAGGCACTTGTGTGAAACATCCTGATTCCCTGGTCGTGTGGCAGCTTTCCATGAAATCCTTGCTGTTCTCTGAGAAGGAAATTCAGCCGCATAGACTCTATGGACTGTGAGCTTCATGTGCATATGTACGTTCGAGTAACAGTTTTATCCACAAGACATACTAGTCAGTACTTGCAGGAAATCGTCGGACTGTGAGTTTTTCAAGGAAAAAATAGAGGGGCGCAAACCCCACACTCGCAGCTCACTGTCCTGAAATGTTCAGATACTGCTATGCCCCAGCTCATTCACTCCTGATGGAAAATGATTTCAGGAGCCTTTTGGTTAGAACAACACCCACAGCTCCGATATATGAGACGACTTCTGTTTCAAGATAGAGTTAGGGTTAGGGCTAGCATACGGGATATGTTTAGGATTAGCTTTATTATTAGGGTTAGGGATAGGGTTAGGGTTCGGTTTGGGGATTGGGTTCGGGTTAGGGTGAGGGGTAGGGTTAGGGATAAGAGTAGGGTTAGGGTTAGGATGATGGTTTGGGCTAATGTTACATGTAGGCTTAGGGCTAGGGCTATAGGTAGATGACGGCCGCCGGTCGAGGAAAGTGTGTCATAGAAGATAGTGCAATTCGTAGCAGTCATAGTCCTGTACTCTCTTTGAGTCCGTGGATGACGAGAAAGTGATTCTGTAGATCGTTGGACTCAAGCACAGCAAGGGAAATGATAAGAGAGCAAAATAGCTGATCATAAGTTCTGAAGAGGTTGTGTGATAGGGTACAAGGCACTCATTTCCACTTCAGCTGATATGAACACATTGATCGAGTGCTGCGTTCATGCTTAAAGCCACTTCTCAGGAACATGTTCATTCCCGAGTCCTTGCCAGCTTTCAAACCGTTGACTTATGTGCTGTGTCCGAGACGTTCACTCGAATAGAGTAAGGGGACTGCTAGCTTCACATGCGTTTCTGCGTCGAAAACACTGTATGGTCAAAGTGAGGAACTAGGCCGTTCCTTCTCTTCTTCTTGGGACTACGCTTTTCGGATGCGAAAAGTACCTAGGAGAAAACTCTACTGTGGAAGCTCATCCCCCTTCAAGGATCACAAAGTGCTATGCTGGCATTCCCTCCTTTGCTGAAGGGAAATCATTTCAGTAGCTCTTGGGCTATGACACGAGCCAGAGATCCTACACTGCAGCAAGGTACTTCGACGGGATGCTGACAAGTGTACGCACTATGTGGCACACCACTGCTTTCATCCCCTACTGAAATGAGAACATTGATAACACATCAAATAGTGTGGATGGCTTTTGTGGAAAACACTTTTCGCACGAGTTCCTATAATTACTGAATGACGCAGGGGAGCGCAAAGTCTTCACTGCTGTATTCTCAGAGTGGAATGAATGCCCTGCTAGGGCCATGGTGTACGTTTAGCTTGTTCGTCCCTTAATGCTTCACGAACGGGTGGAGTCCAAGGGACGTAGTAGTCTCCGTGCGTTTCCTAGGCTACACCCTTAGTCTCCCATTCCATCTACTACTGAAAAGAGAACATTCAGAAGACGTTCCACGCTGAGACGGCTTTGGCTAAAAAAACCCGGTTCCTACGAAATAGGTTTATTCCCGGGTGATGTTGAGGAGAAAACACAACTTCACCAATGTATTATCTTCCACTGGGAGCCCCGCAGGGTGCTCTGAGATCCATATTGCCTTAGATCTTCAGAGCCTTGGAGTCCAAGTCACGTAGCATGGCCTAGCGGCCTTCCAACGTCCGGATACGCTTTCCTCCCAGAACGCATAATTTGGCGAAAACAGTGGTAGCCAAGCTGACTGTAGTTCATAGTTGGCGTAGTCCTGTGCTCCCGTTCATTCCTTTGTCTGGGGGAACGTGATCCCTGAACTCTTTGCCTAGCAAAGTTACCGCCTAGGTGATCATACAGAAAACAAATTGGAATGATTGGCCAAATCGGTCGGTTATATCGGCACCCCATACATTTCGCACTCTACAGAAACGAGTCCATTGACCTAGTGTTTCCCGCTGGACATGAATTTTTCCAATAAGGCACTTGTGTGAAACATCCTGATTCCCTGGTCGTGTGGCAGCTTTCCATGAAATCCTTGCTGTTCTCTGAGAAGGAAATTCAGCCGCATAGACTCTATGGACTGTGAGCTTCATGTGCATATGTACGTTCGAGTAACAGTTTTATCCACAAGACATACTAGTCAGTACTTGCAGGAAATCGTCGGACTGTGAGTTTTTCAAGAAAAAAATAGAGGGGCGCAAACCCCACACTCGCAGCTCACTGTCCTGAAACGTTCAGATACTGCTATGCCCCAGCTCATTCACTCCTGATGGAAAATGATGTCAGGAGCATTTTGGTTAGAACAACACCCACAGCTCCGATATATGAGACGACTTCTGTTTCAAGATAGAGTTAGGGTTAGGGCTAGCATACGGGATATGGTTAGGATTAGCTTTATTATTAGGGTTAGGGATAGGGTTAGGGTTCGGTTTGGGGATTGGGTTCGGGTTAGGGTGAGGGGTAGGGTTAGGGATAAGAGTAGGGTTAGGGTTAGGATGATGGTTTGGGCTAATGTTACATGTAGGCTTAGGGCTAGGGCTATAGGTAGATGACGGCCGCCGGTCGAGGAAAGTGTGTCATAGAAGATAGTGCACTTCGTAGCAGTCATAGTCCTGTACTCTCTTTGAGTCCGTGGATGACGAGAAAGTGATTCTGTAGATCGTTGGACTCAAACACAGCAAGGGAAATGATAAGAGAGCAAAATAGCTGATCATAAGTTCTGAAGAGGTTGTGTGATAGGGTACAAGGCACTCATTTCCACTTCAGCTGATATGAACACATTGATCGAGTGCTGCGTTCATGCTTAAAGCCACTTCTCAGGAACATGTTCATTCCCGAGTCCTTGCCAGCTTTCAAACCGTTGACTCATGTGCTGTGTCCGAGACGTTCACTCGAATAGAGTAAGGGGACTGCTAGCTTCACATGCGTTTCTGCGTCGAAAACACTGTATGGTCAAAGTGAGGAACTAGGCCGTTCCTTCTCTTCTTCTTGGGACTACGCTTTTCGGATGCGAAAAGTACCTAGGAGAAAACTCTACTGTGGAAGCTCATCCCCCTTCAAGGATCACAAAGTGCTATGCTGGCATTCCCTCCTTTGCTGAAGGGAAATCATTTCAGTAGCTCTTGGGCTATGACACGAGCCAGAGATCCTACATTGCAGCAAGGTACTTCGACGGGATGCTGACAAGTGTACACACTATGTGGCACACCACTGCTTTCATCTCCTACTGAAATGAGAACATTGATAACACGTCAAATAGTGTGGATGGCTTTTGTGGAAAACACTTTTCGCACGAGTTCCTATAATTGCTGAATGACGCAGGGGAGCGCAAAGTCTTCACTGCTGTATTCTCAGAGTGGAATGAATGCCCTGCTAGGCCCATGGTGTACGTTTAGCTTGTTCGTCCCTTAATGCTTCACGAACGGGTGGAGTCCAAGGGACGTAGTAGTCTCCGTGCGTTTCCTAGGCTACACCCTTAGTCTCCCATTCCATCTACTACTGAAAAGAGAACATTCAGAAGACGTTCCACGCTGAGACGGCTTTGGCTAAAAAAACCCGGTTCCTACGAAATAGGTTTATTCCCGGGTGATGTTGAGGAGAAAACACAACTTCACCAATGTATTATCTTCCACTGGGAGCCCCGCAGGGTGCTCTGAGATCCATATTGCCTTAGATCTTCAGAGCCTTGGAGTCCAAGTCACGTAGCATGGCCTAGCGGCCTTCCAACGTCCGGATACGCTTTCCTCCCAGAACGCATAATTTGGCGAAAACAGTGGTAGCCAAGCTGACTGTAGTTCATAGTTGGCGTAGTCCTGTGCTCCCGTTCATTCCTTTGTCTGGGGCAACGTGATCCCTGAACTCTTTGCCTAGCAAAGTTACCGCCTAGGTGATCATACGGAAAACAAATTGGAATGATTGGCCAAATCGGTCGGTTATATCGGCACCCCATACATTTCGCACACTACAGAAACGAGTCCATTGACCTAGTGTTTCCCGCTGGACATGAATTTTTCCAATAAGGCACTTGTGTGAAACATCCTGATTCCCTGGTCGTGTGGCAGCTTTCCATGAAATCCTTGCTGTTCTCTGAGAAGGAAATTCAGCCGCATAGACTCTATGGACTGTGAGCTTCATGTGCATATGTACGTTCGAGTAACAGTTTTATCCACAAGACATACTAGTCAGTACTTGCAGGAAATCGTCGGACTGTGAGTTTTTCAAGGAAAAAAATAGAGGGGCGCAAACCCCACACTCGCAGCTCACTGTCCTGAAACGTTCAGATACTGCTATGCCCCAGCTCATTCACTCCTGATGGAAAATGATTTCAGGAGCCTTTTGGTTAGAACAACACCCACAGCTCCGATATATGAGACGACTTCTGTTTCAAGATAGAGTTAGGGTTAGGGCTAGCATACGGGATATGTTTAGGATTAGCTTTATTATTAGGGTTAGGGATAGGGTTAGGGTTCGGTTTGGGGATTGGGTTCGGGTTAGGGTGAGGGGTAGGGTTAGGGATAAGAGTAGGGTTAGGGTTAGGATGATGGTTTGGGCTAATGTTACATGTAGGCTTAGGGCTAGGGCTATAGGTAGATGACGGCCGCCGGTCGAGGAAAGTGTGTCATAGAAGATAGTGCACTTCGTAGCAGTCATAGTCCTGTACTCTCTTTGAGTCCGTGGATGACGAGAAAGTGATTCTGTAGATCGTTGGACTCAAACACAGCAAGGGAAATGATAAGAGAGCAAAATAGCTGATCATAAGTTCTGAAGAGGTTGTGTGATAGGGTACAAGGCACTCATTTCCACTTCAGCTGATATGAACACATTGATCGAGTGCTGCGTTCATGCTTAAAGCCACTTCTCAGGAACATGTTCATTCCCGAGTCCTTGCCAGCTTTCAAACCGTTGACTCATGGGCTGTGTCCGAGACGTTCACTCGAATAGAGTAAGGGGACTGCTAGCTTCACATGCGTTTCTGCGTCGAAAACACTGTATGGTCAAAGTGAGGAACTAGGCCGTTCCTTCTCTTCTTCTTGGGACTACGCTTTTCGGATGCGAAAAGTACCTAGGAGAAAACTCTACTGTGGAAGCTCATCCCCCTTCAAGGATCACAAAGTGCTATGCTGGCATTCCCTCCTTTGCTGAAGGGAAATCATTTCAGTAGCTCTTGGGCTATGACACGAGCCAGAGATCCTACACTGCAGCAAGGTACTTCGACGGGATGCTGACAAGTGTACGCACTATGTGGCACACCACTGCTTTCATCCCCTACTGAAATGAGAACATTGATAACACGTCAAATAGTGTGGATGGCTTTTGTGGAAAACACTTTTCGCACGAGTTCCTATAATTGCTGAATGACGCAGGGGAGGGCAAAGTCTTCACTGCTGTATTCTCAGAGTGGAATGAATGCCCTGCTAGGCCCATGGTGTACGTTTAGCTTGTTCGTCCCTTAATGCTTCACGAACGGGTGGAGTCCAAGGGACGTAGTAGTCTCCGTGCGTTTCCTAGGCTACACCCTTAGTCTCCCATTCCATCTACTACTGAAAAGAGAACATTCAGAGACGTTCCACGCTGAGACGGCTTTGGATAAAAAAACCCGGTTCCTACGAAATAGGTTTATTCCCGGGTGATGTTGAGGAGAAAACACAACTTTCCCAATGTATTATCTTCCACTGGGAGCCCCGCAGGGTGCTCTGAGATCCATATTGCCTTAGATCTTCAGAGCCTTGGAGTCCAAGTCACGTAGCATGGCCTAGCGGCCTTCCAACGTCCGGATACGCTTTCCTCCCAGAACGCATAATTTGGCGAAAACAGTGGTAGCCAAGCTGACTGTAGTTCATAGTTGGCGTAGTCCTGTGCTCCCGTTCATTCCTTTGTCTGGGGGAACGTGATCCCTGAACTCTTTGCCTAGCAAAGTTACCGCCTAGGTGATCATACAGAAAACAAATTGGAATGATTGGCCAAATCGGTCGGTTATATCGGCACCCCATACATTTCGCACTCTACAGAAACGAGTCCATTGACCTAGTGTTTCCCGCTGGACATGAATTTTTCCAATAAGGCACTTGTGTGAAACATCCTGATTCCCTGGTCGTGTGGCAGCTTTCCATGAAATCCTTGCTGTTCTCTGAGAAGGAAATTCAGCCGCATAGACTCTATGGACTGTGAGCTTCATGTGCATATGTACGTTCGAGTAACAGTTTTATCCACAAGACATACTAGTCAGTACTTGCAGGAAATCGTCGGACTGTGAGTTTTTCAAGGAAAAAATAGAGGGGCGCAAACCCCACACTCGCAGCTCACTGTCCTGAAACGTTCAGATACTGCTATGCCCCAGCTCATTCACTCCTGATGGAAAATGATGTCAGGAGCATTTTGGTTAGAACAACACCCACAGCTCCGATATATGAGACGACTTCTGTTTCAAGATAGAGTTAGGGTTAGGGCTAGCATACGGGATATGGTTAGGATTAGCTTTATTATTAGGGTTAGGGATAGGGTTAGGGTTCGGTTTGGGGATTGGGTTCGGGTTTGGGTGAGGGGTAGGGTTAGGGATAAGAGTAGGGTTAGGGTTAGGATGATGGTTTGGGCTAATGTTACATGTAGGCTTAGGGCTAGGGCTATAGGTAGATGACGGCCGCCGGTCGAGGAAAGTGTGTCATAGAAGATAGTGCACTTCGTAGCAGTCATAGTCCTGTACTCTCTTTGAGTCCGTGGATGACGAGAAAGTGATTCTGTAGATCGTTGGACTCAAACACAGCAAGGGAAATGATAAGAGAGCAAAATAGCTGATCATAAGTTCTGAAGAGGTTGTGTGATAGGGTACAAGGCACTCATTTCCACTTCAGCTGATATGAACACATTGATCGAGTGCTGCGTTCATGCTTAAAGCCACTTCTCAGGAACATGTTCATTCCCGAGTCCTTGCCAGCTTTCAAACCGTTGACTCATGTGCTGTGTCCGAGACGTTCACTCGAATAGAGTAAGGGGACTGCTAGCTTCACATGCGTTTCTGCGTCGAAAACACTGTATGGTCAAAGTGAGGAACTAGGCCGTTCCTTCTCTTCTTCTTGGGACTACGCTTTTCGGATGCGAAAAGTACCTAGGAGAAAACTCTACTGTGGAAGCTCATCCCCCTTCAAGGATCACAAAGTGCTATGCTGGCATTCCCTCCTTTGCTGAAGGGAAATCATTTCAGTAGCTCTTGGGCTATGACACGAGCCAGAGATCCTACACTGCAGCAAGGTACTTCGACGGGATGCTGACAAGTGTACGCACTATGTGGCACACCACTGCTTTCATCCCCTACTGAAATGAGAACATTGATAACACGTCAAATAGTGTGGATGGCTTTTGTGGAAAACACTTTTCGCACGAGTTCCTATAATTGCTGAATGACGCAGGGGAGCGCAAAGTCTTCACTGCTGTATTCTCAGAGTGGAATGAATGCCCTGCTAGGCCCATGGTGTACGTTTAGCTTGTTCGTCCCTTAATGCTTCACGAACGGGTGGAGTCCAAGGGACGTAGTAGTCTCCGTGCGTTTCCTAGGCTACACCCTTAGTCTCCCATTCCATCTACTACTGAAAAGAGAACATTCAGAAGACGTTCCACGCTGAGACGGCTTTGGCTAAAAAAACCCGGTTCCTACGAAATAGGTTTATTCCCGGGTGATGTTGAGGAGAAAACACAACTTCACCAATGTATTATCTTCCACTGGGAGCCCCGCAGGGTGCTCTGAGATCCATATTGCCTTAGATCTTCAGAGCCTTGGAGTCCAAGTCACGTAGCATGGCCTAGCGGCCTTCCAACGTCCGGATACGCTTTCCTCCCAGAACGCATAATTTGGCGAAAACAGTGGTAGCCAAGCTGACTGTAGTTCATAGTTGGCGTAGTCCTGTGCTCCCGTTCATTCCTTTGTCTGGGGCAACGTGATCCCTGAACTCTTTGCCTAGCAAAGTTACCGCCTAGGTGATCATACGGAAAACAAATTGGAATGATTGGCCAAATCGGTCGGTTATATCGGCACCCCATACATTTCGCACACTACAGAAACGAGTCCATTGACCTAGTGTTTCCCGCTGGACATGAATTTTTCCAATAAGGCACTTGTGTGAAACATCCTGATTCCCTGGTCGTGTGGCAGCTTTCCATGAAATCCTTGCTGTTCTCTGAGAAGGAAATTCAGCCGCATAGACTCTATGGACTGTGAGCTTCATGTGCATATGTACGTTCGAGTAACAGTTTTATCCACAAGACATACTAGTCAGTACTTGCAGGAAATCGTCGGACTGTGAGTTTTTCAAGGAAAAAAATAGAGGGGCGCAAACCCCACACTCGCAGCTCACTGTCCTGAAACGTTCAGATACTGCTATGCCCCAGCTCATTCACTCCTGATGGAAAATGATTTCAGGAGCCTTTTGGTTAGAACAACACCCACAGCTCCGATATATGAGACGACTTCTGTTTCAAGATAGAGTTAGGGTTAGGGCTAGCATACGGGATATGTTTAGGATTAGCTTTATTATTAGGGTTAGGGATAGGGTTAGGGTTCGGTTTGGGGATTGGGTTCGGGTTAGGGTGAGGGGTAGGGTTAGGGATAAGAGTAGGGTTAGGGTTAGGATGATGGTTTGGGCTAATGTTACATGTAGGCTTAGGGCTAGGGCTATAGGTAGATGACGGCCGCCGGTCGAGGAAAGTGTGTCATAGAAGATAGTGCACTTCGTAGCAGTCATAGTCCTGTACTCTCTTTGAGTCCGTGGATGACGAGAAAGTGATTCTGTAGATCGTTGGACTCAAACACAGCAAGGGAAATGATAAGAGAGCAAAATAGCTGATCATAAGTTCTGAAGAGGTTGTGTGATAGGGTACAAGGCACTCATTTCCACTTCAGCTGATATGAACACATTGATCGAGTGCTGCGTTCATGCTTAAAGCCACTTCTCAGGAACATGTTCATTCCCGAGTCCTTGCCAGCTTTCAAACCGTTGACTCATGGGCTGTGTCTGAGACGTTCACTCGAATAGAGTAAGGGGACTGCTAGCTTCACATGCGTTTCTGCGTCGAAAACACTGTATGGTCAAAGTGAGGAACTAGGCCGTTCCTTCTCTTCTTCTTGGGACTACGCTTTTCGGATGCGAAAAGTACCTAGGAGAAAACTCTACTGTGGAAGCTCATCCCCCTTCAAGGATCACAAAGTGCTATGCTGGCATTCCCTCCTTTGCTGAAGGGAAATCATTTCAGTAGCTCTTGGGCTATGACACGAGCCAGAGATCCTACACTGCAGCAAGGTACTTCGACGGGATGCTGACAAGTGTACGCACTATGTGGCACACCACTGCTTTCATCCCCTACTGAAATGAGAACATTGATAACACGTCAAATAGTGTGGATGGCTTTTGTGGAAAACACTTTTCGCACGAGTTCCTATAATTGCTGAATGACGCAGGGGAGGGCAAAGTCTTCACTGCTGTATTCTCAGAGTGGAATGAATGCCCTGCTAGGCCCATGGTGTACGTTTAGCTTGTTCGTCCCTTAATGCTTCACGAACGGGTGGAGTCCAAGGGACGTAGTAGTCTCCGTGCGTTTCCTAGGCTACACCCTTAGTCTCCCATTCCATCTACTACTGAAAAGAGAACATTCAGAGACGTTCCACGCTGAGACGGCTTTGGATAAAAAAACCCGGTTCCTACGAAATAGGTTTATTCCCGGGTGATGTTGAGGAGAAAACACAACTTTCCCAATGTATTATCTTCCACTGGGAGCCCCGCAGGGTGCTCTGAGATCCATATTGCCTTAGATCTTCAGAGCCTTGGAGTCCAAGTCACGTAGCATGGCCTAGCGGCCTTCCAACGTCCGGATACGCTTTCCTCCCAGAACGCATAATTTGGCGAAAACAGTGGTAGCCAAGCTGACTGTAGTTCATAGTTGGCGTAGTCCTGTGCTCCCGTTCATTCCTTTGTCTGGGGGAACGTGATCCCTGAACTCTTTGCCTAGCAAAGTTACCGCCTAGGTGATCATACAGAAAACAAATTGGAATGATTGGCCAAATCGGTCGGTTATATCGGCACCCCATACATTTCGCACTCTACAGAAACGAGTCCATTGACCTAGTGTTTCCCGCTGGACATGAATTTTTCCAATAAGGCACTTGTGTGAAACATCCTGATTCCCTGGTCGTGTGGCAGCTTTCCATGAAATCCTTGCTGTTCTCTGAGAAGGAAATTCAGCCGCATAGACTCTATGGACTGTGAGCTTCATGTGCATATGTACGTTCGAGTAACAGTTTTATCCACAAGACATACTAGTCAGTACTTGCAGGAAATCGTCGGACTGTGAGTTTTTCAAGGAAAAAATAGAGGGGCGCAAACCCCACACTCGCAGCTCACTGTCCTGAAACGTTCAGATACTGCTATGCCCCAGCTCATTCACTCCTGATGGAAAATGATGTCAGGAGCATTTTGGTTAGAACAACACCCACAGCTCCGATATATGAGACGACTTCTGTTTCAAGATAGAGTTAGGGTTAGGGCTAGCATACGGGATATGGTTAGGATTAGCTTTATTATTAGGGTTAGGGATAGGGTTAGGGTTCGGTTTGGGGATTGGGTTCGGGTTTGGGTGAGGGGTAGGGTTAGGGATAAGAGTAGGGTTAGGGTTAGGATGATGGTTTGGGCTAATGTTACATGTAGGCTTAGGGCTAGGGCTATAGGTAGATGACGGCCGCCGGTCGAGGAAAGTGTGTCATAGAAGATAGTGCACTTCGTAGCAGTCATAGTCCTGTACTCTCTTTGAGTCCGTGGATGACGAGAAAGTGATTCTGTAGATCGTTGGACTCAAACACAGCAAGGGAAATGATAAGAGAGCAAAATAGCTGATCATAAGTTCTGAAGAGGTTGTGTGATAGGGTACAAGGCACTCATTTCCACTTCAGCTGATATGAACACATTGATCGAGTGCTGCGTTCATGCTTAAAGCCACTTCTCAGGAACATGTTCATTCCCGAGTCCTTGCCAGCTTTCAAACCGTTGACTCATGGGCTGTGTCCGAGACGTTCACTCGAATAGAGTAAGGGGACTGCTAGCTTCACATGCGTTTCTGCGTCGAAAACACTGTATGGTCAAAGTGAGGAACTAGGCCGTTCCTTCTCTTCTTCTTGGGACTACGCTTTTCGGATGCGAAAAGTACCTAGGAGAAAACTCTACTGTGGAAGCTCATCCCCCTTCAAGGATCACAAAGTGCTATGCTGGCATTCCCTCCTTTGCTGAAGGGAAATCATTTCAGTAGCTCTTGGGCTATGACACGAGCCAGAGATCCTACACTGCAGCAAGGTACTTCGACGGGATGCTGACAAGTGTACGCACTATGTGGCACACCACTGCTTTCATCCCCTACTGAAATGAGAACATTGATAACACGTCAAATAGTGTGGATGGCTTTTGTGGAAAACACTTTTCGCACGAGTTCCTATAATTGCTGAATGACGCAGGGGAGGGCAAAGTCTTCACTGCTGTATTCTCAGAGTGGAATGAATGCCCTGCTAGGCCCATGGTGTACGTTTAGCTTGTTCGTCCCTTAATGCTTCACGAACGGGTGGAGTCCAAGGGACGTAGTAGTCTCCGTGCGTTTCCTAGGCTACACCCTTAGTCTCCCATTCCATCTACTACTGAAAAGAGAACATTCAGAGACGTTCCACGCTGAGACGGCTTTGGATAAAAAAACCCGGTTCCTACGAAATAGGTTTATTCCCGGGTGATGTTGAGGAGAAAACACAACTTTCCCAATGTATTATCTTCCACTGGGAGCCCCGCAGGGTGCTCTGAGATCCATATTGCCTTAGATCTTCAGAGCCTTGGAGTCCAAGTCACGTAGCATGGCCTAGCGGCCTTCCAACGTCCGGATACGCTTTCCTCCCAGAACGCATAATTTGGCGAAAACAGTGGTAGCCAAGCTGACTGTAGTTCATAGTTGGCGTAGTCCTGTGCTCCCGTTCATTCCTTTGTCTGGGGGAACGTGATCCCTGAACTCTTTGCCTAGCAAAGTTACCGCCTAGGTGATCATACAGAAAACAAATTGGAATGATTGGCCAAATCGGTCGGTTATATCGGCACCCCATACATTTCGCACTCTACAGAAACGAGTCCATTGACCTAGTGTTTCCCGCTGGACATGAATTTTTCCAATAAGGCACTTGTGTGAAACATCCTGATTCCCTGGTCGTGTGGCAGCTTTCCATGAAATCCTTGCTGTTCTCTGAGAAGGAAATTCAGCCGCATAGACTCTATGGACTGTGAGCTTCATGTGCATATGTACGTTCGAGTAACAGTTTTATCCACAAGACATACTAGTCAGTACTTGCAGGAAATCGTCGGACTGTGAGTTTTTCAAGGAAAAAATAGAGGGGCGCAAACCCCACACTCGCAGCTCACTGTCCTGAAACGTTCAGATACTGCTATGCCCCAGCTCATTCACTCCTGATGGAAAATGATGTCAGGAGCATTTTGGTTAGAACAACACCCACAGCTCCGATATATGAGACGACTTCTGTTTCAAGATAGAGTTAGGGTTAGGGCTAGCATACGGGATATGGTTAGGATTAGCTTTATTATTAGGGTTAGGGATAGGGTTAGGGTTCGGTTTGGGGATTGGGTTCGGGTTTGGGTGAGGGGTAGGGTTAGGGATAAGAGTAGGGTTAGGGTTAGGATGATGGTTTGGGCTAATGTTACATGTAGGCTTAGGGCTAGGGCTATAGGTAGATGACGGCCGCCGGTCGAGGAAAGTGTGTCATAGAAGATAGTGCACTTCGTAGCAGTCATAGTCCTGTACTCTCTTTGAGTCCGTGGATGACGAGAAAGTGATTCTGTAGATCGTTGGACTCAAACACAGCAAGGGAAATGATAAGAGAGCAAAATAGCTGATCATAAGTTCTGAAGAGGTTGTGTGATAGGGTACAAGGCACTCATTTCCACTTCAGCTGATATGAACACATTGATCGAGTGCTGCGTTCATGCTTAAAGCCACTTCTCAGGAACATGTTCATTCCCGAGTCCTTGCCAGCTTTCAAACCGTTGACTCATGTGCTGTGTCCGAGACGTTCACTCGAATAGAGTAAGGGGACTGCTAGCTTCACATGCGTTTCTGCGTCGAAAACACTGTATGGTCAAAGTGAGGAACTAGGCCGTTCCTTCTCTTCTTCTTGGGACTACGCTTTTCGGATGCGAAAAGTACCTAGGAGAAAACTCTACTGTGGAAGCTCATCCCCCTTCAAGGATCACAAAGTGCTATGCTGGCATTCCCTCCTTTGCTGAAGGGAAATCATTTCAGTAGCTCTTGGGCTATGACACGAGCCAGAGATCCTACACTGCAGCAAGGTACTTCGACGGGATGCTGACAAGTGTACGCACTATGTGGCACACCACTGCTTTCATCCCCTACTGAAATGAGAACATTGATAACACGTCAAATAGTGTGGATGGCTTTTGTGGAAAACACTTTTCGCACGAGTTCCTATAATTGCTGAATGACGCAGGGGAGCGCAAAGTCTTCACTGCTGTATTCTCAGAGTGGAATGAATGCCCTGCTAGGCCCATGGTGTACGTTTAGCTTGTTCGTCCCTTAATGCTTCACGAACGGGTGGAGTCCAAGGGACGTAGTAGTCTCCGTGCGTTTCCTAGGCTACACCCTTAGTCTCCCATTCCATCTACTACTGAAAAGAGAACATTCAGAAGACGTTCCACGCTGAGACGGCTTTGGCTAAAAAAACCCGGTTCCTACGAAATAGGTTTATTCCCGGGTGATGTTGAGGAGAAAACACAACTTCACCAATGTATTATCTTCCACTGGGAGCCCCGCAGGGTGCTCTGAGATCCATATTGCCTTAGATCTTCAGAGCCTTGGAGTCCAAGTCACGTAGCATGGCCTAGCGGCCTTCCAACGTCCGGATACGCTTTCCTCCCAGAACGCATAATTTGGCGAAAACAGTGGTAGCCAAGCTGACTGTAGTTCATAGTTGGCGTAGTCCTGTGCTCCCGTTCATTCCTTTGTCTGGGGCAACGTGATCCCTGAACTCTTTGCCTAGCAAAGTTACCGCCTAGGTGATCATACGGAAAACAAATTGGAATGATTGGCCAAATCGGTCGGTTATATCGGCACCCCATACATTTCGCACACTACAGAAACGAGTCCATTGACCTAGTGTTTCCCGCTGGACATGAATTTTTCCAATAAGGCACTTGTGTGAAACATCCTGATTCCCTGGTCGTGTGGCAGCTTTCCATGAAATCCTTGCTGTTCTCTGAGAAGGAAATTCAGCCGCATAGACTCTATGGACTGTGAGCTTCATGTGCATATGTACGTTCGAGTAACAGTTTTATCCACAAGACATACTAGTCAGTACTTGCAGGAAATCGTCGGACTGTGAGTTTTTGAAGGAAAAAATAGAGGGGCGAAAACCCCACACTCGCAGCTCACTGTCCTGAAACGTTCAGATACTGCTATGCCCCAGCTCATTCACTCCTGATGGAAAATGATTTCAGGAGCATTTTGGTTAGAACAACACCCACAGCTCCGATATATGAGACGACTTCTGTTTCAAGATAGAGTTAGGGTTAGGGCTAGCATACGGGATATGTTTAGGATTAGCTTTATTATTAGGGTTAGGGTTCGGTTTGGGGATTGGGTTCGGGTTAGGGTGAGGGGTAGGGTTAGGGATAAGAGTAGGGTTAGGGTTAGGATGATGGTTTGGGCTAATGTTACATGTAGGCTTAGGGCTAGGGCTATAGGTAGATGACGGCCGCCGGTCGAGGAAAGTGTGTCATAGAAGATAGTGCACTTCATAGCAGTCATAGTCCTGTACTCTCTTTGAGTCCGTGGATGACGAGAAAGTGATTCTGTAGATCGTTGGACTCAAACACAGCAAGGGAAATGATAAGAGAGCAAAATAGCTGATCATAAGTTCTGAAGAGGTTGTGTGATAGGGTACAAGGCACTCATTTCCACTTCAGCTGATATGAACACATTGATCGAGTGCTGCGTTCATGCTTAAAGCCACTTCTCAGGAACATGTTCATTCCCGAGTCCTTGCCAGCTTTCAAACCGTTGACTCATGTGCTGTGTCCGAGACATTCACTCGAATAGAGTAAGGGGACTGCTAGCTTCACATGCGTTTCTGCGTCGAAAACACTGTATGGTCAAAGTGAGGAACTAGGCCGTTCCTTCTCTTCTTCTTGGGACTACGCTTTTCGGATGCGAAAAGTACCTAGGAGAAAACTCTACTGTGGAAGCTCATCCCCCTTCAAGGATCACAAAGTGCTATGCTGGCATTCCCTCCTTTGCTGAAGGGAAATCATTTCAGTAGCTCTTGGGCTATGACACGAGCCAGAGATCCTACATTGCAGCAAGGTACTTCGACGGGATGCTGACAAGTGTATGCACTATGTGGCACACCACTGCTTTCATCCCCTACTGAAATGAGAACATTGATAACACGTCAAATAGTGTGGATGGCTTTTGTGGAAAACACTTTTCGCACGAGTTCCTATAATTGCTGAATGACGCAGGGGAGCGCAAAGTCTTCACTGCTGTATTCTCAGAGTGGAATGAATGCCCTGCTAGGCCCATGGTGTACGTTTAGCTTGTTCGTCCCTTAATGCTTCACGAACGGGTGGAGTCCAAGGGACGTAGTAGTCTCCGTGCGTTTCCTAGGCTACACCCTTAGTCTCCCATTCCATCTACTACTGAAAAGAGAACATTCAGAGACGTTCCACGCTGAGACGGCTTTGGATAAAAAAACCCGGTTCCTACGAAATAGGTTTATTCCCGGGTGATGTTGAGGAGAAAACACAACTTTCCTAATGTATTATCTTCCACTGGGAGCCCCGCAGGGTGCTCTGAGATCCATATTGCCTTAGATCTTCAGAGCCTTGGAGTCCAAGTCACGTAGCATGGCCTAGCGGCCTTCCAACGTCCGGATACGCTTTCCTCCCAGAACGCATAATTTGGCGAAAACAGTGGTAGCCAAGCTGACTGTAGTTCATAGTTGGCGTAGTCCTGTGCTCCCGTTCATTCCTTTGTCTGGGGGAACGTGATCCCTGAACTCTTTGCCTAGCAAAGTTACCGCCTAGGTGATCATACGGAAAACAAATTGGAATGATTGGCCAAATCGGTCGGTTATATCGGCACCCCATACATTTCGCACTCTACAGAAACGAGTCCATTGACCTAGTGTTTCCCGCTGGACATGAATTTTTCCAATAAGGCACTTGTGTGAAACATCCTGATTCCCTGGTCGTGTGGCAGCTTTCCATGAAATCCTTGCTGTTCTCTGAGAAGGAAATTCAGCCGCATAGACTCTATGGACTGTGAGCTTCATGTGCATATGTACGTTCGAGTAACAGTTTTATCCACAAGAAATACTAGTCAGTACTTGCAGGAAATCGTCGGACTGTGAGTTTTTCAAGGAAAAAATAGAGGGGCGAAAACCCCACACTCGCAGCTCACTGTCCTGAAACGTTCAGATACTGCTATGCCCCAGCTCATTCACTCCTGATGGAAAATGATGTCAGGAGCATTTTGGTTAGAACAACACCCACAGCTCCGATATATGAGACGACTTCTGTTTCAAGATAGAGTTAGGGTTAGGGCTAGCATACGGGATATGGTTAGGATTAGCTTTATTATTAGGGTTAGGGATAGGGTTAGGGTTCGGTTTGGGGATTGGGTTCGGGTTTGGGTGAGGGGTAGGGTTAGGGATAAGAGTAGGGTTAGGGTTAGGATGATGGTTTGGGCTAATGTTACATGTAGGCTTAGGGCTAGGGCTATAGGTAGATGACGGCCGCCGGTCGAGGAAAGTGTGTCATAGAAGATAGTGCACTTCGTAGCAGTCATAGTCCTGTACTCTCTTTGAGTCCGTGGATGACGAGAAAGTGATTCTGTAGATCGTTGGACTCAAACACAGCAAGGGAAATGATAAGAGAGCAAAATAGCTGATCATAAGTTCTGAAGAGGTTGTGTGATAGGGTACAAGGCACTCATTTCCACTTCAGCTGATATGAACACATTGATCGAGTGCTGCGTTCATGCTTAAAGCCACTTCTCAGGAACATGTTCATTCCCGAGTCCTTGCCAGCTTTCACACCGTTGACTCATGTGCTGTGTCCGAGACGTTCACTCGAATAGAGTAAGGGGACTGCTAGCTTCACATGCGTTTCTGCGTCGAAAACACTGTATGGTCAAAGTGAGGAACTAGGCCGTTCCTTCTCTTCTTCTTGGGACTACGCTTTTCGGATGCGAAAAGTACCTAGGAGAAAACTCTACTGTGGAAGCTCATCCCCCTTCAAGGATCACAAAGTGCTATGCTGGCATTCCCTCCTTTGCTGAAGGGAAATCATTTCAGTAGCTCTTGGGCTATGACACGAGCCAGAGATCCTACACTGCAGCAAGGTACTTCGACGGGATGCTGACAAGTGTACGCACTATGTGGCACACCACTGCTTTCATCCCCTACTGAAATGAGAACATTGATAACACGTCAAATAGTGTGGATGGCTTTTGTGGAAAACACTTTTCGCACGAGTTCCTATAATTGCTGAATGACGCAGGGGAGCGCAAAGTCTTCACTGCTGTATTCTCAGAGTGGAATGAATGCCCTGCTAGGCCCATGGTGTACGTTTAGCTTGTTCGTCCCTTAATGCTTCACGAACGGGTGGAGTCCAAGGGACGTAGTAGTCTCCGTGCGTTTCCTAGGCTACACCCTTAGTCTCCCATTCCATCTACTACTGAAAAGAGAACATTCAGAAGACGTTCCACGCTGAGACGGCTTTGGCTAAAAAAACCCGGTTCCTACGAAATAGGTTTATTCCCGGGTGATGTTGAGGAGAAAACACAACTTCACCAATGTATTATCTTCCACTGGGAGCCCCGCAGGGTGCTCTGAGATCCATATTGCCTTAGATCTTCAGAGCCTTGGAGTCCAAGTCACGTAGCATGGCCTAGCGGCCTTCCAACGTCCGGATACGCTTTCCTCCCAGAACGCATAATTTGGCGAAAACAGTGGTAGCCAAGCTGACTGTAGTTCATAGTTGGCGTAGTCCTGTGCTCCCGTTCATTCCTTTGTCTGGGGGAACGTGATCCCTGAACTCTTTGCCTAGCAAAGTTACCGCCTAGGTGATCATACGGAAAACAAATTGGAATGATTGGCCAAATCGGTCGGTTATATCGGCACCCCATACATTTCGCACTCTACAGAAACGAGTCCATTGACCTAGTGTTTCCCGCTGGACATGAATTTTTCCAATAAGGCACTTGTGTGAAACATCCTGATTCCCTGGTCGTGTGGCAGCTTTCCATGAAATCCTTGCTGTTCTCTGAGAAGGAAATTCAGCCGCATAGACTCTATGGACTGTGAGCTTCATGTGCATATGTACGTTCGAGTAACAGTTTTATCCACAAGACATACTAGTCAGTACTTGCAGGAAATCGTCGGACTGTGAGTTTTTCAAGGAAAAAATAGAGGGGCGAAAACCCCACACTCGCAGCTCACTGTCCTGAAAAGTTCAGATACTGCTATGCCCCAGCTCATTCACTCCTGATGGAAAATGATGTCAGGAGCATTTTGGTTAGAACAACACCCACAGCTCCGATATATGAGACGACTTCTGTTTCAAGATAGAGTTAGGGTTAGGGCTAGCATACGGGATATGGTTAGGATTAGCTTTATTATTAGGGTTAGGGATAGGGTTAGGGTTCGGTTTGTGGATTGGGTTCGGGTTTGGGTGAGGTGTAGGGTTAGGGATAAGAGTAGGGTTAGGGTTAGGATGATGGTTTGGGCTAATGTTACATGTAGGCTTAGGGCTAGGGCTATAGGTAGATGACGGCCGCCGGTCGAGGAAAGTGTGTCATAGAAGATAGTGCACTTTGTAGCAGTCATAGTCCTGTACTCTCTTTGAGTCCGTGGATGACGAGAAAGTGATTCTGTAGATCGTTGGACTCAAACACAGCAAGGGAAATGATAAGAGAGCAAAATAGCTGATCATAAGTTCTGAAGAGGTTGTGTGATAGGGTACAAGGCACTCATTTCCACTTCAGCTGATATGAACACATTGATCGAGTGCTGCGTTCATGCTTAAAGCCACTTCTCAGGAACATGTTCATTCCCGAGTCCTTGCCAGCTTTCAAACCGTTGACTCATGGGCTGTGTCCGAGACGTTCACTCGAATAGAATAAGGGGACTGCTAGCTTCACATGCGTTTCTGCGTCGAAAACACTGTATGGTCAAAGTGAGGAACTAGGCCGTTCCTTCTCTTCTTCTTGGGACTACGCTTTTCGGATGCGAAAAGTACCTAGGAGAAAACTCTACTGTGGAAGCTCATCCCCCTTCAAGGATCACAAAGTGCTATGCTGGCATTCCCTCCTTTGCTGAAGGGAAATCATTTCAGTAGCTCTTGGGCTATGACACGAGCCAGAGATCCTACACTGCAGCAAGGTACTTCGACGGGATGCTGACAAGTGTACGCACTATGTGGCACACCACTGCTTTCATCCCCTACTGAAATGAGAACATTGATAACACGTCAAATAGTGTGGATGGCTTTTGTGGAAAACACTTTTCGCACGAGTTCCTATAATTGCTGAATGACGCAGGGGAGCGCAAAGTCTTCACTGCTGTATTCTCAGAGTGGAATGAATGCCCTGCTAGGCCCATGGTGTACGTTTAGCTTGTTCGTCCCTTAATGCTTCACGAACGGGTGGAGTCCAAGGGACGTAGTAGTCTCCGTGCGTTTCCTAGGCTACACCCTTAGTCTCCCATTCCATCTACTACTGAAAAGAGAACATTCAGAGACGTTCCACGCTGAGACGGCTTTGGATAAAAAAACCCGGTTCCTACGAAATAGGTTTATTCCCGGGTGATGTTGAGGAGAAAACACAACTTTCCCAATGTATTATCTTCCACTGGGAGCCCCGCAGGGTGCTCTGAGATCCATATTGCCTTAGATCTTCAGAGCCTTGGAGTCCAAGTCACGTAGCATGGCCTAGCGGCCTTCCAACGTCCGGATACGCTTTCCTCCCAGAACGCATAATTTGGCGAAAACAGTGGTAGCCAAGCTGACTGTAGTTCATAGTTGGCGTAGTCCTGTGCTCCCGTTCATTCCTTTGTCTGGGGGAACGTGATCCCTGAACTCTTTGCCTAGCAAAGTTACCGCCTAGGTGATCATACGGAAAACAAATTGGAATGATTGGCCAAATCGGTCGGTTATATCGGCACCCCATACATTTCGCACTCTACAGAAACGAGTCCATTGACCTAGTGTTTCCCGCTGGACATGAATTTTTCCAATAAGGCACTTGTGTGAAACATCCTGATTCCCTGGTCGTGTGGCAGCTTTCCATGAAATCCTTGCTGTTCTCTGAGAAGGAAATTCAGCCGCATAGACTCTATGGACTGTGAGCTTCATGTGCATATGTACGTTCGAGTAACAGTTTTATCCACAAGACATACTAGTCAGTACTTGCAGGAAATCGTCGGACTGTGAGTTTTTCAAGGAAAAAATAGAGGGGCGAAAACCCCACACTCGCAGCTCACTGTCCTGAAACGTTCAGATACTGCTATGCCCCAGCTCATTCACTCCTGATGGAAAATGATGTCAGGAGCATTTTGGTTAGAACAACACCAACAGCTCCGATATATGAGACGACTTCTGTTTCAAGATAGAGTTAGGGTTAGGGCTAGCATACGGGATATGGTTAGGATTAGCTTTATTATTAGGGTTAGGGATAGGGTTAGGGTTCGGTTTGTGGATTGGGTTCGGGTTTGGGTGAGGTGTAGGGTTAGGGATAAGAGTAGGGTTAGGGTTAGGATGATGGTTTGGGCTAATGTTACATGTAGGCTTAGGGCTAGGGCTATAGGTAGATGACGGCCGCCGGTCGAGGAAAGTGTGTCATAGAAGATAGTGCACTTCGTAGCAGTCATAGTCCTGTACTCTCTTTGAGTCCGTGGATGACGAGAAAGTGATTCTGTAGATCGTTGGACTCAAACACAGCAAGGGAAATGATAAGAGAGCAAAATAGCTGATCATAAGTTCTGAAGAGGTTGTGTGATAGGGTACAAGGCACTCATTTCCACTTCAGCTGATATGAACACATTGATCGTGTGCTGCGTTCATGCTTAAAGCCACTTCTCAGGAACATGTTCATTCCCGAGTCCTTGCCAGCTTTCAAACCGTTGACTCATGGGCTGTGTCCGAGACGTTCACTCGAATAGAATAAGGGGACTGCTAGCTTCACATGCGTTTCTGCGTCGAAAACACTGTATGGTCAAAGTGAGGAACTAGGCCGTTCCTTCTCTTCTTCTTGGGACTACGCTTTTCGGATGCGAAAAGTACCTAGGAGAAAACTCTACTGTGGAAGCTCATCCCCCTTCAAGGATCACAAAGTGCTATGCTGGCATTCCCTCCTTTGCTGAAGGAAAATCATTTCAGTAGCTCTTGGGCTATGACACGAGCCAGAGATCCTACACTGCAGCAAGGTACTTCGACGGGATGCTGACAAGTGTACGCACTATGTGGCACACCACTGCTTTCATCGCCTACTGAAATGAGAACATTGATAACACGTCAAATAGTGTGGATGGCTTTTGTGGAAAACACTTTTCGCACGAGTTCCTATAATTGCTGAATGACGCAGGGGAGCGCAAAGTCTTCACTGCTGTATTCTCAGAGTGGAATGAATGCCCTGCTAGGCCCATGGTGTACGTTTAGCTTGTTCGTCCCTTAATGCTTCACGAACGGGTGGAGTCCAAGGGACGTAGTAGTCTCCGTGCGTTTCCTAGGCTACACCCTTAGTCTCCCATTCCATCTACTACTGAAAAGAGAACATTCAGAAGACGTTCCACGCTGAGACGGCTTTGGATAAAAAAACCCGGTTCCTACGAAATAGGTTTATTCCCGGGTGATGTTGAGGAGAAAACACAACTTCACCAATGTATTATCTTCCACTGGGAGCCCCGCAGGGTGCTCTGAGATCCATATTGCCTTAGATCTTCAGAGCCTTGGAGTCCAAGTCACGTAGCATGGCCTAGCGGCCTTCCAACGTCCGGATACGCTTTCCTCCCAGAACGCATAATTTGGCGAAAACAGTGGTAGCCAAGCTGACTGTAGTTCATAGTTGGCGTAGTCCTGTGCTCCCGTTCATTCCTTTGTCTGGGGGAACGTGATCCCTGAACTCTTTGCCTAGCAAAGTTACCGCCTAGGTGATCATACGGAAAACAAATTGGAATGATTGGCCAAATCGGTCGGTTATATCGGCACCCCATACATTTCGCACTCTACAGAAACGAGTCCATTGACCTAGTGTTTCCCGCTGGACATGAATTTTTCCAATAAGGCACTTGTGTGAAACATCCTGATTCCCTGGTCGTGTGGCAGCTTTCCATGAAATCCTTGCTGTTCTCTGAGAAGGAAATTCAGCCGCATAGACTCTATGGACTGTGAGCTTCATGTGCATATGTACGTTCGAGTAACAGTTTTATCCACAAGACATACTAGTCAGTACTTGCAGGAAATCGTCGGACTGTGAGTTTTTCAACGAAAAAATAGAGGGGCGAAAACCCCACACTCGCAGCTCACTGTCCTGAAAAGTTCAGATACTGCTATGCCCCAGCTCATTCACTCCTGATGGAAAATGATGTCAGGAGCATTTTGGTTAGAACAACACCCACAGCTCCGATATATGAGACGACTTCTGTTTCAAGATAGAGTTAGGGTTAGGGCTAGCATACGGGATATGGTTAGGATTAGCTTTATTATTAGGGTTAGGGATAGGGTTAGGGTTCGGTTTGTGGATTGGGTTCGGGTTTGGGTGAGGTGTAGGGTTAGGGATAAGAGTAGGGTTAGGGTTAGGATGATGGTTTGGGCTAATGTTACATGTAGGCTTAGGGCTAGGGCTATAGGTAGATGACGGCCGCCGGTCGAGGAAAGTGTGTCATAGAAGATAGTGCACTTCGTAGCAGTCATAGTCCTGTACTCTCTTTGAGTCCGTGGATGACGAGAAAGTGATTCTGTAGATCGTTGGACTCAAACACAGCAAGGGAAATGATAAGAGAGCAAAATAGCTGATCATAAGTTCTGAAGAGGTTGTGTGATAGGGTACAAGGCACTCATTTCCACTTCAGCTGATATGAACACATTGATCGTGTGCTGCGTTCATGCTTAAAGCCACTTCTCAGGAACATGTTCATTCCCGAGTCCTTGCCAGCTTTCAAACCGTTGACTCATGTGCTGTGTCCGAGACATTCCCTCGAATAGAGTAAGGGGACTGCTAGCTTCACATGCGTTTCTGCGTCGAAAACACTGTATGGTCAAAGTGAGGAACTAGGCCGTTCCTTCTCTTCTTCTTGGGACTACGCTTTTCGGATGCGAAAAGTACCTAGGAGAAAACTCTACTGTGGAAGCTCATCCGCCTTCAAGGATCAAAAAGTGCTATGCTGGCATTCCCTCCTTTGCTGAAGGGAAATCATTTCAGTAGCTCTTGGGCTATGACACGAGCCAGAGATCCTACACTGCAGCAAGGTACTTCGACGGGATGCTGACAAGTGTACGCACTATGTGGCACACCACTGCTTTCATCCCCTACTGAAATGAGAACATTGATAACACGTCAAATAGTGTGGATGGCTTTTGTGGAAAACACTTTTCGCACGAGTTCCTATAATTGCTGAATGACGCAGGGGAGCGCAAAGTCTTCACTGCTGTATTCTCAGAGTGGAATGAATGCCCTGCTAGGCCCATGGTGTACGTTTAGCTTGTTCGTCCCTTAATGCTTCACGAACGGGTGGAGTCCAAGGGACGTAGTAGTCTCCGTGCGTTTCCTAGGCTACACCCTTAGTCTCCCATTCCATCTACTACTGAAAAGAGAACATTCAGAAGACGTTCCACGCTGAGACGGCTTTGGATAAAAAAACCAGGTTCCTACGAAATAGGTTTATTCCCGGGTGATGTTGAGGAGAAAACACAACTTTCCCAATGTATTATCTTCCACTGGGAGCCCCGCAGGGTGCTCTGAGATCCATATTGCCTTAGATCTTCAGAGCCTTGGAGTCCAAGTCACGTAGCATGGCCTAGCGGCCTTCCAACGTCCGGATACGCTTTCCTCCCAGAACGCATAATTTGGCGAAAACAGTGGTAGCCAAGCTGACTGTAGTTCATAGTTGGCGTAGTCCTGTGCTCCCGTTCATTCCTTTGTCTGGGGGAACGTGATCCCTGAACTCTTTGCCTAGCAAAGTTACCGCCTAGGTGATCATACGGAAAACAAATTGGAATGATTGGCCAAATCGGTCGGTTATATCGGCACCCCATACATTTCGCACTCTACAGAAACGAGTCCATTGACCTAGTGTTTCCCGCTGGACATGAATTTTTCCAATAAGGCACTTGTGTGAAACATCCTGATTCCCTGGTCGTGTGGCAGCTTTCCATGAAATCCTTGCTGTTCTCTGAGAAGGAAATTCAGCCGCATAGACTCTATGGACTGTGAGCTTCATGTGCATATGTACGTTCGAGTAACAGTTTTATCCACAAGACATACTAGTCAGTACTTGCAGGAAATCGTCGGACTGTGAGTTTTTCAAGGAAAAAATAGAGGGGCGAAAACCCCACACTCGCAGCTCACTGTCCTGAAACGTTCAGATACTGCTATGCCCCAGCTCATTCACTCCTGATGGAAAATGATGTCAGGAGCATTTTGGTTAGAACAACACCCACAGCTCCGATATATGAGACGACTTCTGTTTCAAGATAGAGTTAGGGTTAGGGCTAGCATACGGGATATGGTTAGGATTAGCTTTATTATTAGGGTTAGGGATAGGGTTAGGGTTCGGTTTGGGGATTGGGTTCGGGTTAGGGTGAGGGGTAGGGTTAGGGATAAGAGTAGGGTTAGGGTTAGGATGATGGTTTGGGCTAATGTTACATGTAGGCTTAGGGCTAGGGCTATAGGTAGATGACGGCCGCCGGTCGAGGAAAGTGTGTCATAGAAGATAGTGCACTTCGTAGCAGTCATAGTCCTGTACTCTCTTTGAGTCCGTGGATGACGAGAAAGTGATTCTGTAGATCGTTGGACTCAAACACAGCAAGGGAAATGATAAGAGAGCAAAATAGCTGATCATAAGTTCTGAAGAGGTTGTGTGATAGGGTACAAGGCACTCATTTCCACTTCAGCTGATATGAACACATTGATCGAGTGCTGCGTTCATGCTTAAAGCCACTTCTCAGGAACATGTTCATTCCCGAGTCCTTGCCAGCTTTCAAACCGTTGACTCATGTGCTGTGTCCGAGACGTTCACTCGAATAGAGTAAGGGGACTGCTAGCTTCACATGCGTTTCTGCGTCGAAAACACTGTATGGTCAAAGTGAGGAACTAGGCCGTTCCTTCTCTTCTTCTTGGGACTACGCTTTTCGGATGCGAAAAGTACCTAGGAGAAAACTCTACTGTGGAAGCTCATCCCCCTTCAAGGATCACAAAGTGCTATGCTGGCATTCCCTCCTTTGCTGAAGGGAAATCATTTCAGTAGCTCTTGGGCTATGACACGAGCCAGAGATCCTACACTGCAGCAAGGTACTTCGACGGGATGCTGACAAGTGTACGCACTATGTGGCACACCACTGCTTTCATCCCCTACTGAAATGAGAACATTGATAACACGTCAAATAGTGTGGATGGCTTTTGTGGAAAACACTTTTCGCACGAGTTCCTATAATTGCTGAATGACGCAGGGGAGCGCAAAGTCTTCACTGCTGTATTCTCAGAGTGGAATGAATGCCCTGCTAGGCCCATGGTGTACGTTTAGCTTGTTCGTCCCTTAATGCTTCACGAACGGGTGGAGTCCAAGGGACGTAGTAGTCTCCGTGCGTTTCCTAGGCTACACCCTTAGTCTCCCATTCCATCTACTACTGAAAAGAGAACATTCAGAAGACGTTCCACGCTGAGACGGCTTTGGCTAAAAAAACCCGGTTCCTACGAAATAGGTTTATTCGCGGGTGATGTTGAGGAGAAAACACAACTTCACCAATGTATTATCTTCCACTGGGAGCCCCGCAGGGTGCTCTGAGATCCATATTGCCTTAGATCTTCAGAGCCTTGGAGTCCAAGTCACGTAGCATGGCCTAGCGGCCTTCCAACGTCCGGATACGCTTTCCTCCCAGAACGCATAATTTGGCGAAAACAGTGGTAGCCAAGCTGACTGTAGTTCATAGTTGGCGTAGTCCTGTGCTCCCGTTCATTCCTTTGTCTGGGGGAACGTGATCCCTGAACTCTTTGCCTAGCAAAGTTACCGCCTAGGTGATCATACAGAAAACAAATTGGAATGATTGGCCAAATCGGTCGGTTATATCGGCACCCCATACATTTCGCACTCTACAGAAACGAGTCCATTGACCTAGTGTTTCCCGCTGGACATGAATTTTTCCAATAAGGCACTTGTGTGAAACATCCTGATTCCCTGGTCGTGTGGCAGCTTTCCATGAAATCCTTGCTGTTCTCTGAGAAGGAAATTCAGCCGCATAGACTCTATGGACTGTGAGCTTCATGTGCATATGTACGTTCGAGTAACAGTTTTATCCACAAGACATACTAGTCAGTACTTGCAGGAAATCGTCGGACTGTGAGTTTTTCAAGGAAAAAATAGAGGGGCGAAAACCCCACACTCGCAGCTCACTGTCCTGAAACGTTCAGATACTGCTATGCCCCAGCTCATTCACTCCTGATGGAAAATGATTTCAGGAGCATTTTGGTTAGAACAACACCCACAGCTCCGATATATGAGACGACTTCTGTTTCAAGATAGAGTTAGGGTTAGGGCTAGCATACGGGATATGGTTAGGATTAGCTTTATTATTAGGGTTAGGGATAGGGTTAGGGTTCGGTTTGGGGATTGGGTTCGGGTTAGGGTGAGGGGTAGGGTTAGGGATAAGAGTAGGGTTAGGGTTAGGATGATGGTTTGGGCTAATGTTACATGTAGGCTTAGGGCTAGGGCTATAGGTAGATGACGGCCGCCGGTCGAGGAAAGTGTGTCATAGAAGATAGTGCACTTCGTAGCAGTCATAGTCCTGTACTCTCTTTGAGTCCGTGGATGACGAGAAAGTGATTCTGTAGATCGTTGGACTCAAACACAGCAAGGGAAATGATAAGAGAGCAAAATAGCTGATCATAAGTTCTGAAGAGGTTGTGTGATAGGGTACAAGGCACTCATTTCCACTTCAGCTGATATGAACACATTGATCGAGTGCTGCGTTCATGCTTAAAGCCACTTCTCAGGAACATGTTCATTCCCGAGTCCTTGCCAGCTTTCAAACCGTTGACTCATGGGCTGTGTCCGAGACGTTCACTCGAATAGAATAAGGGGACTGCTAGCTTCACATGCGTTTCTGCGTCGAAAACACTGTATGGTCAAAGTGAGGAACTAGGCCGTTCCTTCTCTTCTTCTTGGGACTACGCTTTTCGGATGCGAAAAGTACCTAGGAGAAAACTCTACTGTGGAAGCTCATCCCCCTTCAAGGATCACAAAGTGCTATGCTGGCATTCCCTCCTTTGCTGAGGGGAAATCATTTCAGTAGCTCTTGGGCTATGACACGAGCCAGAGATCCTACACTGCAGCAAGGTACTTCGACGGGATGCTGACAAGTGTACGCACTATGTGGCACACCACTGCTTTCATCCCCTACTGAAATGAGAACATTGATAACACGTCAAATAGTGTGGATGGCTTTTGTGGAAAACACTTTTCGCACGAGTTCCTATAATTGCTGAATGACGCAGGGGAGCGCAAAGTCTTCACTGCTGTATTCTCAGAGTGGAATGAATGCCCTGCTAGGCCCATGGTGTACGTTTAGCTTGTTCGTCCCTTAATGCTTCACGAACGGGTGGAGTCCAAGGGACGTAGTAGTCTCCGTGCGTTTCCTAGGCTACACCCTTAGTCTCCCATTCCATCTACTACTGAAAAGAGAACATTCAGAGACGTTCCACGCTGAGACGGCTTTGGATAAAAAAACCCGGTTCCTACGAAATAGGTTTATTCCCGGGTGATGTTGAGGAGAAAACACAACTTTCCCAATGTATTATCTTCCACTGGGAGCCCCGCAGGGTGCTCTGAGATCCATATTGCCTTAGATCTTCAGAGCCTTGGAGTCCAAGTCACGTAGCATGGCCTAGCGGCCTTCCAACGTCCGGATACGCTTTCCTCCCAGAACGCATAATTTGACGAAAACAGTGGTAGCCAAGCTGACTGTAGTTCATAGTTGGCGTAGTCCTGTGCTCCCGTTCATTCCTTTGTCTGGGGGAACGTGATCCCTGAACTCTTTGCCTAGCAAAGTTACCGCCTAGGTGATCATACAGAAAACAAATTGGAATGATTGGCCAAATCGGTCGGTTATATCGGCACCCTATACATTTCGCACTCTACAGAAACGAGTCCATTGACCTAGTGTTTCCCGCTGGACATGAATTTTTCCAATAAGGCACTTGTGTGAAACATCCTGATTCCCTGGTCGTGTGGCAGCTTTCCATGAAATCCTTGCTGTTCTCTGAGAAGGAAATTCAGCCGCATAGACTCTATGGACTGTGAGCTTCATGTGCATATGTACGTTCGAGTAACAGTTTTATCCACAAGACATACTAGTCAGTACTTGCAGGAAATCGTCGGACTGTGAGTTTTTCAAGGAAAAAATAGAGGGGCGAAAACCCCACACTCGCAGCTCACTGTCCTGAAACGTTCAGATACTGCTATGCCCCAGCTCATTCACTCCTGATGGAAAATGATTTCAGGAGCATTTTGGTTAGAACAACACCCACAGCTCCGATATATGAGACGACTTCTGTTTCAAGATAGAGTTAGGGTTAGGGCTAGCATACGGGATATGGTTAAGATTAGCTTTATTATTACGGTTAGGGATAGGGTTAGGGTTCGGTTTGGGGATTGGGTTCGGGTTTGGGTGAGGGGTAGGGTTAGGGATAAGAGTAGGGTTAGGGTTAGGATGATGGTTTGGGCTAATGTTACATGTAGGCTTAGGGCTAGGGCTATAGGTAGATGACGGCCGCCGGTCGAGGAAAGTGTGTCATAGAAGATAGTGCACTTCGTAGCAGTCATAGTCCTGTACTCTCTTTGAGTCCGTGGATGATGAGAAAGTGATTCTGTAGATCGTTGGACTCAAGCACAGCAAGGGAAATGATAAGAGAGCAAAATAGCTGATCATAAGTTCTGAAGAGGTTGTGTGATAGGGTACAAGGCACTCATTTCCACTTCAGCTGATATGAACACATTGATCGAGTGCTGCGTTCATGCTTAAAGCCACTTCTCAGGAACATGTTCATTCCCGAGTCCTTGCCAGCTTTCAAACCGTTGACTCATGTGCTGTGTCCGAGACGTTCACTCGAATAGAGTAAGGGGACTGCTAGCTTCACATGCGTTTCTGCGTCGAAAACACTGTATGGTCAAAGTGAGGAACTAGGCCGTTCCTTCTCTTCTTCTTGGGACTACGCTTTTCGGATGCGAAAAGTACCTAGGAGAAAACTCTACTGTGGAAGCTCATCCCCCTTCAAGGATCACAAAGTGCTATGCTGGCATTCCCTCCTTTGCTGAAGGGAAATCATTTCAGTAGCTCTTGGGCTATGACACGAGCCAGAGATCCTACACTGCAGCAAGGTACTTCGACGGGATGCTGACAAGTGTACGCACTATGTGGCACACCACTGCTTTCATCCCCTACTGAAATGAGAACATTGATAACACGTCAAATAGTGTGGATGGCTTTTGTGGAAAACACTTTTCGCACGAGTTCCTATAATTACTGAATGACGCAGGGGAGCGCAAAGTCTTCACTGCTGTATTCTCAGAGTGGAATGAATGCCCTGCTAGGGCCATGGTGTACGTTTAGCTTGTTCGTCCCTTAATGCTTCACGAACGGGTGGAGTCCAAGGGACGTAGTAGTCTCCGTGCGTTTCCTAGGCTACACCCTTAGTCTCCCATTCCATCTACTACTGAAAAGAGAACATTCAGAAGACGTTCCACGCTGAGACGGCTTTGGCTAAAAAAACCCGGTTCCTACGAAATAGGTTTATTCCCGGGTGATGTTGAGGAGAAAACACAACTTCACCAATGTATTATCTTCCACTGGGAGCCCCGCAGGGTGCTCTGAGATCCATATTGCCTTAGATCTTCAGAGCCTTGGAGTCCAAGTCACGTAGCATGGCCTAGCGGCCTTCCAACGTCCGGATACGCTTTCCTCCCAGAACGCATAATTTGGCGAAAACAGTGGTAGCCAAGCTGACTGTAGTTCATAGTTGGCGTAGTCCTGTGCTCCCGTTCATTCCTTTGTCTGGGGCAACGTGATCCCTGAACTCTTTGCCTAGCAAAGTTACCGCCTAGGTGATCATACGGAAAACAAATTGGAATGATTGGCCAAATCGGTCGGTTATATCGGCACCCCATACATTTCGCACACTACAGAAACGAGTCCATTGACCTAGTGTTTCCCGCTGGACATGAATTTTTCCAATAAGGCACTTGTGTGAAACATCCTGATTCCCTGGTCGTGTGGCAGCTTTCCATGAAATCCTTGCTGTTCTCTGAGAAGGAAATTCAGCCGCATAGACTCTATGGACTGTGAGCTTCATGTGCATATGTACGTTCGAGTAACAGTTTTATCCACAAGACATACTAGTCAGTACTTGCAGGAAATCGACGGACTGTGAGTTTTTCAAAGAAAAAAATAGAGGGGCGCAAACCCCACACTCGCAGCTCACTGTCCTGAAACGTTCAGATACTGCTATGCCCCAGCTCATTCACTCCTGATGGAAAATGATTTCAGGAGCATTTTGGTTAGAACAACACCCACAGCTCCGATATATGAGACGACTTCTGTTTCAAGATAGAGTTAGGGTTAGGGCTAGCATACGGGATATGTTTAGGATTAGCTTTATTATTAGGGTTAGGGATAGGGTTAGGGTTCGGTTTGGGGATTGGGTTCGGGTTAGGGTGAGGGGTAGGGTTAGGGATAAGAGTAGGGTTAGGGTTAGGATGATGGTTTGGGCTAATGTTACATGTAGGCTTAGGGCTAGGGCTATAGGTAGATGACGGCCGCCGGTCGAGGAAAGTGTGTCATAGAAGATAGTGCACTTCGTAGCAGTCATAGTCCTGTACTCTCTTTGAGTCCGTGGATGACGAGAAAGTGATTCTGTAGATCGTTGGACTCAAACACAGCAAGGGAAATGATAAGAGAGCAAAATAGCTGATCATAAGTTCTGAAGAGGTTGTGTGATAGGGTACAAGGCACTCATTTCCACTTCAGCTGATATGAACACATTGATCGAGTGCTGCGTTCATGCTTAAAGCCACTTCTCAGGAACATGTTCATTCCCGAGTCCTTGCCAGCTTTCAAACCGTTGACTCATGTGCTGTGTCCGAGACGTTCACTCGAATAGAGTAAGGGGACTGCTAGCTTCACATGCGTTTCTGCGTCGAAAACACTGTATGGTCAAAGTGAGGAACTAGGCCGTTCCTTCTCTTCTTCTTGGGACTACGCTTTTCGGATGCGAAAAGTACCTAGGAGAAAACTCTACTGTGGAAGCTCATCCCCCTTCAAGGATCACAAAGTGCTATGCTGGCATTCCCTCCTTTGCTGAAGGGAAATCATTTCAGTAGCTCTTGGGCTATGACACGAGCCAGAGATCCTACACTGCAGCAAGGTACTTCGACGGGATGCTGACAAGTGTACGCACTATGTGGCACACCACTGCTTTCATCGCCTACTGAAATGAGAACATTGATAACACGTCAAATAGTGTGGATGGCTTTTGTGGAAAACACTTTTCGCACGAGTTCCTATAATTGCTGAATGACGCAGGGGAGCGCAAAGTCTTCACTGCTGTATTCTCAGAGTGGAATGAATGCCCTGCTAGGCCCATGGTGTACGTTTAGCTTGTTCATCCCTTAATGCTTCACGAACGGGTGGAGTCCAAGGGACGTAGTAGTCTCCGTGCGTTTCCTAGGCTACACCCTTAGTCTCCCATTCCATCTACTACTGAAAAGAGAACATTCAGAAGACGTTCCACGCTGAGACGGCTTTGGCTAAAAAAACCCGGTTCCTACGAAATAGGTTTATTCCCGGGTGATGTTGAGGAGAAAACACAACTTCACCAATGTATTATCTTCCACTGGGAGCCCCGCAGGGTGCTCTGAGATCCATATTGCCTTAGATCTTCAGAGCCTTGGAGTCCAAGTCACGTAGCATGGCCTAGCGGCCTTCCAACGTCCGGATACGCTTTCCTCCCAGAACGCATAATTTGGCGAAAACAGTGGTAGCCAAGCTGACTGTAGTTCATAGTTGGCGTAGTCCTGTGCTCCCGTTCATTCCTTTGTCTGGGGGAACGTGATCCCTGAACTCTTTGCCTAGCAAAGTTACCGCCTAGGTGATCATACAGAAAACAAATTGGAATGATTGGCCAAATCGGTCGGTTATATCGGCACCCCATACATTTCGCACACTACAGAAACGAGTCCATTGACCTAGTGTTTCCCGCTGGACATGAATTTTTCCAATAAGGCACTTGTGTGAAACATCCTGATTCCCTGGTCGTGTGGCAGCTTTCCATGAAATCCTTGCTGTTCTCTGAGAAGGAAATTCAGCCGCATAGACTCTATGGACTGTGAGCTTCATGTGCATATGTACGTTCGAGTAACAGTTTTATCCACAAGACATACTAGTCAGTACTTGCAGGAAATCGTCGGACTGTGAGTTTTTCAAGGAAAAAATAGAGGGGCGAAAACCCCACACTCGCAGCTCACTGTCCTGAAACGTTCAGATACTGCTATGCCCCAGCTCATTCACTCCTGATGGAAAATGATTTCAGGAGCATTTTGGTTAGAACAACACCCACAGCTCCGATATATGAGACGACTTCTGTTTCAAGATAGAGTTAGGGTTAGGGCTAGCATACGGGATATGGTTAGGATTAGCTTTATTATTAGGGTTAGGGATAGGGTTAGGGTTCGGTTTGGGGATTGGGTTCGGGTTAGGGTGAGGGGTAGGGTTAGGGATAAGAGTAGGGTTAGGGTTAGGATGATGGTTTGGGCTAATGTTACATGTAGGCTTAGGGCTAGGGCTATAGGTAGATGACGGCCGCCGGTCGAGGAAAGTGTGTCATAGAAGATAGTGCACTTCGTAGCAGTCATAGTCCTGTACTCTCTTTGAGTCCGTGGATGACGAGAAAGTGATTCTGTAGATCGTTGGACTCAAACACAGCAAGGGAAATGATAAGAGAGCAAAATAGCTGATCATAAGTTCTGAAGAGGTTGTGTGATAGGGTACAAGGCACTCATTTCCACTTCAGCTGATATGAACACATTGATCGAGTGCTGCGTTCATGCTTAAAGCCACTTCTCAGGAACATGTTCATTCCCGAGTCCTTGCCAGCTTTCAAACCGTTGACTCATGGGCTGTGTCCGAGACGTTCACTCGAATAGAATAAGGGGACTGCTAGCTTCACATGCGTTTCTGCGTCGAAAACACTGTATGGTCAAAGTGAGGAACTAGGCCGTTCCTTCTCTTCTTCTTGGGACTACGCTTTTCGGATGCGAAAAGTACCTAGGAGAAAACTCTACTGTGGAAGCTCATCCCCCTTCAAGGATCACAAAGTGCTATGCTGGCATTCCCTCCTTTGCTGAAGGAAAATCATTTCAGTAGCTCTTGGGCTATGACACGAGCCAGAGATCCTACACTGCAGCAAGGTACTTCGACGGGATGCTGACAAGTGTACGCACTATGTGGCACACCACTGCTTTCATCCCCTACTGAAATGAGAACATTGATAACACGTCAAATAGTGTGGATGGCTTTTGTGGAAAACACTTTTCGCACGAGTTCCTATAATTGCTGAATGACGCAGGGGAGCGCAAAGTCTTCACTGCTGTATTCTCAGAGTGGAATGAATGCCCTGCTAGGCCCATGGTGTACGTTTAGCTTGTTCGTCCCTTAATGCTTCACGAACGGGTGGAGTCCAAGGGACGTAGTAGTCTCCGTGCGTTTCCTAGGCTACACCCTTAGTCTCCCATTCCATCTACTACTGAAAAGAGAACATTCAGAGACGTTCCACGCTGAGACGGCTTTGGATAAAAAAACCCGGTTCCTACGAAATAGGTTTATTCCCGGGTGATGTTGAGGAGAAAACACAACTTCACCAATGTATTATCTTCCACTGGGAGCCCCGCAGGGTGCTCTGAGATCCATATTGCCTTAGATCTTCAGAGCCTTGGAGTCCAAGTCACGTAGCATGGCCTAGCGGCCTTCCAACGTCCGGATACGCTTTCCTCCCAGAACGCATAATTTGGCGAAAACAGTGGTAGCCAAGCTGACTGTAGTTCATAGTTGGCGTAGTCCTGTGCTCCCGTTCATTCCTTTGTCTGGGGGAACGTGATCCCTGAACTCTTTGCCTAGCAAAGTTACCGCCTAGGTGATCATACAGAAAACAAATTGGAATGATTGGCCAAATCGGTCGGTTATATCGGCACCCCATACATTTCGCACTCTACAGAAACGAGTCCATTGACCTAGTGTTTCCCGCTGGACATGAATTTTTCCAATAAGGCACTTGTGTGAAACATCCTGATTCCCTGGTCGTGTGGCAGCTTTCCATGAAATCCTTGCTGTTCTCTGAGAAGGAAATTCAGCCGCATAGACTCTATGGACTGTGAGCTTCATGTGCATATGTACGTTCGAGTAACAGTTTTATCCACAAGACATACTAGTCAGTACTTGCAGGAAATCGTCGGACTGTGAGTTTTTCAAGGAAAAAATAGAGGGGCGAAAACCCCACACTCGCAGCTCACTGTCCTGAAACGTTCAGATACTGCTATGCCCCAGCTCATTCACTCCTGATGGAAAATGATGTCAGGAGCATTTTGGTTAGAACAACACCCACAGCTCCGATATATGAGACGACTTCTGTTTCAAGATAGAGTTAGGGTTAGGGCTAGCATACGGGATATGGTTAAGATTAGCTTTATTATTACGGTTAGGGATAGGGTTAGGGTTCGGTTTCGGGATTGGGTTCGGGTTTGGGTGAGGGGTAGGGTTAGGGATAAGAGTAGGGTTAGGGTTAGGATGATGGTTTGGGCTAATGTTACATGTAGGCTTAGGGCTAGGGCTATAGGTAGATGACGGCCGCCGGTCGAGGAAAGTGTGTCATAGAAGATAGTGCACTTCGTAGCAGTCATAGTCCTGTACTCTCTTTGAGTCCGTGGATGACGAGAAAGTGATTCTGTAGATCGTTGGACTCAAACACAGCAAGGGAAATGATAAGAGAGCAAAATAGCTGATCATAAGTTCTGAAGAGGTTGTGTGATAGGGTACAAGGCACTCATTTCCACTTCAGCTGATATGAACACATTGATCGAGTGCTGCGTTCATGCTTAAAGCCACTTCTCAGGAACATGTTCATTCCCGAGTCCTTGCCAGCTTTCAAACCGTTGACTCATGGGCTGTGTCCGAGACGTTCACTCGAATAGAATAAGGGGACTGCTAGCTTCACATGCGTTTCTGCGTCGAAAACACTGTATGGTCAAAGTGAGGAACTAGGCCGTTCCTTCTCTTCTTCTTGGGACTACGCTTTTCGGATGCGAAAAGTACCTAGGAGAAAACTCTACTGTGGAAGCTCATCCCCCTTCAAGGATCACAAAGTGCTATGCTGGCATTCCCTCCTTTGCTGAGGGGAAATCATTTCAGTAGCTCTTGGGCTATGACACGAGCCAGAGATCCTACACTGCAGCAAGGTACTTCGACGGGATGCTGACAAGTGTACGCACTATGTGGCACACCACTGCTTTCATCCCCTACTGAAATGAGAACATTGATAACACGTCAAATAGTGTGGATGGCTTTTGTGGAAAACACTTTTCGCACGAGTTCCTATAATTGCTGAATGACGCAGGGGAGCGCAAAGTCTTCACTGCTGTATTCTCAGAGTGGAATGAATGCCCTGCTAGGCCCATGGTGTACGTTTAGCTTGTTCGTCCCTTAATGCTTCACGAACGGGTGGAGTCCAAGGGACGTAGTAGTCTCCGTGCGTTTCCTAGGCTACACCCTTAGTCTCCCATTCCATCTACTACTGAAAAGAGAACATTCAGAGACGTTCCACGCTGAGACGGCTTTGGATAAAAAAACCCGGTTCCTACGAAATAGGTTTATTCCCGGGTGATGTTGAGGAGAAAACACAACTTCACCAATGTATTATCTTCCACTGGGAGCCCCGCAGGGTGCTCTGAGATCCATATTGCCTTAGATCTTCAGAGCCTTGGAGTCCAAGTCACGTAGCATGGCCTAGCGGCCTTCCAACGTCCGGATACGCTTTCCTCCCAGAACGCATAATTTGGCGAAAACAGTGGTAGCCAAGCTGACTGTAGTTCATAGTTGGCGTAGTCCTGTGCTCCCGTTCATTCCTTTGTCTGGGGGAACGTGATCCCTGAACTCTTTGCCTAGCAAAGTTACCGCCTAGGTGATCATACAGAAAACAAATTGGAATGATTGGCCAAATCGGTCGGTTATATCGGCACCCCATACATTTCGCACTCTACAGAAACGAGTCCATTGACCTAGTGTTTCCCGCTGGACATGAATTTTTCCAATAAGGCACTTGTGTGAAACATCCTGATTCCCTGGTCGTGTGGCAGCTTTCCATGAAATCCTTGCTGTTCTCTGAGAAGGAAATTCAGCCGCATAGACTCTATGGACTGTGAGCTTCATGTGCATATGTACGTTCGAGTAACAGTTTTATCCACAAGACATACTAGTCAGTACTTGCAGGAAATCGTCGGACTGTGAGTTTTTCAAGGAAAAAATAGAGGGGCGAAAACCCCACACTCGCAGCTCACTGTCCTGAAACGTTCAGATACTGCTATGCCCCAGCTCATTCACTCCTGATGGAAAATGATGTCAGGAGCATTTTGGTTAGAACAACACCCACAGCTCCGATATATGAGACGACTTCTGTTTCAAGATAGAGTTAGGGTTAGGGCTAGCATACGGGATATGGTTAAGATTAGCTTTATTATTACGGTTAGGGATAGGGTTAGGGTTCGGTTTCGGGATTGGGTTCGGGTTTGGGTGAGGGGTAGGGTTAGGGATAAGAGTAGGGTTAGGGTTAGGATGATGGTTTGGGCTAATGTTACATGTAGGCTTAGGGCTAGGGCTATAGGTAGATGACGGCCGCCGGTCGAGGAAAGTGTGTCATAGAAGATAGTGCACTTCGTAGCAGTCATAGTCCTGTACTCTCTTTGAGTCCGTGGATGACGAGAAAGTGATTCTGTAGATCGTTGGACTCAAGCACAGCAAGGGAAATGATAAGAGAGCAAAATAGCTGATCATAAGTTCTGAAGAGGTTGTGTGATAGGGTACAAGGCACTCATTTCCACTTCAGCTGATATGAACACATTGATCGAGTGCTGCGTTCATGCTTAAAGCCACTTCTCAGGAACATGTTCATTCCCGAGTCCTTGCCAGCTTTCAAACCGTTGACTCATGTGCTGTGTCCGAGACGTTCACTCGAATAGAGTAAGGGGACTGCTAGCTTCACATGCGTTTCTGCGTCGAAAACACTGTATGGTCAAAGTGAGGAACTAGGCCGTTCCTTCTCTTCTTCTTGGGACTACGCTTTTCGGATGCGAAAAGTACCTAGGAGAAAACTCTACTGTGGAAGCTCATCCCCCTTCAAGGATCACAAAGTGCTATGCTGGCATTCCCTCCTTTGCTGAAGGGAAATCATTTCAGTAGCTCTTGGGCTATGACACGAGCCAGAGATCCTACACTGCAGCAAGGTACTTCGACGGGATGCTGACAAGTGTACGCACTATGTGGCACACCACTGCTTTCATCCCCTACTGAAATGAGAACATTGATAACACATCAAATAGTGTGGATGGCTTTTGTGGAAAACACTTTTCGCACGAGTTCCTATAATTACTGAATGACGCAGGGGAGCGCAAAGTCTTCACTGCTGTATTCTCAGAGTGGAATGAATGCCCTGCTAGGGCCATGGTGTACGTTTAGCTTGTTCGTCCCTTAATGCTTCACGAACGGGTGGAGTCCAAGGGACGTAGTAGTCTCCGTGCGTTTCCTAGGCTACACCCTTAGTCTCCCATTCCATCTACTACTGAAAAGAGAACATTCAGAAGACGTTCCACGCTGAGACGGCTTTGGCTAAAAAAACCCGGTTCCTACGAAATAGGTTTATTCCCGGGTGATGTTGAGGAGAAAACACAACTTCACCAATGTATTATCTTCCACTGGGAGCCCCGCAGGGTGCTCTGAGATCCATATTGCCTTAGATCTTCAGAGCCTTGGAGTCCAAGTCACGTAGCATGGCCTAGCGGCCTTCCAACGTCCGGATACGCTTTCCTCCCAGAACGCATAATTTGGCGAAAACAGTGGTAGCCAAGCTGACTGTAGTTCATAGTTGGCGTAGTCCTGTGCTCCCGTTCATTCCTTTGTCTGGGGGAACGTGATCCCTGAACTCTTTGCCTAGCAAAGTTACCGCCTAGGTGATCATACGGAAAACAAATTGGAATGATTGGCCAAATCGGTCGGTTATATCGGCACCCCATACATTTCGCACTCTACAGAAACGAGTCCATTGACCTAGTGTTTCCCGCTGGACATGAATTTTTCCAATAAGGCACTTGTGTGAAACATCCTGATTCCCTGGTCGTGTGGCAGCTTTCCATGAAATCCTTGCTGTTCTCTGAGAAGGAAATTCAGCCGCATAGACTCTATGGACTGTGAGCTTCATGTGCATATGTACGTTCGAGTAACAGTTTTATCCACAAGACATACTAGTCAGTACTTGCAGGAAATCGTCGGACTGTGAGTTTTTCAAGGAAAAAATAGAGGGGCGAAAACCCCACACTCGCAGCTCACTGTCCTGAAACGTTCAGATACTGCTATGCCCCAGCTCATTCACTCCTGATGGAAAATGATGTCAGGAGCATTTTGGTTAGAACAACACCCACAGCTCCGATATATGAGACGACTTCTGTTTCAAGATAGAGTTAGGGTTAGGGCTAGCATACGGGATATGGTTAGGATTAGCTTTATTATTAGGGTTAGGGATAGGGTTAGGGTTCGGTTTGTGGATTGGGTTCGGGTTTGGGTGAGGTGTAGGGTTAGGGATAAGAGTAGGGTTAGGGTTAGGATGATGGTTTGGGCTAATGTTACATGTAGGCTTAGGGCTAGGGCTATAGGTAGATGACGGCCGCCGGTCGAGGAAAGTGTGTCATAGAAGATAGTGCACTTCGTAGCAGTCATAGTCCTGTACTCTCTTTGAGTCCGTGGATGACGAGAAAGTGATTCTGTAGATCGTTGGACTCAAACACAGCAAGGGAAATGATAAGAGAGCAAAATAGCTGATCATAAGTTCTGAAGAGGTTGTGTGATAGGGTACAAGGCACTCATTTCCACTTCAGCTGATATGAACACATTGATCGAGTGCTGCGTTCATGCTTAAAGCCACTTCTCAGGAACATGTTCATTCCCGAGTCCTTGCCAGCTTTCAAACCGTTGACTCATGTGCTGTGTCCGAGACATTCACTCGAATAGAGTAAGGGGACTGCTAGCTTCACATGCGTTTCTGCGTCAAAAACACTGTATGGTCAAAGTGAGGAACTAGGCCGTTCCTTCTCTTCTTCTTGGGACTACGCTTTTCGGATGCGAAAAGTACCTAGGAGAAAACTCTACTGTGGAAGATCATCCCCCTTCAAGGATCACAAAGTGCTATGCTGGCATTCCCTCCTTTGCTGAAGGGAAATCATTTCAGTAGCTCTTGGGCTATGACACGAGCCAGAGATCCTACACTGCAGCAAGGTACTTCGACGGGATGCTGACAAGTGTACGCACTATGTGGCACACCACTGCTTTCATCGTCTACTGAAATGAGAACATTGATAACACGTCAAATAGTGTGGATGGCTTTTGTGGAAAACACTTTTCGCACGAGTTCCTATAATTGCTGAATGACGCAGGGGAGCGCAAAGTCTTCACTGCTGTATTCTCAGAGTGGAATGAATGCCCTGCTAGGCCCATGGTGTACGTTTAGCTTGTTCGTCCCTTAATGCTTCACGAACGGGTGGAGTCCAAGGGACGTAGTAGTCTCCCTGCGTTTCCTAGGCTACACCCTTAGTCTCCCATTCCATCTACTACTGAAAAGAGAACATTCAGAAGACGTTCCACGCTGAGACGGCTTTGGCTAAAAAAACCCGGTTCCTACGAAATAGGTTTATTCGCGGGTGATGTTGAGGAGAAAACACAACTTCACCAATGTATTATCTTCCACTGGGAGCCCCGCAGGGTGCTCTGAGATCCATATTGCCTTAGATCTTCAGAGCCTTGGAGTCCAAGTCACGTAGCATGGCCTAGCGGCCTTCCAACGCCCGGATACGCTTTCCTCCCAGAACGCATAATTTGGCGAAAACAGTGGTAGCCAAGCTGACTGTAGTTCATAGTTGGCGTAGTCCTGTGCTCCCGTTCATTCCTTTGTCTGGGGGAACGTGATCCCTGAACTCTTTGCCTAGCAAAGTTACCGCCTAGGTGATCATACGGAAAACAAATTGGAATGATTGGCCAAATCGGTCGGTTATATCGGCACCCCATACATTTCGCACTCTACAGAAACGAGTCCATTGACCTAGTGTTTCCCGCTGGACATGAATTTTTCCAATAAGGCACTTGTGTGAAACATCCTGATTCCCTGGTCGTGTGGCAGCTTTCCATGAAATCCTTGCTGTTCTCTGAGAAGGAAATTCAGCCGCATAGACTCTATGGACTGTGAGCTTCATGTGCATATGTACGTTCGAGTAACAGTTTTATCCACAAGACATACTAGTCAGTACTTGCAGGAAATCGTCGGACTGTGAGTTTTTCAAGGAAAAAATAGAGGGGCGAAAACCCCACACTCGCAGCTCACTGTCCTGAAACGTTCAGATACTGCTATGCCCCAGCTCATTCACTCCTGATGGAAAATGATGTCAGGAGCATTTTGGTTAGAACAACACCCACAGCTCCGATATATGAGACGACTTCTGTTTCAAGATAGAGTTAGGGTTAGGGCTAGCATACGGGATATGGTTAGGATTAGCTTTATTATTAGGGTTAGGGATAGGGTTAGGGTTCGGTTTGTGGATTGGGTTCGGGTTTGGGTGAGGTGTAGGGTTAGGGATAAGAGTAGGGTTAGGGTTAGGATGATGGTTTGGGCTAATGTTACATGTAGGCTTAGGGCTAGGGCTATAGGTAGATGACGGCCGCCGGTCGAGGAAAGTGTGTCATAGAAGATAGTGCACTTCGTAGCAGTCATAGTCCTGTACTCTCTTTGAGTCCGTGGATGACGAGAAAGTGATTCTGTAGATCGTTGGACTCAAACACAGCAAGGGAAATGATAAGAGAGCAAAATAGCTGATCATAAGTTCTGAAGAGGTTGTGTGATAGGGTACAAGGCACTCATTTCCACTTCAGCTGATATGAACACATTGATCGAGTGCTGCGTTCATGCTTAAAGCCACTTCTCAGGAACATGTTCATTCCCGAGTCCTTGCCAGCTTTCAAACCGTTGACTCATGTGCTGTGTCCGAGACATTCACTCGAATAGAGTAAGGGGACTGCTAGCTTCACATGCGTTTCTGCGTCAAAAACACTGTATGGTCAAAGTGAGGAACTAGGCCGTTCCTTCTCTTCTTCTTGGGACTACGCTTTTCGGATGCGAAAAGTACCTAGGAGAAAACTCTACTGTGGAAGATCATCCCCCTTCAAGGATCACAAAGTGCTATGCTGGCATTCCCTCCTTTGCTGAAGGGAAATCATTTCAGTAGCTCTTGGGCTATGACACGAGCCAGAGATCCTACACTGCAGCAAGGTACTTCGACGGGATGCTGACAAGTGTACGCACTATGTGGCACACCACTGCTTTCATCGTCTACTGAAATGAGAACATTGATAACACGTCAAATAGTGTGGATGGCTTTTGTGGAAAACACTTTTCGCACGAGTTCCTATAATTGCTGAATGACGCAGGGGAGCGCAAAGTCTTCACTGCTGTATTCTCAGAGTGGAATGAATGCCCTGCTAGGCCCATGGTGTACGTTTAGCTTGTTCGTCCCTTAATGCTTCACGAACGGGTGGAGTCCAAGGGACGTAGTAGTCTCCCTGCGTTTCCTAGGCTACACCCTTAGTCTCCCATTCCATCTACTACTGAAAAGAGAACATTCAGAAGACGTTCCACGCTGAGACGGCTTTGGCTAAAAAAACCCGGTTCCTACGAAATAGGTTTATTCGCGGGTGATGTTGAGGAGAAAACACAACTTCACCAATGTATTATCTTCCACTGGGAGCCCCGCAGGGTGCTCTGAGATCCATATTGCCTTAGATCTTCAGAGCCTTGGAGTCCAAGTCACGTAGCATGGCCTAGCGGCCTTCCAACGCCCGGATACGCTTTCCTCCCAGAACGCATAATTTGGCGAAAACAGTGGTAGCCAAGCTGACTGTAGTTCATAGTTGGCGTAGTCCTGTGCTCCCGTTCATTCCTTTGTCTGGGGGAACGTGATCCCTGAACTCTTTGCCTAGCAAAGTTACCGCCTAGGTGATCATACGGAAAACAAATTGGAATGATTGGCCAAATCGGTCGGTTATATCGGCACCCCATACATTTCGCACTCTACAGAAACGAGTCCATTGACCTAGTGTTTCCCGCTGGACATGAATTTTTCCAATAAGGCACTTGTGTGAAACATCCTGATTCCCTGGTCGTGTGGCAGCTTTCCATGAAATCCTTGCTGTTCTCTGAGAAGGAAATTCAGCCGCATAGACTCTATGGACTGTGAGCTTCATGTGCATATGTACGTTCGAGTAACAGTTTTATCCACAAGACATACTAGTCAGTACTTGCAGGAAATCGTCGGACTGTGAGTTTTTCAAGGAAAAAATAGAGGGGCGAAAACCCCACACTCGCAGCTCACTGTCCTGAAACGTTCAGATACTGCTATGCCCCAGCTCATTCACTCCTGATGGAAAATGATGTCAGGAGCATTTTGGTTAGAACAACACCCACAGCTCCGATATATGAGACGACTTCTGTTTCAAGATAGAGTTAGGGTTAGGGCTAGCATACGGGATATGGTTAGGATTAGCTTTATTATTAGGGTTAGGGTTCTGTTTGGGGATTGGGTTCGGGTTAGGGTGAGGGGTAGGGTTAGGGATAAGAGTAGGGTTAGGGTTAGGATGATGGTTTGGGCTAATGTTACATGTAGGCTTAGGGCTAGGGCTATAGGTAGATGACGGCCGCCGGTCGAGGAAAGTGTGTCATAGAAGATAGTGCACTTCGTAGCAGTCATAGTCCTGTACTCTCTTTGAGTCCGTGGATGACGAGAAAGTGATTCTGTAGATCGTTGGACTCAAACACAGCAAGGGAAATGATAAGAGAGCAAAATAGCTGATCATAAGTTCTGAAGAGGTTGTGTGATAGGGTACAAGGCACTCATTTCCACTTCAGCTGATATGAACACATTGATCGAGTGCTGCGTTCATGCTTAAAGCCACTTCTCAGGAACATGTTCATTCCCGAGTCCTTGCCAGCTTTCAAACCGTTGACTCATGTGCTGTGTCCGAGACGTTCACTCGAATAGAGTAAGGGGACTGCTAGCTTCACATGCGTTTCTGCGTCGAAAACACTGTATGGTCAAAGTGAGGAACTAGGCCGTTCCTTCTCTTCTTCTTGGGACTACGCTTTTCGGATGCGAAAAGTACCTAGGAGAAAACTCTACTGTGGAAGCTCATCCCCCTTCAAGGATCACAAAGTGCTATGCTGGCATTCCCTCCTTTGCTGAAGGGAAATCATTTCAGTAGCTCTTGGGCTATGACACGAGCCAGAGATCCTACACTGCAGCAAGGTACTTCGACGGGATGCTGACAAGTGTACGCACTATGTGGCACACCACTGCTTTCATCCCCTACTGAAATGAGAACATTGATAACACGTCAAATAGTGTGGATGGCTTTTGTGGAAAACACTTTTTGCACGAGTTCCTATAATTGCTGAATGACGCAGGGGAGCGCAAAGTCTTCACTGCTGTATTCTCAGAGTGGAATGAATGCCCTGCTAGGCCCATGGTGTACGTTTAGCTTGTTCGTCCCTTAATGCTTCACGAACGGGTGGAGTCCAAGGGACGTAGTAGTCTCCGTGCGTTTCCTAGGCTACACCCTTAGTCTCCCATTCCATCTACTACTGAAAAGAGAACATTCAGAAGACGTTCCACGCTGAGACGGCTTTGGCTAAAAAAACCCGGTTCCTACGAAATAGGTTTATTCGCGGGTGATGTTGAGGAGAAAACACAACTTCACCAATGTATTATCTTCCACTGGGAGCCCCGCAGGGTGCTCTGAGATCCATATTGCCTTAGATCTTCAGAGCCTTGGAGTCCAAGTCACGTAGCATGGCCTAGCGGCCTTCCAACGTCCGGATACGCTTTCCTCCCAGAACGCATAATTTGGCGAAAACAGTGGTAGCCAAGCTGACTGTAGTTCATAGTTGGCGTAGTCCTGTGCTCCCGTTCATTCCTTTGTCTGGGGGAACGTGATCCCTGAACTCTTTGCCTAGCAAAGTTACCGCCTAGGTGATCATACGGAAAACAAATTGGAATGATTGGCCAAATCGGTCGGTTATATCGGCACCCCATACATTTCGCACTCTACAGAAACGAGTCCATTGACCTAGTGTTTCCCGCTGGACATGAATTTTTCCAATAAGGCACTTGTGTGAAACATCCTGATTCCCTGGTCGTGTGGCAGCTTTCCATGAAATCCTTGCTGTTCTCTGAGAAGGAAATTCAGCCGCATAGACTCTATGGACTGTGAGCTTCATGTGCATATGTACGTTCGAGTAACAGTTTTATCCACAAGACATACTAGTCAGTACTTGCAGGAAATCGTCGGACTGTGAGTTTTTCAAGGAAAAAATAGAGGGGCGAAAACCCCACACTCGCAGCTCACTGTCCTGAAACGTTCAGATACTGCTATGCCCCAGCTCATTCACTCCTGATGGAAAATGATTTCAGGAGCATTTTGGTTAGAACAACACCCACAGCTCCGATATATGAGACGACTTCTGTTTCAAGATAGAGTTAGGGTTAGGGCTAGCATACGGGATATGGTTAGGATTAGCTTTATTATTAGGGTTAGGGATAGGGTTAGGGTTCGGTTTGGGGATTGGGTTCGGGTTAGGGTGAGGGGTAGGGTTAGGGATAAGAGTAGGGTTAGGGTTAGGATGATGGTTTGGGCTAATGTTACATGTAGGCTTAGGGCTAGGGCTATAGGTAGATGACGGCCGCCGGTCGAGGAAAGTGTGTCATAGAAGATAGTGCACTTCGTAGCAGTCATAGTCCTGTACTCTCTTTGAGTCCGTGGATGACGAGAAAGTGATTCTGTAGATCGTTGGACTCAAACACAGCAAGGGAAATGATAAGAGAGCAAAATAGCTGATCATAAGTTCTGAAGAGGTTGTGTGATAGGGTACAAGGCACTCGTTTCCACTTCAGCTGATATGAACACATTGATCGAGTGCTGCGTTCATGCTTAAAGCCACTTCTCAGGAACATGTTCATTCCCGAGTCCTTGCCAGCTTTCAAACCGTTGACTCATGGGCTGTGTCCGAGACGTTCACTCGAATAGAATAAGGGGACTGCTAGCTTCACATGCGTTTCTGCGTCGAAAACACTGTATGGTCAAAGTGAGGAACTAGGCCGTTCCTTCTCTTCTTCTTGGGACTACGCTTTTCGGATGCGAAAAGTACCTAGGAGAAAACTCTACTGTGGAAGCTCATCCCCCTTCAAGGATCACAAAGTGCTATGCTGGCATTCCCTCCTTTGCTGAAGGAAAATCATTTCAGTAGCTCTTGGGCTATGACACGAGCCAGAGATCCTACACTGCAGCAAGGTACTTCGACGGGATGCTGACAAGTGTACGCACTATGTGGCACACCACTGCTTTCATCCCCTACTGAAATGAGAACATTGATAACACGTCAAATAGTGTGGATGGCTTTTGTGGAAAACACTTTTCGCACGAGTTCCTATAATTGCTGAATGACGCAGGGGAGCGCAAAGTCTTCACTGCTGTATTCTCAGAGTGGAATGAATGCCCTGCTAGGCCCATGGTGTACGTTTAGCTTGTTCGTCCCTTAATGCTTCACGAACGGGTGGAGTCCAAGGGACGTAGTAGTCTCCGTGCGTTTCCTAGGCTACACCCTTAGTCTCCCATTCCATCTACTACTGAAAAGAGAACATTCAGAGACGTTCCACGCTGAGACGGCTTTGGATAAAAAAACCCGGTTCCTACGAAATAGGTTTATTCCCGGGTGATGTTGAGGAGAAAACACAACTTTCCCAATGTATTATCTTCCACTGGGAGCCCCGCAGGGTGCTCTGAGATCCATATTGCCTTAGATCTTCAGAGCCTTGGAGTCCAAGTCACGTAGCATGGCCTAGCGGCCTTCCAACGTCCGGATACGCTTTCCTCCCAGAACGCATAATTTGGCGAAAACAGTGGTAGCCAAGCTGACTGTAGTTCATAGTTGGCGTAGTCCTGTGCTCCCGTTCATTCCTTTGTCTGGGGGAACGTGATCCCTGAACTCTTTGCCTAGCAAAGTTACCGCCTAGGTGATCATACAGAAAACAAATTGGAATGATTGGCCAAATCGGTCGGTTATATCGGCACCCCATACATTTCGCACTCTACAGAAACGAGTCCATTGACCTAGTGTTTCCCGCTGGACATGAATTTTTCCAATAAGGCACTTGTGTGAAACATCCTGATTCCCTGGTCGTGTGGCAGCTTTCCATGAAATCCTTGCTGTTCTCTGAGAAGGAAATTCAGCCGCATAGACTCTATGGACTGTGAGCTTCATGTGCATATGTACGTTCGAGTAACAGTTTTATCCACAAGACATACTAGTCAGTACTTGCAGGAAATCGTCGGACTGTGAGTTTTTCAAGGAAAAAATAGAGGGGCGAAAACCCCACACTCGCAGCTCACTGTCCTGAAACGTTCAGATACTGCTATGCCCCAGCTCATTCACTCCTGATGGAAAATGATGTCAGGAGCATTTTGGTTAGAACAACACCCACAGCTCCGATATATGAGACGACTTCTGTTTCAAGATAGAGTTAGGGTTAGGGCTAGCATACGGGATATGGTTAAGATTAGCTTTATTATTAGGGTTAGGGATAGGGTTAGGGTTCGGTTTGGGGATTGGGTTCGGGTTTGGGTGAGGGGTAGGGTTAGGGATAAGAGTAGGGTTAGGGTTAGGATGATGGTTTGGGCTAATGTTACATGTAGGCTTAGGGCTAGGGCTATAGGTAGATGACGGCCGCCGGTCGAGGAAAGTGTGTCATAGAAGATAGTGCACTTCGTAGCAGTCATAGTCCTGTACTCTCTTTGAGTCCGTGGATGACGAGAAAGTGATTCTGTAGATCGTTGGACTCAAGCACAGCAAGGGAAATGATAAGAGAGCAAAATAGCTGATCATAAGTTCTGAAGAGGTTGTGTGATAGGGTACAAGGCACTCATTTCCACTTCAGCTGATATGAACACATTGATCGAGTGCTGCGTTCATGCTTAAAGCCACTTCTCAGGAACATGTTCATTCCCGAGTCCTTGCCAGCTTTCAAACCGTTGACTCATGTGCTGTGTCCGAGACGTTCACTCGAATAGAGTAAGGGGACTGCTAGCTTCACATGCGTTTCTGCGTCGAAAACACTGTATGGTCAAAGTGAGGAACTAGGCCGTTCCTTCTCTTCTTCTTGGGACTACGCTTTTCGGATGCGAAAAGTACCTAGGAGAAAACTCTACTGTGGAAGCTCATCCCCCTTCAAGGATCACAAAGTGCTATGCTGGCATTCCCTCCTTTGCTGAAGGGAAATCATTTCAGTAGCTCTTGGGCTATGACACGAGCCAGAGATCCTACACTGCAGCAAGGTACTTCGACGGGATGCTGACAAGTGTACGCACTATGTGGCACACCACTGCTTTCATCCCCTACTGAAATGAGAACATTGATAACACATCAAATAGTGTGGATGGCTTTTGTGGAAAACACTTTTCGCACGAGTTCCTATAATTACTGAATGACGCAGGGGAGCGCAAAGTCTTCACTGCTGTATTCTCAGAGTGGAATGAATGCCCTGCTAGGGCCATGGTGTACGTTTAGCTTGTTCGTCCCTTAATGCTTCACGAACGGGTGGAGTCCAAGGGACGTAGTAGTCTCCGTGCGTTTCCTAGGCTACACCCTTAGTCTCCCATTCCATCTACTACTGAAAAGAGAACATTCAGAAGACGTTCCACGCTGAGACGGCTTTGGCTAAAAAAACCCGGTTCCTACGAAATAGGTTTATTCCCGGGTGATGTTGAGGAGAAAACACAACTTCACCAATGTATTATCTTCCACTGGGAGCCCCGCAGGGTGCTCTGAGATCCATATTGCCTTAGATCTTCAGAGCCTTGGAGTCCAAGTCACGTAGCATGGCCTAGCGGCCTTCCAACGTCCGGATACGCTTTCCTCCCAGAACGCATAATTTGGCGAAAACAGTGGTAGCCAAGCTGACTGTAGTTCATAGTTGGCGTAGTCCTGTGCTCCCGTTCATTCCTTTGTCTGGGGGAACGTGATCCCTGAACTCTTTGCCTAGCAAAGTTACCGCCTAGGTGATCATACGGAAAACAAATTGGAATGATTGGCCAAATCGGTCGGTTATATCGGCACCCCATACATTTCGCACTCTACAGAAACGAGTCCATTGACCTAGTGTTTCCCGCTGGACATGAATTTTTCCAATAAGGCACTTGTGTGAAACATCCTGATTCCCTGGTCGTGTGGCAGCTTTCCATGAAATCCTTGCTGTTCTCTGAGAAGGAAATTCAGCCGCATAGACTCTATGGACTGTGAGCTTCATGTGCATATGTACGTTCGAGTAACAGTTTTATCCACAAGACATACTAGTCAGTACTTGCAGGAAATCGTCGGACTGTGAGTTTTTCAAGGAAAAAATAGAGGGGCGAAAACCCCACACTCGCAGCTCACTGTCCTGAAACGTTCAGATACTGCTATGCCCCAGCTCATTCACTCCTGATGGAAAATGATGTCAGGAGCATTTTGGTTAGAACAACACCCACAGCTCCGATATATGAGACGACTTCTGTTTCAAGATAGAGTTAGGGTTAGGGCTAGCATACGGGATATGGTTAGGATTAGCTTTATTATTAGGGTTAGGGATAGGGTTAGGGTTCGGTTTGTGGATTGGGTTCGGGTTTGGGTGAGGTGTAGGGTTAGGGATAAGAGTAGGGTTAGGGTTAGGATGATGGTTTGGGCTAATGTTACATGTAGGCTTAGGGCTAGGGCTATAGGTAGATGACGGCCGCCGGTCGAGGAAAGTGTGTCATAGAAGATAGTGCACTTCGTAGCAGTCATAGTCCTGTACTCTCTTTGAGTCCGTGGATGACGAGAAAGTGATTCTGTAGATCGTTGGACTCAAACACAGCAAGGGAAATGATAAGAGAGCAAAATAGCTGATCATAAGTTCTGAAGAGGTTGTGTGATAGGGTACAAGGCACTCATTTCCACTTCAGCTGATATGAACACATTGATCGAGTGCTGCGTTCATGCTTAAAGCCACTTCTCAGGAACATGTTCATTCCCGAGTCCTTGCCAGCTTTCAAACCGTTGACTCATGTGCTGTGTCCGAGACATTCACTCGAATAGAGTAAGGGGACTGCTAGCTTCACATGCGTTTCTGCGTCAAAAACACTGTATGGTCAAAGTGAGGAACTAGGCCGTTCCTTCTCTTCTTCTTGGGACTACGCTTTTCGGATGCGAAAAGTACCTAGGAGAAAACTCTACTGTGGAAGCTCATCCCCCTTCAAGGATCACAAAGTGCTATGCTGGCATTCCCTCCTTTGCTGAAGGGAAATCATTTCAGTAGCTCTTGGGCTATGACACGAGCCAGAGATCCTACACTGTAGCAAGGTACTTCGACGGGATGCTGACAAGTGTACGCACTATGTGGCACACCACTGCTTTCATCGTCTACTGAAATGAGAACATTGATAACACGTCAAATAGTGTGGATGGCTTTTGTGGAAAACACTTTTCGCACGAGTTCCTATAATTGCTGAATGACGCAGGGGAGCGCAAAGTCTTCACTGCTGTATTCTCAGAGTGGAATGTATGCCCTGCTAGGCCCATGGTGTACGTTTAGCTTGTTCGTCCCTTAATGCTTCACGAACGGGTGGAGTCCAAGGGACGTAGTAGTCTCCGTGCGTTTCCTAGGCTACACCCTTAGTCTCCCATTCCATCTACTACTGAAAAGAGAACATTCAGAAGACGTTCCACGCTGAGACGGCTTTGGCTAAAAAAACCCGGTTCCTACGAAATAGGTTTATTCGCGGGTGATGTTGAGGAGAAAACACAACTTCACCAATGTATTATCTTCCACTGGGAGCCCCGCAGGGTGCTCTGAGATCCATATTGCCTTAGATCTTCAGAGCCTTGGAGTCCAAGTCACGTAGCATGGCCTAGCGGCCTTCCAACGCCCGGATACGCTTTCCTCCCAGAACGCATAATTTGGCGAAAACAGTGGTAGCCAAGCTGACTGTAGTTCATAGTTGGCGTAGTCCTGTGCTCCCGTTCATTCCTTTGTCTGGGGGAACGTGATCCCTGAACTCTTTGCCTAGCAAAGTTACCGCCTAGGTGATCATACAGAAAACAAATTGGAATGATTGGCCAAATCGGTCGGTTATATCGGCACCCCATACATTTCGCACTCTACAGAAACGAGTCCATTGACCTAGTGTTTCCCGCTGGACATGAATTTTTCCAATAAGGCACTTGTGTGAAACATCCTGATTCCCTGGTCGTGTGGCAGCTTTCCATGAAATCCTTGCTGTTCTCTGAGAAGGAAATTCAGCCGCATAGACTCTATGGACTGTGAGCTTCATGTGCATATGTACGTTCGAGTAACAGTTTTATCCACAAGACATACTAGTCAGTACTTGCAGGAAATCGTCGGACTGTGAGTTTTTCAAGGAAAAAATAGAGGGGCGAAAACCCCACACTCGCAGCTCACTGTCCTGAAACGTTCAGATACTGCTATGCCCCAGCTCATTCACTCCTGATGGAAAATGATGTCAGGAGCATTTTGGTTAGAACAACACCCACAGCTCCGATATATGAGACGACTTCTGTTTCAAGATAGAGTTAGGGTTAGGGCTAGCATACGGGATATGGTTAGGATTAGCTTTATTATTAGGGTTAGGGTTCTGTTTGGGGATTGGGTTCGGGTTAGGGTGAGGGGTAGGGTTAGGGATAAGAGTAGGGTTAGGGTTAGGATGATGGTTTCGGCTAATGTTACATGTAGGCTTAGGGCTAGGGCTATAGGTAGATGACGGCCGCCGGTCGAGGAAAGTGTGTCATAGAAGATAGTGCACTTCGTAGCAGTCATAGTCCTGTACTCTCTTTGAATCCGTGGATGACGAGAAAGTGATTCTGTAGATCGTTGGACTCAAACACAGCAAGGGAAATGATAAGAGAGCAAAATAGCTGATCATAAGTTCTGAAGAGGTTGTGTGATAGGGTACAAGGCACTCATTTCCACTTCAGCTGATATGAACACATTGATCGAGTGCTGCGTTCATGCTTAAAGCCACTTCTCAGGAACATGTTCATTCCCGAGTCCTTGCCAGCTTTCAAACCGTTGACTCATGTGCTGTGTCCGAGACATTCACTCGAATAGAGTAAGGGGACTGCTAGCTTCACATGCGTTTCTGCGTCGAAAACACTGTATGGTCAAAGTGAGGAACTAGGCCGTTCCTTCTCTTCTTCTTGGGACTACGCTTTTCGGATGCGAAAAGTACCTAGGAGAAAACTCTACTGTGGAAGCTCATCCCCCTTCAAGGATCACAAAGTGCTATGCTGGCATTCCCTCCTTTGCTGAAGGGAAATCATTTCAGTAGCTCTTGGGCTATGACACGAGCCAGAGATCCTACATTGCAGCAAGGTACTTCGACGGGATGCTGACAAGTGTACGCACTATGTGGCACACCACTGCTTTCATCCCCTACTGAAATGAGAACATTGATAACACGTCAAATAGTGTGGATGGCTTTTGTGGAAAACACTTTTCGCACGAGTTCCTATAATTGCTGAATGACGCAGGGGAGCGCAAAGTCTTCACTGCTGTATTCTCAGAGTGGAATGAATGCCCTGCTAGGCCCATGGTGTACGTTTAGCTTGTTCGTCCCTTAATGCTTCACGAACGGGTGGAGTCCAAGGGACGTAGTAGTCTCCGTGCGTTTCCTAGGCTACACCCTTAGTCTCCCATTCCATCTACTACTGAAAAGAGAACATTCAGAAGACGTTCCACGCTGAGACGGCTTTGGCTAAAAAAACCCGGTTCCTACGAAATAGGTTTATTCCCGGGTGATGTTGAGGAGAAAACACAACTTCACCAATGTATTATCTTCCACTGGGAGCCCCGCAGGGTGCTCTGAGATCCATATTGCCTTAGATCTTCAGAGCCTTGGAGTCCAAGTCACGTAGCATGGCCTAGCGGCCTTCCAACGTCCGGATACGCTTTCCTCCCAGAACGCATAATTTGGCGAAAACAGTGGTAGCCAAGCTGACTGTAGTTCATAGTTGGCGTAGTCCTGTGCTCCCGTTCATTCCTTTGTCTGGGGGAACGTGATCCCTGAACTCTTTGCCTAGCAAAGTTACCGCCTAGGTGATCATACGGAAAACAAATTGGAATGATTGGCCAAATCGGTCGGTTATATCGGCACCCCATACATTTCGCACTCTACAGAAACGAGTCCATTGACCTAGTGTTTCCCGCTGGACATGAATTTTTCCAATAAGGCACTTGTGTGAAACATCCTGATTCCCTGGTCGTGTGGCAGCTTTCCATGAAATCCTTGCTGTTCTCTCAGAAGGAAATTCAGCCGCATAGACTCTATGGACTGTGAGCTTCATGTGCATATGTACGTTCGAGTAACAGTTTTATCCACAAGACATACTAGTCAGTACTTGCAGGAAATCGTCGGACTGTGAGTTTTTCAAGGAAAAAATAGAGGGGCGAAAACCCCACACTCGCAGCTCACTGTCCTGAAACGTTCAGATACTGCTATGCCCCAGCTCATTCACTCCTGATGGAAAATGATGTCAGGAGCATTTTGGTTAGAACAACACCCACAGCTCCGATATATGAGACGACTTCTGTTTCAAGATAGAGTTAGGGTTAGGGCTAGCATACGGGATATGGTTAGGATTAGCTTTATTATTAGGGTTAGGGTTCTGTTTGGGGATTGGGTTCGGGTTAGGGTGAGGGGTAGGGTTAGGGATAAGAGTAGGGTTAGGGTTAGGATGATGGTTTCGGCTAATGTTACATGTAGGCTTAGGGCTAGGGCTATAGGTAGATGACGGCCTCCGGTCGAGGAAAGTGTGTCATAGAAGATAGTGCACTTCGTAGCAGTCATAGTCCTGTACTCTCTTTGAATCCGTGGATGACGAGAAAGTGATTCTGTAGATCGTTGGACTCAAACACAGCAAGGGAAATGATAAGAGAGCAAAATAGCTGATCATAAGTTCTGAAGAGGTTGTGTGATAGGGTACAAGGCACTCATTTCCACTTCAGCTGATATGAACACATTGATCGAGTGCTGCGTTCATGCTTAAAGCCACTTCTCAGGAACATGTTCATTCCCGAGTCCTTGCCAGCTTTCAAACCTTTGACTCATGTGCTGTGTCCGAGACATTCACTCGAATAGAGTAAGGGGACTGCTAGCTTCACATGCGTTTCTGCGTCGAAAACACTGTATGGTCAAAGTGAGGAACTAGGCCGTTCCTTCTCTTCTTCTTGGGACTACGCTTTTCGGATGCGAAAAGTACCTAGGAGAAAACTCTACTGTGGAAGCTCATCCCCCTTCAAGGATCACAAAGTGCTATGCTGGCATTCCCTCCTTTGCTGAAGGGAAATCATTTCAGTAGCTCTTGGGCTATGACACGAGCCAGAGATCCTACACTGCAGCAAGGTACTTCGACGGGATGCTGACAAGTGTACGCACTATGTGGCACACCACTGCTTTCATCCCCTACTGAAATGAGAACATTGATAACACGTCAAATAGTGTGGATGGCTTTTGTGGAAAACACTTTTCGCACGAGTTCCTATAATTGCTGAATGACGCAGGGGAGCGCAAAGTCTTCACTGCTGTATTCTCAGAGTGGAATGAATGCCCTGCTAGGCCCATGGTGTACGTTTAGCTTGTTCGTCCCTTAATGCTTCACGAACGGGTGGAGTCCAAGGGACGTAGTAGTCTCCGTGCGTTTCCTAGGCTACACCCTTAGTCTCCCATTCCATCTACTACTGAAAAGAGAACATTCAGAAGACGTTCCACGCTGAGACGGCTTTGGCTAAAAAAAACCCGGTTCCTACGAAATAGGTTTATTCCCGGGTGATGTTGAGGAGAAAACACAACTTCACCAATGTATTATCTTCCACTGGGAGCCCCGCAGGGTGCTCTGAGATCCATATTGCCTTAGATCTTCAGAGCCTTGGAGTCCAAGTCACGTAGCATGGCCTAGCGGCCTTCCAACGTCCGGATACGCTTTCCTCCCAGAACGCATAATTTGGCGAAAACAGTGGTAGCCAAGCTGACTGTAGTTCATAGTTGTCGTAGTCCTGTGCTCCCGTTCATTCCTTTGTCTGGGGGAACGTGATCCCTGAACTCTTTGCCTAGCAAAGTTACCGCCTAGGTGATCATACGGAAAACAAATTGGAATGATTGGCCAAATCGGTCGGTTATATCGGCACCCCATACATTTCGCACTCTACAGAAACGAGTCCATTGACCTAGTGTTTCCCGCTGGACATGAATTTTTCCAATAAGGCACTTGTGTGAAACATCCTGATTCCCTGGTCGTGTGGCAGCTTTCCATGAAATCCTTGCTGTTCTCTGAGAAGGAAATTCAGCCGCATAGACTCTATGGACTGTGAGCTTCATGTGCATATGTACGTTCGAGTAACAGTTTTATCCACAAGACATACTAGTCAGTACTTGCAGGAAATCGTCGGACTGTGAGTTTTTCAAGGAAAAAATAGAGGGGCGAAAACCCCACACTCGCAGCTCACTGTCCTGAAACGTTCAGATACTGCTATGCCCCAGCTCATTCACTCCTGATGGAAAATGATGTCAGGAGCATTTTGGTTAGAACAACACCCACAGCTCCGATATATGAGACGACTTCTGTTTCAAGATAGAGTTAGGGTTAGGGCTAGCATACGGGATATGGTTAGGATTAGCTTTATTATTAGGGTTAGGGTTCTGTTTGGGGATTGGGTTCGGGTTAGGGTGAGGGGTAGGGTTAGGGATAAGAGTAGGGTTAGGGTTAGGATGATGGTTTCGGCTAATGTTACATGTAGGCTTAGGGCTAGGGCTATAGGTAGATGACGGCCGCCGGTCGAGGAAAGTGTGTCATAGAAGATAGTGCACTTCGTAGCAGTCATAGTCCTGTACTCTCTTTGAATCCGTGGATGACGAGAAAGTGATTCTGTAGATCGTTGGACTCAAACACAGCAAGGGAAATGATAAGAGAGCAAAATAGCTGATCATAAGTTCTGAAGAGGTTGTGTGATAGGGTACAAGGCACTCATTTCCACTTCAGCTGATATGAACACATTGATCGAGTGCTGCGTTCATGCTTAAAGCCACTTCTCAGGAACATGTTCATTCCCGAGTCCTTGCCAGCTTTCAAACCGTTGACTCATGTGCTGTGTCCGAGACATTCACTCGAATAGAGTAAGGGGACTGCTAGCTTCACATGCGTTTCTGCGTCGAAAACACTGTATGGTCAAAGTGAGGAACTAGGCCGTTCCTTCTCTTCTTCTTGGGACTACGCTTTTCGGATGCGAAAAGTACCTAGGAGAAAACTCTACTGTGGAAGCTCATCCCCCTTCAAGGATCACAAAGTGCTATGCTGGCATTCCCTCCTTTGCTGAAGGGAAATCATTTCAGTAGCTCTTGGGCTATGACACGAGCCAGAGATCCTACACTGCAGCAAGGTACTTCGACGGGATGCTGACAAGTGTACGCACTATGTGGCACACCACTGCTTTCATCCCCTACTGAAATGAGAACATTGATAACACGTCAAATAGTGTGGATGGCTTTTGTGGAAAACACTTTTCGCACGAGTTCCTATAATTGCTGAATGACGCAGGGGAGCGCAAAGTCTTCACTGCTGTATTCTCAGAGTGGAATGAATGCCCTGCTAGGCCCATGGTGTACGTTTAGCTTGTTCGTCCCTTAATGCTTCACGAACGGGTGGAGTCCAAGGGACGTAGTAGTCTCCGTGCGTTTCCTAGGCTACACCCTTAGTCTCCCATTCCATCTACTACTGAAAAGAGAACATTCAGAAGACGTTCCACGCTGAGACGGCTTTGGCTAAAAAAAACCCGGTTCCTACGAAATAGGTTTATTCCCGGGTGATGTTGAGGAGAAAACACAACTTCACCAATGTATTATCTTCCACTGGGAGCCCCGCAGGGTGCTCTGAGATCCATATTGCCTTAGATCTTCAGAGCCTTGGAGTCCAAGTCACGTAGCATGGCCTAGCGGCCTTCCAACGTCCGGATACGCTTTCCTCCCAGAACGCATAATTTGGCGAAAACAGTGGTAGCCAAGCTGACTGTAGTTCATAGTTGTCGTAGTCCTGTGCTCCCGTTCATTCCTTTGTCTGGGGGAACGTGATCCCTGAACTCTTTGCCTAGCAAAGTTACCGCCTAGGTGATCATACGGAAAACAAATTGGAATGATTGGCCAAATCGGTCGGTTATATCGGCACCCCATACATTTCGCACTCTACAGAAACGAGTCCATTGACCTAGTGTTTCCCGCTGGACATGAATTTTTCCAATAAGGCACTTGTGTGAAACATCCTGATTCCCTGGTCGTGTGGCAGCTTTCCATGAAATCCTTGCTGTTCTCTCAGAAGGAAATTCAGCCGCATAGACTCTATGGACTGTGAGCTTCATGTGCATATGTACGTTCGAGTAACAGTTTTATCCACAAGACATACTAGTCAGTACTTGCAGGAAATCGTCGGACTGTGAGTTTTTCAAGGAAAAAATAGAGGGGCGAAAACCCCACACTCGCAGCTCACTGTCCTGAAACGTTCAGATACTGCTATGCCCCAGCTCATTCACTCCTGATGGAAAATGATGTCAGGAGCATTTTGGTTAGAACAACACCCACAGCTCCGATATATGAGACGACTTCTGTTTCAAGATAGAGTTAGGGTTAGGGCTAGCATACGGGATATGGTTAGGATTAGCTTTATTATTAGGGTTAGGGTTCTGTTTGGGGATTGGGTTCGGGTTAGGGTGAGGGGTAGGGTTAGGGATAAGAGTAGGGTTAGGGTTAGGATGATGGTTTCGGCTAATGTTACATGTAGGCTTAGGGCTAGGGCTATAGGTAGATGACGGCCGCCGGTCGAGGAAAGTGTGTCATAGAAGATAGTGCACTTCGTAGCAGTCATAGTCCTGTACTCTCTTTGAATCCGTGGATGACGAGAAAGTGATTCTGTAGATCGTTGGACTCAAACACAGCAAGGGAAATGATAAGAGAGCAAAATAGCTGATCATAAGTTCTGAAGAGGTTGTGTGATAGGGTACAAGGCACTCATTTCCACTTCAGCTGATATGAACACATTGATCGAGTGCTGCGTTCATGCTTAAAGCCACTTCTCAGGAACATGTTCATTCCCGAGTCCTTGCCAGCTTTCAAACCGTTGACTCATGTGCTGTGTCCGAGACATTCACTCGAATAGAGTAAGGGGACTGCTAGCTTCACATGCGTTTCTGCGTCGAAAACACTGTATGGTCAAAGTGAGGAACTAGGCCGTTCCTTCTCTTCTTCTTGGGACTACGCTTTTCGGATGCGAAAAGTACCTAGGAGAAAACTCTACTGTGGAAGCTCATCCCCCTTCAAGGATCACAAAGTGCTATGCTGGCATTCCCTCCTTTGCTGAAGGGAAATCATTTCAGTAGCTCTTGGGCTATGACACGAGCCAGAGATCCTACATTGCAGCAAGGTACTTCGACGGGATGCTGACAAGTGTACGCACTATGTGGCACACCACTGCTTTCATCCCCTACTGAAATGAGAACATTGATAACACGTCAAATAGTGTGGATGGCTTTTGTGGAAAACACTTTTCGCACGAGTTCCTATAATTGCTGAATGACGCAGGGGAGCGCAAAGTCTTCACTGCTGTATTCTCAGAGTGGAATGAATGCCCTGCTAGGCCCATGGTGTACGTTTAGCTTGTTCGTCCCTTAATGCTTCACGAACGGGTGGAGTCCAAGGGACGTAGTAGTCTCCGTGCGTTTCCTAGGCTACACCCTTAGTCTCCCATTCCATCTACTACTGAAAAGAGAACATTCAGAAGACGTTCCACGCTGAGACGGCTTTGGCTAAAAAAAACCCGGTTCCTACGAAATAGGTTTATTCCCGGGTGATGTTGAGGAGAAAACACAACTTCACCAATGTATTATCTTCCACTGGGAGCCCCGCAGGGTGCTCTGAGATCCATATTGCCTTAGATCTTCAGAGCCTTGGAGTCCAAGTCACGTAGCATGGCCTAGCGGCCTTCCAACGTCCGGATACGCTTTCCTCCCAGAACGCATAATTTGGCGAAAACAGTGGTAGCCAAGCTGACTGTAGTTCATAGTTGGCGTAGTCCTGTGCTCCCGTTCATTCCTTTGTCTGGGGGAACGTGATCCCTGAACTCTTTGCCTAGCAAAGTTACCGCCTAGGTGATCATACGGAAAACAAATTGGAATGATTGGCCAAATCGGTCGGTTATATCGGCACCCCATACATTTCGCACTCTACAGAAACGAGTCCATTGACCTAGTGTTTCCCGCTGGACATGAATTTTTCCAATAAGGCACTTGTGTGAAACATCCTGATTCCCTGGTCGTGTGGCAGCTTTCCATGAAATCCTTGCTGTTCTCTCAGAAGGAAATTCAGCCGCATAGACTCTATGGACTGTGAGCTTCATGTGCATATGTACGTTCGAGTAACAGTTTTATCCACAAGACATACTAGTCAGTACTTGCAGGAAATCGTCGGACTGTGAGTTTTTCAAGGAAAAAATAGAGGGGCGAAAACCCCACACTCGCAGCTCACTGTCCTGAAACGTTCAGATACTGCTATGCCCCAGCTCATTCACTCCTGATGGAAAATGATGTCAGGAGCATTTTGGTTAGAACAACACCCACAGCTCCGATATATGAGACGACTTCTGTTTCAAGATAGAGTTAGGGTTAGGGCTAGCATACGGGATATGGTTAGGATTAGCATTATTATTAGGGTTAGGGATAGGGTTAGGGTTCGGTTTGGGGATTGGGTTCGGGTTTGGGTGAGGGGTAGGGTTAGGGATAAGAGTAGGGTTAGGGTTAGGATGATGGTTTGGGCTAATGTTACATGTAGGCTTAGGGCTAGGGCTATAGGTAGATGACGGCCGCCGGTCGAGGAAAGTGTGTCATAGAAGATAGTGCACTTCGTAGCAGTCATAGTCCTGTACTCTCTTTGAGTCCGTGGATGACGAGAAAGTGATTCTGTAGATCGTTGGACTCAAACACAGCAAGGGAAATGATAAGAGAGCAAAATAGCTGATCATACGTTCTGAAGAGGTTGTGTGATAGGGTACAAGGCACTCATTTCCACTTCAGCTGATATGAACACATTGATCGAGTGCTGCGTTCATGCTTAAAGCCACTTCTCAGGAACATGTTCATTCCCGAGTCCTTGCCAGCTTTCACACCGTTGACTCATGTGCTGTGTCCGAGACGTTCACTCGAATAGAGTAAGGGGACTGCTAGCTTCACATGCGTTTCTGCGTCGAAAACACTGTATGGTCAAAGTGAGGAACTAGGCCGTTCCTTCTCTTCTTCTTGGGACTACGCTTTTCGGATGCGAAAAGTACCTAGGAGAAAACTCTACTGTGGAAGCTCATCCCCCTTCAAGGATCACAAAGTGCTATGCTGGCATTCCCTCCTTTGCTGAAGGGAAATCATTTCAGTAGCTCTTGGGCTATGACACGAGCCAGAGATCCTACACTGCAGCAAGGTACTTCGACGGGATGCTGACAAGTGTACGCACTATGTGGCACACCACTGCTTTCATCCCCTACTGAAATGAGAACATTGATAACACGTCAAATAGTGTGGATGGCTTTTGTGGAAAACACTTTTCGCACGAGTTCCTATAATTGCTGAATGACGCAGGGGAGCGCAAAGTCTTCACTGCTGTATTCTCAGAGTGGAATGAATGCCCTGCTAGGCCCATGGTGTACGTTTAGCTTGTTCGTCCCTTAATGCTTCACGAACGGGTGGAGTCCAAGGGACGTAGTAGTCTCCGTGCGTTTCCTAGGCTACACCCTTAGTCTCCCATTCCATCTACTACTGAAAAGAGAACATTCAGAAGACGTTCCACGCTGAGACGGCTTTGGCTAAAAAAACCCGGTTCCTACGAAATAGGTTTATTCCCGGGTGATGTTGAGGAGAAAACACAACTTCACCAATGTATTATCTTCCACTGGGAGCCCCGCAGGGTGCTCTGAGATCCATATTGCCTTAGATCTTCAGAGCCTTGGAGTCCAAGTCACGTAGCATGGCCTAGCGGCCTTCCAACGTCCGGATACGCTTTCCTCCCAGAACGCATAATTTGGCGAAAACAGTGGTAGCCAAGCTGACTGTAGTTCATAGTTGGCGTAGTCCTGTGCTCCCGTTCATGCCTTTGTCTGGGGGAACGTGATCCCTGAACTCTTTGCCTAGCAAAGTTACCGCCTAGGTGATCATACGGAAAACAAATTGGAATGATTGGCCAAATCGGTCGGTTATATCGGCACCCCATACATTTCGCACTCTACAGAAACGAGTCCATTGACCTAGTGTTTCCCGCTGGACATGAATTTTTCCAATAAGGCACTTGTGTGAAACATCCTGATTCCCTGGTCGTGTGGCAGCTTTCCATGAAATCCTTGCTGTTCTCTGAGAAGGAAATTCAGCCGCATAGACTCTATGGACTGTGAGCTTCATGTGCATATGTACGTTCGAGTAACAGTTTTATCCACAAGACATACTAGTCAGTACTTGCAGGAAATCGTCGGACTGTGAGTTTTTCAAGGAAAAAATAGAGGGGCGAAAACCCCACACTCGCAGCTCACTGTCCTGAAACGTTCAGATACTGCTATGCCCCAGCTCATTCACTCCTGATGGAAAATGATGTCAGGAGCATTTTGGTTAGAACAACACCCACAGCTCCGATATATGAGACGACTTCTGTTTCAAGATAGAGTTAGGGTTAGGGCTAGCATACGGGATATGGTTAGGATTAGCTTTATTATTAGGGTTAGGGATAGGGTTAGGGTTCGGTTTGTGGATTGGGTTCGGGTTTGGGTGAGGTGTAGGGTTAGGGATAAGAGTAGGGTTAGGGTTAGGATGATGGTTTGGGCTAATGTTACATGTAGGCTTAGGGCTAGGGCTATAGGTAGATGACGGCCGCCGGTCGAGGAAAGTGTGTCATAGAAGATAGTGCACTTCGTAGCAGTCATAGTCCTGTACTCTCTTTGAGTCCGTGGATGACGAGAAAGTGATTCTGTAGATCGTTGGACTCAAACACAGCAAGGGAAATGATAAGAGAGCAAAATAGCTGATCATAAGTTCTGAAGAGGTTGTGTGATAGGGTACAAGGCACTCATTTCCACTTCAGCTGATATGAACACATTGATCGAGTGCTGCGTTCATGCTTAAAGCCACTTCTCAGGAACATGTTCATTCCCGAGTCCTTGCCAGCTTTCAAACCGTTGACTCATGTGCTGTGTCCGAGACATTCACTCGAATAGAGTAAGGGGACTGCTAGCTTCACATGCGTTTCTGCGTCAAAAACACTGTATGGTCAAAGTGAGGAACTAGGCCGTTCCTTCTCTTCTTCTTGGGACTACGCTTTTCGGATGCGAAAAGTACCTAGGAGAAAACTCTACTGTGGAAGCTCATCCCCCTTCAAGGATCACAAAGTGCTATGCTGGCATTCCCTCCTTTGCTGAAGGGAAATCATTTCAGTAGCTCTTGGGCTATGACACGAGCCAGAGATCCTACACTGTAGCAAGGTACTTCGACGGGATGCTGACAAGTGTACGCACTATGTGGCACACCACTGCTTTCATCGTCTACTGAAATGAGAACATTGATAACACGTCAAATAGTGTGGATGGCTTTTGTGGAAAACACTTTTCGCACGAGTTCCTATAATTGCTGAATGACGCAGGGGAGCGCAAAGTCTTCACTGCTGTATTCTCAGAGTGGAATGAATGCCCTGCTAGGCCCATGGTGTACGTTTAGCTTGTTCGTCCCTTAATGCTTCACGAACGGGTGGAGTCCAAGGGACGTAGTAGTCTCCGTGCGTTTCCTAGGCTACACCCTTAGTCTCCCATTCCATCTACTACTGAAAAGAGAACATTCAGAAGACGTTCCACGCTGAGACGGCTTTGGCTAAAAAAACCCGGTTCCTACGAAATAGGTTTATTCGCGGGTGATGTTGAGGAGAAAACACAACTTCACCAATGTATTATCTTCCACTGGGAGCCCCGCAGGGTGCTCTGAGATCCATATTGCCTTAGATCTTCAGAGCCTTGGAGTCCAAGTCACGTAGCATGGCCTAGCGGCCTTCCAACGCCCGGATACGCTTTCCTCCCAGAACGCATAATTTGGCGAAAACAGTGGTAGCCAAGCTGACTGTAGTTCATAGTTGGCGTAGTCCTGTGCTCCCGTTCATTCCTTTGTCTGGGGGAACGTGATCCCTGAACTCTTTGCCTAGCAAAGTTACCGCCTAGGTGATCATACAGAAAACAAATTGGAATGATTGACCAAATCGGTCGGTTATATCGGCACCCCATACATTTCGCACTCTACAGAAACGAGTCCATTGACCTAGTGTTTCCCGCTGGACATGAATTTTTCCAATAAGGCACTTGTGTGAAACATCCTGATTCCCTGGTCGTGTGGCAGCTTTCCATGAAATCCTTGCTGTTCTCTGAGAAGGAAATTCAGCCGCATAGACTCTATGGACTGTGAGCTTCATGTGCATATGTACGTTCGAGTAACAGTTTTATCCACAAGACATACTAGTCAGTACTTGCAGGAAATCGTCGGACTGTGAGTTTTTCAAGGAAAAAATAGAGGGGCGAAAACCCCACACTCGCAGCTCACTGTCCTGAAACGTTCAGATACTGCTATGCCCCAGCTCATTCACTCCTGATGGAAAATGATGTCAGGAGCATTTTGGTTAGAACAACACCCACAGCTCCGATATATGAGACGACTTCTGTTTCAAGATAGAGTTAGGGTTAGGGCTAGCATACGGGATATGGTTAGGATTAGCTTTATTATTAGGGTTAGGGTTCTGTTTGGGGATTGGGTTCGGGTTAGGGTGAGGGGTAGGGTTAGGGATAAGAGTAGGGTTAGGGTTAGGATGATGGTTTCGGCTAATGTTACATGTAGGCTTAGGGCTAGGGCTATAGGTAGATGACGGCCGCCGGTCGAGGAAAGTGTGTCATAGAAGATAGTGCACTTCGTAGCAGTCATAGTCCTGTACTCTCTTTGAATCCGTGGATGACGAGAAAGTGATTCTGTAGATCGTTGGACTCAAACACAGCAAGGGAAATGATAAGAGAGCAAAATAGCTGATCATAAGTTCTGAAGAGGTTGTGTGATAGGGTACAAGGCACTCATTTCCACTTCAGCTGATATGAACACATTGATCGAGTGCTGCGTTCATGCTTAAAGCCACTTCTCAGGAACATGTTCATTCCCGAGTCCTTGCCAGCTTTCAAACCGTTGACTCATGTGCTGTGTCCGAGACGTTCACTCGAATAGAGTAAGGGGACTGCTAGCTTCACATGCGTTTCTGCGTCGAAAACACTGTATGGTCAAAGTGAGGAACTAGGCCGTTCCTTCTCTTCTTCTTGGGACTACGCTTTTCGGATGCGAAAAGTACCTAGGAGAAAACTCTACTGTGGAAGCTCATCCCCCTTCAAGGATCACAAAGTGCTATGCTGGCATTCCCTCCTTTGCTGAAGGGAAATCATTTCAGTAGCTCTTGGGCTATGACACGAGCCAGAGATCCTACACTGCAGCAAGGTACTTCGACGGGATGCTGACAAGTGTACGCACTATGTGGCACACCACTGCTTTCATCCCCTACTGAAATGAGAACATTGATAACACGTCAAATAGTGTGGATGGCTTTTGTGGAAAACACTTTTCGCACGAGTTCCTATAATTGCTGAATGACGCAGGGGAGCGCAAAGTCTTCACTGCTGTATTCTCAGAGTGGAATGAATGCCCTGCTAGGCCCATGGTGTACGTTTAGCTTGTTCGTCCCTTAATGCTTCACGAACGGGTGGAGTCCAAGGGACGTAGTAGTCTCCGTGCGTTTCCTAGGCTACACCCTTAGTCTCCCATTCCATCTACTACTGAAAAGAGAACATTCAGAAGACGTTCCACGCTGAGACGGCTTTGGCTAAAAAAACCCGGTTCCTACGAAATAGGTTTATTCCCGGGTGATGTTGAGGAGAAAACACAACTTCACCAATGTATTATCTTCCACTGGGAGCCCCGCAGGGTGCTCTGAGATCCATATTGCCTTAGATCTTCAGAGCCTTGGAGTCCAAGTCACGTAGCATGGCCTAGCGGCCTTCCAACGTCCGGATACGCTTTCCTCCCAGAACGCATAATTTGGCGAAAACAGTGGTAGCCAAGCTGACTGTAGTTCATAGTTGGCGTAGTCCTGTGCTCCCGTTCATTCCTTTGTCTGGGGGAACGTGATCCCTGAACTCTTTGCCTAGCAAAGTTACCGCCTAGGTGATCATACGGAAAACAAATTGGAATGATTGGCCAAATCGGTCGGTTATATCGGCACCCCATACATTTCGCACTCTACAGAAACGAGTCCATTGACCTAGTGTTTCCCGCTGGACATGAATTTTTCCAATAAGGCACTTGTGTGAAACATCCTGATTCCCTGGTCGTGTGGCAGCTTTCCATGAAATCCTTGCTGTTCTCTCAGAAGGAAATTCAGCCGCATAGACTCTATGGACTGTGAGCTTCATGTGCATATGTACGTTCGAGTAACAGTTTTATCCACAAGACATACTAGTCAGTACTTGCAGGAAATCGTCGGACTGTGAGTTTTTCAAGGAAAAAATAGAGGGGCGAAAACCCCACACTCGCAGCTCACTGTCCTGAAACGTTCAGATACTGCTATGCCCCAGCTCATTCACTCCTGATGGAAAATGATGTCAGGAGCATTTTGGTTAGAACAACACCCACAGCTCCGATATATGAGACGACTTCTGTTTCAAGATAGAGTTAGGGTTAGGGCTAGCATACGGGATATGGTTAGGATTAGCTTTATTATTAGGGTTAGGGTTCTGTTTGGGGATTGGGTTCGGGTTAGGGTGAGGGGTAGGGTTAGGGATAAGAGTAGGGTTAGGGTTAGGATGATGGTTTCGGCTAATGTTACATGTAGGCTTAGGGCTAGGGCTATAGGTAGATGACGGCCTCCGGTCGAGGAAAGTGTGTCATAGAAGATAGTGCACTTCGTAGCAGTCATAGTCCTGTACTCTCTTTGAATCCGTGGATGACGAGAAAGTGATTCTGTAGATCGTTGGACTCAAACACAGCAAGGGAAATGATAAGAGAGCAAAATAGCTGATCATAAGTTCTGAAGAGGTTGTGTGATAGGGTACAAGGCACTCATTTCCACTTCAGCTGATATGAACACATTGATCGAGTGCTGCGTTCATGCTTAAAGCCACTTCTCAGGAACATGTTCATTCCCGAGTCCTTGCCAGCTTTCAAACCGTTGACTCATGTGCTGTGTCCGAGACATTCACTCGAATAGAGTAAGGGGACTGCTAGCTTCACATGCGTTTCTGCGTCGAAAACACTGTATGGTCAAAGTGAGGAACTAGGCCGTTCCTTCTCTTCTTCTTGGGACTACGCTTTTCGGATGCGAAAAGTACCTAGGAGAAAACTCTACTGTGGAAGCTCATCCCCCTTCAAGGATCACAAAGTGCTATGCTGGCATTCCCTCCTTTGCTGAAGGGAAATCATTTCAGTAGCTCTTGGGCTATGACACGAGCCAGAGATCCTACACTGCAGCAAGGTACTTCGACGGGATGCTGACAAGTGTACGCACTATGTGGCACACCACTGCTTTCATCCCCTACTGAAATGAGAACATTGATAACACGTCAAATAGTGTGGATGGCTTTTGTGGAAAACACTTTTCGCACGAGTTCCTATAATTGCTGAATGACGCAGGGGAGCGCAAAGTCTTCACTGCTGTATTCTCAGAGTGGAATGAATGCCCTGCTAGGCCCATGGTGTACGTTTAGCTTGTTCGTCCCTTAATGCTTCACGAACGGGTGGAGTCCAAGGGACGTAGTAGTCTCCGTGCGTTTCCTAGGCTACACCCTTAGTCTCCCATTCCATCTACTACTGAAAAGAGAACATTCAGAAGACGTTCCACGCTGAGACGGCTTTGGCTAAAAAAAACCCGGTTCCTACGAAATAGGTTTATTCCCGGGTGATGTTGAGGAGAAAACACAACTTCACCAATGTATTATCTTCCACTGGGAGCCCCGCAGGGTGCTCTGAGATCCATATTGCCTTAGATCTTCAGAGCCTTGGAGTCCAAGTCACGTAGCATGGCCTAGCGGCCTTCCAACGTCCGGATACGCTTTCCTCCCAGAACGCATAATTTGGCGAAAACAGTGGTAGCCAAGCTGACTGTAGTTCATAGTTGTCGTAGTCCTGTGCTCCCGTTCATTCCTTTGTCTGGGGGAACGTGATCCCTGAACTCTTTGCCTAGCAAAGTTACCGCCTAGGTGATCATACGGAAAACAAATTGGAATGATTGGCCAAATCGGTCGGTTATATCGGCACCCCATACATTTCGCACTCTACAGAAACGAGTCCATTGACCTAGTGTTTCCCGCTGGACATGAATTTTTCCAATAAGGCACTTGTGTGAAACATCCTGATTCCCTGGTCGTGTGGCAGCTTTCCATGAAATCCTTGCTGTTCTCTGAGAAGGAAATTCAGCCGCATAGACTCTATGGACTGTGAGCTTCATGTGCATATGTACGTTCGAGTAACAGTTTTATCCACAAGACATACTAGTCAGTACTTGCAGGAAATCGTCGGACTGTGAGTTTTTCAAGGAAAAAATAGAGGGGCGAAAACCCCACACTCGCAGCTCACTGTCCTGAAACGTTCAGATACTGCTATGCCCCAGCTCATTCACTCCTGATGGAAAATGATGTCAGGAGCATTTTGGTTAGAACAACACCCACAGCTCCGATATATGAGACGACTTCTGTTTCAAGATAGAGTTAGGGTTAGGGCTAGCATACGGGATATGGTTAGGATTAGCTTTATTATTAGGGTTAGGGTTCTGTTTGGGGATTGGGTTCGGGTTAGGGTGAGGGGTAGGGTTAGGGATAAGAGTAGGGTTAGGGTTAGGATGATGGTTTCGGCTAATGTTACATGTAGGCTTAGGGCTAGGGCTATAGGTAGATGACGGCCTCCGGTCGAGGAAAGTGTGTCATAGAAGATAGTGCACTTCGTAGCAGTCATAGTCCTGTACTCTCTTTGAATCCGTGGATGACGAGAAAGTGATTCTGTAGATCGTTGGACTCAAACACAGCAAGGGAAATGATAAGAGAGCAAAATAGCTGATCATAAGTTCTGAAGAGGTTGTGTGATAGGGTACAAGGCACTCATTTCCACTTCAGCTGATATGAACACATTGATCGAGTGCTGCGTTCATGCTTAAAGCCACTTCTCAGGAACATGTTCATTCCCGAGTCCTTGCCAGCTTTCAAACCGTTGACTCATGTGCTGTGTCCGAGACATTCACTCGAATAGAGTAAGGGGACTGCTAGCTTCACATGCGTTTCTGCGTCGAAAACACTGTATGGTCAAAGTGAGGAACTAGGCCGTTCCTTCTCTTCTTCTTGGGACTACGCTTTTCGGATGCGAAAAGTACCTAGGAGAAAACTCTACTGTGGAAGCTCATCCCCCTTCAAGGATCACAAAGTGCTATGCTGGCATTCCCTCCTTTGCTGAAGGGAAATCATTTCAGTAGCTCTTGGGCTATGACACGAGCCAGAGATCCTACACTGCAGCAAGGTACTTCGACGGGATGCTGACAAGTGTACGCACTATGTGGCACACCACTGCTTTCATCCCCTACTGAAATGAGAACATTGATAACACGTCAAATAGTGTGGATGGCTTTTGTGGAAAACACTTTTCGCACGAGTTCCTATAATTGCTGAATGACGCAGGGGAGCGCAAAGTCTTCACTGCTGTATTCTCAGAGTGGAATGAATGCCCTGCTAGGCCCATGGTGTACGTTTAGCTTGTTCGTCCCTTAATGCTTCACGAACGGGTGGAGTCCAAGGGACGTAGTAGTCTCCGTGCGTTTCCTAGGCTACACCCTTAGTCTCCCATTCCATCTACTACTGAAAAGAGAACATTCAGAAGACGTTCCACGCTGAGACGGCTTTGGCTAAAAAAAACCCGGTTCCTACGAAATAGGTTTATTCCCGGGTGATGTTGAGGAGAAAACACAACTTCACCAATGTATTATCTTCCACTGGGAGCCCCGCAGGGTGCTCTGAGATCCATATTGCCTTAGATCTTCAGAGCCTTGGAGTCCAAGTCACGTAGCATGGCCTAGCGGCCTTCCAACGTCCGGATACGCTTTCCTCCCAGAACGCATAATTTGGCGAAAACAGTGGTAGCCAAGCTGACTGTAGTTCATAGTTGTCGTAGTCCTGTGCTCCCGTTCATTCCTTTGTCTGGGGGAACGTGATCCCTGAACTCTTTGCCTAGCAAAGTTACCGCCTAGGTGATCATACGGAAAACAAATTGGAATGATTGGCCAAATCGGTCGGTTATATCGGCACCCCATACATTTCGCACTCTACAGAAACGAGTCCATTGACCTAGTGTTTCCCGCTGGACATGAATTTTTCCAATAAGGCACTTGTGTGAAACATCCTGATTCCCTGGTCGTGTGGCAGCTTTCCATGAAATCCTTGCTGTTCTCTGAGAAGGAAATTCAGCCGCATAGACTCTATGGACTGTGAGCTTCATGTGCATATGTACGTTCGAGTAACAGTTTTATCCACAAGACATACTAGTCAGTACTTGCAGGAAATCGTCGGACTGTGAGTTTTTCAAGGAAAAAATAGAGGGGCGAAAACCCCACACTCGCAGCTCACTGTCCTGAAACGTTCAGATACTGCTATGCCCCAGCTCATTCACTCCTGATGGAAAATGATGTCAGGAGCATTTTGGTTAGAACAACACCCACAGCTCCGATATATGAGACGACTTCTGTTTCAAGATAGAGTTAGGGTTAGGGCTAGCATACGGGATATGGTTAGGATTAGCTTTATTATTAGGGTTAGGGTTCTGTTTGGGGATTGGGTTCGGGTTAGGGTGAGGGGTAGGGTTAGGGATAAGAGTAGGGTTAGGGTTAGGATGATGGTTTCGGCTAATGTTACATGTAGGCTTAGGGCTAGGGCTATAGGTAGATGACGGCCGCCGGTCGAGGAAAGTGTGTCATAGAAGATAGTGCACTTCGTAGCAGTCATAGTCCTGTACTCTCTTTGAATCCGTGGATGACGAGAAAGTGATTCTGTAGATCGTTGGACTCAAACACAGCAAGGGAAATGATAAGAGAGCAAAATAGCTGATCATAAGTTCTGAAGAGGTTGTGTGATAGGGTACAAGGCACTCATTTCCACTTCAGCTGATATGAACACATTGATCGAGTGCTGCGTTCATGCTTAAAGCCACTTCTCAGGAACATGTTCATTCCCGAGTCCTTGCCAGCTTTCAAACCGTTGACTCATGTGCTGTGTCCGAGACATTCACTCGAATAGAGTAAGGGGACTGCTAGCTTCACATGCGTTTCTGCGTCGAAAACACTGTATGGTCAAAGTGAGGAACTAGGCCGTTCCTTCTCTTCTTCTTGGGACTACGCTTTTCGGATGCGAAAAGTACCTAGGAGAAAACTCTACTGTGGAAGCTCATCCCCCTTCAAGGATCACAAAGTGCTATGCTGGCATTCCCTCCTTTGCTGAAGGGAAATCATTTCAGTAGCTCTTGGGCTATGACACGAGCCAGAGATCCTACACTGCAGCAAGGTACTTCGACGGGATGCTGACAAGTGTACGCACTATGTGGCACACCACTGCTTTCATCCCCTACTGAAATGAGAACATTGATAACACGTCAAATAGTGTGGATGGCTTTTGTGGAAAACACTTTTCGCACGAGTTCCTATAATTGCTGAATGACGCAGGGGAGCGCAAAGTCTTCACTGCTGTATTCTCAGAGTGGAATGAATGCCCTGCTAGGCCCATGGTGTACGTTTAGCTTGTTCGTCCCTTAATGCTTCACGAACGGGTGGAGTCCAAGGGACGTAGTAGTCTCCGTGCGTTTCCTAGGCTACACCCTTAGTCTCCCATTCCATCTACTACTGAAAAGAGAACATTCAGAAGACGTTCCACGCTGAGACGGCTTTGGCTAAAAAAACCCGGTTCCTACGAAATAGGTTTATTCCCGGGTGATGTTGAGGAGAAAACACAACTTCACCAATGTATTATCTTCCACTGGGAGCCCCGCAGGGTGCTCTGAGATCCATATTGCCTTAGATCTTCAGAGCCTTGGAGTCCAAGTCACGTAGCATGGCCTAGCGGCCTTCCAACGTCCGGATACGCTTTCCTCCCAGAACGCATAATTTGGCGAAAACAGTGGTAGCCAAGCTGACTGTAGTTCATAGTTGGCGTAGTCCTGTGCTCCCGTTCATTCCTTTGTCTGGGGGAACGTGATCCCTGAACTCTTTGCCTAGCAAAGTTACCGCCTAGGTGATCATACGGAAAACAAATTGGAATGATTGGCCAAATCGGTCGGTTATATCGGCACCCCATACATTTCGCACTCTACAGAAACGAGTCCATTGACCTAGTGTTTCCCGCTGGACATGAATTTTTCCAATAAGGCACTTGTGTGAAACATCCTGATTCCCTGGTCGTGTGGCAGCTTTCCATGAAATCCTTGCTGTTCTCTCAGAAGGAAATTCAGCCGCATAGACTCTATGGACTGTGAGCTTCATGTGCATATGTACGTTCGAGTAACAGTTTTATCCACAAGACATACTAGTCAGTACTTGCAGGAAATCGTCGGACTGTGAGTTTTTCAAGGAAAAAATAGAGGGGCGAAAACCCCACACTCGCAGCTCACTGTCCTGAAACGTTCAGATACTGCTATGCCCCAGCTCATTCACTCCTGATGGAAAATGATGTCAGGAGCATTTTGGTTAGAACAACACCCACAGCTCCGATATATGAGACGACTTCTGTTTCAAGATAGAGTTAGGGTTAGGGCTAGCATACGGGATATGGTTAGGATTAGCTTTATTATTAGGGTTAGGGTTCTGTTTGGGGATTGGGTTCGGGTTAGGGTGAGGGGTAGGGTTAGGGATAAGAGTAGGGTTAGGGTTAGGATGATGGTTTCGGCTAATGTTACATGTAGGCTTAGGGCTAGGGCTATAGGTAGATGACGGCCTCCGGTCGAGGAAAGTGTGTCATAGAAGATAGTGCACTTCGTAGCAGTCATAGTCCTGTACTCTCTTTGAATCCGTGGATGACGAGAAAGTGATTCTGTAGATCGTTGGACTCAAACACAGCAAGGGAAATGATAAGAGAGCAAAATAGCTGATCATAAGTTCTGAAGAGGTTGTGTGATAGGGTACAAGGCACTCATTTCCACTTCAGCTGATATGAACACATTGATCGAGTGCTGCGTTCATGCTTAAAGCCACTTCTCAGGAACATGTTCATTCCCGAGTCCTTGCCAGCTTTCAAACCGTTGACTCATGTGCTGTGTCCGAGACATTCACTCGAATAGAGTAAGGGGACTGCTAGCTTCACATGCGTTTCTGCGTCGAAAACACTGTATGGTCAAAGTGAGGAACTAGGCCGTTCCTTCTCTTCTTCTTGGGACTACGCTTTTCGGATGCGAAAAGTACCTAGGAGAAAACTCTACTGTGGAAGCTCATCCCCCTTCAAGGATCACAAAGTGCTATGCTGGCATTCCCTCCTTTGCTGAAGGGAAATCATTTCAGTAGCTCTTGGGCTATGACACGAGCCAGAGATCCTACACTGCAGCAAGGTACTTCGACGGGATGCTGACAAGTGTACGCACTATGTGGCACACCACTGCTTTCATCCCCTACTGAAATGAGAACATTGATAACACGTCAAATAGTGTGGATGGCTTTTGTGGAAAACACTTTTCGCACGAGTTCCTATAATTGCTGAATGACGCAGGGGAGCGCAAAGTCTTCACTGCTGTATTCTCAGAGTGGAATGAATGCCCTGCTAGGCCCATGGTGTACGTTTAGCTTGTTCGTCCCTTAATGCTTCACGAACGGGTGGAGTCCAAGGGACGTAGTAGTCTCCGTGCGTTTCCTAGGCTACACCCTTAGTCTCCCATTCCATCTACTACTGAAAAGAGAACATTCAGAAGACGTTCCACGCTGAGACGGCTTTGGCTAAAAAAAACCCGGTTCCTACGAAATAGGTTTATTCCCGGGTGATGTTGAGGAGAAAACACAACTTCACCAATGTATTATCTTCCACTGGGAGCCCCGCAGGGTGCTCTGAGATCCATATTGCCTAGATCTTCAGAGCCTTGGAGTCCAAGTCACGTAGCATGGCCTAGCGGCCTTCCAACGTCCGGATACGCTTTCCTCCCAGAACGCATAATTTGGGCGAAAAACAGTGGTAGCCAAGCTGACTGTAGTTCATAGTTGTCGTAGTCCTGTGCTCCCGTTCATTCCTTTGTCTGGGGGAACGTGATCCCTGAACTCTTTGCCTAGCAAAGTTACCGCCTAGGTGATCATACGGAAAACAAATTGGAATGATTGGCCAAATCGGTCGGTTATATCGGCACCCCATACATTTCGCACTCTACAGAAACGAGTCCATTGACCTAGTGTTTCCCGCTGGACATGAATTTTTCCAATAAGGCACTTGTGGTGAAACATCCTGATTCCCTGGTCGTGTGGCAGCTTTCCATGAAATCCTTGCTGTTCTCTCAGAAGGAAATTCAGCCGCATAGACTCTATGGACTGTGAGCTTCATGTGCATATGTACGTTCGAGTAACAGTTTTATCCACAAGACATACTAGTCAGTACTTGCAGGAAATCGTCGGACTGTGAGTTTTTCAAGGAAAAAATAGAGGGGCGAAAACCCCACACTCGCAGCTCACTGTCCTGAAACGTTCAGATACTGCTATGCCCCAGCTCATTCACTCCTGATGGAAATGATGTCAGGAGCATTTTGGTTAGAACAACACCCACAGCTCCGATATATGAGACGACTTCTGTTTCAAGATAGAGTTATAGGGTTAGGGCTAGCATACGGGATATGGTTAGGATTAGCTTTATTATTAGGGTTAGGGTTCTGTTTGGGGATTGGGTTCGGGTTAGGGTGAGGGGTAGGGTTAGGGATAAGAGTAGGGTTAGGGTTAGGATGATGGTTCGGCTAATGTTACATGTAGGCTTAGGGCTAGGGCTATAGGTAGATGACGGCCGCCGGTCGAGGAAAGTGTGTCATAGAAGATAGTGCACTTCGTAGCAGTCATAGTCCTGTACTCTCTTTGAATCCGTGGATGACGAGAAAGTGATTCTGTAGATCGTTGGACTCAAACACAGCAAGGGAAATGATAAGAGAGCAAAATAGCTGATCATAAGTTCTGAAGAGGTTGTGTGATAGGGTACAAGGCACTCATTTCCACTTCAGCTGATATGAACCACATTGATCGAGTGCTGCGTTCATGCTTAAAGCCACTTCTCAGGAACATGTTCATTCCCGAGTCCTTGCCAGCTTTCAAAACGTTGACTCATGTGCTGTGTCCGAGACATTCACGTCGAATAGAGTAAGGGGACTGCTAGCTTCACATGCGTTTCTGCGTCGAAAACACTGTATGGTCAAAGTGAGGAACTAGGCCGTTCCTTCTCTTCTTCTTGGGACTACGCTTTTCGGATGCGAAAAGTACCTAGGAGAAAACTCTACTGTGGAAGCTCATCCCCCTTCAAGGATCACAAAGTGCTATGCTGGCATTCCCCTCCTTTGCTGAAGGGAAATCATTTCAGTAGCTCTTGGGCTATGACACGAGCCAGAGATCCTACACTGCAGCAAGGTACTTCGACGGGATGCTGACAAGTGTACGCACTATGTGGCACACCACTGCTTTCATCCCCTACTGAAATGAGAACATTGATAACACGTCAAATAGTGTGGATGGCTTTTGTGGAAAACACTTTTCGCACGAGTTCCTATAATTGCTGAATGACGCAGGGGAGCGCAAAGTCTTCACTGCTGTATTCTCAGAGTGGAATGAATGCCCTCGCTAGGCCCATGGTGTACGTTTAGCTTGTTCGTCCCTTAATGCTTCACGAACGGGTGGAGTCCAAGGGACGTAGTAGTCTCCCGTGCGTTTCCTAGGCTACACCCTTAGTCTCCCATTCCATCTACTACTGAAAAGAGAACATTCAGAAGACGTTCCACGCTGAGACGGCTTTGGCTAAAAAAAACCCGGTTCCTACGAAATAGGTTTATTCCCGGGTGATGTTGAGGAGAAAACACAACTTCACCAATGTATTATCTTCCACTGGGAGCCCCGCAGGGTGCTCTGAGATCCATATTGCCTTAGATCTTCAGAGCCTTGGAGTCCAAGTCACGTAGCATGGCCTAGCGGCCTTCCAACGTCCGGATACGCTTTCCTCCCAGAACGCATAATTTGGCGAAAACAGTGGGTAGCCAAGCTGACTGTAGTTCATAGTTGTCGTAGTCCTGTGCTCCCGTTCATTCCTTTGTCTGGGGGAACGTGATCCCTGAACTCTTTGCCTAGCAAAGTTACCGCCTAGGTGATCATACGGAAAACAAATTGGAATGATTGGCCAAATCGGTCGGTTATATCGGCACCCCATACATTTCGCACTCTACAGAAACGAGTCCATTGACCTAGTGTTTCCCGCTGGACATGAATTTTTCCAATAAGGCACTTGTGTGAAACATCCTGATTCCCCTGGTCGTGTGGCAGCTTTCCATGAAATCCTTGCTGTTCTCTGAGAAGGAAATTCAGCCGCATAGACTCTATGGACTGTGAGCTTCATGTGCATATGTACGTTCGAGTAACAGTTTTATCCACAAGACATACTAGTCAGTACTTGCAGGAAATCGTCGGACTGTGAGTTTTTCAAGGAAAAAATAGAGGGGCCGAAAACCCCACACTCGCAGCTCACTGTCCTGAAACGTTCAGATACTGCTATGGCCCCAGCTCATTCACTCCTGATGGAAAATGATGTCAGGAGCATTTTGGTTAGAACAACACCCACAGCTCCGATATATGAGACGACTTCTGTTTCAAGATAGAGTTAGGGTTAGGGCTAGCATACGGGATATGGTTAGGATTAGCTTTATTATTAGGGTTAGGGTTTCTGTTTGGGGATTGGGTTCGGGTTAGGGTGAGGGGTAGGGTTAGGGATAAGAGTAGGGTTAGCGGTTAGGATGATGGTTTCGGCTAATGTTACATGTAGGCTTAGGGCTAGGGCTATAGGTAGATGACGGCCGCCGGTCGAGGAAAGTGTGTCATAGAAGATAGTGCACTTCGTAGCAGTCATAGTCCTGTACTCTCTTTGAATCCGTGGATGACGAGAAAGTGATTCTGTAGATCGTTGGACTCAAACACAGCAAGGGAAATGATAAGAGAGCAAAATAGCTGATCATAAGTTCTGAAGAGGTTGTGTGATAGGGTACAAGGCACTCATTTCCACTTCAGCTGATATGAACACATTGATCGAGTGCTGCGTTCATGCTTAAAAGCCACTTCTCAGGAACATGTTCATCTCCCGAGTCCTTGCCAGCTTTCAAACCGTTGACTCATGTGCTGTGTCCGAGACATTCACTCGAATAGAGTAAGGGGACTGCTAGCTTCACATGCGTTTCTGCGTCGAAAACACTGTATGGTCAAAGTGAGGAACTAGGGCCGTTCCTTCTCTTCTTCTTGGGACTACGCTTTTCGGATGCGAAAAGTACCTAGGAGAAAACTCTTACTGTGGAAGCTCATCCCCCTTCAAGGATCACAAAGTGCTATGCTGGCATTCCCTCCTTTGCTGAAGGGAAATCATTTCAGTAGCTCTTGGGCTATGACACGAGCCAGAGATCCTACATTGCAGCAAGGTACTTCGACGGGATGCTGACAAGTGTACGCACTATGTGGCACACCACTGCTTTCATCCCCTACTGAAATGAGAACATTGATAACACGTCAAATAGTGTGGATGGCTTTTGTGGAAAACACTTTTCGCACGAGTTCCTATAATTGCTGAATGACGCAGGGGAGCGCAAAGTCTTCACTGCTGTATTCTCAGAGTGGAATGAATGCCCTGCTAGGCCCATGGTGTACGTTTAGCTTGTTCGTCCCTTAATGCTTCACGAACGGGTGGAGTCCAAGGGACGTAGTAGTCTCCGTGCGTTTCCTAGGCTACACCCTTAGTCTCCCATTCCATCTACTACTGAAAAGAGAACATTCAGAAGACGTTCCACGCTGAGACGGCTTTGGCTAAAAAAAACCCGGTTCCTACGAAATAGGTTTATTCCCGGGTGATGTTGAGGAGAAAACACAACTTCACCAATGTATTATCTTCCACTGGGAGCCCCGCAGGGTGCTCTGAGATCCATATTGCCTTAGATCTTCAGAGCCTTGGAGTCCAAGTCACGTAGCATGGCCTAGCGGCCTTCCAACGTCCGGATAACGCTTTCCTCCCAGAACGCATAATTTGGGCGAAAACAGTGGTAGCCAAGCTGACTGTAGTTCATAGTTGGCGTAGTCCTGTGCTCCCGTTCATTCCTTTGTCTGGGGGAACGTGATCCCTGAACTCTTTGCCTAGCAAAGTTACCGCCTAGGTGATCATACGGAAAACAAATTGGAATGATTGGCCAAAATCGGTCCGGTTATATCGGCACCCCATACATTTCGCACTCTACAGAAACGAGTCCATTGACCTAGTGTTTTCCCGCTGGACATGAATTTTTCCAATAAGGCACTTGTGTGAAACATCCTGATTCCCTGGTCGTGTGGC